>NC_059503.1:41918000-42547000 GCF_914767665.1 Harmonia axyridis
TATTTATTCTATATGTAAATGATCTGTGTATATTGGTTGAATACCTTTTAATTATTATTACTTGCTTTGTGGATGATACAAACGTATTATTACAAGGTGAGACTTTTTTGATTCTAAAGGAGAAAGCTGATGAAATTTTCACAATAATTAAAAATTGGCTCTGCTCCAATAAACTTAAAATAAATGAAGATAAAACTGCAGCATTAATTTTCAGTACTGATAAATCACGTAGAGATCTGGATGACACCTTACAGCTCGGAAATAGAATTGTAGTTATAGAAAAATCAACAAAATTTTTGGGTCTACATGTTGATAGATTTTTGAAATGGTATGACCACATTGAGTACTTATCAATTAAACTCAGTAAGATTAGTTTTGGCATAAGAACATTGTCAAAGTATATAAGTGAAAAAGAATTAATGATTGTTTATTTCGCAAATGCTGAGTCGATTATGAGGTATGAAATAATTTTCTGGGGCAGTAGTTCTGCGGTAGATGTAATTTTCAGAGTTCAGAAAAGAATTGTTAGGATTATGTATCATATGTCATTTAGAGAGTCTTGTAGAGGGGTGTTCAAAAAGAACGGTATTTTAACTCTGTACGCTTTATATATATTTGAGTGTTTAGTATTTTTTTTCAAACATAGAGAAGTGTTTGAAGTACATACAACTCATCATAATTATGGAACCAGGTCAGAAAATTTACACTATCCAATTCACAGATTATCAGTGACGGAAAAACATCCATCTTACATGTGCATAAAATTGTTCAATGCACTTCCTAGTAATTTAAGAATTTCATGTAACCTGAATGTGTTCAAAAAAAGACTGAAAAACTCTCTTATAAATATTGAGCCATATTCGCTGAGCGACTACTTTGAAGCTACTAAACTCTTGTAGTTATATTTTTTTTGTGACGTCTATTTCATTTGATCTCTGTTATCGTGAGGATTCCTTGAAATAAAGTTATTATTTATTTATTTATAATAATTTTACATCACAAATTTGTGATGTAAAATTATTATATATACTATTCTAAATGTTTATGTTCTTTTACAGGCTCAATTTTAATTAATTTGTATATTGTGAACAATCTAATTTTTATTATTATTACTGAAGAAGGAGAGACTCTCCGAAACGTCTAATTAAATATCTTATATGAAACAAATATCATCATTAAAAACCTGACACATCCAAATAAAGGAAACCTTAGTAACTATATATATATATATATGTGTGTGTGGCCGACCCACATCTCGAGGGCACGAGCCGTCACTGAAAGAGAGTCTTTATTAGATAAAAATCAAAGGTGTCTGACTCATGGATTTGATACGTTTCTAAGGTATCGATGAAGTGGAAAGAATTCTTTACATGCGATGATGATTCTTCAGCTAGTGGTTGAAGTGTAGAAGCTAAGTATTTAGCAAGATGATGAGTTGGGGATCTAAAGGCACTGACGATTGGACGAAGAGGGATGTCCGGTTTGTGAACTTTAGGTAGTCCGTAGATTCGAGGGGTTCGAGAAGATTTTTTCCTTTGGGATGAGAGATTTTCTGATTTCTATCGGAAGCTTCGAGGCAGTGATGAGAGCTTTGGTTTTCTTTTCGAGATAGGTTGTAGGGTCTTGCGGGGTGGTTTTGTACTCTGAAGACTTCAGATATTTGAGACGTCAATTGATGGTAATATAATGTAATATATATATATATATATTGAAAGTGTAACTTTCTTGGGTCTAGAGCACATTAAAATTTAAATATTTATATTTTATTCAGTGAAATCATCGACATACTTTTCCTATATATATATATATATATATATATATATATATATATATATATATATATATATATATATATAATATATATATATATATATATATATTTTTTTTTTTTTCCCACCTCATATATATATATATATATATATATATATATATATATAAATTGGAAAATAAGGGATATCGACCAAATATGCACATTAAGTTGTTACTCTTTATTCATTTGCCAAGCTTTCGGAATCTAGTTTGTTCCTTCTGCAGGGCTCCTACAACAAGTAATTAACATAATGTTAACCAAGGACATGTACAACTATAAAATCTTTTAAATTCATTCTCACATTCTAAAAAACTTTTCTAAATTTACTTACTGAATCTGAGGTCATCTCTCAAGTGTAAAATAACGTATTTATCACCTCTACAGGAAAAGTTTTCTACCATCTATTCTATTCTATACTAAATAATCTACATTCACTGCTAATTTATTTACTACAACAATCAATCAATCCACTTCTACGCATTGAAATCTAATTTTTTTAGGTTTTGTTTTTTTTGTCATTAATATAAAAGGGAAACATAGAAAACAACGTCAAATATCATAGAAACGTCACGACTACAATGTCAGGGGTGTCCAAAATTCTTTATTCGTCTATTGGGCCATCGTAAAAGGGTTCTCGACTTAATGACAAAAGGTATGTATAGATATTGCTCAAGTTATCAGTATCGGTCTTTTTGTTTATTGGGTTAGGTTGTTCTCCAATATGTACCATTTCTAGAATTGTCCTCTTTTTGTAATTCCTCTCTTCGTCTAAAACTTCCACTTCATCCAAGTTGATTCTGTGATCGTTCTCATTCGCATGTATTGATAAAGCACATATTTGGTTGTTTAATTTGATATCACTCCTATGAAGTGTGATCCTATTCTTTAACCACTGCGAAGTTTGTCCCACGTATGTTTGGTTGCAGTCCATACATTTTATCTGGTAAATTATATTGGTTCTTAAGTTTTTTGGTATAGGATCCTTGAGTTTGGAGTATAGATTGGCTACAGATTTGTGGTTTTTAATGATTACTTTGATGTTTTCTTGGTTGTTGAAACATCTCTTAATTTTTGTCGAGAGTGTTTTGATGTTTGGTATTGAACAGTATTTGATCTCAAATTCCTCTTGGTGTTCTCGTTCATTATCCTCTCCGTTTATCATTATCTGTCTCACTGGGTTTGTACTGGAAAACAATAGTTTATTAATCATTCCCTGTGGGTATGAGTTTTCTAATAAAATATTTTTTAATTTTTTTATGTTTTTGGTCACAAAATCGGGGTGGCATATATTTTTTATTCTATTTACTTTTTCTTTTATGAAATTTATCTTTACTTGTGTGGCATGATCTGATAAATAGTGAAGGTACCTGTCTGATGAAGTTTCCTTTGTGTACCAGTCCAGTTTGATGGTATCTTCAATTCTATGTACTCTTGTATCCAAGAAGGGTACAGACTGCAATTCGTCTTCAACCTCAATAGTGAATTGGATGTGTTCATCGTAGCTGTTGAACACATGGAGAACATTTTCTTTCTCTGTGTCAGGTATAGCCACAAGTAGGTCATCTACAAACTTTTTTATGAATGGTGGCCTGAAAGATAGCTTAGGTAAACTTTTCATTAACAAATAATCCATGGCATAAAGAGCCATTATTGGGCTTAATTTAGATCCCATTGTGCATCCTAACACTTTCATGAATTACTTTCCTCCAAACATAAAATATCCAGAGTCGAAAAGGAAATCTAGTATTTTCATAAATTTTTCTTTTGGTATATTACAGTGTTCTTCAATGTCATTCCATTTTTCTTCCAAAGCTTCAAAGACAATTTTCTTCGTTAAAATTTCCGAAAAGATTGACTACGTCCAAGGAAACTAGAATATAACCAGGTGGTAATTTAAAGTTGTTTAACATTTTTGCAATTTCAAATGTATCTTTCACATAAAATTCATTGTTGGTATCATAGGCACAAGTAAGAATGTTGGCGATGAACATGGCTAAATTAATTGTAGGTCCTTGTATATCTGACACCATTGGTCTTAGTGGTGTATTCACTTTATGGACTTTGGGGTTTCCGTATATGCGTGGGGCTACTGAGTTATATTTTCTCAATGATTTCGCTTGACCACCATCTATTGCACCTATGTTTTTTAATTCTGAAATAATCGAATTTGTTTTTTTCTGTATAGTTGTTGTGGGGTCTCGTGCTATTTCTTTGAAACTATCAGTACTCAAAAGATCGTGCATCTTTTGTAAATAATCATCTCTTGTCATGATGACTGTGACTGAGCCCTTATCACTATTTAATACGATGAGGTTTTCATGCATCGTTAGAAATTGTCTTGTTTTATTATACATGAAGTCTATGACTTGAGAACTATATATACAAATATATATATATATATATATATATATATATATATATATATATATATATATATATATATATATATATATATATATATATATATATATATATATATATATATATATATATTTATAATACGCAGGGGGGCTTCGGCCTTCGGGGGGTGACGACCCCGCGTACCTGAGTCACAAAACCCACTAGGTTAGCAGCCTGAGGGTGATGTTAATTAGATGCTCCTGTTACCAGAAGTCAAACACAGGGCGGTAGGGGGCTGCGGACTGGCCCCCTTCGGAGCCGTCCAGAGGAACAGTCTGTAGGAGGTACCTGCGGGGCGAGCGGCGCAGACCTTCGAGAAGGCACCGTAAGGCCGAGACCTGGAACAATGGGAATTAGTTTGGACGAGGATTTGCCACGTCCCACTTCGAACCCAACACAGGACGGGCGAACGCGATGGTCGGAAGAAGATAACATTATACTCAAGAGCGTTCACTATATCGCTAAGGATATGGAGATGAGATCAACTAAGAGATACCGCCAACTTCTTACCGAAATATGGAATGATGTGTACCCTAGCAGACAGTCTTATGCAAACCTTTTGTCGAACAGAGTGAGGTGGATACTTGAAAGTCAAAAATTCACAACTGAAGAACTGTATTGTATAGAAAGAAGCTATAATCCAACAGGGGCAACAGAATGGGTTGACAACCCAGAGCTGATAATAAACGAGAGAACCACACGTCGTGTGAGCCTCTGGCGACCTCAAAACCCAATCGATCTGGAAACCAATACAGCATTCAAAAAAAATCTTATGCTGTATGGAGGAATAGCACCGGAGAAAAGACCGAATATACCAAGAATGAAAGGATCCAAGGAGATGCTATTAAAAGTGGAATCGGTAGACCGAGTATTAGCCGGCCATATAGGCTGCAGTCAACCATCTCTGCATGAGTTGGTGGACTTCGTTTACGTTGGAGCATTGACAGTGTGTGAAAGCCTTGGTCGTAAGATAACCTATGGAAAGGCAATAAGAACACCCCAAAGACCACCATGGACAAGACGCCTGGAGGAAAAGATAAATAAACTGAGGAAAAAGATAGGAATATTTTACAGCTACCTAAATACCACAATCCCATCCAAAAGGCTAAGAAAATCGATCAAAAAAGCTGCAGCCGAATACCGCATCAAGATCAAGGACAAAAACTTCGTGGAGCGGATAACAGTATTGATGGACAAACACAAACAGAAGATAAAGGCTTTGGGAAATAGACTCAGACGTTACAACGAAAGAGTGTTGCGATACCAGAACAACCAGCTGTTCTACAAAAATCAGAGGCAATTCTACCGTAACCTTGAAGCTGGACCGAAAGCACACTCAGAACCACCAAAACTCGATGAGATGCACGGCTACTGGAATAACATCTGGGCTGACGATGAGCCTCACAGCAAGAGGTTTGTAACAGAAAATATCAGATCCAACACGCCTGAGTATAGTATGCAGCCAACCCGAGTCTCTGAACAAGATCTTAACTATGTACTGAAAAAATTGAGTAATTGGTCGGCCCCAGGAGTGGACAAAATCCACAATTATTGGTGGAAGCATTTCTCTAGCTTGAAACCTGCTTTGAGATCTGCTCTGCAAGAGGCATTGGATGACCCAACCAAGATCCCTGAGTTTTTCACCCTGGGTGTTACTAATATGCTACCAAAAGAGAATGGTGCCCAGGACCCAAAAAAATATAGACCAATTACCTGCTTACCTACTATATATAAGATATTAACAGGCATCATAACCCGTCATCTGTGGAAACACGTTAATACAAACAACATACTTGCAAAAGAACAAAATGGATGTCGTAGGAATGCAATGGGCTGTAAGGAGCTCCTGGTAATTGATAGCGTTATCACTAAGCAAGCCAGTAGAAAGTTACGCAATTTATCCATGGCATGGATAGACTATAAAAAGGCCTTCGACTCCGTGCCTCATTCCTGGCTGCTTGAGGTCTTGAAACTATATGGTGTCTCCGAACAGGTAGTGAATTTGCTTGAACATCTCATGCAAACCTGGCGCACAAATCTCATTGTAAAAACAACGAATGGGGAGTACAAAACGGCTGAAATAAAAATCAAACGAGACATCTTTCAGGGGGATACTCTGAGTCCCTTGTGGTTTTGTCTGGCATTGAACCCACTCAGTCAAATGCTCAACCACAACAAATATGGGTACATACTTGACAGACTGCGCAACGTCAGAATCAGCCACAGTCTATATATGGACGATTTGAAACTGTACGCCCGCAATGCGGAAGAGCTCAAGAAGCTGCTCAGCATCGTCAAATCCTTCAGTCGAGCAATACGTATGGAAATGGGAGTGGAAAAATGCGCAGTGATTCATGTCAAACGTGGAAAGATCATAGAAGGTGACAGTAATATACTTACCGGCGAGGAGGAGCTGCCCCATCTAGGCCCGCAAGAATCGTATAAATATCTTGGCATACAACAAGCGCTCGAGATAAGGTCCAAGGACATGAAGAGCTCCCTGAAAGAAAAACTATTGAAAAGACTGCGGCTTGTATTGAAGGCGAAACTTAACTCTGGAGCGCTGTTCGGTGCAATAAACTCGTGGGTACTACCTAGCGTGGTGTACTCGTTTGGTGTAATAGGATGGTCCCGAACTGAAATCGATGAACTCAGCACAAAAATAAGAACAACGTTAACAAAATTTGGCGTCCACCACCCGCACGCCTCCGTTAACAGATTATACATCCCACGAAAAGAAGGTGGCAGAGGCATGCAACACCTAGCTATAGCATATGACCGAGTAGTGAGCAGCCTCAGAGAATATTTCTTGAATAACAACAACTCACCTTTAAAAAAGACAATATGCGAAGCGGATGAAAACATTACACCATTGCATTTGTCATCTGCAACTACGCCACTGCTGGGTGTTACTGTGGAGAAACTCCGAGAGGAATGGTACTCTAAGCCATTGCATGGCAGGTACCCCAAAAACCTGAAAAGTAAATCAGTGAATGAAAAGGAATCGACAACTTACCTTACATCTGGGTACCTGTTTCCCGAGACTGAAGGCCGAATTCTAGCAGTGCAGGACCAGGTTGTTGGCACTAGAGCTTTCCTAAAACGCATCGCGGGGCAGAACTTACCAACCGATCAATGCAGGAGATGCAACCAGGCTACTGAACATATTCAGCATATTACTTCCTCTTGCCCAATATTGGCTCCAAGAGAATACCTGGAACGTCACAACGCAGTTTGTAAGATATATCACCAGGCAATCGGAAGATCAATTGGATTAATAAAGGATATAGTCCAAAATCATACTTACCTGCCGAGTGAGGTTCTGGAGAACGATAGATACAAGCTGTACTGGGACACATCAATAATAACCGATAGGCCAGTACAGCACAACAGACCCGATATCGTCCTGTTGGATCGGGAAAAAAGTGAGGTCAAGATCATCGATGTAACAATCCCCGCGGATGATAATATGGAGAGAGCGTACACCGATAAACTTACCAAGTATCATGACCTTGCATTTGAGATGAAGGAGATATATAGGCTGAAAACAACATCTGTCATCCCCCTAATTCTGTCTGTGAATGGGTTGGTCGAATCACATCTGCTGGAAAATACCCTAAGGCTAGGAATCGAGGAGAAACTCGTCAGCCTGGCTCAAAAGGAAGTCATCCTGGGAACGGCCAGAACAGTGAGGAAGTTCCTGACAAGCCTGTGAGAGTATCTTGGCACCTATGCCCGGCACTCTCACTTACCAACCCGTGTAGGCGGTGGAGAACAAAAAAAAAAAAAAAAAATATATATTTATATATAAATATATATATATATATATATATATATATATATATATATATATATATTTATATATATATATATATAATATAACAGGGTGGACATAAAACCCCTAATAATAAGTACGAACGGATTAGTCCACAAAAATACGGTCAAACATCTGCGAGAACTGAAACTACCGGAAGGCACCATTACATGGATGCAAAAAGCTGTCATCTTGGGAACAGTGAATATAATAAGACAGGTTATATACCCCTATTGACGTAGGGAAGGCAGAAATGCTCTTGGCATTACGCCCGGGCATGTTCTGAGGAAACAACCCACAGTTTACACTGTGTGAATTATTTAAAAAAAAAAATATATATAATATAATATAAGCACTGTAGCGTATTGAAAGTAAAATGAGCGGGCGTAAGCATTTCAGGATCGGATGGATCACTACTAATATACCCACATAAAGGGCGACTATTCAAAAGTGCTTCTCCTTCTATTTGGGCCAAAACAGTAGCGAATTCCTCATAACAAAGAATTTGATGTCCTATTGGCCCAAACAAATGGCTTCTCATCGATTTGACATTGACCTCCCATAAACCACCCATATGAGGCGCTAATGGAACATTAAACTTCCAACTAATCTGATTTTCAATAAGAATGTTTTTGAGAGAATTTGTGTAATCGCTTGAGACGATGAATTTTTCAAGGAATCTAAGTGGCGTTTAGCTCCTACAGAATTCGTTCCTCTATCCGAGTAGAGGGTCTGAATTGGGCCTCTTCTACTCAAAAATCTTTTGAGGCAATCTAAAAATGTGTCAGTAGATAAGTCTGACGCAAATTCTAAATGGAAAGCTTTGGTAGCCAAACAGACAAATAAACAAACATAAACCTTTTGCGTTTTTACTCCTCTATGTCGAGTCAATGTAATCGAACAAAACCCGCATAATCAACCCCGGTATCTATAAACGGTTTCTGCGGAATATTTACTCGGTAAGGAGGTAAATTTCCCATCAATGGATAGGAAGCTTTAGGTTTGAATCTGAAACATATATTGCACTTCTCTGACGAATCATAGTACGAGCGGAAATAATCCAATATTTTGTCCTTATCAAAGAATGCAATAAAGGTGAACCGGTATGGAAATTTTTTCTATGATAATTATCTATCAAAATTTTCACGAAATGTTCGTTTTTTGGAAGAAGATAAGGATGCCTATAATTGTAACCTATCTCTGCATTTGAGATTCGGCCTCCTACACGAATAATTTCATTTTTATCCAGGAATGGCGATAAATTCCTAAAATTTGAGGGAATTATTTTTCCTTTTTTCAAACACAACAGAAGATCCGCAAACCGTATCCTTTGTAGTATCTTTATGAAATATTTTTCTGCTTCATCTATATCAGAAATAGCGAGTTCTTTCCAATAAGGTAATAATTTGGTGAATCGTAATACTAAAACCATAGTATGGAAGTTTAATGAGTATTCTTGATAAAGGATATTTAATATAAATCAAATAATTTGACAACGTTGTGTCTAATCCTTCACAATAATATATCTGTATGATATATTTAGTTTATTTTTGTCTTGGAACATAGTCCAATTCTAAAGATGACAAATTTAATAATCAACCAAAAGAGAATTCAAAATGACTAAAACTGTACAAATTGAGCAAACGGTTAATAAATTGAAAAACTAAATTAACATAAAGACAGACGTACGTTTCGGAATTTTTGTATTTAATAATACAATTTTTCCTCATCAGTGCCTCATAGTTCAATGAAATTAATTGAATTTACAAACTTACCACGTGTATATTCACCTAAACAAAATTGCAAGTAAGAAACTAAAAATTAACTAAACGTATCGGTTGCTCTGGTGAGGATTCACAGAACAAGCCATTACTGAAGGTAGTCATAGATTTCTCACTTGTCATTCTTTTGAAATAAATATACAAATCGACATTTACAATTGAATAAACAATTTCAGAAATTTTAAATTTATCAATTGGTTGATACTGACTCTCCTATCAATAAATGATTATATAAAATTATAGAAGTTAACACTAAATTAACATAAAGACAGACGTCTTTATGTTAATTTAGTTGTTCAATTTATTAACCGATTGCTCAATTTGTACAGTTTTTGTCATTTTGAATTTTCTTTTGGTTGATTATTAAATTTGTCATTTTTGGAATTGGAATATATTCCAAGACAAAAATAAACTAAATGAAAACCATAGTGTTACATTACCTTTAGAATGATGAACATTTGTGAATAAGGGAATAGAAAATATTCTCTGTATCAACTATAGAAACGAAAGTGAGTTTCTGGTTTTTAGGCAGATCATTAGGCAACTCTAAATTCTTTATACCTACTAAAGGCCACTTTTTAATGTCTCCCTTTAACCATTTCGGACCAGAGAGCCTAACATACTTATTTTCTATGAATTCGCGGGGATACATTCCTCTTGAAATAATGTCAGCCACATTTTCACGGCCCTGAACGAAAAACCAATATCCTCTTGAAATGTTGGTTTGGATTAATGACACGCGATTAGCCACAAATGTTTGCCACCTATGAGGTGAACTCGAAATCCATGCTAATGCGATCTGCGAATCACTGCAGGCATATATTCTTTCAACTTCACCTCTGGCGCGGTATACGGATTCTACATACTTCATTAATTTGGACAACAACAAAGCAGCGCAAATTTCCAGTCTTGGAATTGATATTACTTTCAAAGGAGCTACTTTACTTTTGATTTAGAATAAATTGAATATACACGAGCTTGTTGACCAACAACTATGCGTGAGTAGATGGCAGCACCGTATGAACCACTGCATGCGTCTGCGAAACCAATTAATGAAATGGGAATGTTATTGTTTGCTCCTAACCATCTAGGAATAGAAATATTTCCTAAAAGCGGAATTTCTATTTCAAATTTTCTCCATCTATTTATTAAATTACTTGGAAGATTGGAATCCCAGTCCACCTTCAAAGCCCACAACTGCCGAATAAATAACTTGGCATATAGAATAACTGGACCCAAAATGCCCAGTGGATCGAAAATTCTACTTATTTTTGAGAGAATTACACGTTTGCTGAGCATCTTGTCTTCAACCAAAAAGTTTTTTATACAAAAGACAATGAATCTGCCTCTGAATCACACCGAACACCCAATACTTTCACAATTTCACTCTCATCGTTGAACTGAAATATCGAGGAACGTTGTTCTATAGGAATATTCGATAATAATTCCTCCGAATTAGTTTGCCACTTTGCAATTTGGAAACCTCCTGACCTAAACATATCAGTAATTTCAGAAAACAAGAGTTTTGCATCATCTATATTATCCACACTAGTGGTTAAATCATCCACATACAAATCTCTGGAAATTATCTTTGAAGCGAGTGGGAATTTTTGTGGTTCATCGGAAGCTAACTATTGAACTACTCGAAAAGCTAAAAACGGCGAAGCCTTCACGCCGAAGGCAACTGTAGTTAATTCATAAATGTCGACTGATTCTTCAGGTGAAAAGCGCCACAATATCCGCTAAAATCGATGATCCTCAATAAATTTCACCTGTCTATACATTTGACATAAATCAGCAATGATAGATATTTCGAAAATTCAAAAAGAGTTGCACTATATCTATTAGCAATCTAGGACTCGCAAACAAGCAATCGTTCAACGAAAGGGATTTTGAATTTGTTTTCAAGCTAGCATCGAATACGACTCTAACCGGTGACATAGTGGAATTTTTAAAAATAGCGTGATGCGGAATGAAATAGTGCGGTGCGAGAGCAGAAACATCAAAAGTTTCATCTAAAGTTGAAGACTTTTTCATGTGACCCTGATTCTAGTAATCTCGAAAAACTTCACTTTATTTCTCTTTCAAGTCTAATGACGAGGACAGTCTCTTTTCTGAAGTTAAAAATCTCTTCAAAGAAGTGAACGAATCTCCTAGATTGGAGGGTTCTATTTTGAAAGGAAGAGCTACTTTATACCTTCCTGAAGGTTCCCTAGAGTAAGTTGCTTTGAATAAATCTTCGCAAGCTAAATCATCAGAGGTGAAATGTTCCTTTTCTGCAACTTCTTCGAGTTTTATGAAATGTTTCAATAATTTCTCTAGAGCGAAATTATCAACAACTATATGAAACGAATTGGGGTAAAGCGGCAAGTTGGTTTTGTTGCATGAAGAAAATTGTCCACTACTAACATAACCGAAGTGTTAAGAGCGAATAAGCTATCTGATCGGTCAATTATTTTATCCCCCTCCAGAATTCCAACGAAAATTGTTGTACCCAGAAAACCATCACATTTTTCAGAATAGCTAAATCTACTATCCGCCAGAGGCAAATTGTCAATGAAACTTAAATCTGCCAATGGTATATCATATGAGGGTAGTTTTGAGGTAAGATAATCTATAACTAATGCATCCAATGTTAGTTGGAATCTTTCATTGAAGCGTGAGAATGTTGTTAGGTCTGGAGCAATTCCCCTTATAGGTGTACCTACTAATATTTCCTATTCCAGTCACCTTAATATCTCTTTTTGAGAACGGAATTTTCAAATGCTTGCAGCATTCAGTTGAGAGAAAATTATCCTGACTACCACTATCTAAAAGAACTCGATTTTTTTCTAATCTATCATCTACTTTAATCATTACCTCAGCTGTAGGTTATAAAGTGATTCTATCATAATTATGTGAAATATCCATTTTGCGATTAATATTATCAGCTACCATCAAACTAACACCACTTTGAGAAACATAACTTTCTGCAGTACTATTAACAATAGGTTTTACTTCATTTGGAGTTTCTTTGTTGGAATGTAAAAGAGAATGATGTCTATTCTTGCTAACACTTCAAGAATTTAAGGATTTACATTGATTTATTCTATGTTTGCTACTCAAACAATTTAAACATAAGATTTTTTCTCTTGTCAATTTATATCTTTCGTTTGGCGAAAGCTTCAAAAATCGATGACATTTGGTTTTCAAATGGCTATTTTCTCCGCAGATAGGACAAGGATAATGTACGATTTTATCTGAAACAGAACTAGCGCTGGCATAAGAATATGAACCTTTAGGTTTCGCCCCAGGCGATTTTGACTGGGTCGAACTACTGGCATGAGTAGAGGTTCTACTCAAAACTTTCGATTGCTTTTGAACGAACTTTATTAGGCTATCATAAGATGGAATTTCATTCGATGCTAAAGACATCTCAAAAAGCCTTTGTGTATTAGGATCTGATTTTGATAACGCTATAGAAACAAGCAAAAATCAGCAAGATTCTTCAACGAAAGCTGTTTAAGAGCACTAACGCCTATATCAAATTTTTCTAAAAATGAACTCAAATTATTTGCGGATTCTATATTCAATTGTTTGAAATCAACTATAGATTTGGAATATGTAGTAGCTAGAAGGCGTTCATCTTGAAAAGTGTCTACTAATATTTTCCTTTTCCAAATTGTTTCATAATTTTCTGCTACTGGTGAGATGCCAGAGCACAAAGTTTGAGCTCGTCCGCGTAATTTCCCGAGCAAATAATGAATTTTGCATGTGTCATCTAAATCAGGATTTTCATGAACACAGCTTTCGGAATTTTGATAAAAAATTGGCCACATTTTAGGATCACCAGAAAATTCCACTAAATCAATTTTCGGCAATCTTGGTTGTGCTTTCATTGCGGATAAGGAACTAACATTAGTTTCATTCATAGATATTATTTTAGAAGTCTCTACAATGTGACAATATAAATCGTCCGCTGCTTCAATTACTTGATAGGAAGGAACATTCTCGGGCAAACATTCTACACTCAGTAAATTGATCTCATCAACTACTTCCAACAATTGAGTCTTCGATTTCTCTAAA
Organism: Harmonia axyridis; assembly: GCF_914767665.1. Taxonomy (NCBI): domain Eukaryota; kingdom Metazoa; phylum Arthropoda; class Insecta; order Coleoptera; family Coccinellidae; genus Harmonia; species Harmonia axyridis. The sequence continues at coordinate 41,931,871 of NC_059503.1, forward strand.
TTATTCAAGCCGACCTTGAAATATTCCAGAATTTTTGGATTATCCAGACTTTTTGTATAATCGTACAGTTTCTGGAAACGTTCAAACAACATTTTTTTTCTTGATTCTAAAACTTTTAGTTTATATTTTTTAGTTTCAATTTGAGGTTCTGATTTCGACATACTTAATTGAAATTCGATCAAATGGAAAATGAAATCAGGTTCAATAATATAAAACAGCGTATGTGAACACAAAACCCAGATTCTGAATGCGTTGAATGTTAGAACATCTGTCAATTGAATTGAATTCAATATGAAATGAAGAGTTGAAATTCCAATCGTGAAATACAGGATAATTTCAATGAAATGAATGAAATTCAGATGAATGAAATTGAATTCCAGCAATCTACACAATATCCGGCTCTGAACGGATCAATTAATGTTATGGCAAATTCTAATGGACTGTATAGCTTTTGAAAAGAAATGTGGAAACTGCTGAGAATTCAACTCACCAAAACCAAATCCTTGAGCTAGCGTATTTTACCCTTCGTGAATCACAGGAGAAAGGTGGGGTTGGAGGGTAGAAAAAGGAGCAAAGGTGCTCAGCAAGCGCTCTTTCTGCTATTTTCCTTTGTCGGCTTCCACACAATATTGGAAGACACTATTGGCACTTTCTTCTATTGCGAATAAAACTATATTTGATAGCGGGTGTACTAAAGTTTTTTGTTTTAGCGGATTTTCTATTTTTAATAACAGCGAAAGTTTCTACAACTTATAGCGGAATTTCGAAGCGGGCGAACTAATATAATTTCGAATGAAAACGGGAGCAATATCCTTCAACGTCAACAATCAACTCAATACTGAATTCCTAATTCCTACGCGATCTCGTTTTGTTTTCACGCAAGGTAATACAAGAAAATAATAAATGCTCAAACAGGCTCATTTCTGTGATTATATGTTTATATCCTGTAGCATACAGAAAAATCCATATTATTATTATTACTTAATAATCTACGATCAAGCAATAAACAAAAATTTCAGGCATTCTTTCTGGCAAAACTTCGACCAAAGAAAAACGCTGGTGACAGAAATTCCCAACTGGATAAGTGTGGCAGAAGCCTTAGACAATTGGAATACTTACTTTTCTTTTAGCAATGCCTTGGTGTATTTTATTACTGCATAATCTAAAACAACCAATAGATAAAGATGGAGGTCTTGAAGTTCGAACTTCCATGTAACTCTCTCTATGAAGGCTCGAATACGAATTGTTCCAAGGCCATGAAATATCTCGTTCATCCAGAGGATGTCTTGAGCCATCGGGAGATGAAAGTAGGCGGGTTGCTGATAATTGATGACCGACCCCTTCACTGAAAATTCAGATTTATAAGATTATATATTTTTTGATTTTCTACCTATTAGCCTTCATTAAGAAGATTTCTCCGCACTCTTAGAGCACGTTCACATGACAAGCGCTCTACGCGCGTTTGAATGAGCGCTGGATAATTGGATTCCGTTCACATGGAACGCGCTTGCCAAGCGCTGAACGCTCGTTGCCGTAACGGCCCGTATTCAGTTTGAATTCTACATTTTGGTTTGAATTTGGATTCAGTATCAGATGTAGGTGAAAATTAAACGTTTTTAAGTTTTGATAGGTAATTATAGATCGAATAGTTCCTATTATTCATCAATTAAAACTGATCCTACTTAAATCATCTTCGTTTTGCCGATGACATCGTCCTAATAAGTAGCAACATGCAGGAATTGAGCGAGATATTAAAACAACTTGGTGATGCTCTGAAAAAAGTAGGTTTGAAAATTATTGTTTCGAAGACCAAACTTATCAACAACACCACAGAACACATAAACATTGACGGCACACAACTTGAAAATGTAGAAGAATATATATATTTAGGACACTCAATAAGAATCGGCAAAGAAAATCAAACAGCAGAGATAAAAAGAAGAATCAGGCTAACTTGGATGGCTTTTGGAAAGATGAAATATATATTCAGGAATAACGACATCCCAATGAACCCTAAAAGGAAAGTTTTCGATGCCTGCATATTACCGGTAGCGACATATGGCCTGGAAACTATGGCAATAACTAAGAAGACCGCAAACCAGCTGAGGGTGATGCAGAGAGCGATGGAAAGAACTATACTCAATGTCAGTCTTAGAGACAGAAAAAGGAATGAAGAAATCCGACAAAAAACTAGAGTCGTAGATATTATAGCGCGTGTTGCAGAACTGAAGTGGCAGTGGGCAGTACACGTGGCTCGACAGGAAAAAAAAAATGTAAATTAAATTCAACACAAAAAGCAGCTAGAATACAACTGTTTAAAGTTTTTCAATGGACTGCCTAATGAAATCAAACAAATAAAAAATTATAAACCATTTAAGAATAAAATATTTAATTTATTGTTGAATAATTATAATTAGAACCATATATATAGTATAGAAGATTTCTGCTTTTAAGTGTTAGGTGAATATTATTTTGATACTATTTCTCTTCATTTATATTTGTTCCACATGTATCTCATGATTTCTAAATAAAGAGCTATTATCATTTTTATGTGGTCACATCATAAATTTTTTTTCTTCATTAGCATCTCCTTCACAGGATATGATGACGAGTTCTTCCCAAGCCCGTTTCCTTGAGTTTTTATCTGAATATATACTACTTGTCATGTCGTATATTGAAGGAAAATTCTCAATTTCATCTATGAATAATTTAGGAGCGTCCGGTTCCATTTTGAAATATTTCTAACCGAACGGATCGAAGGAAAATACGTAAATACGTCTCTGGCATCTATCAGCTCGTGCAAGGGCGCTCATCTGAACGGTTACATTATGCCCGCCACTCACGAAGCGTTTCTTCCAGCGTTTGGTAGCTAGCGTCGAAGAGATTCCAGTCAGACAGCTCGGGACACGGCCGTACGAGTGTAAATCAGAGTATGAACTTGACTGCCCGACTGGAATCTCTTCGACGCTAGCTACCAAACGCTGGAAGAAACGCTTCGTGAGTGGCGAGCATTAAAAACCTATGATCTCAAAGCTCGAGCCAACGCGCGGTTACTACGGGCAAGCTCTAGAACATCGCTCTACTCGCGGTCCATAAAAACGCGCGTAGGCATGTGTACGCTTCGAAGAAAATTCATGTACTTGTAAACGCGCGCTGTCAAACCGCGCGTAAATCGCTTGTCATGTGAACGGGCTCTAAGAATCGGCAAAGAAAATCAAACAGCAGAGATAAAAAGAAGGATCAGGCTAACTTGGATGGCTTTTGGAAAGATGAAATATATATTCAGGAATAGCGACATCCCAATAAACCTTAAAAGGAAAGTTTTCGATGCCTGCATATTACCGGTAGCGACATATGGTCTGGAAACTATGGTAATAACTAAGAAGACCGCAAACCAGCTGAGGGTGATGCAGAGAGCGATGGAAATAACTATGCTCAAAGTTATGGAAACATGGAATTTTAGTTTCTTTCTGTGTTTTCTGGAAGTCACTGACTACTCCATAGTTACGAATTTTCGAAAAAACTACCCCTGGACTCCAAGGGAAGTCAATAATTTTTTCACAGTTCATTCACATCGCTAATAGTCATCTACATATCAAATATGGTTATGCTCCGACGCTTCCGGAGATACGAATTTTTCAAATTAGACAGATGATAATTCGAATAAAAACGTTGCGAAAATATACCGAGATTTATAAAAAAACAATATTTCCTTCAACGGAGACTCTGAATACTATACGGAACCCATTTCCTAAATTTATATCCGATCTAGTGAATATTTCCATGAAAAGAAGTTTTTTTGCCGCACGCCTCTGGACACCACCTGCGGACGTTTCCGTCAAACAGTCTGCTAAGTTCACACCGCTTTATTTTCAAATGGACGCAAAATTACATCAAATGTAAAAAAATTATTTGCCTAAGTACTATTTACGCGAAAAAATGAATGTTTTCTCCTATCATTTCAGAATATCAAAAATAAATATAACACAAGTACAATATCATTATTTTCCAAAATGTAAATTAAATTCAAAACAAACAGCAGCTAGAATACAGTTGTTTAAAGTTTTTCAATAGAGTGCCTAATTAAATCAAAGAAATAAATAATTTTAAATCATTTAAGAATAAGATATTTCATTTATTGTTGAATAATTATAATTAGAACTATACAGGATGAGTCTTTGACTTGTACATATATTTCAACCGAAGATTCTTGAGGTCAAAAGAAACACTTTTTTCATTTACCATTTTTTCTGATTCGGCCCTGTTAAAAAGATATAGCCATTTTAAATTTTCATAATGAGCTAATTCACCCCTGGTAACCGGAACACTGAAGTTTTTGCAAGTATAAGATATACAAATCGAACCTTGGAAATGAGCTACTAGATTGGAAAAACCATCATAAACTCACTTTTAACATTCCATTTGTTGAACAAAGTAGTATTTATAATACAATTATCCCAATTTCATTGACGATAAAGATTCAATATTTTTCTCTTGATTTTCTATTTCATTTTCGATAATCATAACGAATTGAGCTCGCTACCACCCATATCAGCTTAGCTCTGATAGTCATAATTCATATCCATTCATTTATTATATCGCATTTATAATATATCGTTGTTTATTTCATTTCGTACAATTAACCTCACATTCTCAAATAAATCTGTGAAAGTTCTAACACAGACTAGTTGTCTGTGGTTTCAAGTTTGAACCTTAAATTTCGAGTGTTGCAAATTTAAACACAGCAGTTCGAATAATCTATGTTCTAACCTAAAATATTCATTTACAGATTACACTGTTGTTCTTATGATATTTGATATTATGTTAGCTTGCAATGAAAATCATCGAAGATTTGAAGAATCCCAACAGAATATTGAAGTTCCTTACATATTTTCGAGAAATTTAAAAACAATTTCCAAAATAATTGTGTGGATACAAAATAAATAAGTGTGCATTCTGATAGAAAGTAATTCCTTTATGAAATGAAGCATTTGATTTGTTCCAACTATCTCATAAAAATTATGATCTGCATCAATATTTTTGAAGCCATCAGTGTGAAAATATGGAAATAAAGTTTTATGGCTCTGTAATCAATGGAAAATGTTGACTCCACTTGTAATCAAATTTGTTCTATAATATGTACCTACATTATAGCCAACTCTACTACTTGTTTCATCTTGATTTTGCCATTGAAAATAAATGAGAAGTATTCAATATAAATATCCACAGTTGAATATCCTGTTTCTTTCAACTCACCTATTTGTTTTCATATTAAAACATTTATGGCACTCTTGGAAGTATGTCAATCATATGCTCTAGGATGAATTTATGGAATATCAAAGGATAAAAGTATTTGATCTCAATCACATGAAAATTTGTCTAGTATGTACTTAGTGGTATGTTTCGATGTGAGTTTGAATGACCCTCGAAGAATACAGTATTGTTCGATAGCAGCAGTCTTTAGTGGGATATTGACTGTTGCCATTATAATGAAATATTTCTGATCGAACGGATCGAAGGAGAATACGTAAATACGTCTCTGGCATCTATCAGCTCGTGCAAGGGCGCTCATCTGAACGGTTACATTATGCCCGCCACTCACGAAGCGTTTCTTCCAGCGTTTGGTAGCTAGCGTCGAAAAGATTATAGTCAGACAGCTCGGGACACGGCCGTACGAGTGTAAATCAGAGTATGAACTTGACTGCCCGACTGGAATATCTTCGACGCTAGCTACCAAACGCTGGAAGAAACGCTTCGTGAGTGGCGGGCATTAGAAACCTATGATCTCAAAGCTCGAGCCAACGCGCGGTTACTACGGGCAAGCGCTAGAACAGCTCTTTACGCGTGGTTAGAACAGCGCTTTACGCGCGGTTCAAAAAAACGCGAGTAGGCATGTGTACGCTTCGAAGAAAATTCATGTACTTGTAAACGCGCGTTGTCAAAACGCGCGTAAAGCGCTTGTCATGTGAACGGGGTCGGCGGCCATAACGACGCACTGCACTTCGCACCGCTTTTAGCATTGTACCATAGCATCCTTGTGCAAAGCAAATATAGTATAAAGTTAAATGCACCTGTCCACAACGGCGCACAGCCCCTCGCATTCAGTCTAGCCTGACACCAGAGCATCGCACTCCGAAATTGATCTTAGTATTTTTTCGAACCCTCGCATGGTATGAACCTCGGAAGAATGGATAAACAAAAATTAATAACAAGTGTGTCCCCAATTTTGCTTATCTACAATATATTCAAATGTCTCAATGCTCATTCGCATATACTCAAAGAAGCAATGATTATCTTCCTTTAGATCATTAAAAAGGTGATGAAATTCACCAAACTCAATTCGCTTTTTATTTGAAAGATGTACCGTCTTCTTTCTTCTACTTTTAATAAAGTTCCAATTTCTTGTACTCGAATTAAACAAGATATCATCTTCATCTGAAGAGTATGAAGAGAGACTCATATTTTCTAGTATGCTGCATCGTCAGAGGTTGACAATAAACTACAATAAAATGCTAACTGCGGTGCATCAATATGGACTCTTGACGGCAATGCTATGTGCGAGGCAAAGTCGATACTATGGTACAATGCTAATTGCAGTGCGAGATGTGGTGTGTCGTTATGGCCAACCCCTTTGAAACATTCAGAATTTCATTTCAAAATTTTTATTATTGCAATAAGAGGATTTAGCAGTTACGTATCTGAACGAATGCGTGAATTGATTTGTATAATTCGGCTTCGAAGGACCTTGTGGTGTGTATGTTTGATATGTTTGAAAGAAAATACGTATGATTTTTACTTAATATATTAACACAAACACTGTATAAAATTATAATATTAATAACTTGTGAATACTTGTAATGAATGTTGAGTTACTGATTGACTGTGTGTTAACTGAGTGAATATTGAATTATAACTGGTGAGTGGTGAATAACTGGAAGCCCTCTCTGGTGGTGGGGAAATGGTGGGAGAAAGCATCGACTAGAATCACAGGAGTTCTTCTTCTTCCTCTGTAAGGCTTAACATCGCGGCCACCTTGAAAGGTTCGACTTTCAATAAAGGACCTTCCTATCGTCAGGCGACTGGTAATGACTTGATTCTTGCTAGATATTAAACCTCCGTTGGCAGGGGACTGATTTTATGTACACTGCATTTGAAAACATCACTTTTCGTCATGATGCTTACGACACGTACAATATTGTCCACTCCTGGATGAAGATATGCGATTCTTCCCAAACGCCATTGATGTTGTGCAATCTGCTGTGGTCTTTGATATCTTCAAAGATGTATAGGGAATTTCTGTGAATTTCCTTTGTTGTGCAACCATCAATGTATCACCCACAAGGAAATGTTTATGTGTAAGGGGGGATAGGTAATTAGGATCGGAAGACAATGAGGTAATAGGACGTGAGTTGAGCACAGTTTCAATCTGACAAATAACTGTATATAAACCTTCAAAAGTGAGATGAGCGTTTTTAACAAACCGAAACTAAAAGATAGTTTGCAAAGTTTTCATTTTTTTGTTGAAATCATATTTCCAACAAGTTCAATATGGACAACCTCAGTTATGAAACAAACAAATATATGATATGCCTTTACCAATTTCCTAGATCTTAATTGAACAGCTTTAATACTAATGGGATCTGCAAAGTCAATACCAACAATAGAAAATTGACCTTACGGAATGAGCCTAAGTAATATAGTTTTGCAAAAGATTATTTTCTGAATTGACAATTGTGAAAGTATGTGATTTTTTGAATTTCCGCTATATGATTACCGACAAGTGTTCTCTTTAGAGAATGGATATTCAATGTTTCCGTACAAATCTTAAAATAAATTTAATCGGAATTTGGACTCCGAATTAATACTAATGGGTTTATATTATCATTATGTTTATCGAATATGAGAAGATTTTCTGATTTTGAAATTTCGATGAGTTTTTTTTTGTCTTGTACTTTCAAGTTTCCAAAAATTTTGATGTTGTTCATTATTGTTATTATTCAAATTGCAAAGGACGGGTGAATTCAAATGCCTTGCGTAATTAATTGGGCCTGAAACGATCCAACCTAGTTTGGTATTCTGTAATGTGGGGCAGTTACGATTGGTTTTAATTTGTCCAGAGCATAAGATATCGAAAAATATACTAGCACCCAACAATACATCAATAAAATCGGATTTGTTAACGGAATCGTCAGCTAGGGTAATGTTGTCTGGCAGATTTAAATTTGAAATGTCGAAAGAATTTTGAGGCATATGATTTGTAATTTTATTTACAACTGAAAATGTGTCTTTAGTTCGATATTTTCTATTATTTGAAATAATTGATGTCTCTAATCTTCCCTGAATATGACTTGTGGTACCATTTATACCGATAACTGGGAGATTGATTTTAGAAACTTTGAAATTAAGTTTTTTTGCTAAAGATGGAGATATGAAATTGCTTTGTGACCCAGTATCTAGAATTGCTCTACACGATATTAATTTTCCCTTTGAGTCAAAAAGATTAATTTTAGCTGTTGGTAATATTACCTGAGAACTTTCTGAGAATAGAGAATTAGTCGGCTTATTTTCTAGTATTGAAGTGAAAGTCGAATTTGATTGATGGGTTTTTGGATTATCGTTTTCTTCTACCTGAGTAGGTACTGAATAATTACTAGATGCGTCATTTACCGAGAAATTTGGACCTATAGTATCGCTTTTAGTATTGTTATGGAGCAACGTACTGTGCCTTTTCTTACAAATTCGGCAATTAGAAAGTGATTTGCATTTTAATTGTGAGTGATTATCCCTTAAGCAATTGGTGCAAAGCTTGGTTCTCTTAACTGCTTCTAATCTTTCGTTTGTAGACATTTCTAAGAATTGATGACATTTATAATTGAAATGATTTTTTTTACAAAATGAACATGTTTGCTTTTGCGTTGCCAAATTGGAATGTATTTTTTCCCGATGGGGATTAGTTGAAGGTTTGCTTTTGTTTTCAATTGTTTCCAAAAGTTGACATCTTTTAGACAGGAAATCAGTCAACTCTGCTAATGTGGGAAGTGTTTTATTATCTAAATTTGCGTTTACGAATTCTTCCCATTCTCTTTTTGGTGATTGAATCCAATTTTGATGATAATATATATACTAAAAGAGTATCCCAGCTTTCAATGGGTTGATTAAGAGCTTTTAATGATCGAATATTTTTATTGAAATTGTCTAGAAGTTTTCTCAAATGAAAGAGTGATTCGTTTTTAACAGGAGGTAGTTCAAATATTGATTTTACATGTGTATGAATTATTAATCTTTTGTTTTCATACCTTTCTTTCAATAGTGACCATGCTATAGTATAATTATCTGAGGTGATTTCTATTGATCGTATTAACTCTGCAGCTTCCGATTTCAAACATGATTTTAAGTAATAGAATTTTTGAATATCAGAAAGTTGAGAGTTTGAATGTATTAATGAATCGAAGGTATCGTGAAAAGTTAACCATTGCGTATAAGAACCCTGGAAATCGGGTAAGGTTAAATGAGGCAGTTGTATTGAACCTATTGGATTGTTCGAATGAACAGATCCGTTTTCTGAAGGGCATGTTTTGAGAGAATTTTTGGAAATTAATTCGAGTGCCTGTGCTTCTAAGTCAAAATACGTTTCTTCGAAATATGCTCGCTCGTCATCATCTATCTTTCCGGTTTCTAACTCGATACTGCCTTGAATATGATCGAAATTGTCATAAAGCGTTCTCAGTTTTTCTAATCAACTGTTGATTTGGTGAATGTCCGTTTGACAAGTTCCATCCGACAGATTAGATAGAAAATTGCTGAATCGAGTTAATTGCCCTTTGATTTGTCCTCTTTTGAGTTTTAATGCTTCAACCATTTTGATTTAGTTATATATATATACACTATATTTTGTCAGATTAAAAATACTCAAAAATAGGGAATTAATGTGGATAATAATATATAGAAGGAGAGTGGATGACTTACTGTGTTTTTCTGCTGTTTCACTGATTCTTGTGAATTTGGCTATCGAAGGACCATGAACGCATGCGTGGATTGATTGCTTGAATTACAAAAATGATCTTCTGGCTCGAAGCACCTTGAACGAATGTGGATTGATTGATCCTGCTCGAAGGACCATGAACGAATGTATGGATTGATTGATCCGGCTCGAAGGACCATGAACGAATGTATGATTGATTGATCCGGCTCGAAGTACCTTGAACGTATGTATGCTTGATATGTTTGTCTTCGGAGGACCTTGTGGTGTTTATGCTTGATTTGGATGTAAGGAAATACGTATGATTTCTACTCAATATATTAACACAAACACTGTATAAAATTATAATATTAATAACTTGTGAATACTTGTAATGAATGTTGAGTTACTGATTGACTGTGTGTTAACTGAGTGAATATTGAATTATAACTGGTGAGTGGTGGATAACTGGAAGCCCTCTCTGGTGGTGGGGAAATGGTGGGAGAAGGCGTCGACTAGAATCACAGGAGTTCTTCTTCTTCCTCTGTAAGGCTTAACAGTATCAGTGGACGCAAAAATTTTCATTCGAGACTGAAAAGGCGGTGTTGAGGCCAAATTCATTTTGTTTTCATTTGACAGACGAGTGGACTGGGAAAAAAAAAGAAATAGTTTTTTTGATGATTCTGAGATGTCACGTTTTCTGAATAGAATTTATTATTATTATTATATAAAGGTATGAGTAGAGGTATAAACCTATAAACTCAATAACAGAAATGAATTCCACAGTACAAAAAAAAAAGGATAATAACACAATATGAACACTCAAGCACTTGCCCACCGGTCGAAACTGTTTTTGAAGGCATTCACGGATGGCGAGCCAACAATACTCTCCGGAAGGTGATTCCATAGGTCGAAAACACGATTGCAAAAAAAATACTCTCTGCAAGGCAGTCTGAACTTTTCCTCCCGTAACTTGAAACGATGTCCCCGAAGTCGCTGGTCAGCATTCAGTTGGTACAGATGAGAAAGGTCTACACCGAACATACCATTAAGCGCTCGGTATGTGGTGATCAAGTCCCCACGTGTGCGGCGGCTGGCAAATGATTGAAGGTCAAAGAAAGTTAGTCTCTCCTCGCAGGATGGGCGGGACCGACCGTAAGGAAGACGTGTAGCTCGTCGCTGAATTGACTCTAGAAGCGTGGTATCACGGACTAGTGTTGGAGACCAGACAGGACCAGCGAACTCCAAGATTGGGCGCACGTAAGATGTGTACAGTGTCTTACAAACCTGTATGTCGCTTCGAGGAAAGGCGTTCTGAATCATATACAACACTTTTTTGGCTCTGTTGGTGATGTGCAGAATATGCTCTGACCAGGATAGATTTTCAGAGATAATAACACCAAGGTCAGAATGCGTCTTGGTGGACTCGACCACGTTGCCTGATATATGATATACGGTCCTTGGATTGTTTTTGCCCATGTGAATCACTCTGCATTTTTCAAGATTCAGTGGAAGGAGCCACTTCCTTGACCACTCATGTAGGGCTCGAAGGTCATCTTGGATCAGAGCAGTATCAGAGACGGGATTTCCGTATATCTTCGTATCATCGGCGAACAGTGAGCACTTGGACTTTACCAGGCCTGGCAGGTCCGAGGTATATAGGATGAATAGGATAGGTCCAAGTACCGATCCCTGGGGTATACCACTGGTAACGCTTCTGGCACTCAATAGGGAATCGCCCACACGAACACGAAACATCCTGTTTGAGAGGAAAGAACTGATCCAGGCAAGAAGGGGGCCGCGTATACCAAGTTTTTTAAGCTTCGCTAACAGTCGTTTTTGTGGTAGCCGGTCGAACGCCTTGGAAAAGTCCAAATACACCACATCGACTGGAGTACCATTATCCAACATTCTCGACCAATCGTCAACACATGTTAATAGGTTGGTTATTATAGATCGACCTGGCAGAAAACCGTGCTGACTGGCTGGAAGGAGATTGTTTTCCGTAGCGAAGTGAATTATCTGGTCGAGAATAATTCTCTCACAGACTTTGCCAACGATGGAAGTCAAACTAATTGGTCGGTAGTTGGAAGGATCCAGCTTGTCAACCTTTTTGAAAATAGGTGTCACCCTTGCTTCGAGCCATGAAGATGGAATAGTGCCCGAAGAAAAAGATTTATCGAAAATGATAGACAAGGGATGGGCGAAACTGAGAGAGCAGTTCTTAAGGACAGATGCGGTAATGCCGTCACAACCTGGCGAAGTAGATGCTCTGAGTTCAGAAACATGCCTTGATATTAATTCGGGTGGAAAACTAACTGAGTTCAACTCATTTCTGGACTGCCAGAACGGTGCACATGGAACAAATGCTGGTTCGACAGAAAATGTGGATGCAAAGCTCCTGGAGAACTCTTCGGCCGTCTTCTGCGATGAGTCACAAATCATGCCGTCACTACCTCGAACTAGAGGCACCGAGACCTTAGTATTCATAGCAGACCTGATGTATTTGAAGAAGTGCTTGGAGTTTCCGGAGGAGGCTAAATTGCTCTCGAATATTCTTTGGCGTCCAAAATTACCTTGCCCAAAGCATTGGAGTAGTTGCGGTGAACCATAAAATCATCATCTCCTCCACTACGCAGATATCTCTGCCACAAAGCTGTTTTATGGCGAATCATCTGGTAAACTCTGTCGTCAATCCACGGCTTGGAAGGAATACATATCCTCGACGTCTCGTGCGAAAATCTCTCAATCTAGGCAAACAGGCAATCATAAAAGGCCGTCCACATCGTCTCGACGTCCATGGAAGGTGGTAGAATATCTCGCCAGTCAACCCCATCGAGACCATCACGCAAACGCTGAAAGTCAATTTGCTTCATCTTCTTAGTAGTTTTGGTGGCACACTTGGTGATACTCAATTGGAGCTGAGAGACCAGCGCTATATGGTCCGATTTACCGAATGGTGGGTCTTGAGTTATGAAAGAAACAAGATTCTCGTCATTAACGATGATCAAGTCGAGGAGGGACTGCACCTGCCGAGGTCTATAGCGAGTAGGGAACTCAACAAGTTGGTACAAATTGGCGTCTCGGATAGTATCCACGAAAACGCCTGAGGGAGAGCCATACGATCTATCACTGGAGAGTGGCCAGTAAACATCCAGCATGTTGAAATCTCCAGTCACATAGAGATTCTTTTTGGTAGTGGATAAGTTTTCCAGAAGCTGACAGAGCTCGACATCGTGTGTACTCGGTCGTGGCCTATACACACAACCCAAACTGAGAACTTCTGATTTGGAGTTGGATATGTCGACGAAAATGTTGTCAAGTCCAGGTAAATCAGCCGAGGAGATCTCAACACTGAAATTTTTCGTGATTTCATCAGCAATGTACATGCATACACCACCGTGGCCAACAGTAGATAGTCAAACTGTCTCATCTAAAGAGAACATAACCAGGAATTTCAACAAGATTATCAGCAATGCCAGAATGAAGCCAGGATTCGGTTAATAGAATAAGAGTAGGTTTTGATTTATGGGCACAGTACTGTGGATGATGGATTTTCGAAAACAACGACTGAATTTTGGTATGGAGAATGGACCATGTGACAAGAGTGCTCTTCAGTTTTTCTGCTCAGGATTACTTGAAGTGATAACAATAGAGGGGGATCCGCTAATATACTTGATATCAAGATTACTTTCACCGGCTTTCTTTCTTCGTTGTAATTCAGCGCGCAAATTGTTTAGCTCAGTTATCTGCTTAGGAATTTCATCATCTGACAAAGAAATATTCTTCCATTCCGGGATATTCATCAACGTCTTTCTTCTACGAAAGATCTTCTGAACCACTAACGGATTCGTGAATGAAACTTTTATAGGTCTCGGGCGCAATGATGAGGTAGATGAAAGCTTTCCCAGTCTGAATTGGTCCGCTGTAAGTTGTGTCGAAGTGATCAATAATCTTAGTTACAGAAGTAGCGTCCACTCCTGGATCTGCCTCAGGTAGCCCACGAATGATGATGTTATGTGACCGTCGAAATTGTTCAAGGGTCTCCTGCTGACTAGGACCAGCAGATGAAACTGAGCTGCTGGACTCGATGGCAACCACCCCTTCCCTGATATCAGACAATGCAGACTCACAACGCTGTAGACCAGTTTCAAGATCATTGGTTCTGCAACCCGTCAGGTTCTGTCCGAAATTCTTCATTTCAGAGTCGTGCCCGCCCAAAGCAGCGTCGTGCCCAGATAGAGCAAGTGAATGCTCTTTTAGCCTGAGTGTGTGGTTCTCCAGTATATCTTTACACAGCAAAATATCAACCCTCAGAAGATGTTGTGATTGTTTTATTTCAGCGATGTCGCGAGACATCTCTGACAGTTTAGCCAGCAACACATCGAACTGATTGGACGACAAATCCACGTCTTCTCGCGACGCTGAAGAAGTACCAACATCCGATGAAGCGGAGGTGTGCCTGCTGCGAAGGGCACGACCTTCCTTGCTACAGTACTTACATGAGCACTTCCGGGACCCAACTGCCGGGTCAGTAGGTGATAGTTGCAAACATTTAAAGTGGAATGCCTTAGAGCTTAGAGTGCAAGCAATACACCCATTCGCGGAAGATTCTCCTTTGGAGCAAATGGGGCACTTAATCACATTCAAACTCATAGCCCCTTATTATCTTCTGCAATAAAATGTGAAAATTGTTCACTCTGCTGTCAAAAGAGGAGAGATGAAAGGATATGACTATTCTTCACTCTCTTGGGCCCTTAAGAGAGGTTTCTAACAGACAGGAAGGCCTCGGAGAGAAAGGTGAAACGAATAAGAGGTAGGAAATGTGAGCGAAAGGAAAACAGATGAATTGCTTAAGAAATTGACGCTCCCTGAAATAGTCGAGCGACGTACTACCACTCGTTGACTGAGCGGTACTGGTTGGTTCGGTTGGTGCATCTTTTCACAGGAAAAGGTAATTTAACTAGTTTATTCATTGAAGAATATTACATTTGCTCCTTCGAATAATCGAAAAGAACCCGCTATGGGTCAGTAGTGAAGTAAGAGCACGTTCACATGACAAGCGCTCTACGCGCGTTTGAATGAGCGCTGGATAATTGGATACCATTCACATGGCACGCGCTTGCCAAGCGCTTTACGCGCGTTGCCGTAACTTCCCGTATTCAGTTTGAATTCTACATTTTGGTTTGAATCTGGATTCAGTATCAGATTTAGGTGAGAATTAAACGTTTTTAAGTTTTGATAGGTAATTATAGATCGAATAGTTTCTATTATTCATCAATTAAAACTGATCCTACTTAAATCATCTTCGTTTTGCCGATGACATCGTCCTAATAAGTAGCAACATGCAGGAATTGAGCGAGATGTTAAAACAACTTATTGATGCTCTGAAAAAAGTCGGTTTGAAAATTAATGTTTCGAAGACCAAACTTATCAACAACACCACAGAACACATAAACATTGACGGCACACAACTTGAAAATGTCGAAGAATATATATGTTTAGGACACTCAATAAGAATCGGCTAAGAAAAGCAAACAGCAGAGATAAAAAGAATAATCAGGCTAACTTGGATGGCTTTTGGAAAGATGAAATATATATTCAGGAATAACGACATCCCAATAAACCTTAAAAGGAAAGTTTTCGATGCTTGCATATTACCGGTAGCAACATATGGCCTGGAAACTATGGTAATAACTAAGAAGACCGCAAACCGGCTGAGGGTGATGCAAAGAGCGATAGAAATAACTATGCTCAAAGTTATGGAAACATGGAATTTTAGTTTCTTTCTGTGTTTTCTGGAAGTCACTGACTACTCCATAGTTACGAATTTTCGAAAAAACTACCCCTGGACCCCAAGGGAAGTCAATGATTTTTTCACAGTTCATTCACATCGCTAATAGTCATCTACATACCAAATATGGTTATGCTCCGACGCTTCCGGAGATACGAATTTTCCAAATCAGACAGATGATAATTTGAATAAAAACGTTGCGGAAATATACCGAGATTTATAAAAAAACAATATTTCCTCCAACGGAGACTCTGAATACTATACGGAACCCACTTCCTAAATTTATATCCGATCTAGTGAATATTTCCATGAAAAAAAGTTTTTTGCCGCACGCCACTGGATACCGTCTGCAGACGTTTCCGTCAAACAGTCTGCTAAGTTCACAGCGGTTTATTTTCAAACGGACGCAAAATTACATAAAATGTAGAAAAATTATTTGTCTAAGTACTATTTATGCGAAAAAATAAATGTTTTCTCCTATCATTTCAGAATATCAAAAATATTCATTTGTATTTGTTCTACGTGTATCTCATGATTTCTGAATAAAGAGCTTTTATGATTTTTATGTGGTCACATAATAAATTTTTTTTCTTCATTAGCATCTCCTTCACAGGATATGATGACGAGTTCTTCCGAAGCCCGTATCCTTGAGTTTTTATCTGAATATACACTACTTGTCATGTCGCATATTACAGGAATATTCTCAATTTCATCTATGAATAATTTAGGAGCGTCCGGTTCCATTTTGAAATATTTCTGACCGAACGGATCGAAGGAAAATACGTAAATACGTCTCTGGCATCTATCAGCTCGTGCAAGCGCGCTCATCTGCACGGTTACAGTAGAAACCTATGATCTCAAAGCGCGAGCCAACGCGCGGTTACTACGGGCAAGCTCTAGAACATCGCTCTACGCGCGGTCCATAAAAACGCGCGTAGGCATGTGTACGCTTCGAAGAAAATTCATTTACTTGTAAACGCGCGTTGTCAAAACGCGCGTAAAGCGCTTGTCATGTGAACGGGCTCTTATACCTCGAAAGAATGGTGGTGAATAGAGATGAGCGATATTTCACGAACTGTGATTTAATCACTGATATCAGAATGTCACAGGTAGTCATGGTTCCGAAAAACGAATACAGAGCGTGACAGGATCACTGTTTGAACATTTCACAGGTATTTTCAGGGCATATCAACGTTCGTTGCAATCGTAAATTATGAAGCCAGCCTGATGTTTTTATTGCTTCGGAACCTTTGTCGGCACTCTAGCAACATCAGTTCCGTGCTAACGATTGTTTTCGAAAGCCGGACAAATATTAACAGAACGTCGAAGCAGGCTAACTAATAAAAAAACTTAAATGATTCTCTTCCTCAATTGTATTATGTTGTTGGTGGCGAATGAAAAGGAATAATTGTTTTTTTTTTTCTGAAAATTTCTCAAATATAGTTAGGAAATTCGATTATTTAGAGACTGTTTTTACTACCCATTTCTGAGTTTTTTGTTGTAAAATGTTTGATTTTTGTGTTATTTTTTTGTTACAGTATTAGCCCCCTAACTATTTTTATATATAAAATTATAAAATGAGTGTATTTTGTTTGCAGTTTTATTACTCATCATTATTATTAAATAAATAAATAAACGTCTGAATATATGCATATGGCTTATTATTTATTATTCGATGTCCTTGAAATCATACCTTTTCATTTAGAGATTTCACAATTTTTTAATTAGCTCAGAAATCAATAGAAAATATCAAATAAATTTAGGAAATTTAATTATTCAATAACTGGTTTTACTATATTTTTGTACATTTCTGATTGTTACTTTTTCTGTTTTTCTCTTATTCTGTTTGATGCAGTATCAGCCACTCAATATTATCAATATATGTTCACATGTGAATTATTGTATATGTAGGTATTATTTATTTTTCGATGTCCAAAATTATTCATATCCATATTCCACAAATCTGTTACCTCAAAGAATTAACAGAAAGACAAAAAAACTAAGGTTTGGGTGATTCATACAAATAATAATAACAAGCACGGTCCGTGCTGCACGGACCCTAACGGAATCCGATACCTAAACAGTGATCACGTCACGCTTTAATTTCACTGATATCATAAAGGAACGTTCACGTTTCGCAACGTGATCTAGAAATTACGGTATCGCTCATCTCTAGTGGTGAAACGGGATTTCGTCCTTCAATTTTTTGAAAATTCGATCGAATGAAACAAAAAAACCGCTCCATGGATTGAATTGAAATTCTCTGGGATTTTTGTGGTGATATTGAACCGTAAAATGCATACTCAACATTGATGGTTTTTTCGATATTTTCAATTCAGCGCTTGATTTTCCAAAAAGCCTCCAAAAGCCCTTTTTTTATCAACTTTTCAAATAAATCTAAAGAACGAAAAGAAATTCAGGAACCGCTACCTTTAAACGTGAGAATTTAGTTGGAGGAAAATAAAAAGGCGAAGAAACAGTATAGACGCAGATTAAACCCCGGTGACAAAACTATTCTGAATCAATAATATATTGCGATACTGTGCAGACGTATCTCGAAGTACTCCTCAATTCCTGATATTTTGGTCGATTTGTTTTAGAAATTTACAATTTTGAGTTTGTTGGTTCGAGTTCTAAGGTAGGAGGTACCCTTTACTTTTTTTCTGTCCAATCTGATTTTTATTTCGAGATATAAGTCGCTGTTTTTCCACTGTGAGTTCCAGTTGTTTATTTTCTTTCATGGCAGCTCCGGCGGATATATACGTTCACTTATCATATGCAGTGCGGGTGTTCATATGCTTAATCATATCGTCTGTCTGAAATTGATATACGCTGCCCAACACTAGACTGTTTCTTACTCTGTTTTTATCGTCGTCCTATTTTCCATTCTCCGCGGTCGATTTTCTGTGATAAGTCTCTCCTATAGACCCAGGAGAGTGAAATGTGTTTTATCCTTGTTCCCTACTTGAAGAAAGAATAAATTATCAGTTTGCATCTGGTTTCACGGTTGGCTCAGTAGTTACTGTTTTGTCTAATTTAATCTATAATACATTACGTGAAGAATATTGTTCATCTGTCATTATGCCAACTTGTCTCAGTTGTTCTAAAGTTATAGCACAGGATGCTGGCTCAATATCCTGCGCATCTTGTGGAAATCATTTTGGTCTACAATGTGTACAGTTGACTTCTGTAGACAAGAAGACTCTCGATGAAGTTGATTTCAAATGGTCCTGCACCTACTGCACCTCCTCCCGAAGAAATAAGCGGAACCCTTCACCCAACTTGGCCCCCAATGACGCTAGTAAGCAGTCCAAGTCGAGTTCTAACCCCGATAATGCTCCACTCACGATGCGTGAGTTTCGACTCGTGGTCTAGATGGTCTATCAACTAACATCATGGCTATTCAAAATAATATTGCTACAATAAAAGATACCCAGCGTAACCTGAAAATTGAAGTTTCTCGTTGCACATCTTCAATTACCGAGCATGAGCAAGTGCTAACCCATCATGAGCATAGGCTGGAACGGTATGAGTCGGAACTATCTGATGTGATCTCCAACCTCTCTGAACGAAACGTACAGAAAATCTTATTCATATCATAATTTTCCAATAATATTCATACAAATTAATTTCAGAAGGTATTTCATATTTCTCAATCAAACGTAGATTGAAAGATGTTTGTTTTCAATTTGTCTATAAAATCAGCATTTTCATTTCCGTTCGAAGTACGTTGACCAGAGAAATACCTAGTTACTTCATATTTCCGGTGAACTGTGGAATTTGTAATGTATCAATAAATATATTGTCATCATATTTACGCTTGGTCTTGATTTACGCTTGGTCTTGACGTCACTAGAATTATATTATAAATAGTTGTTAGTTTTAGAAATGAAGTGCATTTACACACGATCTGCCTTTCAGTCATAACCCTTGAGTCCTTAACAAATCCTCTATTTTGAAACTCAAGGTAACGTTGTGACGCTACCCCAACATTGGTCCTTCGAGCCGGATTACAACCCCAACATTGGTCCTTCGAGCCGGATTACAACCCAACATTGGTCCTTCGGGCTAACACAAAAACTACCAGGGACTTTGGAAACACAACCACTGCACCCTAGAACTACAAGTCATTGGATTTACGACCCATTGGCATTAACTACCAGGGACTTTGGAACCACAACCACTGAACCCCAGAACTACAAGTCATTGGATTTATGACCCATTGGCACCAGGGACTTTGGAACTTCAACCACTGAACCCCAGAACTACCAGTCATTGGATTTACGACCCAATGGCACCAGCGACTTTGGAACTTCAACCACTGAACCCCAGAACTACCAGTCATTGGATTTACGACCCATTGGCACCAGGGACTTTGGAACTTCAACCACTGAACCCCAGAACTACAAGTCTTTGGATTTACGACCCATTGGCACCAACTACCAGGGACTTTGGAACCACAACCACTGCACCCCATAACCAACAATCACCAGTAATTATCTTTCCTATCATATTCCTATCACATTTCATCATTCTTTCGAACCAATCCTTCAATTTTGTTGACAAGCTGTGGAATTAAGACTGCCCTTGAACTTCTGAGCCTGGTTGTTCAGTTTGTCGAACAAAATTTCTTCTCATTCAAACCGATCCTTTAACCTTATAAATCAAACCTCATATAACTAGACTTGACTAGACTTAGACTACTTACCTAATACAAAATGGATAACCTCGTCGCAGAGCAGATCAAAACGGCAGAAGTCATTGAAAGAATTCTTTATTACTTGAAGAAGGAAGGAGAAAGAAGAAACGAAGAATACTACCAAATGAAAATGGAAATACTGGAGGAAGAATGGAATTACTTCAAGGAAACGCACCAAAATTTAGAGGATAATATACCAGAAACTGATAAATACTTAACCAAAAACATATATGGGCAGGCAGAAAAGATATACAATCAAGCATTGTCCCACATTACAAAAATACAGGAAAAACTCCGAGACGACCAAGGAATTACAGAAGAAAAAGAAACGACGAACAGCGATTGCCCAATCATCAAAGAGCAAATCTCAAGAATCGAAATGTTTATGAGACAGCTAGCGAAAATTGAAGACTTGATGGAAAAATCAGATAACATAGCACTTATGAAGATCAAACAACAATCTATTGAAAACATATGGAATGGTATCATCTCACATGAAATCCAAATAAACGCAATGGATAAAAAAGATTCCGAATCATATATGGAACGCGGACTGTTCGATGAAGCGAATGACAAATACGAAGAAATCCAAGTTAATATCCTAAAAACAATTCAAATGGGAGAAACAAAAAAATATTCAAGAACAAATTTGTCAGCAGTTTCCACTCCAATACTTACTGTACAATATGACTCATGGCCCAAAACGAATTATAGTTTAGTGGCACAGAACACTCACAAGAATGCACAACTCACGAATTTCTGGAATACCGAAAAAACAGAAAATTCAAATGAAACAACCCACGACGATACCCCAGTCGAAGAATCTTATACTAACACCATTCAGAGAAACGAACATGATTACACTGTGAAAATCCCAAATACTGACAAGAAATATTCAACTCAGCATGATGAATCTCAAACCAGGTCAAAGAAACGACTACTTCAATTAGAAAATAAGTTGGAAAAGAATGAAAAGCTCAGCATTATAAACAAGGAATCTATGCAGAAATGCATTGACCTAGGCCACATGAAGATTGCAAGTACAAACGATTCAATACCAAGATATCATGTTCCACATCAGTCTGTAATCAAAGAAGAACGCGATAAGACAAAAGTTAGAGTTGTATTGGATGCAAGTTCAAAAACCAGTACTGGACTCAGCCTCAATGACATCCTTCACACCGGACCGAAATTGCAGCAAGATCTTATAGATATTCCGATCAGATGGCGAAAACGCAAAATTGCAATGACTACACACATCGAAAAAATGTCCAGGCAGGTCAAATCAGACAGCGAAAATCAACCATTACACTCAATACTTTGGAGAAAAAACAGGGACAAGCTTATACAAACTCATGAGTTAACCACAACAACCTACTGCACAGGACCGACAGCCTTTCAAATTCAGGCGAAAATGCTAATGCAAAAACTACGGAAAAACAAGACCTCATGGTACAAATCAATGCCAGAGCAAATAAGACACATTTGCAGAAACTTCGAAAAATCGAGCCACCTAAAGAGTCTTAACCCATTCTTAGATCCAAAAGGTTTAATCAGAGTGGACGGAAGAATACACAATGCAACATTAGAATACAGTCAAAGACACCCTGTTAGACTTCCAATGAAGGGTCATCTCACGTATCTCATAATAAGGAAACTCTTAATCAAGCTCTACATGGAGGAAATCAAGCCACTCTCAACTATCTTCGACAAAACCATTGGATTCATCTAAACCCCTATCAGCATTTAGAATTACATGGATTCTCATATGCATCACTAAAGGCAAATGACACAGCAGTGCACACCAAAACGATGGACCGCAGTGGAAATATACCAAGGCGATTGTTCTCGTCGAAATCAAAAGTTGCACCATTGAGAAACACGAATACAATCCCTCAGCTAGAACTCTGTGAAGCTCTCCCTTTGGAAAAACTCATCAAGCGCTGTGTTACGGCCCTGGAACAGAACAATTCAAAAGAATTCGCCTGGTCCGACTGGGAATTTCTCATATCATGGATAAAAGCTGACGTAGGAAAATGGAGAACATTCGTCGCCAACACAGTTCAATGCATCCACGAGCTACTAGGTCAAGTTCACTGGTCCTACATCAAATCGACCGACCATCCTGCATATCTAATTTCACATGGATTGAGGACCAGAACACTGCTAATGAATGATCTTTGGTGGAATGGGCCCGAATGGTTGAAACTTCCAGTAACAACAGAGGATGAACAAGACCTGAACTATCCGAAAACGACTACAAACTAGTAGTCGGAAGCACAATAATCTCCATGCATCATCATTATAACTTTCATTTAATATTTAGTATTATGTTATTCAAGGTTGAGAGAGTGACCACAAGCAATGAACCTGTTCATCCTGAAGAAGAAGAGTTGCAGCCAATGTACAGCCACCCCCATGACAGACCGATCAACCCTCACCTGGCTTAGAATATACCATTCAGGACGTCATGACTCCAAACACATTACTAAGGCCGCCGGGAATATGTACGAAACGTACAGAAAATCTTATTCATATCATAATTTTCCAATAATATTCATACAAATTAATTTCAGAAGGTATTTCATATTTCTCAATCAAACGTAGATTGAAAGATGTTTGTTTTCAATTTGTCTATAAAATCAGCATTTTCATTTCCGTTCGGAGTACGTTGACCAGAGAAATACCTAGTTACTTCATATTTCCGGTGAACTGTGGAATTTGTAATGTATCAATAAATATATTGTCATCATATTTACGCTTGGTCTTGACGTCACTAGAATTATATTATAAATAGTTGTTAGTTTTAGAAATAAAGTGCATTTACACACGATCTTCCTTTCAGTCATAACCCTTGAGTCCTTAACAAATCCTCTATTTTGAAACTCAAGGTAACGTTGTGACGCTACCCCAACATTGGTCCTTTGAGCCGGATTATAACCAAACACTCTCTGAGGTAAAAAAAGATATTTCTGCACTGGGGGCGGATCCTCGTCCTTCTAACGAGAAATGCACTCCAGTGGACACAGCTGAAATTATGGAGCGGGTGCGAAGGTTCACAACAGTATAATTCGAAATGTTCCGGAATCGAGCACAGTTGACCAGGACACTATTACAGTCAATCAAATTTTCGATCATATTATTCCTCAGCAATCTCATCATGTCATCTCGATATCTCGGATTGGCACTCATTCTCCTCCTAAGAATCGTCCTTCAGCAATCCTACTATTGTCAAAAAAATATTGAGGAATAAGGAACTTTTGAAGCTAGTGGATTCCTTTCGAGCAATTTCCCTCTCAGACGACTTGACCCCAAATCAATCCAACTATCTTCGTGAACTACGTGATAGTCTCAAGCATCGTCTGCAGCGAGGAGAGACTGATCTTACTATAAAGTTCCTCAAGGGTGTTCCAACTATTGTCTCCCAGACTCCCAATGCTGATTCAGGAAACTAACCAGGCCTATACATCCATGGAACCTACTGTATACTAATGCACGTTCGCTGAAGAACAAGATGAATGAGCTGCTGGCCCTCGCCGAGCACTTCAGACCCCACTTGATACTCGTCACAGAAACCTGGTTCCGTCCAGAAATACCGGACTCTACTTTTAGTGTCGATGGTTACTCATTGTTTCGGAGTGACTGCGCTACAAACGTTGGTTACAGAGGCGTTTGCATTTATATGGTGAAATAGTTGTGTACTAGCTTCGATGTCAGGGTCAGTAGTCTTGACTTGCCTGGCATCGATAGTGTGTTTTTGGATATGTCTTCTCCTGAATTCTCTGCCTATATCGGCTGAATATACCGTCCTCGTCCTTTCCCTTCAGACGATTTCCTCTTCAAGCACCTCCATTTCAAACTGCAAGAAGAATATAATTCTTACTGGGGATTTTAACTTCAGAGAGCTCACTTGGCCAATTACTTTTCCTCTACCAGGGGGCTCACCGGCTGGAAAATTCCTTTTTGTGCTGGGCGATACAAGTCTATCTCAGCTTGTTAACAGCCCCACCAGATTCGTACCTGGCCAGACTCCATCTACACTGGACCTCTTGCTGACGGATGATGATCCCTTGATTAATGGGATCACTCTTCATGATCCTGTTGGGAGATCGGACCACGCAGTTATAACAGCTAGTATACAGTTTATATGCCACCCGAACACCAATTGTAGTAAAAGAAGGAAAAAAATTATTGATCACCGCTCTCTGAACCAGAGTTTGTTGTAGATAGATTGGGATCCGGTTCTTTACTCTGGCATTGATGCTGACTCCGCCTGGGATTCCTTTGTGTCAATTCTCAACGCAAATGTAGATAATAACACCACATTCCACATTACTCGAAGCATACCTTCTAAACCATGGCTCAATGGTGAATTTATTGATCGAATCCGCTGCAAGAAGAGTCTTTGGAGGAGGTACTTACGTGATAGATCACGGCCCAACTATGACGCTCATAGAAGTTATTCTAACCAATCATCTGCATACAACAAGACGGCGAAGGACAGGTTCAAGACTAATTAAGCGTGCTCAAAAATCGAAAGAATTTCTTCAAATACGTCAGATCGAGTCTCAATTCAAAAGTTTCAACACCTCATGTTCGAAACTATGACGGTGTGAATTGTTCTGATTCTCTAGAATGTGCCAACTCCTTTGCCAGATCTTTTGCTTCATCATTCACAACGGAACCTGACGAACTAATTCCTGATGTTGAAGCACCAAGATGCCACCAGACTCTCGATCGTATCAGCTTTAGTCCCACAGAAATTAATGACATTCTAAGATCACTTGACTCCTCTGCACCGGGTCCTGACAACATTCCTGCTAGCATCCTAAAAAACTGTGCTGAGTCTCTAACTGATCCTATTACCAGACTACTCAATATTTCTTTTGATTCTATGAAACTGCCTACAGAATGGAAATGTGCCAAGGTGACTCCAATGTATAAGAAAGGGGACAAGTTTGATACTTCAAATTATAGACCCATAAGCCTGCTTCCTATTATTGGTAAGATTGCCGAGCGGTTGGTCAGTTCGAGGCTTTTATCGTTCTTTGAGCAAAACAGCATTATTCCTGGCGATCAGCATGGTTTTCTCCCGAGGAGATCAGTCATAACCGCCTTGCTGAGGTGTATTGATGAATGGACTAAATCAGTGGATCGTAATATCCCGATGGATGTTGCATATTTAAATTTCTCGCGTGCATTTGAACGTGTGCCGCATAGAAGACTTCTCCACAAGCTCGAACATTTTGGTGTCAGGGGTGGACTCCTGCGATGGATCGAATTTTTTCTTCATGATCACCAGTTTAAGGTGAGGGTGGCTGACCTTACTTCCCGTAGTTTCGCAGCTGGAAGTGGCGTGCCTCAGGGATCTGTCCTCGGCACAATCCTATTCCTGGCTTACGTGGCTGATTTGCCGATGGGCTTGGTCTGCCGTCACTCTTCGTACGCCGATGACATTAAGATCTTCGCTGATGTCTCTTCAAGTGTTAGCTTGCAGCAGGATTTGGATTGCATATTAGAATGGTCGAGAAGGCGGCTCTTGACTTTGAATATTGAAAAATGTGCTATTATGCACTTGGGGAGAGGAAACCCTGGCCACCAGTACTTCATTAATGGGCAATTAGTGTGAGTTACCAGTTCCCAAAGCGATCTTGGTGTTGTGGTTTCTGACGACCTCAGTTGGTCGCAACATATTGATTGTATAGTGAGCAAAGCTACTAATAGACTCATATATCTCATCAAGCGATCATTTCCTCGGTGCTCAGTGAAGACCTGCAAATTACTTTACACAACCTATATACGGCCCATACTAGAGTATGCTGGTCCTGTCTGGGCGCCTGTACTAGTTCGAGGTCGTGAAACCCTGGAGTCTGTCCAGCGAAGGGCTACCAGGATTCCATTCGGTATCATGCGTCCAACGTACGAGGAGAGACTCAGTTTGTTTGGTCTGCCATCTTTTTCGGACCGTCGTGCGCGAGGTGATCTCATCGTGACTTATCGCGCCCCCATGGCCTTTTCGGTTGTATTTTGAGTGGATTGTTTGTGCGCGATCGTGCGGGACGGCGTGGTCATCATCTTGAGCTCTACCGCGAAAATTTCAAGTGTACCGTTCGAGAGCATTTTTTCTCTAATCGTGTATTCCACGCTTGGAACGCACAGCCCAGTTAAGTTGTATGCGCCCCGTCAATAAACACCTTCAAAAACCGTCTTGATCATCACTTGTCTGTATTGTGATTTCCAATGTTAATTTGTTTGAGTTTTTCTTCCTGCCTTCTCTTTTTAATTGTTTTGTTTTGAACTCATCGCACACAAGCAATGTATTTCTTTGAATTTATTTGTACCTGAGATGTATAAGCTTTTGCCTCTTCTCTTATTTTCAATAAATAATAATAATAATAATGAATTGAGGAATGATGTGAAAAACAGAGTCCGACAAGTGTTCAACGAAGACTGGAACAAGAAGTTAGAAGAACTAGATACGGACGACTAATCACTGTGGAAAATGACGAAAGCACTAACTGGAAAAAAAAACGAGAGTGAAGATACCATCATCGAAGGAGGGAAATCAAGTAGCTATCACAAATGAAGAAAAGGCTGAAATGTTTACACAATCTCTGGAACATCAATTCAAGACGAATCCAAAAATCAACGACGACCAATTCACTCAATCAGTCAAAAAACACGGAAATATAACAGACGAAGATCACAACGAAATGGAAAAAGATTCAACAGAATTGACTGAAGAAGAAATTGAAGTTATTAAAATATTTGTCATTTCTTCTTTTTTGATTGTTTGAATATTTCTTTCGGATCACTTATTGAAGTTTCAATTTATAGATTTCATGATATTAAACTAAATTTCAGATTATTTTTTCCTTCCGCAAAGTAGATATTGAATTTTATATGACTTATCAATATAGTTAAATCATTTCTTCTCTCTTTTTTTGTCATCACACAAATTTTTTTTAAATTACTTTTATTAGAATTTTACAGATTTTTAGTACTGATTCTATAATTTCGTATTATTGTATTACGGGAAGAGTTAGTTGGAACAGAATATAAATCAACCACCATTTTGATCTTTACCAATACATCTATCTATTCTGCATGTTCGAGTATCAGTCGACACGACATTGGTGGAGACCACCATCGTATTCTAACGTTTTTCGGTTAATTAAATCGGTACTTCTGGCTAACACTAATTTATTTCAGGTACACAACTATAAACAACTCATGATTCATTTCAACTATTACACTAATTTATTTCCACATCTACATTAATTTATTTCTACAACTTATATCTTATTGAGTGTACGGTACTGACCGCCGTTTCCGTGGCACTGTGTCTCACTGCGGCTTCGATTGGTTATATACCTCTGGCGTCTCTCTCTAGGAGGGTCTTGATTTTTCTATAGAGCTCTCGGTGCGTCCGGTACCTTCTAGAAAGAGGCAGTGGCGTAGGGCTTGCGAATTCGTTACACTGTCCCCTTCCTAGGATGTTCAGTCCCTGAACATATCCAGCACGAGGCTAAATCGACAGGATTTTCCGAAATCCTTGTTCACAGAAATAGCACCCAACGGTCTTCTTTTGAACTTTGATCCTCTCCTCAAAGTCGCAATGCCTCCCGATCAGATCTTACTTTTGCAAGATATTACCTCCCAGTTTCTCGTTCTCCCTCATTATCAACCATTTCACGAATACGGACGCCTCCTTCTCAAACAACTGAGCTTCCAGGTTCTGATCGTAGATATCCTTTCGCTTCTCCCAAGTCCCTAATCCAAACTTCAGGATTTCGATCTTCTCGTCAATGTCTTGGTCTATATGAACTCGGGATGGTTCCAATTGCTGCAAGTTATATTTCTTCCTCTCTGTGCACACAACAAGATATTTGTAAGCTTCAAGCGTATCTTCCCTCTTGCTGTCAACGTGCTCATTGGTATCTGGGAATTCTTCGACAATTTTCTTGACCTCTTGCTCTATAAAGTCTACCTTGTCCTTGGCCACTTTCAACTCGCCTTCAAAAGCCAGAGGTTTTCTGAGCAAATCTTGGTTACTTTCCGAGTCTTGACCTTTGATATCGTAGCAAAAGTCAACCACTTTCTCGCTTATCCAAGAGATTATTTTTTCAGCTCTTCTATCATACATTTGCACCTGTTTTGCTCCGACCAAGATCCATCCATTGAGTCTGGACTTCAATCATCTTCTCCTGGATCTTGGCGCTATATCAGCATTTAGCTTCTATCAGAGCATTTCCACTGACTAGACATGATTGGAGCCTTGCCTCGATAATTATTATACTAGCGTAAAAAGTGTCGAAGGCATGAATTAGAGTTTCACATGCTCGACATCAACTCCATGCTTTTCAATTTTGGACTTGGTCATCTGGAGCTTGGTGCACTCCTGGAGGAACCTGAAATACTGGAAGGCTTCAGAGAGAGAATCTTCCCTCTGAGCCACTAACTGACGTGACTTCTTGAACTCGTGCACTATTTCTTCCTCCTTTTTCTTGATGTTATCGGCATCATAGTGCTCTATTTCAATAAGATTGCTACACCTCTGAGATAATTTATCGATCGTTTCCTGGTAAGCTTCAACTTCAGCAGTTATTATACTCAGCTCCTTCTGCAACATCTGAATGGAAATTTCATCTCTACCAACCTCACTTGTTGCCAGAGCCGACAACTTGTCATCAATCCAGGCCTCAGCTTTTGAACTCTCCTCGTATAACTTAATTTGAGGGCATCTTGCAACCTCAATATCTTCCGACTGGCCATATCCCTCACCATCACAAATCGATTCTCCAATTCCTTCACCTTCTCACTGATATCATTGGAGAACTCATGACCGGATCTCATCATGTTGACCGCCCTATCCATCAAACTTTTCACGATGTGTTCCCTCAAGTTCAGCTCGACCTCCAGCGTCCGATACTTTTTCTGTGAGCTCTGGAACGCGGTAAGACTGATACCCAGGTACAAAGACGCTGCCAGCGATTTCCTGTCGCTCAACCACTGTACCTCCTCATCTATCTCGTTGATGCTCTCATAGTTCTCTATGTGCTGTTGGTAGTCATTTTCCAAAGCGGGTTGGCATTTTAGGATGTTGTTGTCTGAAGCCAAGTCGTTTCCGAAATCGTTACTAACTTGAATCTCAACTTCACCTAGCCAAACCTCAAACTCTTCGACGGACATCCTGAAGAGCAGTGCTTGATATGCCTCGTTCAGCTTTTCCCGTTTGATCCGCTTGAGTTCCAACAGTCTCTTCCAATTCTCGTTGATTTCTTCCATCCTTACGACTATCTCACCTTGGGCATAGTGATTCGAATGTAGTAACTCTTGTCCCTCGTTTATTACGCTTTGCACTCTTTCATCGCTGCCCATAACCTCTGCCTCAATGTAGAATGCTTCTGGATTTCACTTTCCAGGTTATGAGGTTCCCTATAGCTCTCATCTGCGGCTATATAAAGCTTTTAGTTCTAAACAGTTTTCAATTACTTTAAAATATATTTATTCAGACCTCCAACAATGCTCCAACATAAAACGTGTTCTTCACCCATTATATTCAACAACAACAACTACTCAAGTGACGCGGTTTTTTATACACTTTTATATTTCTAGAACATTCCATAATACAGTATTCTTTATAGTGTCTAGCGCCCTCTATGAGTGAGTGGAAAATTGTATCCTATTACAGATTACTTTAACACCCCCCTTACAATTTTACATTCTTAATTAACAAAATTAATAAACATTCATTTTATAGCGATAATTTTCAAATTTATCACGGCAAAGGGATTTTGTAAATGTATCTGCCAAATTTACATTTCCATCAATTTTAACAACATCAATTAGCTTATTATTAACAGTATCATGTACAAAATGTAAAGCTACATTTATATGTTTGGACCGTTTTGAAAAATTACCATTTTTGGCTAACATAATACAACTAATATTATCAACATAAATCTTAATTTCATTCAACAAATCCTTTGACAAACCAAGATCAACTAAAATATTTTTAATGAATAAAATTTCTTCTATTGTATAAGCTAAGGCAATATATTCTGCTTGGGTAGATGAACGTGAAACTGACTTTTGCTTTACAGTCTTCCAAAATATTGGATTTCCAAAAACTTTAATTTTGATCCAGTTGTTGACTTTGAATCAGTTGGATCACCTGCCCAGTCAGAATCTGAATAACCACAAATCATAATATCAGAATCACCAGTAAAGTGCAAACTCAAATGCTTGGAATGGTATAAGTATATTAGAATGCGTATAGCATGTTTGTAATGAGTATCACTACAACAATTTTGAAATCTACTTAGATAGTTTATTGCGTACATTATATCAGGTCTGGTTGCTTGAGCAATATAAGATAATGCGCCTATTAAATTTCTATAATTTAAACTTTCGTTAATTTTTCCTTCAAACAATTTTAATCCTGTTTCCATAGGTGTATGCTTAATTCTTGAGTGTACAATTCCGAATTTTTCAGCTAAAGTTTCAATGTTTCAATGTTTCTTGAGAAAGTTTCATTTCTCTTGTAGATTTATTAAAGTCAATTTCGATGCCTGAATACCTTTTAACATTTCCTAGATCATTCATTTTAAATTGAATTTTGAATTCACTTTTAATGCTCTCAATGAGTTCTTTATCTGGACCACAGATAAGTAAATCGTCAACAAAAAGTATGCAATAGATTTCTGATTTTACATTACAGTACAAACATAAGTCATGATTACTTCTAGTAAATCCCAGTTTCGTAATAAAATTATTGAAATGGTCGTACCAGTTCCTTGGCGACTCACGTAGACCATATAAAGATTTTTTTAGATGATAGACCATATTTTCATTTTTAATAAAACTGTCGGGTTGACTAACATAAACTTCAGATTTTACATCACTGTTCAAAAATGCAGTTTTTACATCCATATGATGCACATTAAATCCTCTTTTAACAGACAAGCTCAAAAGTAACCGTAAGGTAGACATTTTTGCAACAGGGGCATAAATTTCATCAATTTGGTCTTTTTGTTCGTAGCCTCTAACTACAAGCCGTGCTTTGAAATTGTCTTCAGATTTTTTTTTATAAACCCATTTTACCGAAAGAATTTTCTTATCAACCGGCTTAGGTATCAATTCCCACGTTTTTGAATCATTTAATGCACTAAACTCTTTTATCATTGCATCCTTCCAATTTTGTGAATCTACAGAATTTATAGCCTCATCGAAAGATTTAGGAGCATCTAAATCTGCTAAATTTACAGAAATAATAAAATCATCATATTTATTCGGAAGTCTTCTTTTCCTGACAGGTCGATCAATTGTACTTCCTTCATTATTGTCTTTTTCGATTTCATTATCATCATTTTCCTCATCATCACTTATTTGAATAAAATCAGAACCGGGCTCTACAACTTGAACATTTCTAGCTAATTCAATTTTACCGTTTATTAAGACTCTGTAACCTAAATCAGTATACCCAATCAAAATTCGTTCAACTGCTTTGTCGTCAGATGTTTTTCTTTTTTCGTCAGGAATTCTCACATAGACACGACTACCATAAATTTTCAAATTTTTTGCACTTGGTTTTCTACCGAAAAAGATTTCAAAAGGGGTTTTCGATTCGAAAGTAGAACTGTTTCTCAACCTATTACCTACAAAACATGCGGCCAAGACAAATTCTGGCCAATATTTGCGGACTAATTTAGATTCTTTTCTGAGACATCTTACTCTGTCCATTATTGTCCTGTTATATCTCTCTGCAACTCCATTCAACTGATGGTTATATGCAATGCAAGGAAAAATTCGAAAACCTTCATTTTTAGCCAAATTATAAAACTCTTTATTCAAAAATTCTTTTCCGTTATCGCATCTAAATTCACATAAAGGACCTTCAGCATAGTTTTTAAGAATATTGAAATATTCAACAAATTTATCGTATACTTCAGACTTGTTCTTAATTGGATAGGCTCTTGCAATTCTCGAGTAATCTTCAATAAAAGTAACGAAATACTTTTCTCCATTAAACCCATCTACATCCAAATACTTCACATCAGAATGCACTATTTCACCGCAGTATCTAGCTCTTCTACGTTCAGAAGCATATTCCTTGTTTGACATCTTACTTTCTAGGCAAATTTTACAGCTTATAAAATTATTATCTAAATGGTCTGGCAAATCATCTAAATACTCATCACGACACATTATATTCAGATCTTTAAAGTTAACATGACCCAAGATACGATGGAATCTTTCCTTGGTTGACATATTCTCAGCAATATGATTTGCAGAAATAGCATCAGCACCTTTTGAAACTTCACACGTTATAGAGAATAGTTTCTCATTTTGTTTCGAATGGAAAAGGAACTCATTTTTTTCATTATAAATCTCCGCATATTTACCGTTAAAGATTACTGTCTTGTTTGTCGACATAATGGAACTAACACTTAGTAAATTTCTTCCGATTTCAGGAACATAATAAACATTTTTTATATCAACAGTTATGTTTTTATCTCCAGATCTGAATCTACACATTATGTTCCCTATCTTTGTTGCTTTTATGACATCTGAATTTCCTAGCTTAACCTCAGTTTTTGTCTTAAGATCTACAGAACTATAAAAATATTCATCAGTTTTCGTAATATGATCAGTACATCCGCTATCAATTAACCATTCCATGTCATTTGTGTTCTTACCTTGCTCCAAATCAAAAGAATTTACATCAACATGAAAAAGTTCCAAGTTTCCTTCGTCTTCCTGCATATTCTGAACCTCCGAATTGCCAGCAAATCTTCTACCATAATTACCACGACCTTTATTGTAGTTGTTTCTTCCCCCTGCTTGATAAAATCCTCGATATCCTTGACCATTGTAGCTTCCTCGACTATTCTGACCATGACCACGTCCATTTTGATAGCAATTTTGCTTCATGTGTCCAACCTTTCCACAGTTCCAGGAAGTTTTTGGATTTGCATTCGTCTTGTGCCAGTTTCTTCCTTTTGTCAATTTCGTGTTGAAGGCTTGCGATTCCAATTCCTTATCTTCAGTAGTAGACTCAGTCTCTTGAATGCCAGATAATTCGTTCCAACTCATTAGTTTCTCTCTTATGTATTCAGTTGTACGATTTTGTTCAGCTAGAGAATCAAGGTCATCCACCAAGTGACGGCAGTCTTTTAGTAATGCCATTATAAGAAAGCTCAATTTTCTTTTTCTAGAAATATCACCACCAGCTAATCTTAGTTCATTGATTTTCTTATCGAAGTCTTCAAAGAATTTTTCTGTTTGTGATTTGGAGGCATTTTCATTCAATTTCATCAAGTTCAAATGACGTTCTATTAGTAATTGCTTTGATTCGCTTTTCTTTAGATAGATAGAGTCTAATTAATCCAAAATTTGTTACGGTGTTTCTAAGTCAGGCATAGTGGCAGCATTTAATGCTAACGAAAGAAAGTTCATCACCTTATTTTCTTGTTCCTCCCAATCTGCCTCTTCTATTACTTCTGGACGTATTTCATGTTGGACAACAGGCAAGCACTTCTTGAAACGAAGCAGGAACATGAATTTGTTTCTCCAATCTTCATAAGTGATATTTTTGTCGAACGGTATAACTGTAGTATTTTCTCTGGCCATTTTACTTGCTTTACTTCCTTACTTACTGCGATACTTGATTAAACACGCTCTGCTACCATAAACAGTTTTCAATTACTTCAAAATATATTTATTCAGACCTCCAACAATGCTCCAACATAAAACGTGTTCTTCACCCATTATATTCAACAACAACAACTACTCAAGTGCATGGGCGCCCGCAGAAATTTTTCTCAGGGGGGGCAAAATGAAAATTATTGAAAAACGTCCATGATTGTAGTAGGCGTCATCAGTATTCCGTTTTTTTCTATTTCTGTATTTATATTCATAAGAGGGGGGAGGGCTGTGCAAAATAAAAAAAAAAAGATTCAATATCTACTAATTTTGAATTCTTTGGCAAAAAATTGAACAAAGAAAAAAGCATTACATGTTCTTTCGAGAATCTCGTTTCAAGGGAAGAAATCAAATGATCTAAATATGCGAAGTAATCTTCAGCTGAATCTGCTTCATAATTAAATCTGTACATTTGTCTACCGCAAATTCGTGGTTTTCCAATCTCTATATTGAGACTGACCAATAGATGATGCTTTGGAAAAATTTATGTAAGGCATGCGTCATCGGAGCGATGTTTTCCACATATTTCAATAATTAAATTTATATGACGGTGAACATCCACAAAATTAATAGAAACACCTTGTAGTGTATTTGCTATTGTTCCAATATATTTGAATATTTACTTGCTACCGTCAAACAAACCACAAAAGTGAAAGAGTTTATCGCAGCCCATTACTGAGCAGCTCTTTTTGTTGGTGAAGAATTCATTGAAATTTCTCCAGATTTTATAGCAGAAAGAGTTTTGAATGTAGTTTTCAGAGAAAACTCGCAAAGATTTATATTCAGCTGACCAACGAGTTTCACAAAACAAAGGAATATTTGGAATCAGATTTCTTCTTAAAGTACTCTCTCGAAAAAAGACTATAATGTCCTTAACGATGCCAATGCTATTACGAATTTTAGTAATTTTACTGATGTCATTTATTACTAAATTCAACCTATGGTAGGCACAATGGAAATAAATTACTTTCTTGTACTTATCTCTTATGATCTTTTGAACCCCGTGAATTTCATCAGCCATTATTGAGCATCCATCATAACCTTGTGCTACAAGTTTGTCCAAATTCAAACCAGATTTTTCTATAAACTCAAGGATTGAAGCAGCTATGCAATCAGCATTCAATTTGTTCAATTGTACGAATCCAAGAAACTCTTCATTCACTGTAAAATTTTCATTTTGCTCCAATAGATTCCAATAGATAACTGCTCATGTCCAGAAATATCAGCAGACTCGTCAGCCATTACACTGAAATACTTCGAAGAATTTGCTTCTTCTACAATATTTGTCATTATTACATGCCCAGCTATCGAAATGATCTCATTTTGAATTCTGTGAGAAGTATATTTCGAGTTACCAGCTGCGTTGAATAAATGGATCTCTAAATCTGTATCACCAGCGTCTACTCTGAATTTCAAAAGATCACTAAAATTCCCAGAGTTCTTGGTGCTCTCTCGTATAGGCATATCGTGAGTTCAGCCAAAAACTATTGTTTTTATAATCGGTAATTTTTTTTTTCTATTTTCTGCAACACTTTTTTTCTTACCTTCATCTATTGAAGACAATAGGAGATTATATATAAGATGAATTTATAAAAAAATTGACACGCATGGAGTGCGTTCGGTTCCATGATTTTTCTTCACCCAAAAAGTGCTCAACGCGTCTAAAAAAGTTTTCAATTAAAAAAATAACCTCTGCTATATGCTCTACTATATGTATAGTAATTCTATTGAAAACCGGAAAATTGTTGTGAATCCATCACTTTCCTTTTTTCCTTGCCCTTTGGATTGAGAAAGTAATATTGAGGAAGTTGTGCTGAAAAATGCGACAATCAAAATCTCAGGGGGGGCCATGGCCCCCCCTGGCCCCCCTCTGCGGGCGCCCATGCTCAAGTGACGCGGTTTTTTATACACTTTTATATTTCTAGAACATTCCATAATACAGTATTCTTTATAGTGTCTAGCGCCCTCTATGAGTGAGTGGAAAATTGTATCCTATTACAGATTACTTTAACATATACATCTGAACATTCGTGAAATATAGACGTTCTTGTGGTGCTCCGAATATATTGTATTATTATTGCCTAAAAAGCCAACATTTTCAGACTGTAAATATTGTACTGAGTGAGTAGTCTGTTTACATTTCATCAATTAGTTACACCCGAACTCTAGTTTTGAAAATTAGTTCAATTTTCGGCTGATTTAGTTTGTTTTATTTACATTACTTCGACTGCGTGACCTTGACCCATACCGCTGTCCAGAAGCAACATCCCGAAACCGGCTTAGCGCTCGCTAGTCACCTCCAGTGGCGGCGTCAGCAACACTGTGGCTCAGACTCCCGGTGATTGTTCAATTTATTTTTTTTATTTTTTTTATTCAAATCAATATTAATTTTCCTTTTTCTTTTCACTTGGTTCTATGAATGTAAGGCTCCTTCTCCCATAATTATTTTACCCATCCGTGGCCTTCCCGATCTGTGTGAGTCTTCCTTACGGGCCCAAGGAAGTGAAGCTTGTTGTTTTTGTTTTCCTTTGAACCTATATTTTAAGACATTAAAAACAATGCCGAATAGTTGCTCCAAATGTACTAAACCGATTCCAGCCGGTTCTTCTCCCATCAGCTGTTATAAGTGCAGGGGAAATTTTCACCCCGTTTGTGTCAACGTCGCGAAGAAAGATCAGGAGCATTTGAGCGAGACCAATGCCAAATGGGTGTGCCCCTCTTGCACCACCTCCGGCCGTTTGCTTCGTAGCGGTTCCACTTCCACTGATGCACGATCAACATCCCCATCTTCTCCCTTAGTTTCCGCTACAAACGATCCTATTACGATCGTTCATTTCAATGCTCTCATGGAGCAGATGCGAGCTATGAACGCTGGTCTGGAGAGAGTCGGAAAACGAGTAGATGATCTTTTCACTAAGCTGGATATCTGTACGGCGACATTGAACGAACATTCTAGTACTTTGGCGGCTCACGAATCCTCTATTCAGGCATGTAAGTCGGACATATCGTGTCTCCAGGACGCTCACACGTCCCTCTCTAACAACATAACATCAATTGCTGAAAAGATAGAAAATGTGGAGTCAACACTTTCTCTTATCCGAAAAGATGTTCCGGCTGACGATTTGCCTGAGATCTTGGATAGGGTGAAGAAGTCTTTCAATCTTATCATCACCAATCTGCCCGAAAGAGAGGATAATAATGATCTGCCTGTCGTTGGTGAAATTGTTGACCTTATTTCTGCCAACTCAAGTCGATATCTAACAAATACCATGAGAATTCAGTCAAAGGACAAAAGAAAACCTCGCTGGACTAAACTTACTTTTTCCAACCCTGAAATAGCTTCAACTATACTGAGAAACAAAACTTCCCTACAAGGCAACCAGAAATACCACAACATAAGAATACAGGATGATAAAACTAGAGCACAGATTTCTACGTTGAATGCTGCCCGCGAGGAGCTCAAGAGAAGACAGGATTTGGGGGATACTGATATTACTATCAAATATATCAAGGGAACTCCAACTGTTGTATCACTACCACCTGGAAGGAAGAATGAAGATTCAAAAAACTAACACCTCTCAATAGCTGGCCCATTTTATATACTAATATACAATCACTTTCTTCAAAATTTCCAGAACTACTCTCTTATGTCCAACTACATAAGCCAGTCTTGATGTTTATTTCTGAAACTTGGCTGCAACCTTCCATACCAAATTCAGTATTTGACATCCCTGGCTATGGGCTCTTTCGCGACGATAACTTGGACTGTCTTGGTTATCGGGGTGTTTGCATCTATGTGAGTTCACACATATCCTCTTCCTTTGGAGTTGATGTAATTCATCATAATTGGACGGGTATAGATAACCTTTTCCTAAAAATAACTAAACCTTGCTTTTCCTTGCTAGTAGGTTGTATTTACCGACCTCGCCCCAGCTCTGCTGATTGGAGCTGTGCTCAGTTCATGCGGCAGTCATCTTTAGATTACAATAACATGTTGATTACAGGAGACTTCAACTGCCCTGATATTACCTGGCCCATAGTTCAGTTGCCTTCAGTGAATTCCCCGTCCCTTCCTTATGCAGAAATAGTTTCTAACTCAGCACTTCAGCAGTTGGTGGAGAACCCCACCAGATATCGCCTCGGACAAAATCCATCCACATTAGATTTATTTTTCACATCAGACCCAGACACTGTATCAGAGATCAAATATTTAGCACCATTCGGAAAATCTGACCATTTAACTTTGGCCACTGAAATCCAGTTACAGGCTCCCACTTCCCAAAATAATCAATTCAAAACCATAAGGAAAGTGAACTATGACGGCATTGCTGCGGAACTGTCATCGAAGAACTGGAGCTTGATCCTTGCAGACGATCAGATGAATGCTATATGGTCTACCTTTCTCTCAATTGTTGAGACTGCTATTGCAGCCAATACGTATACAAAACAGGTTAAATTTAATCCTTTGAGACCCTGGATTGATGATCGTATTTTGGCACTAGTGAGAAGAAAGAAATCTCTCTGGCAGAGATTCTTGAGAACCAGAGCTGATTCGGACTACATAAATCACCGTAACCTTTCCAACTTCGTCAGTAAGGAAGTCAAGTCATCCAAGGCAGCATTTGAGAATAATTTGGTCTCGTCCAGGAACCCTAAACGGATGTTTAAATACGTAAGATCCTTCCTCAATTCTAAGGTTGGGGCACCGATTGTTAGAAGGCTTGATGGTAACATTTGTGGGAGTCCTGTGGAGTCGGCGGATGTACTCGCTGATGTCTTCTCTTCAGCTTTCACCTCAGAGCCACCTGGACCTATCCCGACTTGTCAGACAGAACGGTCTATTCCTGGGATGTCACATGTTTGGATTGATGAAGAAACCGTTGAGAAATACCTCTTGGAACTAAAAGTTGATACCTCTCCCGGACGTGATGGTATTACCTCGCGTTTACTTAAATATTGTGCTAAGGCTATGGCGGTGCCTTTATCCACCATATTCTCCAAGTCATTCCGAGACTCTTGTCTTCCATGTGACTGGCTGTCTGCCACGGTTACGCCAATTTTCAAGAAGGGTGATAAGCTCTCACCACTGAACTATCGTCCAATAAGTCTAGTCTCATCAGTCGCCAAAGTTCTAGAACGCATAATCTGTGACCAACTTATCAAATTTGCTATGGAGCACTCTATCATACCGCGGGAGCAACACGGCTTTATTCCCGGCCGCTCCACTCTTACTAATCTTCTAACAGGTCTGTCTGCTTGGACTGAGTCGTACGACCGCGGCATTCCGGTGGACGTTTTGTATCTTGACTTTTCTAAAGCCTTTGACCGGGTTCCACACAGGCGTCTCATTTCGAAGTTGGATCATCTCGGCGTTCGTGGAAATCTCCTGAGCTGGATTTCAGCTTTTTTGTCCAACAGAACATTTCGTGTGAAAGTGGGTGATGCTTTATCTTCATCCAACAGAACAGTTGGGTCAGGCGTGCCGCAGGGATCGGTTCTTGGGCCCATTCTCTTTCTCCTGTACACATCCGATCTGCCATGTATTTTAAAATCCCCTTGCCTCCTCTTCGCGGATGACACGAAGTTGTACAACAACCCTCTTTCATCCTATAGCACTCTTCAGGAGGATTTAGACCGGTTGGTTCAGTGGTGTTCTGATTGGTTGTTGCCTTTGAATGTTGATAAGTGCTCAGTTCTACACATTGGCAAAACAAACCCATCTCTTCACTACCGTCTTGATGGTAAAACCCTTCCTTCTGTTTCGCATCAGTGTGACCTTGGCGTGACTGTCACGACCGACCTTTCGTGGTCCAAACATATTGCGCATATTACTAGCAAGGCAAAGCAGACTGCTTTCATTCTTTCAAAATCCTTTAACGGCTGTAACAATGCTACGCTCAGCAAACTGATAAAATATTATGTGCGACCTATTCTGGAATATGCAGGACCAGCGTGGTGGCCTTCATCTCGAGCAGACGCAGCTCTTCTGGAGTCGGTTCAACGGTGGGTAACTCGATTTCCTTATGGACCCATTAGACCCTCTTATGAGGAAAGACTGCAACTCTTCAGTTTGCCAAACTTTGAAGACAGGAGAACAAGAGGCGATATCATTTTCACCTTCAAAGCCCTTCGCAATCATTTTGGCGACGATATCCGTCGCTTGTTTTCCAGAAACTACAATCACCTCAGGGGCCATTCACTTAAGCTTAGGAGAGAACAGTTCCGCACGCCTCAGAGACAGCAGTTCCTCACAAATAGGGTGTTCCACTTATGGAACAGTCTACCGAGTGATCTTGTAGATGCAACCTCCACCAACGCCTTCAAGAATGGATATGACCGATGGATTACCCAACCTCGAGAATAATACGTCCTAATTTTTTGTCATTGTAAACCATAATTTTTTGTTTTGAGTTATATTTAGTTTCCGAATGTTATTTTTTTTAAGTTTGAGTTTATAGGTATTTGTACCTCTACTCTTATTGTATCAATAATAATAATAATAATAATAAAGTTCAACCTGATCTCCACGCTGCAAACATTCTTCAGGAATTTCTGAAAGACCCTGTATTCTTCCAGTTTCAGTCTTCTGGCTTCCGTCATTTGCAAATGTTCTTTTTTCCTATCTGGTATATCATCCATCATTTTTGACACTTCCTGATTATTCTGGTCCCTTTCATGATCATTCAGTTTCTTCGATTCAACCTCATTCCTAGTATTCTCTAAACTTTTCGTGTTATCCATCATTCTTCTACAATTATCCTCAATTTCAGTTTTCAACGATTTGATGCTTTCCTTTATTGCTGTTTTATAGTCCTTCATTGCAATATGGTTATTCTGCACTTGCTTAGTTAGTTGTTCAAAAGCTTGCTTAAAGAAATCCAAGGTTGTCTGATCCATTTTCCTTGACTGCGATCTCGTAAATGGCATTCAAACATATGATCACAGAAATGTTCACACTACTATCCACAGAAATTTTCACGAGAATTTCCACAAAAATGCCTACGAGAATGTCAACAAAAATATCCACAGAAATGTTCACGATTTAATTGAATCTCGGTTCGTTAACACACGCGAACCCCACACCTGACACTACTTGTAACGTTTTTCGGTTAATTAATTCGGTACTTCTGGCTAACACTAATTTATTTCAGGTACACAACTATAAACAACTTTTTACAGGTACTACATTAATTTATTCCTACAACTTATATCTAATTGAGTGTACGGCACTGACCGCCGTTTCCGTCGCACTGTGTCTCACTGCGTCTTCGATTGGTTATAAACCTCTGGCATCTCTCTCTAGAAGGGTCATTAGTCGAGTGGTAGACGTTGTAGAGTGAAGGTTGCGCAGCGAGGTGCGCAAAGAGTGAGAGAGTGAACACGTGGTCAGAGAGCGAAAACGTGGCCAATACGGCTCAAAGTTTTTGTTTTAGTACTTTTCAGTACTGTGAGTATAGTTGAAAGTACTTTTCAGTAATGTGTATTTAGTTAAAGTGACGTTCTTTGAGAGTCTAAGCCCAGATTTGCCACATAATTACAGAAAAGTATATCCAGAATTTTGTTATCTGAATATCGGAAATTCAATTAATGAAATCAAATTAGTGTAGCTTTGATAATGAAAACACCTGTCATATGTAAAGTAATTAGATATTCAAATTTCTATAATCATAGAGAATTATTGCTAGTCCGTCTGGAAACAGATCGAATGAAATTGACCCTACGTATAACATAAATTCATAAAATCTCGAATAACTCTTGAATTATTGAATTTGAGACCATATTCATGTTTGGACACTACCCTACTATACTACTAATATAACAATGTTACATATATTATGATATATGAATAAGTCAAATAATTTCATGGATATATGAAATGTTATGTATCTAAAGATACATTAGTTTTGAGATGTATCAGGTATATACCTCATTTCTTAGGGATGTTATGTAACGGGAAGGCGCATATAACAACATGGTTTGCTGGGTATCCATTTTAAATTTTCAGAATGAGCTAGTTCACCCCTGAAAACAGGAACACTGAAGTTTTTTTCAAGCATAAGATGTTCCTTTTGAACTTTGGAAATAAGCTACTAAATCAGAAAAACCATCATAAACTCACTTTTAACATTTCATTCATTGAACAAAGTAGTGTTTATAATAAAATAAATGAGTTATCCCAATTTCATTGACGCCAAATATAAACTCAGTAGTTCGGTTCGAGTAATCTATGTTCTAACCTAAAATATTCATTTACAGTTTACACTGTTGTTGTTATATGATATTTGATCTGATGTTAGCATGAAATGAAAATCATCAAAGATTTGAAGAAACCCAATAGAATATAAAAGTTCCGTACATATTTTCAAGAAATTTGAAAACAACTTCCAAAATAATTGTGTGGATACAAAATAAATCACTGTGCATTCTGATAGAGGAAATTCCTTTATGAAATGAAGAATTTGATTTGTTCCATCTATCTCATAAAAAAATAATCTGCATCAATATTTTTGAAGCCATCAGTACATGGGCGCCCGCAGGAGGGGCAATGGCCCCCCCTGAGATTTTGATTTCCTTATTTTTCAGCACAATACCCTCAATATAATAGTAATGAGTGTTGAGGGGTTTGAGAAAATATTCTCAATCCAAAGGACATGGAAAAAGGAAAGTAATGGATTCACAATAATTTTCTGGTTTTCAATGAAAATATTGGACGCCTTATTGTTATTCAGTAATTGTCATTTTGCCCCCCCTGAAAAAAATTTCTGCGGGCGCCCATGCATCAGTATGAAAATATGTAAAATGTTATGGCTCTGTAATCAATGGAAAATATTAGACTCCACTTGTAATCAAATTTGTTCTTAATTTGTTCCTACATTAAAGCCAACTCTACTACTTAATTCATCTTGATTTTGGCATTGATAATAAATGAGAAGTATTCAATATAAATATCCACAATTAAATATCCTGTTTCTTTCAACTCACCTAATTTGTTTTCACATTAAAACAATTATGGCCCTCTTGGAAGTATGTCAATCATATGGTCTTAGGATGAATTTATGGATTAGCAATAGAATATAAGTATTCAATCACAATCACATGAAAATTTGTCTAGTATGTATCTAGTGGTATGTTTCGATGTAAGTTTGAATGACCTGAAGAAAAATACTGTAATATTCGATACCAGCAGTATTTAGTGGGATTCTCAGATATTGATTGTTGTCATTATAACATTTAACTTTATAATAAAAATCAAATAATTTGACAACTTTGTGTCTAATCCTTCACAATAATATATCTGTATGATATATTCAGTTTATTTTTGTCTTGGAATATATTCCAATTCTAAAAATGACAAATTTAACAATCAACCAAAAAAAAATTCAAAATGACTAAAACTGTACAAATTGAGTAAACGGTTAATAAATTGAACAACTAAATTAACATAAAGACAGACGTACGTTTCGGAATTTTTGTATTTAATAATACAATTTTTCCTCATCAGTGCCTTATAGTTCAACGGAATTATTAAATTTACAAACTTACCACGTGTATATCTACCTCAACAAAATTGCAAGTAAGAAACTACAAACTAACTAAACGTATCGGTTGCTATGGTGAGGATTCACAGAACAAGCCATTACCTAAGGTAGTCATAGATTTCTTCATTGTTCTTCTTTTGAAATACATATACAAATCGACATTTACAATTGAATAAACAATTTCAGAAATTTTAAATTTATCAATTGGTTGATACTGACTCTCTAATCAATAAATGATTACATCAAATTATAAAAGTTTAATGAGTCTTCTTGATGAAGGATATTTAATATAAATCAAATAATTTGACAACTTTGTGTCTAATCCTTCACAATAATATATCTGTATGATATATTCAGTTTATTTTTGTCTTGGAATATATTCCAATTCTAAAAATGACAAATTTAATA
The DNA here is from genome assembly GCF_914767665.1 of Harmonia axyridis. Classification (NCBI taxonomy): domain Eukaryota; kingdom Metazoa; phylum Arthropoda; class Insecta; order Coleoptera; family Coccinellidae; genus Harmonia; species Harmonia axyridis. The sequence goes on from NC_059503.1 coordinate 41,975,976, forward strand.
ATCAACCAAAAGAAAAATTCAAAATGACTAAAACTGTACAAATTGAGTAAACGGTTAATAAATTGAACAACTAAATTAACATAAAGACAGACGTACGTTTCGGAATTTTTGTATTTAATAATACAATTTTTCCTCATCAGTGCCTTATAGTTCAACGGAATTATTAAATTTACAAACTTACCACGTGTATATCTACCTCAACAAAATTGCAAGTAAGAAACTACAAACTAACTAAACGTATCGGTTGCTATGGTGAGGATTCACAGAACAAGCCATTACCTAAGGTAGTCATAGATTTCTTCATTGTTCTTCTTTTGAAATACATATACAAATCGACATTTACAATTGAATAAACAATTTCAGAAATTTTAAATTTATCAATTGGTTGATACTGACTCTCTAATCAATAAATGATTACATCAAATTATAAAAGTTTAATGAGTCTTCTTGATGAAGGATATTTAATATAAATCAAATAATTTGACAACTTTGTGTCTAATCCTTCACAATAATATATCTGTATGATATATTCAGTTTATTTTTGTCTTGAAATATATTCCAATTCTAAAAATGACAAATTTAATAATCAACCGAAAAAAAAATTCAAAATGACTCATTTATTGATTAGAGAGTCAGTATCAACCAATTGATAAATTTAAAATTTCTGAAATTGTTTATTCAATTGTAAATGTCGATTTGTATATGTATTTCAAAAGAAGAACAATGAAGAAATCTATGACTACCTTAGGTAATGGCTTGTTCTGTGAATCCTCACCATAGCAACCGATACGTTTAGTTAGTTTGTAGTTTCTTATTTGCAATTTTGTTGAGGTAGATATACACGTGGTAAGTTTGTAAATTTAATAATTCCGTTGAACTATAAGGCACTGATGAGGAAAAATTGTATTATTAAATACAAAAATTCCGAAACGTACGTCTGTCTTTATGTTAATTTAGTTGTTCAATTTATTAACCGTTTACTCAATTTGTACAGTTTTAGTCATTTTGAATTTTTCTTTTGGTTGATTATTAAATTTGTCATTTTCAGAATTGGAATATATTCCAAGACAAAAATAAACTGAATATATCATACAGATATATTATTGTGAAGGATTAGACACAAAGTTGTCAAATTATTTGATTTATATTAAATATCCTTCATCAAGAAGACTCATTAAACTTTTATAATTTGATGTTATCATTTATTGATTAGAGAGTCAGTATCAACCAATTGATAAATTCAAAATTTCTGAAATTGTTTATTCAATTGTAAATGTCGATTTGTATATGTATTTCAAAAGAAGAACAATGAAGAAATCTATGACTACCTTAGGTAATGGCTTGTTCTGTGAATCCTCACCATAGCAACCGATACGTTCAGTTAGTTTGTAGTTTCTTACTTGCAATTTTGTTGAGGTAGATATACACGTGGTAAGTTTGTAAATTTAATAATTCCGTTGAACTATAAGGCACTGATGAGGAAAAATTGTATTATTAAATACAAAAATTCCGAAACGTACGTCTGTCTTTATGTTAATTTAGTTGTTCAATTTATTAACCGTTTACTCAATTTGTACAGTTTTAGTCATTTTGAATTTTTCTTTTGGTTGATTATTAAATTTGTCATTTTTAGAATTGGAATATATTCCAAGACAAAAATAAACTGAATATATCATACAGATATATTATTGTGAAGGATTAGACACAAAGTTGTCAAATTATTTGATTTATATTAAATATCCTTCATCAAGAAGACTCATTAAACTTTTATAACATTTAACTTTGTTAAACATGGACTGCAAGGGTGATCTGGATTTTTCAAGATAGAATGTTGATTAAAATCAAATCAAATCAATCAAATGAAGTATCTTCATATTATCAGAGCTGTGCCAAATCTCAGTAATTTGTAATCAAATCAAGGAGTTGAGGTGAGCTTATTTAAATAACTTCATTTCCGAACTAAGTTGGCTAGTACTTCAATTCTAAAATCTGAGACATGACATCAGAGTAAATATTCATTTCTGTGGTTTGTTTCCACAACAGAACAGAGTTGCATTTAGCCAAAGTAGGTACCCAATTTTTTTATTTTCACAGATAATTTTTTTTAAGATCAAGTTACTCGAAAACGGCGCTTTATAAGAGAAAATATGAAGAATACTTTTATTTTTAGAATTAGCCATATTCTACAATGAACGTTCAAATTACTTTCAACAGTTGGGTTCTTTGAATTTCTAGTATTTTTATGAGATGTAATGTTCATAATAAAGGAACTGAAAAATGTGTATGTAATCTTTTGTTCGGAGAAGATATATCACATAAAAAAAAGCCACATTCCAAAAATAATTTCTTTCGATGAAACTATTTACGAGATATAACCGAAAATCACATTTTTTGACGATTTTCAACAGCCTGGATCGTTTTAACCGGGCTGAATCGGAAAAAATGGTAAAGGAAAAAAGTGTTTCTTTTGATCTCAGGAATCTTGTCTTAAAATATCTGTACAAGTCAAAGACTCACCCTGTATAAATACATTTTTTTTAATCGAATTTCTTTAAGCAAGAGTTCACTCGGTGTAATTATTAAACCTGGCGCCCAACTAAAGTTATGCCCTGTGAGGTTCATAGGTACAACCCTCGCAGTTTGAGCAGCCGATAGGCCTAGTGTAAGGGTAGTTTACATACTCAATCAAGCAATTAAAAACTTTCCAGGAGAAGCTCAAGATGAAATCTTTCAAATAGCCAGATTCATACTGAAAACAAGATATTTTCCAAACAAATGAAAAACGGCGGATATAATATTAATTTGGGAGAAAGGAAAAGACGAAAAAGTGCCAACGACTTGTCGAAACGTCAAAATGGAAAACCAGAAAAAAGAATGGAAAAAGGAAGCAAAATATCTGGGAGTAATACTGGATGAAAGAATGAATTTCAACAAACAGATAGAAGAAAACAGAAAAAAGGCAAGGCAATTGCACGGGAGACTGTACCCGCTGCTCAACCCTAAAAGAAAACACTCTTTAAAAAACATGGTGAAGATAATAAAAATAGTGCTAATACCAAGCATTACATATGCAGGAGTTACCTGGTACAATACGAACGATAATAATAAGGATCAGTTGCAAAGTACGCTAAATTCAGTAATCAGAACAGCAGTTGGTGCCCCATGGTATATAACTAACCAACAAATCAGAGAAGAACTGAAAATTGAAACTTGTTACATTTAGAATATAATTGAAGCGTTTGAAACAATTGTTCCACCTTTTTTCGATAAGTAATTCGAATTTAAATTGGTCCAGCATTGTGTCCAGTAGTTTTGGTATTTCGTACCACCTATAGTAGGGAAGATTAATAAAATATTACATGTGAACTGGTGTTACAGTTCTCTATGTGAAGAAATGTTGCGGATGTGTTGATTTGGAGATGGCCGAGTATTAAAAAAAAATTTTAAAAACTTATCGTGAAACGAAGACTGAAATCTTTTGTCTACAAGATTCGTTCACATGTTAAAAAGATTGATGTAACGATTCATTCTTTTGAGATCTCGAGATTATTTATTAGAATTCAAATATTTTTCGTTATTGTAATCTAATACCTCTGTGATTTAGAAACCCTTTCTAGAAGGTGAGTTTAAAGACGGAATTCCGTACCTATACTGAAAACTTTTGTAAATCGTTTCTCAGGGTTTTTTTTGGGTCATTCTTCATCTAAAAACTTTCGAGTGCCCAGTTAGTGCCTGAAAGAAGCTACCATATTTCATTTCGTCCCAGTGAACGTTCGATTCACAATCGTAGAAGACAAGATACCATCACCAAGTCGACACCTCCAACAACGGCCTTATGTAATAATTCTCCAAAGTGAGTACATATCGAAGCTGTCCCGAACAACAAGAAAATAAATGAGTGTGTTTTATTTGTAAGGATTTCGTTCACCTATCACCATATTATTTCTGACATTTTTATCATTTGTGAATTTATCAGTTTATCACAAATTAGAACAATTTAATTGGACTCAAACTAATTGGCGCCCTCCTTATATTAATATTCAAGTGAATTGAATAATTGATCTAAGTCAGCTCAATGATCTGTCAAGAAAAAAAAATCTCACACTCTTATTGCTTTCCGGCGACCAGCTGCCGTTCGCAGTGTAACTGTTTCCATTTCTAAATCATGTGAAAGTTACGTTACAAATTATTGAAGAAATAGTCAAAAACAGAGAAAGAAGACAATAGAGACGCTGAAAGAGCACGAGCATAAGGAATTAAGAAAGATACTACGAATCAAAATGAAAATGACAGATTAGAGGAAATAGTTCTTTCAAAGAACTAAATATATGAAAAAAGTGACATGAAGTAGGGAGGAAAGTCTCCCAATCAGACAATAATAGAAAATAGGATAAATTAAATTAGAGGCGTAGGGAATGTGATTTCCGGACCTTAAACAAAGTTAAGATCTGAGAGCAACCGATTTACTTCTCACATAATGGTGCGAGAAGGTGTGTTTTAGCCAGAGATCGCTGGATAGCCTAACTGAAGAGTCCATCTAGCGATCTTGAGACGAATTACAATAGGAGGGTGTTATGAGTTGTATAACTTATGGTTAAAGTTATATTGTACTAAAACCATTTGTACAACATGAAATAACCTGTATGTCATGTGTACAACCATAAAAGGTTAACCATCTCAAGAGCACATGCTGATGTTGCATACTTAATAAGTTATAATAATTAAAAGTAATATTAAAAGTAACAGTGTTTTTAATAAGAATCAATAAAACATTAATACATGGTGTAAGGTTCAGTCCGAGACTGCAAGAATATTAATAAACAGCCTGAAAGATGGATGAAATATTTAGGCCCCCAAAGAGTATTGTATTCGAAAAAAACTGCCATCAGAATTTTGAAGCTCTAACTTTGGAACACTGGAGTAAACTTTGATACGTGACAACATTATAAGTGGAATAAGAGAGTTAGGATTCCGAGAACGAATACTACAACAACCAAATTTAACTGAGAAGCAAGCAGAAAATATATGCAGAGCATCAGAAGTGAGTCGTCATCAGCTGAAAAATTGAAGAAAGGACAAGGAAGTGGAGGTAATCAAAGAACAGAAAAGTTATAAATACAGGGTGTCCCAGGAAGAATGCGACAAACGGATACCATGATTGAAGGTCATTATGGAGGACTAGTATCAAAAGGTTTCAATCGCCTGAGTGCCTTCGTTTGGAATATACAGGGTGATGTTTGTGGGGATTACAGATTACTGCGTTACGGTCATGGTGGCGCTGCCAACCATGTTGACGCTACCCCCAACAGAGGGCGCCACAAAATACATAATCTTCGAAGTAAGCCCCTGAAGCGGAGATAAGCCAAGGAAGCTCAGCCAAAGAGTAACCTACATCATGTAGCATAGTAGTTTGTGTTTGTTGTGTTGTTGATTGTATTATATCTTGTCTATGTTTTTCTTACTGTTTTTATTGTATTACCATCTAACTAGGAGTAGGCAGATTGAGGCCTAGTTAGAAAACCATTTTTCCCGCTAACTAGGAGTAGGCAGATTGAGGCCTAGTTGGAAAACCATTTTTCCCGCTAACTAGGAGTAGGCCGATTGAGACCTAGTTAGCGCATGTCCTTTTGTAGTTATCCCGGGGTTAATCAGGAGTAGGCAGATTGAGACCTGATTAAACCTCAGCATCGACCAAATCGTCACGCTGTCCCAAAACTGGTGACCCCGACGTGATCAACGTCAACTTTATGAGTGACAGGGACGATTTGCTCGACACAACTCCAATCGCCAAGATGCCGAACCAATCCGCCGCAGTTCCCACTCCAGAAATACTCGCACGCCTCAAAATCCTCGCGTTCACCCCAGAGGACCCAGAAGTATGGTTCCAGCAAGTCGAGTGGTCACTTGAAGATGTCAGGCTAACGGCCAGCTTAGCTAAATTCCGTCAGGTGGCCAGATCACTAGACGGAAGGTACGCGAAGGAGGTCCGCGACCTAATAATCAACCCTCCAGCCCAAAAGCCGTACGAAACGCTGAAAGAGCAGCTTTTCCAACGCCTGGAGAAATCGCAGGCCCAAAAGACGCGACAACTTCTGGACAGAGTAGAAATTGGAGACCGGAAGCCATCCCAGTTTCTGCGGTACCTCCAACACCATCCGCGCAATGTGGATGGAGCGAATAAACCCCCTCGCTCGCGCCAGCATTGCCGCACAGGCTGCCCAACCAAACGTCACCATGGACGACCTGGCCAAGACCGCAGAATGCGTAATGGAAGCGCTAGGTACTGTCGCGCCGCAACAGGTGTCTGCGGTATCACCTCGGGTGTCACCAAGCAAATCACAGCTTTATGAAGTGTTGGAGAGGTTGTGGGCGCGCTTGGATGAACAAAGCCGCGGTTAAACGAGCTTCGTGCGGAAGTGCGCGGTCGCTTGCGGAACCACGATGGTCCTACATCGCGTCGTCGCTCGCATTCCGGATCACGAACTCGGTTCAGTGGTAGGTGCTTTTACCACTATCGGTTCGGGGCCAAGGCGCATAAGTGCGAAAAACCGTGCACCTACGCTGGTACCGACGACGATCAGGGAAACGGCAAAGGCAGTCGCTGAACGTGGCAGGCGACGGCTGCCCCAACACACGCCGCTTGTTTTGACGGACCGAAGCAGTGGAGTAGACTTTTTAATCGACACCGGCGCAGACTTGTGCGTATTTCCGCGACGTCTAGTGAAAGGCTGACGAGTAAAAACCGGTTACGAGCTAACCGCGGCTAACGGTAGTGCGATCGATACGTATGGTTTAATTCCACTGACACTTAACCTCGGTCTCCACCGTGATTTTGTGTGGAATTTCGTCATCGCGGACGTGTCCAAGGCCAAGGGTGGATTTTCTGACCCATTACGACCTCCTCATGGTTCTGCGCAACGGACGCTTACTTGACCGATCCACGAGTCTCAGTGTCACGGGACGGGACTTCAAGTGCGCGACTATCGCCGGAATTCGAACATCCGCAGTTGATACTCGCTATCACGCGTTACTCCAACAGTTCCCGGAGTTGACACGCCCCGATGGCGCTTGCAAAGCAGCTGATGTGAAACACCGTATGGTGCATCACATTCACACCACACCAGGACAACCCGTCTCCCAGAAGCCACGTCGCCTAGCCGCGGACCGCTACCTCGCCGCTAGGAAAGAATTCGAGTCAATGCTCAATTGGGGATTTGTCGCCCATCGAAGAGCAGTTGGGCTACGCCACTCCACATGGTGCCAAAGAAGGGAGACGAATGGCGTCCTTGTGGAGACTACCGAGGACTAAACGCGCGCACTTTATCAGACCGATATCCAGTGCGTCACATCCAAGACTTCGCCCAAATGCTCCGTGGAAAGTCAATTTTTCCACCATTGACCTGGTACGAGAGTACCGTCATATCCCGGTGGCCCCTGAAGACGTGGAGAAGACGGCCATCACCACACCGTTCGGATTATTCGAATTCCTGGCAATGAGCTTTGGACTTTTGGACAAACGCCACCCAAACATTCCAGCGGTTCATCGACGAGGTTCTCCGGGGACTCGACTTCGTGTATGCCTATATTGACGACCTACTGGTGGCCTCCTCGTCCGAGGAAGAGCATCATGAACATCTACGCATTCTTTTCGAACGTCTCCAGCTGTATGGAATTGTCGTCAATTCAGCGAAATGTCGCTTTGGCGCTAAAGAAGTGAATTTCTTGGGGTACCTAGTATCTGGTGATGGAACAAAACCACTCCCCGAGAAAGTCGCTGCCATCCGCGAATATCCCAGGCCAACAACAGGAAAAGATCTCCGACAATTCCTGGGCATGTTGAACTTCTACAGGCGTTTCATGCCGGGAACTGCTAAGACCCAGGCACCACTCAATGACCTGCACCAAGGAAACATCAAAAAGAAGAAACCAGTGAATTGGAACAACTACGCTGATGCCGCATTCGCCGCCTGCAAGGAAGAACTTGCAAAAGCGACACTTCTGGCACACCCCCAACTTGGCGCCGAGGTCTCCTTGGTTTTTGATGCATCGGACCACACCATTGGAGCTGCACTGCACCAACGGGTTGGCAACGAGTGGGAACCACTTGGTTTTTTTCGAAGAAGCGGGCTGGCGCTGAGTGCAAGTACAGCGCCTACGATCGGGAACTCCTGGCCATCTACAAGTCGGTCAAGTACTTCCGACACATGGTTGAAGGACGCCACTTCTTCATTTTAACTGACCATAAGCCGCTACCTTCGCCTTCAGTCAAAAGTCCGATCAATGCTCCCCACGCCGATACCGCCACCTGGACTTCATCGGGCAGTTCACCACAGATATCCGGCATATATCCGGAAGGGAAAACGTCGTCGCAGATGCCCTTTCCAGGGTGGACGAGATCGCAGCACCACTCGACTTCGAGGCCCTCGCAGCATCCCAGCAATGTGACCCAGAGCTCCAAGAGTTTCGCCAGAAGCAAGACTATGGCTTACTTCTGCGCCAAGTCACGATACCTGGATCCAACGTTGCCGTCTTCTGCGATATATCCACCACAAAGGCACGACCCTTCCTGACGGCTCCATTCCGGAAACCAGCTTTTGACGCCATCCACGGTCTGTCCCATCCAGGCGCCAAGGCCACCACAAAGCTGATGAGTCAACGATACGTCTGGCCCTCCATCTCCAAAGATTGTCGAGCGTGGTCCCGAGTCTGATTCCAGTGCCAGCGGTCAAAAGTGTCACGACATGTTTCGTCTCCGATCGGTAACTTTACACCGCCGTCGAGCCGTTTCGAACATGTGCACATCGACCTGATCGTGATGCCATTTTCCAACGGATATCGGTATTGCCTCACCTGCGTAGATCGATTTTCTCGATGGCCAGAAGCGATACCGCTCCAAGACCAGACAGCAGAAACCGTCCTCCGAGCATTTTACACTAACTGGGTTGCTAGGTTTGGCGTCACGCTCCGGGTAACTACAGACCAAGGACGTCAATTCGAGTCCTACCTATTTCGCTGCCTGAACAAGCTACTAGGGACGGACCACCTGAGAACCACGGCATACCACCCGGCCGCCAACGGAATGGTGGAGCGACTCCACCGTCAGCTCAAAGCTTCCATTAAATGCTTGGACTCTGACACGTGGGTCCACGCACTACCCACTGCACTACTGGGGATCCGCGCCGCTTGGAAAGAAGATCTCCAATCCACTGCTGCTGAGATGATATACGGAGAACCACTCCGTCTTCCTGGCGAGTTCCTGGTTTCAACGTCTACTATGAACCTGGATAACTCCGATGATTTCGTTCGCGATCTGCGCCAGCACTTTCAGGCGCTCCGACCAGTCAGTCGCACCAGGCACGGTAAGCGGAAGATCTTCGTCTTTAAAGATCTCGCCACTGCATCCCACGTCTTCGTAAGGCACGACGCCGTTCGGCGTCCGCTCCAGCACCCCTACGATGGACCGTTCGAGGTTGTTTCTCGAGCCGAAAAACACTACACCCTCCGAATTCACGGTACCAACGTCCCGGTCTCAATCGACAGGCTGAAACCAGCCTACATCGCGGTCAACGAAAATTCACCGGAGGACTCTGTAAATCCGAACGAGGCCGATGAAGACGAAGGAATTCTTTTCTTTTTGCCAGGCGAGAACTCACCTCCGGCCCAACAACCTATCCCACTTGCACCAGCAGAACCAGAGACAGTAACGCAAGCGCCAGCAGCACGACGAACTTACACGACCAGATCAGGTCGGCAAGTTCTTTTCCCCGAGCGTTTCCAGGCTGGGATGTAATACAATTGGTATCGTTAATCACTAGCAAGGGGGTACTGTGGGGATTACAGATTACTGCGTTACGGTCATGGTGGCGCTGCCAACCACGTTAACGCTACCCCTAACAGAGGTCGCCACAAGATACATAATCTTCGAAGTAAGCCCCTTAAGCGGAGACAAGCCGAGGACGCTCAGCCATAGAGTAACCTACATCATGTAGCATAGTAGTTTGTGGTTGTTGTGTTGTTGATTGTATTATATCTGTTACATGTTTTTCTTACTGTTTTTGTTGTATAACCATCTAACTAGGAGTAGGCAGATTGAGGCCTAGTTAGAAAACCATTTTTCCCGCTAACTAGGAGTAGGCAGATTGAGACCTAGTTAGCGCATGTCCTTTTGTAGTTATCCCGGGGTTAATCAGGAGTAGGCAGATTGAGGCCTGATTAAACCTCAGCATCGACCAAATCGTCACGCTGTCCCAAAATGTTCATCTCATGAGTGAAATTTCACAATTCAATAACTCTTCAACTAATCGACCGAATAATTTCAAATTTTGAAGTTTTGTCACCCTTTACTATCCCCTTCCTTCAATACTTCTGAAATCAAGTCAATCAGATCCCGACTAGGAAAATCTTTTTTATTTTCGAGAATATTGAATCACCCTGTACGTTAACATTATGATTTTTATCGTTTTCGCATACGCAAATAATTGATAAAAAAAAAATTCTATATAGGGTGAACAATAAAGATTTTCTTAAGAGTGAATTTTTTTTTGGTTAAATAACCTCTCAACTAATCCACTGAATTACTTCAAATTATGAAGTTTTGTCACCGTTTACCATCCCCTTCCTTCAAAATTTTTGAAATCGAATAAATCATATTCGGACTAGGAAAATTTCAGACCTTTTTTATTTTCTTGAATATTGAATCACAGTCATACAGAGTGATCAATCAACATTTCTTTATGAAAGAAATTTTATAGTTCAAGATATCCTAAATTTTTCGGTAGTATTATTTCGAAAACTACAGTTTTTTTACCATTTACGAATGCCATTCCTAAATTGTTCCCAAATTATTTGAGCAAACTGTTAATCCACAAACTGGATGAAGAACAGAACATAAACAGCAAATACATTGAAAATATTTGAGCTTGAAAACAATGAACAACAATGACCGAGGTGTCTTTCAGATATACGGAGCAAATTAATTTTGGCAAAGCTGAGAGTATACTTTGGAGAATTTTATTATTTTGGGACCGTAAAGATTCAATTTTTTTCTTATTTTCTGTGAACTGTTGCAAATTTATTGAAAAATTAGTTTTGAAGCGAATGTTGGATTATTTGAATAAATTCGATATCATCACAAGTTGTCAACACGGATTCAGGGCTGGTTGCTCAACTGAGACCGCCGCTGTGTCATTTGTTGAAAAAACTTATAGATGGTTGGATGATGGCCTATGTGTCGCTGGTATCTTTTTCGACTTATCGCGTGCATTTGATTGCCTAACTATACCGTTTATAATGGATAAATTATATAATTTAGGATTTAGAGGAATTTTCTTAGAATGGTTGCATAGCTTCCTGGCGGGAAGATCCATGATTGTCAGGGTGGGTGACTCATATTCGAGTAAATATGGTGTCAATATCGGTGTTCCTCAGGGATCGGTGTTGGGGCCACTTTTGTTTATTTTATACGTGAATGGTATGCCTGAATATCTCAATGGCTATGAATTGATTAAATTAGTTTTATTTGCGGATGACACCTCTATTGCCGTAGCATCTAGAGATATTAATGAGCTCCAATTATGCTGTACCAGTCTATTGAGGGGCTTCATTGATTGGTGTGGAGCAAATGCGCTTATTGTAAATATTCAAAAAACAAACCTTATATCTTTTGGCATAAGGGGTTCTGTCCCATTGACCCTTCAATTGGGAGATTACAAATTTCTTCTACAGAAACTGTAAAATTTTTAGGTGTACATCTCGATAGTAATTTGAAATGGTGCGAACACATTGATGTATTGAGTAAAAAACTCAATACATCCTATTACGCTATAAATAAATTAAAACTATGTCTGCCATTGAATTCTATTCTGGATGTATACTACAGTTTAGTTTACAGTCATTTACAATATAACATCTTATTATGGGGAGCTTCTGTCGACGTAAACAGAATATTCATAGCTCAAAAAAGAATAATGCGTATGATTTTCAATGTCAGCCCACTTTCCTCCTGCAAGCCGCTCTTAATGAACATCGCATCCTTACGGTTCCTTGTGTTTATATATACAAATCTCTTATGAATACAAGACGTAATCTGAAAAACTTGGTTGGATTGTCGAACTATCACAATTATTTCACGAGAAACCAAAGAACATTGTGTCTTCCTCAACATAGGACAACAAAATTTGAACTGTCCCCATCTTATAAGGGCATTAAAATATTCAATAATCTACCTGAGAAGATTAAGATTTTAAATGAGTTCAGATTCAGGGATGCCATAAAGCGTTTATTGATTGAAAAAGCTTATTACAGTGTGGGGGAATACATGACAGATGGTCAATTCAGATAATCTTTGTTCACTTATTATGTTTTAAGATTATATTATATGTTTGTGTTCATTTTCTTAGAAAAAGCTCAATTTGTACTTCATTATATATGACTTATTCCATACATTCTTTGTAATGTCAAAAGGATCAATAAAGAATTATTATTATCCCCCGACTTTTGCCTATACGCGTAGGATTTCTCCTCGCCGTCGGCTTCTCACTCCTCGCTAAGAGGAACATTCACTCAATCCCAGATATTTAAAATATCAGAAGGGCAGAGCTCGGTCGTGTCCGGTCCTTGTGGTCCCCCTGGTTCTCGTCGAACTTCTGGTCCTCTTACACGCGATCCTTGGACCTGTCCTTCGCTTCCTAGGAATTTTCTCACCGTCCTTGCAGTACCTAAAAGAACAGCTTTTTGCATTATATTATATATATACTCACTAAGTCCTAGTTGCTTGATATTTCTCTTGAGATTTTTGGGTACTATTCCTGTTGTTGAGATGATAATTGGAATAGTTCTCGTTGATATCATTCCCCACTGGCGCTTTATCTGAAATTCGAGGTCCCTATATTTAGAAATTTTTTCGACCTCTTTTTGACGCATGTTGTTGTTATTGGGTATTGCTACGTCGATGAGTATTGCTGCCTTTTGATGTTTATCAACTAGCAATATATCTGGCCTGTTGTGAGGGACTGTTTTATCAGTCAAAACTGTACGATCCCAGTACAGTTTATAGCGTTCGTTTTCCAGGATGGTTTCCGGTCGGTATTTGTAGTATGGCACTTTTTCAGAATGAATTAGTGTTAATTTAGTTGCCATTTCTTGGTGTAGTATCTTTCCTACTGCATCGTGTCTCTCTTTATATTCATTTCCTGCAAACATTTGACATCCTCCCGTGATATGTTGGATTGTCTCATTCGTTGGACAGCCATAACGGCATCGATCGTCAGTAATAGTTCGATCCTTTATGATATGCTTGCAGTAATTTCTTGTTGAGATCACTTGATCTTGGATGGCTAAAAGAAATCCTTCCGTTTCTGGATACATCGCACCTGATGTGAGCCAATAGTTCGACGCTTCAATGTCGACATGATCCTGGTTCACCTCGTTGAAATGTCGTCCATGTAGGGGCTTTTCTCTCCATCTTTGCATTTTTTCTTGGATTGTCTGGTGGTTGTATGACAATTGCTCCTTGTGCAGTTGCAAAGGTGTTGATTCGTCTGCTTCACACAGTACTTTGTAGATCTCTGACGTGCCTGATTTGTCTTTGAAGTATGTTCGTAGGCATTCAATTTGACCATGGGCAAGTTCCATGATGTCTAGCAGACCTCTGCCTCCTTTATTCCTCGGCAGTGTCGTCCTCTCAATGCTACTTTTCGGATGGTGCTTGTGTGCTTTCGTCATCGAGGTTCTCATTTTGCGTTGCAGGTTTTCCATATCTGTTTTGGTCCATGGAATGATACCGAAAGAGTATGTAAGAATTAAACATGCATATGTATTGATAGCTCTCGTCATGTTCTTGCTGTTGAGGTTTGTTTTCAAAATTTTGTTGATTCTCCTAATGAACTCAGTTGTTAAGTCTTCCTTCATTCTTTGATGGTTTATTCGTCGGTTTTGTTTCATTCCTAAGTATTTATAGAGATCGTCCGATTTCATTGCTTCTATCTCCTGTCCATTGGAGAGAGCTATCGGTTCATCTTGGATTTTTCCACGCACTACGCTAATCGTACGACACTTGTCCAATCCGAATTTCATCCCCACGTCTTTCGAAAAATTTTCCACTAGTTTGACCATAATTTGCAAGTGGTTTTTGTTGCCTGTTATAAGTTTTAGGTCATCCATGTATAGCAAATGATTGAGTGCAATGGTATTTCTATTTCCTTTGACATTGAAACCTTTTTCAGTAGCATTCAGTTGTTTACAAAGGGGGTTCAGCGCCAAGCAGAACCATAAGGGACTCAATGAATCTCCTTGGAAAATTCCCCTTTATATTGGAATCTCTTTAGTAGTTATGTTCGCCGTAGAGAGTTCGATATTCGTTCTCCAGTTGCACATTGCATACTTCAGAAAGTTTATTGTAATTGGATCGATCTTGTATATTTCCAAAATTTTTGTCAGCCACCCATGTGGAATAGAGTCGAAGGCCTTCTTATAGTCAAAATATGTCATAAAAAGATTTCTGTGTTTTTTGAAGGCTTGGTTACATATGATGGAATCTATGATCAGCAGTTCCTTCGATCCTAGTGCTTTCTTGGAACATCCTTTCTGCTGTGCTGTCATTATGTTATTTGTCTCGCAATGTTTGTAGATACGAGATGCTATACATGATGTGATGATTTTATATATTGTTGGTAGACATGTAATGGGTCTGTATTTTGATGGATCCGCTGTGTGTTGCAGATCCTTCGGTAGGAGATAAGTGGTCCCTGTTGTTAGAAATTTGGGCATTTCCGTTGGATTCCTCATAACCTCATTTATGGTTTCAACTAGCCTGCCGTGTATACACCAAAATTTCTTCAACCAAAAGTTGTGGATTCCATCTGGGCCGGGTGATTTCCAATTGTGTGCGTTTTTCAATATTTCATGGAATTCTTCTATAGAAACTGCGTTATGCGGCATGTGTTCTATTGTCTCACAGGATTCCTCTTCACTTCTTATCCAATCAGCCTGGGAGTTGTAGGGGGTTGGTGAAGCCAGTTGATCTGTCCAAAAATTCTCAATATCCTCGACGGTTGGATAACTTCCTGGTGTTGCTGACATATTGTTGTTTAACATTCTATAGAATTTTCTTTCGGAGTTTTCAAAAATCATATTATCCTGTTTTCTTCTATAGCTCTCATTGTATCTTCTGAGTCTTTCGGAGTACACACTAAGTTTTTGTTTCAGTGTGTCTAAAATTTGTTGAGCATTTTCATTGTTTGGATCATATGTTGTATGTTGCCGGTGATGATCCATTATTATATTCACCATTTTTTGTAATTTTCTAGACGGCGAACCTTTTGCAAATTGGGTGAGCCTCCCAATATCTTGGCGAATGCTATGCACTTTATTTTCTAGCCTTTTTTGCCAATGTGGTTTATTTTGTTGTTTTTCTCTGGCTGGTTGCTGACTTTTAGGTTTTGGCTTCACACCTAGCACTGTGGCTATTGAAAATGCTGCACAGTATATGATGAGGTGTAATGATTCGAGATCATGGTAGTCAGAAAGATACTTTGGTATAATCTCCTTGTTGGTCATGACCAGAAGATGAGATAGTTTCTTGGATGTCCTCAATCTTGGTAGAATCGGTCGTCTCAATGGATCTGTGCCCTCAAAATCTAAAACGCATCTATTCATTGTGGCAGATAATCGCTCCAGTAGTTCTCTTTGGTCTTCTTCTGGATTTTCGACGGGTGCAGCATATATATTCCGTCGTTGAGCATCACTTATTGCTATCACATCTGCGTTGTTTTGTTCCTCAGTGTTCATTTGTGCATTGATGTTCTGTTGGTTTTCAGCACAATCGTAGTTTTCTTCAATTGTCGTTTCGTTGTTACTGAGGTCTCTATTCTGTAGCCTCAGTTGGACTTCATTTTTTATGGTGTTAAGTCTCTCATCGGGTATAAGTTTATTTCTCAATATGACCCGGTATTGGTCGGCTACTCTTTGCTCAGAAACTTGGAGTTCGGGATAGTTTCTGTGGAATTCTGCGAATAATTTTTGCCGGTAGCCTATTTTATCCTCTTCCATATTAGTCACTTCATAATATATGCGCATGATCGTTTCATTAATCGAACTTGTCCATTTCATGCGTCTTCTTGGTAGACCTGCTTGGGTGAGTGCTGGTTGGGGATCCTGCGCAGCACCTTCAGCGGTCGGAGAAACTCGTGTTATTCTTCTCCTAGAATGTTGAGATTGTGGAGGCGTAGCATTTTGTTCGACAGACGCCCGTCTCCTTAGCACTCTGTAACCGACGTCCCGCATACTGTCATGTCCAGCGCCGGCTCCAGACACGCCCTGACGAACCTCAGGCAGCGGCTCTATATTCCTATTCCTCAAATTCACCATCATTCATGGGTTCCCCCGTGTCGTGGGGGAGACGGCCTTCGATCGCTTTTTACGATCCGCAGAGCTACGGTGGGAGAATTCTTGAGCTGCTTTCCACACGGCTTCGTCCGTTACCCTGGACAGGGACCCTTCGACAGGTTTCAGCTTCCCGGGTCAGGGAGCTCCTGGAATCTGCGGTGGGCAGGAGTCGATTCAACTCTCCTGATAGGTGAATCGCTAGGAATTCACCTACCGCTACCCGCTTATTATTATTATTATTATTATTATTAATATGCCGTTTCCCTATTTTTCATTTATCTTATCGTTATCGTTCAAAGTTTTATACTTGCTGGCGCCCAACCTAACGTTGATGTGAACTTTCAGTTATATCACTTCCATGGAGAGGGAGGTAGGGAAGTGATTCATATACATGTCACTTGTCAGTACAGAACATCTTTGTACACATTATTTGACTATTTGAGCCACTTATGGTTGATTATTCACAGACGGCGTTAATTAACATTTACCTACTTTGTCGCGTGTTATCGCTTTTTTTTTTCGTGGTCGATAAATATCGATTTGGCCCTACCTTTTCATTACCGGATTTGACGTTATATTTGCTTATTTTGTATTTACCTTAATTATGTTTTATTATTGGATTTGACATCGTTCTGTGCGAGAAATACAGAATGATGAGGTTTTTTTTTTTGAAAATTTTGGACTCAAACTAAAAATCTTCCATGCCCCCCTTTCTGGTACACCTTCGTCTAGGTTGCCAGGAAGAATTTTCTTGTTTAAGTGCGACGGCGCACATTAAATATGCATTCACTCTCATTGAGTTGAGACGGTTTTTTCAGTTTTCACTTATATAACCGCAGCACTATTTGCTTATTAGTAGCAGTGTCTGCAATTTATAAGATTTTTTCGACGATGAGTCGTTTGAGCATGACATTCCAGAACCGGTAGGATGATGGTATTTCACATCAGTTTGAAGTATACTCATCCATCTATCGTTTTTTAGAGAGAGAGAGGCCTACAGCAACCGAGGTCGGTTTCACTTCTTCACCTAATGAAAATAATAATAATTCATCAGAGAATGACGACTTAACAACTGAGTTCATTAGGAGAATCAACAAAATTTTAAAAACAGACCTCAACAGCAAAAACATGACGAGAGCTATCAATACATATGCATGTTCAATTCTAACATACTCTTTCGGTATAATTCCATGGAGCAAAATAGATATAGAAAACCTGCAACGCAAAATGAGAACATTGATGGCAAAAGCACACAAGCACCATCCGAAAATTAGTATTGAGAGGACCACACTGCCGAGGAATAAAGGAGGCAGAGGTCTGCTAGACATCATGGAACTTGACCATGATCAAATTGAATACCTAAGAACATACTTCAAAGACAAATCAGGCACGTCAGAGATCTACAAAGTACTGTGTGAAGCAGATGAATCAACACCTTTACAACTGCACAAGGAGCAATTGTCATACAACCACCACACAATCCAAGAAAAACTGCAAATATGGAGAGAAAAGCCCCTACATGGACGACATTTCAACGAGGTGAACCAGGATCATGTCGACATTGAAGCGTCGAACTATTGGCTCACATCAGGTGCGATGTATCCAGAAACGGAAGGATTTCTTTTAGCCATCCAAGATCAAGTGATCTCAAATAGAAATTACTGCAAGCATATCATAAAGGATCGAACTATTACTGACGATCGATGCCGTTATGGTTGTCCAACGAATGAGACAATCCAACATATCACGGGAGGATGTTAAATGTTTGCAGGAAATGAATATAAAGAAAGACACGATGCAGTAGGAAAGATACTACACCAAGAATGGCAACTGAATTAACACTAATTCATTCTGAAAAAGTGCCAAAATACAAATACCGACCGGAAACCATCCTGGAAAACGAACGCCATAAACTGTACTGCGATCGTACAGTTTTGACTGATAAAACAGTCCCTCACAACAGGCCAGATATATTGCTTGTCGATCAATATCAAAAGAAAGAGAGAAAAGCCCCTACATGGACGACATTTCAACGGGGTGAACCAGGATCATGTCGAAATTGAAGCGTCGAACTATTGTATCCAGAAACAGAAGGATTTCTTTTAGCCATCCAAGATCAAGTGATCTCAACGAAAAACTACTGCAAGCATATCATAAAGGATCGAACTATTACTGACGATCGATGCCGATATGGGTGTCCAACGAATGAGACAATCCAACATATCACGGGAGGATGTCAAATGTTTGCAGGAAAAAAATATAAAGAGAGACACGATGCAGTAGGAAAGATACTACACCAAGAAATGGCAACCAAATTAAAAATATTTCATTATGAAAAAATACCATACAAGTACCAACTGGAAACCATCCTGGAAAACGAACGCCATAAACTGTACTGCGATCGTACAGTTTTGACTGATAAAACTGTTCCTCACAACAGGCCAGATATACTGCTAGTTGATAAACATCAAAAGACAGCAATACTCATCGACGTAGCAATACCTAATAACAACATGCGTCAAAAAGAGGTCGAAAAAATTTCAAAATATAGGGACCTCGAATTTCAGATAAAGCGTTAGTGGGGAATGATATCAAGGAAAATTATTCTAATTATCATCTCAACAACTAGAATAGTGCCCAAAAATCTCAAAAGGAATATCAAGCAACTGAGAATTAATGAGTATATATGTAATTTAATACAAAAAGCTGTTTTTTTAGGTACGGTGAGAAAATTCCTAGGGGGCGAAGGACAGGTCCAAGGATCACGTGTAGGAGGACCAGAAGTTCGACGAGAACCAGGGGGACCACAAGGACCGGACATGACCGAGCTCTACCCTTCTGATATTTTAAATATCTGGGATTGAGTGAATGTTCCTCCTAGCAGGGAATGAGTAGCCGACGGCGAGGAAAAATCCTACGCGTAGAGGCAAAAGTCGGGATAACAAAAAAAAAAGGTAGCGGTAGGAAATCCCTAGTGATTTACCTATCTTGAGAGTTGAATCGACTCCTGCTCACCGCAGATTCCAGGAGCTCCCTGACCCGGGAAGCTGTAACCTGTCGAAGGGTCCCTGTCCAGGGTAACGGATGAAGCCGTGTGGAAAGCAGCTCAAGAATTCTTCCACCGTAGCCCTGTGGATCGTAAAAAGCGATCAAAGGCCGTCTCCCCCACGCCACGGAGGAACCCATGAATGATGGTGAATTTGAGGAATAGAAATATAGAGCCGCCGCCTGAGGTTCGTCAGGGCGTGTCTGGAGCAGGCGCTGGACATGACAGTATTCGAGACGTCGGTGACAGGCGTCTGTCGAACAAAACGCTACGCCTCCACAATCTCGACATTCTAGAAAAAGAATAACACGAGTTTCTCCGACTGCTGAAGGTGCTGCGCGGGATCCCCAACCAGCACTTACACAAGCAGGTCTACCAAGAACACGCATGAAATGGACAAGTTCGATAAATGAAACGATCATGCGCATATGCTATGAAGTAACTAATATGGAAGATGATAAAATAGGCTACCGGCAAAAGCTGTCTGCAGAATTCCACAAAAACTATCCCGAACTTCAAGTTTCTCAGCAAAGAGTAACGACCAATACCGGGTCATATTGAGAAATAAACTTGTACCCGATGAGAGACTCAACACCATAAAAAATGAAGTCCAACTAACGCTGCAGAATAGGAACCTCACTAATAACGAAGTGACAATTGAAGAAAACTACGATTGTGCTGAAAACCAACACAACACAATGCACAAATTAATACTGAGGAACAAAACAGCGGAGATTTGACACTAGTAAGAGATGAGCAATGGCAGAATAATAATAATAATAATAATATAATAATAATGCGGGTAGCGGTAACAGAATCCCTAGCGATTCACCTATCAGGAGAGTTGAATCGACTCCTGCCCACCGCAGATTCCAGGAGCTCCCTGACCCGGGAAGCTGAAACCTGTCGAAGGGTCCCTGTCCAGGGTAACGGACGAAGCCTTGAGGAAAGCAGCTCAAGAATTCTCCCACCGTAGCTCTGCGGATCGTAAAAAGCGATCAAAGGCCGTTTCCCCCACGACACGAAGGAACTCATGAATGATGGTGAATTTGAGGAATAGGAATATAGAGCCGCTGCCTGAGGTTCGTCAGGGCGTGTCTGGAGCCGGCGCTGGACATGACAGTATGCGGGACGTCGGTGACAGAGTGCTAAGGAGACGGGCGTCTGTCGAACAAAATGCTACGCCTCCACAATCTCAACATTCTAGGAGAAGAATAACACGAGTTTCTCCGACCGCTGAAGGTGCTGCGCAGGATCCCCAATCAGCACTCACCCAAGCAGGTCTACCAAGAAGACGCATGAAATGGACAAGTTCGATAAATGAAACGATCATGCGCATATATTATGAAGTGACTAATATGGAAGAGGATAAAATAGGCTACCGGCAAAAATTATTTGCAGAATTCCACAGAAACTATCCCGAACTCCAAGTTTCTGAGCAAAGAGTAGCCGACCAATACCGGGTCATATTGAGAAATAAACTTGTACCCGATGAGAGACTTAACACCATAAAAAATGGAGTCCAACTGAGGCTACAGAATAGAGAACTCACTAACAACGAAACGATAATTGAATAAAACTACGATTGTGCTGAAAACCAACACAACATCAATGCACAAATGAACAAAGAGGAACAAAACAACGCAGATATGATAGCAATAAGTGATGCTCAACGACGGAATATATATGCTGCACCCGTCGGAAATCCAGAAGAAGGCCAAAGAGAACTACAGGAGCGATTATCTGCCACACGTTATAGATTTAGAGGGCACAGATCCATTGAGACGACCGATTCTACCAAGATTGAGGACATCCAAGAAACTATCTCATCATCTTCTGGTCATGACCAACAAGGATATTATGCCAAAGTATCTTTCTGACTACCATGATCTCGAATCATTACACCTAATCATATACTGTGCAGCATTTGCAATAGCAACAGTGCTAGGTGTGAAGCCAAAACCTAAAAGTCAGCAACCAGCCAGAGAAAAACAACAAAATAAACCACATTGGCACAAAAGGCTAGAAAATAAAGTTCATAGCATCCGCCAAGATATTGGGAGGCTCACCCAATTTGCAAAAGGTTCGCCGTCTAGAAAATTACAAAAAATGGTGAATATAATAATGGATCGTCACCGGCAACATACAACATATGATCCAAACAATGAAAATGCTCAACAAATTTTAGACACACTGAAACAAAAACTAAGTGTATACTCCGAAAGACTCAAAAGATACAATGAGAGCTATAGAAGAAAACAGGATAATATGATTTTTGAAAACTCCGAAAGAAAATTCTATAGAATGTTAAACAATAATATGTCAGCAACACCAGGAAGTTATCGAACCGTCGAGGATATTGAGAATTTTTGGACAGATCAACTGGCTACACCAACCCCCTACAACTCCCAGTCTGATTGGATAAGAAGTGAAGAGAAATCCTGTGAGACATGCCGTATAACGCAGTTTCTATAGAAGAATTCCATGAAATATTGAAAAACACACACAATTGGAAATCACCCGGCCCAGATGGAATCCGCAACTTTTGGTTGAAGAAATTTTGGTGTATACACGGCAGGCTAGTTGAAACCATAAATGGTGTTATAAGGAATCCAACGGAAATGCCCAAATTTTTAACAACAGGGACCACTTACCTCTTACCGAAGAATCTGCAAAATACAGCGGATCCATCAAAATACAGACCAATTACATGTCTACCAACAATATATAAAATCATCACATCATGTATAGCATCTCGTATCTACAAACATTGCGAGACAAATAACATAATGACAGCACAGCAGAAAGGATGTTCCAAGAATGCACCAGGATCGAAGGAACTGCTGATAATAGATTCCATCATATGTAACCAAGCCTTCAAAAAACACAGAAATCTTTTTATGACATATTTTGACTATAAGAAGGCCTTCGACTCTATTCCATATGGGTGACTGACAAAAATTTTGGAAATATACAAGATCGATGCAATTACAATTAACTTTCTGAAGTATGCAATGTGCAACTGGAGAACGAATATCGAACTCTCTACGGCCAACATAACTACTAAAGAGATTCCAATATAAAGGGGAATTTTCCAAGGAGATTCATTGAGTCCCTTATGGTTCTGCTTGGCGCTGAACCCCCTTTCTAAACAACTTAATGCTACTGAAAAAGGTTTCAATGTCAAAGGAAATAGAAATACTATTGCACTCAATCATTTGCTATACATGAATGACCTAAAACTTATAACAGGCAACAAAAACCACTTGCAAATTATGGTCAAACTGGTGGAAAATTTTTCGAAAGACGTGGGGATGAAATTCGGATTGGACAAGTATCGAACGATTAGCGTAGTGCGTGGAAAAATCCAAGATGAACCGATAGCTCTCTCCAATGGACAGGAGATAGAAGCAATGAAATCGGACGATCTTTATAAATACCTAGGAATGAAACAAAACCGACGAATAAACCATCAAAGAATGAAGGAAGACTTAACAACTGAGTTCATTAGGAGAATCAACAAAATTTTAAAAACAAACCTCAACAGCAAGAACATGACGAGAGCCATCAACACATATGCATGTTCAATTCTTACATACTCTTTCGGTATCATTCCATGGAGCAGAACAGATATGGAAAACCTGCAACGCAAAATGAGAACCTTGATGACAAAAGCACACAAGCACCATCCGAAAAGTAGTATTGAGAGGACCACACTGCCGAGGAATAAAAGAGGCAGAGGCCTGCTAGACATCATGAAACTTGCCCATGGTCAAATTGAATGCCTACGAACATACTTCAAAGACAAATCAGGCACGTCAGAGATCTACAAAGTACTGTGTGAAGCAGATCACAATCCAAGAAAAACTGCAAAGATGGAGAGAAAAGCCCCTACATTGACGACATTTCAACGAGGTGAACCAGGATCATGTCGACATTGAAGCGTCGAACTATTGGCTCACATCAGGTGCGATGTATCCAGAAACGGAAGGATTTCTTTTAGCCATCCAAGATCAAGTGATCTCAACAAGAAATTACTGCAACCATATCATAAAGGATCGAACTATTACTGACGATCGATGCCGTTATGGGTCCAACATATCCAACATATCACGGGAGGATGTCAAATGTTTGCAGGAAATGAATATAAAGAAAGACACGATGCAGAAGGAAAGATACTACACCAAGAAATAGCAACTAAATTAACACTAATTCATTCTGAAAAAGTGCCATAATACAAATACCGACCGGTAACCATCCTGGAAAACGAACGCTATAAACTGTACTGGGATCGTACAGTTTTGACTGATGAAACAGTCCCTCACAACAGGCCAGATATATTGCTAGTCGATAAATATCAAAAGACAGCATTACTCGTTGACGTAGCAATACCAAATAACAACGACAACCTGCGTCAAAAGGACCTCGAATTTCAGATTTCAGGATCGAACACGACTGAGCTCTACCCTTCTGATATTTTAAATATCTGGGATTGAGTGGATGTTCCTCTTAGCGAGGAGTGCGAAGCCGACGGCGAGGAGAAATCCTACGCGTATAGGCATAAGTCGAGGGGAATAATAATGACACATACCAGGGAAGACTGACTTTGATATTCGAGTTTCTTCATTGTAATTTGACGAAAAATTGAAGGAGATATACATTTTATTTTAATTAACTTATTTCGTGAAGTGAAATCATTGTGTATACTATTCTAAATGTTTGCATTTTTTTAGGGTCAATTTTAATTAATTTTTTTATATTGTGAACTAACAAACGAATTATTTCGACTGGAGAAGGAGAGTCTCTCCGAAACGTCTAATTATATATTTTTATATGAAATAAACAACATCATTGAAAACCTGACACTTCCAAATGAAGAAAATACTATTGAAAATCAGGTAAATAAGGTGAACAAAATATAAATATACAGAGTGTTTCAAGTTCGACGACCTATTAGACGTTTCTGGAGAACGGGGCCGATTTGAAATCTGAAAATTCGGAATATGACATTGTTCATGATTTTTTGGCGAGTCTTTCTCGAGCCAAGATTTAGGTGCGCCTTCTCCCGGAGGTATAGTGTTTCGTCCCGAGATCACTGGTGGACTCTAGGATACGCTAAAACGGACCAAATATTTGGACCCGAAGCTAATGAGTTACAGATACTCCCAAAGATCCTAAATGAAAAGTAATTGTCATGCGCGAGAATGACGAGAATTCCCTTCAAATACGATTTTGACGTTGATGTTATTTTGTTCCAAACGACAACAAAATTTACATTTTCTGTTGTTTCCCATTTTAATTGCAGAGTGGGATGAAACAGGTAGGTATATATGTAGAATTTTTCAAAATTCGTCTTTAATTGAGCTTTCTTTGCAGATGAAATTTGGTATTATTATATCAACAGCTACAAAAATATACAAAATCTTCTGCAGACCAATTTTTAATATAAACACATTATACAGAACTGAACTAGTGCCAAGGACTGCAAAAATTTCCAAGGAAACTCTTCTAAAGTCTACACAACATAGAACTAAAGTGACCATTGATGCGAATATGATAGAAGTTGTTTATTTTTATTATATTTATTTGTAGGTTGATCAATTAATGTGATTTGATAATATGAAAGAGAATTTTTTATGATGGGATTGAATTGAAAGTGCCCTTTTGTAACTATGAATAAGTATTCAAATTAAAGCTTCTTAATTATTTTATGTGAATTAAGAAATATATTGTTGGTGATAATGGATTGAACTTTAAGAAATTACATTAAAACATCTAGAAATGGATTTTTAAAAGTACTACTAGCATGTTTTATATTAGGATTAGTTTGACATTTCACCTTGTTAATAATTTCAAAATTTAAATCAATGTGTTATGTAAAGGATCAGGACAAGAAAAAAATTATTATTGTAGCATCCCTTATATATAGATTATTCAGAAACCACTCATGAATCTCAAAAAAGATTTCTCTTGGGTTTTCAATACAAAATAGGGTAATATCATTCAGTGAATATGGTTAAGTAATAAGTAAACACTCGGGACAAAAATAAGTATATGATTAATAAAAAAATGGAGGACCAATTTTGTCACTTGTATCATAATAAATATTATATTATATATACAGGGTGGCCATTTGAAAACAAAACAGACGAGATTACAGACGAAATAAAGTTTTTCGATAGAAATGCTCGGACAGGTCGATTTCTGTTTCGAGGGGGACAACTTAAGATGTAGGTTACGGACGCATAGCGCTTCAACCCTTGCTAATACAACCCTTACCCCCAAATTTTGAATAGGGAAGATGGGGTGAGTGATACCTCATTTGAAAGGTATTTTTATACTGATTTCAGCACAGTAATTTTTTTTCCATTTTATGCATTAGTTCTCGAAATATTTTTAACTAAGTATTTAAAAATGAAGTGGTGTTTTCATGGCACTTGTAGTGTTTTTTTGTGAAAAATCGACATTTTGAGCTTCAAAACAACCATGACTGTGGCTTCCTTCCTCCAATCCACTGACATAGAAATCTTTAATCAAGATGTCGAACAAACAAAGCGTATTGCGAAGGAGCTCAATCTTGCTGAAACTCAATCTAAATTATCTTCGATATGAATTTGCAGTATTTCCAATAACATGCGGTAACACTGGATCGATAGAAATCTCCAAAAAGTCCAAATACTTACTTATCTCTAATCAGATTACCAGGTAAGAAAATCAAATCATTAATGATGCCACGGAAATATCCAGTCTCAATTCGTGAAACTATTTCCGACTTAATTATGAAGTGTTTTCTCAGTTGGCTTCAATATGTTTTCATTTTGTTGATTATTGAATTCATATCTTTTTCAAAAAAATGAGAATCGATAATTTTTTATTTAATACGAACAGATCATTAAGTTGGCTTACTGGTTCTTTGACATGTGAATTATTCTTAGTTTTGAATCGAGACTTGTATGTGTTCTAATTCATTGTTCGACATGGTTTATTCAATTGCAGAGCGGGTGGAAATGATTTCACTTTTTTTTGCAAACAATCAATGTGCGAATAGAACCGCAGAATTCTTCAATCAACGACATTTAGATAAACATGTTAATAGGAAGTATGTTTTGGAATTAGTGTCAAAGTTTCAAGAAACCAGGTCCGTGGCTAATAAAAAACGAAACATGGAAAGAAATGAAGCAGCTGAAGTAGCTGTTCTTGGACAGATTGCTCTGAATCCAATGACGAGTACGAGGCAGCTAGCACATGAATCTGGTTTTACACGAACTCGAATTGCAAATATTTTGAAGCATCATAAATTCCATCCTTACAAAATCCATCTTTCACACGCACTAAACGAAGATGATTTTGACCGTCGTGTTGAATTTTGTGATACAATGAGTGAACGAGTAACTGCTAATCCCAATTATCTGTACAATGTTTGTTTCTCCGATGAGTGTTCGTTCTTTCTAAACGGCAAAGTAAATCGACACAATTGTCGTTATTGGGCCGATGCTAATCCGAGATTGTTCCACGAAGTTTATACTCAACAACCAGAAAAACTCAATGTTTGGGCTGGAATATTTGGTGACAACATTGTCGGCCCGTTCTTTTTACCTGGTAATCTTACTGGAGATATGTATTTGGACTTATTGGAAAATCACATTGATCCAATTTTGACGGAAATTATTGAAAACATTGCTGGAAATTATGTGGAAGATCAGATTGTGTTTCAGCAGGATGGAGCTCCTCCACACTACGCCTTACCAGTTCGAGAATATCTGGATCAAAGATTTCCGAATCGGTGGATTGGAAGAAGGGGTCCCACTGAATGTCCAGCCAGATCGCCAGATCTGTCACCACTAGATTTCTAGATAGATTCTAGATAGATTTCTTTGGGGCCACTTGAAGAGTAAAATTTACTCTACACAGCCCGATTCCATAGAGGATTTAAGAAGACGTATAGTGAACGAATGTCGTCAAATCACTCCAGAAATGCTGCAAAATGTGCGCCATCGTTTCGAACAAAACTTATTTCATTGTATGAAAGCTAATGGTGAACAATTTGAATATTTAATTAATTGATGTGAGTTTTTGATAACTTATTTAGTTTACTTTGAAAAGTCTTATTTCTTAGATCAATACTTCAAATCGTTCTGATACCGTACAGTTGGAGAATGATTTCAGTGAATAAAACAGCTAGTCGAACATCTGGCCCTAGTAGCATTAACACGTGCGGTATGACTTCATTTGCCCAGTGGTAGATGTTTTGCAATTTCAAATACAAGTACGGAAATTTTGGTGTTTCGGAAGCACGAAATGTCAATTATTCGCAAAAAATTAATTTAAGTGATAAAATTAACTAACGCATGAATATTTCGAGAATTAATGCATAAAATGAAAAAACAATTACTGTGCTGAATCAGTATAAAAATACCTTTAAATTGAGGTATCACTCACCCCATCTTCCCTATTCAAAAATTGGAGGTGGGGGTTGTAGCAGCAAGGGTTGAAGCGCTATGCGTCCGTAACCTACATCTTAAGTTGTCCCCCTCGAAACAGAAATCGACCTGTCCGAGCATTTCTATCGAAAAACTTTATTTCGTCTGTAATCTCGTCTGTTTTGTTTTCAAATGGCCACCCTGTATAATTATATTATATTATTATACAGGGTGAGTCTTTGACTTGTACATATATTTTAACCCAAGATTCCTGAGGTCAAAAGAAACACTTTTTTTCTTTACCATTTTTTCCGATTCGGCCCGGTTAAAAAGATACAGGCTGTTGAAAATCGTTAAAAAAATGTGATTTTCGGCTATATCTCGTAAATGGTTGTATCGAAGGAAATGATTTTTGAAATATAGCTTTTTTTTGATGTGATACATCTTCTCCGAACACCAGATTCCATACACATTCTTCTGTTTCTTTGTTATGAACATAACATACCATAAAAATACCAGAAATTCGAAGAAACCAACTCTTAATAGTAATTTGAACGTTCATTGAAGAATATTTGGCTAATTTTAAAAATAAAAGTATTCTTCATATTTTCTCGTACAAAGCGCCGTTTTCGAATAACTTGATCTTAAAAAAAAAAAATTATCTGTGAAATTCAAAAAATTGGGTACTTTGGCTGAATGCAACTCTGTTCTATTGTGGAAAAAAAAACCACAGAAATGAATATTTACTATGAGGTCATGTCTCAGATTTAAGAATTGAAGTACTAGCCAACTTAGTTTGAAAATGAAGTTATTTGAATAAGCTCACCTCAACTCCTCGATTTGATTAAAAATCACTGAGCTTTGGCACAGCTCTGATAATAAGAAGATACTTCACTAAAATCAACATTCTTTTTGAAAAGTCCAGATTATTCATAAAACCCATGTTTAAAAAAGTTTTCACAAAATAGTCCCATTATAATGACAACAATCAATATCCCACTAAAGACTGCTGCTATCGAACAATAGTGTATTCTTCTTCGGCTCATTCAAACTCACATCGAAACATACCACTAGGACTAGGTACATACTAGACAAATTTTCATGTAATTGAGATTGAATACTTTTATTCTTTTGCTATTCCATAAATTCATCCTAAGAGCTTATGATTGACATACTTCCAAGAGGGCCATAATTGTTTTAATGTGAAAACAAATTAGGTGAGTTGAAAGAAACCAAATATTCTATTGTGGATATTTACATTGAATACTTCTCATTTATTTTAATGCCAAAATCAAGATGAATTAAGTAGTAAAGTTGGCTATAATGTAGGTACACATCAACAACAAATTTGATTACAAGTGGAGTCTAACATTTTCCATTGATTACAGAGCCAGAATATTTTACATATTTCCATATTTTCATACTGATGGTTTCAAAAATATTGATGCATTTGAATATTTTTATGAGATAGTTGGAACAAATCAAATGCTTCATTTCATAACAAATATCTTATAACAATAATAGTGTAAACTGTAAATTAAATTTTAGGTTAGAACATAGATTATTCGAACCGAACTGCTGTGTTTATATTTGGCATCACTCGAAATTTGAAATTCAAACTTAAAACCACAGATTACTATAGTCTGTGTTAAATCTTTCATAGATGAATATTATCCATTTGAGATTTTAAGGTTAATTCTTGCACGAAAAATAAACAACGATATCATATAAATGAAATATAATGAATGAATGGATATGAGTATCAGAGCTAATATGGGTGGTAGCGAGCTCATTGCTCAATTCGTTATAATTATCGAAAATGAAATAGAAATCAAGAGAAGAATATTTAATCTTTAGCGTCAACGAAATTGGAATAACTCATTTATTTGATTATAAACACTACTTTGTTCAACAAATGGAATGTTAAACGTGAGTTTATGATGGTTTTTCTAATTTAGTAGCTTATTTCCAAGGTTCAAAAGGTTTATCTTATGCTTGAGAAAACTTCAGTGTTCCGGTTTTCAGGGGTGAATTAGCTCATTTTGAAAATTTAAAATGGCTATATCTTTTTAACAGGGCCGAATCGGAAAAAATGGTAAATGAAAAAAGTGTTTCTTTTGACCTCAAGAACCTTCGGTTAAAATATATGTACAAGTCAAAGACTCACCCTGTATATAATATATTATCATAATTATAATTAATTTCATTAATTTATGTAAAGGATGTATATCATATTTTATTTTGATATTGACAGGTTCTTCTATCCACATTTGAACATTGTACGTCTCTTATATGTGTAACATGCTGGTTCAGGTAGAATTTGTTACCTCTATTTTTTGTCAATGTCATCTCAATGTTCTAAATTATTTGCTATGAAGTTCTGGTAGTCTCTGCTAAAATTAAAAAAGAATATGAATTTATAGAAAAGTCATTTTCATAGAAGATGCATACTATTCATCTTTTCTTTGGAAATAGATTTGCTTCTCAATTTTCACTTCTTAGATGTTAGTTCTTCTTGGCATTGACCTTATGTTTGGAAAATTTTCCATTGATAGTTGATAGTTGCAAATAATCTCCTCTTTCCTTATGGATTGAGAGTCTTCAATTGTTTTACACATTTCAGCAAATCCCAAAACAGTTGAAAAAATGAATTATTCAAAAACTTGAATTGAGCTTGCTTCAACTTACATTTTCTGTGTCATTGTTTATAGATGTGAAATTTTGTGAACTAGAAATGGTTTCATCTATAAAATGTCCAACATCTTAATTATGGTTAACTTATTGATCGCTCATTAATTTCTAAATTGTTGTCGTCATCTGAAACAGAATTGATTCTTTGTCCGAACATAGTAACAGCATGCAAATGCTTGCACAATATAACTTTGATGCTATTAGTGGAACACTCACATTTATATTTGTGCAAGCATATTTAACAATGACTGCAATATCCTAAACCACAATCTGGATGACATTATGATATAAATTGTGTATTATAATATTTATCATCATATACAGACCTCCTCTATTAAGTCTTTCATTGTTTCTGCTTTTTTATGAGATTCTACAGAATTTTTTTGTTGATAGTTGTTGGAGTTAGGTCTTTCGTTTCTCATAATTTTCATCCACATCTTCTCATCAACTATTTCTTCCAACAAATCTGATAGCTTTTCAACTCTAAAACAATGAATACTCGTAAATTGATAATTGCAAGAATAGAATTATGTATAATACCTTATTTTCTTGTCCTTCTATTTTATTTTATTTCAGATATTTATTCAAGCTCTCTATCACCATATTTGTATGAATACCTGCTCCTATTCTTTAACAATAGGCCACATCATTATTCTCTGTTGGTTTTGAAAGTTATGACTTAAAAATATCCATGATTAGTTTCGTTAGAAACAATCTGCCAAATTCTGCTTACTTTTTCAGATAATTTAGGAATTTGGGTAAAATTTGTTATTCCTCATTAACCAATATATTTTTATGATTTAAGCAATAAAAATTGCTCTTTAACACTTTTTCACTAGAAAAATTCGAATATACCAGAGACCATAGACCTAATATCCATTCTTATTGGATATTAGGTCTATGGAATATACCCAAATAGAGGCAAATGCACAGATTACGGATACCGTTATCCGTAATCTGTGGGCAAATGTATTGTCCGTGTCAAGTAATGATTTTAGTTGCGGATTTTACAGAGCTCGGGAACTCGAGGATGTACGACGCAGCCGATTCACGAAGATACCCGAATTATCGATCGGGTCCAAATCTTAGAACATCTATCTACAGGGTGAGTCTTTGACTTGTACATATATTTTAACCGAAGATTCTTGAGGTCAAAAGAAACACTTTTTTCATTTACCATTTTTTCCGATTCGGCCCTGTTAAAAAGATATAGCCATTTTAAATTTTCATAATGAGCTAATTCACCCCTGGTAACCGGAACACTGAAGTTTTCGCAAGTATAAGATATACAATTTGAACCTTGGAAATAAGCTACTAGATTGGAAAAGCATCATAAACTCACTTTAACATTCCATTTGTTGAACAAAGTAGTATTTATAATACAATAAATGAGTTATCCCAATTTCATTGACGATAAAGATTAAATGTTTTTCTGTTGATTTTCTATTTCATTTTCGATAATCACAACGAATTGAGCTTGCTACCACCCATATTAGCTTAGCTCTGATATTCATAATTTATATCCATTCATTTATTATATCGCATTTATAATAAGTATATCGTTGTTTATTTCATTTCGTACAATTCAACCTCACATTCTCAAATAAATAATATTCATCTGAGTTCTAACACAGACTGACTAGTAATCTATGCTAGTAGTCTGTGGTTTTAAGTTTGAACCTCAAATTTCGAGTGTTGCAAATTTAAACACAGCAGTTCGAATAATCTATGTTCTAACCTAAAATATTTATTTACAGTGAGATTACACTGTTGTTGTTATTATGATATTTGATATTATGTTACATAGCATGAAATGAAAATCATCGAAGATTTGAAGAATCCCAACAGAATATTGAAGTTCTATACATATTTTCGAGAAATTTAAAAACAATTTCCAAAATAATTGTGTGGATACAAAATAAATAAGTGTGCATTCTGATAGAAAGTAATTCCTTTATGAAATGAAGCATTTGATTTGCTCCAACTATCTCATAAAAATAAAAATAATGATCTGCTTCAATATTTTTGGAGCCATCAGTGTGAAAATATGGAAATGAAGTTTTATGGCTCTGTAATCAATGGAAAATGTTAGACTCCACTTGTAATCAAATTTGTTCTATAATATGTACCTACATTATAGTCAACTCTACTACTTAATTCATCTTGATTTTGCCATTGAAAATAAATGAGAAGTATTCAATATAAATATCCACAGTTGAATATCCTGTTTCTTTCAACTCACCTATTTGTTTTCATATTAAAACAATTATGGCACTCTTGGAAGTATGTCAATCACATGCTCTAGGATGAATTTATGGAATAGCAAAAGAATAAAAGTATTCAATCTCAATCACATGAAAATTTGTCTAGTATGTACTTAGTGGTATGTTTCGGTGTGAGTTTGAATGACCCTTGAAGAATACAGTATTGTTCGATAGCAGCAGTCTTTAGTGGGATATTGACTGTTGTCATTATAATGGGACTATTTTGTGAAAACTTTTTTAAACATGGGCTTTATGGGAAATCTGGACTTTTCAAAATAAATAAAAAATATAATATAATCAAATAAAATGTTGATTTTAATGAAGTATCTTCTTATCATCAGAGCTGTGTCAAAGCTCAGTAATATGTAATCAAATAGAAGAGTTGAGGTGAGCTCATTCAAATAACTTCATTTTCAAACTAAGTTGGCTAGTACTTCAATTCTAAAATCTGAGACATGACATCATAGTAAATATTCATTTCTGTGGATTTTTTTTCCACAACAGAACAGAGTTGCATTTAGCCAAAGTACCCAATTTTTCGAATTTCACAGATAATTTTTTTTTTTTAAGATCAAGTTACTCGAAAACGGCACTTTGTAGGAGAAAATATGAAGAGAACTTTTATTTTTCAAATTAGCCAAATATTATTCAATGAACGTTCAAATTACTTTTAAGAGTTGGGTTCTTCGAATTTCTGGTATTTTTATGTGATGTAATGTTCATAATGAAGAAACTGAAAGATGTGTAGGGAATCTTGTGTTCGGAGAAGATGTATCACATCAAGGAAAAGCTATATTCCAAAAATCATTTCCTTCAATAGAACCATTTACGAGATATAGCTGAAAATCACATTTTTTTATCGATTTTCAACAGCCTGTATCTTTGTAACCGGGCCGAATCGGAAAAAACTGTAAAGGAAAAAAGTGTTTCTTTTGACCTCAGGAATCTTCGGTTGAAATATATGTACAAGTCAAAGTCTCACCCTGTATATTCTTAGGTCCAAATATTTGGTCCGTTTTATCGTAACCTGTGGACTCTTAAGTTAGGCTATCTAGCGATCTCTGCCTAAGACAAAGAAAGAAAGAAAGAAAAGTTTATTTACACGTTTTTACAAGATATTTTTTACAATAGTTTTTGTTAATATATATAATTACTAGTTCCTGCAAATAATTTTTGCTTGACTAGAGTTTTCGTAACACAGATGACATAAAGTCTATAAACAATTTTTTTTTGTACAATGATGATATGATACAGTTTAGGATGTGAATGATTTATGCAGGAAAATAAAAATAAAAAACCTGCTCAAAGTAATTGGAAGAAACTATGTACAAATGTACACAGTTCATATAGACTGCCTGAAAATCGGTAGATTTTCATAAGGCAGAATATGCTTATCGTTTGGATTTTTGTTGTTCTTTCGGATACGGGTGATTTGCCTCGTAGAATCGCTCACATAATTCAGTTTTTCATAAAATGTTGATGATATTTTATCAACATACTCTCTTATGGTTGGAATTTGTGCCAATTCATGGAGTTCTGTGATACGTGTGTATCTGTTTTTGTTTAGTATTAATCGGAGTATTTTGTTTTGGAATATTTGGAGGGGCTTTAATGGTGTCGGTTTTAGGTGACACCATGCAGGGGCAGCGTACGTTATGATGGGTCTGATAATAGAGGTGTAAATTAGTTTTTTGTGTTCCCTGTTTAATTTACTTTTTCTGCACATTAAAGGGTAGAATAAGGTATTCATTGCGTAGGCCCGACCCAGAGTTTGATCTATGTGTTTATGAAAGTTCAATCTAGAATCGAGCTCTACACCTAAGTATTTAACTGAATTCTTTGGCATTATGGTTCTGTTGCCCATTTTCAGATGTGGACATATTTTATTGTTTTTGGTTTTCCTGTTGAAAACAATTTGTTCTGTTTTACCCTCATTCAAACTGATTTTCCAGGTTTCATAATATTTTTTTAATACGTTTGTATGGTACTGTAGCAGTTTATTTGCGGTAGTCGCATGGAAAGATTTAGCAAATATCGCGGTATCGTCTGCAAAAAGGGCCAGGTTTGTGTTTGGAAACTCTGGAATATCATGCATGAATAGATTGAAAAGTCTGGGTCCAAGGACTGATCCTTGTGGAACGCCTGCTTCAATATGTTTGGGTTGAGATATTGCATTATTCATTTTAACTGAAAAGGTTCTTTCTTTCAAGTAAGAATTTATTAATTTTATGATAAAAGGTGGCAGTTTTAGTTGTACCATTTTGTATATCAGTCCTTCAACCCAGACTTTATCGAAGGCTTTTTCTATATCAAGAAACAGCATTACCGTGTTTTGTTTCTTATTGAAACTATGAATAGCTTCAACTGCTATTCTGCATATTTGTTGTACGGAGCTGTGTTTTTCTTTAAATCCATATTGATGAGGATCCCGCATTTCAGTTTTGGTTAATAATTTTGTCAGTCTATTGAGAATAATTTTTTCTGTTAGTTTGCTGAT
Organism: Harmonia axyridis; assembly: GCF_914767665.1. Lineage (NCBI taxonomy): Eukaryota > Metazoa > Arthropoda > Insecta > Coleoptera > Coccinellidae > Harmonia > Harmonia axyridis. The sequence continues at coordinate 42,011,277 of NC_059503.1, forward strand.
CATTGATAATAAACTTATTGGTCGATAATTTTTAGGGGACGTTTTGTCTTTCCCCTGTTTGTGAATAGGGATTAATTTGATTTAATTTGCCTAAGACAAACCTTCTCACATAAAGTTGAGAAGTGACTGTGTTGCAAATGCGACGACCCCTTTACACCTGCCATGGCCGATGTTAGTTGGCGCATATAACCTACAGCGCTATCTCAGAGCAGACACAGTCACTACAATTTACTGATTTGATTTAGTGGAATCAAATTTCACCTCACAATTGTTCATGATGATACCGGTTATACAATAATTAAAAAAAAAATTCACAAAAAACTTTTTTTTTTCATTTTATGTCTCAGATATTATCACGATTTTTATTTTCAATTACTCTTTCCTGAAATTATTGCGTTAGTACTTATAGTTTTCAAAATATTGAGGAAAAACCGAAGAAAAGGGAGAATTTCCATAGTCACTATTACGTGAATTATTTTTACTGTGAATATCATATGCGAATACTCTCAAACTAGAATGATGTTGGAATATCGTGCATATCTTGAACTTTAGAAATATCATCACAGGGTGTTTCAAATATTGTGCCAAAAATTGTGAAAAAAATTTGATCATAACTTTCAGTTTTCAGATTAGCACCCTATTTTTTGTGATTGCGTTGGATTCTACGGTAAGAAATAAGGCTAGTGTCCAAACATGATCATGCTCCCAAATTCAATAATTCAAGAGTTATTCGAGATTTTATGAATTTATGTTATACGTATGGTCAATTTCATTCGATCTGTTTCCAGACAGACTAGCAATAATACTCTGTGACCATATAAATTTAAATATCTAATCACTTAACATGTGACAGGTGTTTTCATTATCAAAGTTAAAGTAATTTGATTTCTCTAATTCTGTGCTTATTCCGTTCATTCTTCCACATCTTGTAGAACAAAATCGTGCGAGAATATATCAGAAACGCACAGTTTTCATGGTTATATTTCATTATTATATGTTGGTACTCCGAACTTTCCGCCACGGCTTTATCTGTCAATTCATCAATTTGCCTTAAAGAAATCAGTTCTGCCAATCAACATTTTTCAATGCAAAAATCACTAAATGATATTTATGGAAATATTTCATTAATTTCAATAAAAATGCAATGAATTAGAGAAAATAATGTATAATACTCGTACAGAAGGCCCATTCTACCACTCGTTCATTCCAAAACTCGCCACTTCGTGGCTCGTTTTTGAATTTTGAACTCGTGGAAGAATATCAATGCCTTCTGCACTTGTATTATAAATAACTATTCACGAATTGAATTTCCGATATTCAAATGACAAAATTCTGGATATACTTTTCTCTAATTATGTGGCAAATTAGTTCATTCCGGCACATCTTGTGGAACAAAATAGACTGGAACGGATTTATCTATTATCTGTCAAATTTGGTAAACAGAAAACTATTCTGCCAACCAACGTTTTTCAATGCAAAAATCACTAATAGATATTTATGGAAATTTCCATTAATTTCAATAAAAAGACAGTGAATTCGGGAAAATAATGTTTAAAACTCATACAGAAGGCTCATTCTACCACTCGTTTATTTTTAACTCTTGGAAGAATATCAATAACTTCTGCACTTGTATTATAAATATCTAATTCCATATTCACGATGAATGCAAAAGAATTATTGGTAGAAGTCATCGAACTTTGAATCAGAAATTTCCTCATCTTCTTTAAAGGATGTTTCATACTTTACGAATATCCAGGGCCATCGCTAGCCAAATTGCCGACCCTAGGCAAATACCCAATTTGCCGCCCTAACAGTCAACTCTGCAGAAAGCAAAAAAATTATTTTGGGTTATCGGGGTCTTTTACCGAAATATGAAAAAGTTGAAGGCGACAGTTTGTAAAATTTTAATTATAATAACATAGAAAAAATATAAACAAAACCAATAAGTTTAAACTTGTACAAAAAATGAAAATCATTTTAGGATTGGTGAGGAACAATAATAGGAATACATAATATGAATGACAAGAACAAAAAATATCTTTCCGAAAAAAATATTCAACGAATTATTCAAAAATTAACTTTCCGATCATTTGAATAAATCATCGAAAAGTTAATTAATTGAATGTCAAAATTGGCATTTAAGGATTGGTAAAAACAAATAATATACATGACGAGTATAAATAAACAAATAATAAAGATAGAAATACATAGGTAATATAAATGACTAGAAGAAAAATATAAGTACAATATACATATAATGAGATAAGTTAATAAGTGATACAAATCTAGAAATATTACTCAGAAAATTCAAAGAACTCTTTAGAAATTAACTTTTCGAGCTTTCATTTTTGCAAATTTGCTTACAAGTTCTTTAATATCTAATGATTCTGCCATTTCAGATTCAATGGATAGATAAGCTAATCCGCTGAGGCGATCTTGTGTCATACTATTTCTAACGTACGATTTAATTAATTTCAATTTGGAAAAACTACGCTCTGCACTAGCTACAGACATAGATAAAGTTTAAATAATTCTGAGAACTATTCAAAGATTAGGAAATCCTTCCTCCAACATATTGTTGTAAATGTACTCAAGAGTTTGAATGGGCGAAGATGAAGATTGTGAAGACATCATATCAGCTATCATCACAATTTCATGCTTCAGATCTAATCCATGGATATCCTTTTCTTCCCCATCACTAAGAGCAAGTTCAACTTTGGTACAAGAAGTTCTTTCTGGGATTTTAACTTTAGATTGTGAATGTCGAAGAGAAATCCAAAAATGTGATTTATTTGATTGAATCTTTCTTCAATAGAAAATAATGCCCTATCTAAAATTGTAAAATAAAAACTAATTTTAAATTTTTGATTTGCATCTACTATCACTTCATCACGAGCTTCATAATCAAAGTGCCTAGGCTTTCTTCTTATGCGTTCCTCATTCGATTCAAGGGAAGGAATCAATCCCAAATTCATGGCAATATCTTCTGCATTATCTAAGATTTTTTCGAAACCGGAATCACTTCTTAATGTTTTAAGAAAATTCTTTCGTCTTTTCCAACTGACTAGTTGCAGCGGACAAATCAAATTCTATGCTTTGAAGAAGCTTGCTGCAAACATTAATATTGAAGAGAACCTCAAACCATGTTACTAAGGACGTAATGAATTTAAAATTATTAATTTTGTTTAAAATGCTATCAGCCTCATGGTGCGTAGAATAGCCTGTAGTGCCCGTTAGTGTGTTGTCTTCAGCTATTTGTTTTAGTTAAATATATATTTCCTTCAGCTGATATCGAAGAAGTTTCAAGGCATCAATACGACTAAACCATCTCGTGTCACTTAATGGCTTGACTGTCAGTGAAGGAACATTTTGTTTCAGAATATCCCACCTTTGAGTGGAGGCCGAAAAAAATACAAATATTCGCTGAATCAAATCGAAAAATATAATTGATTCCATTGAAGACGCGGCATCATTCACTACTTAATTCAAGGAATGGGCACTACAAGGGACATAAAAGTCTCGAGCGTTCCTTTTCAAAATCCTACCTTGTAAACCCTTGTCTTTTCACTTCATATTACTCGCATTATCGTATCCCTGCCCTCTCATATTTTTCAGTGGTAGCGACAGGTTTTCTAGTTCGCTGACTATAACATTTTCAAATTCAGCTCCTGTCGTTTTCCCTAAGGGAACAAATATCACAAAATGCTCCCTGATTTCTATTACTTTTTTTTCACCGTTATTCGCAAATTGATTTGTGAAACTCTTTGGTAAATCTACAAATCTGACTCTAATTACCATCTGTTCTACATGACTAACATCGGGCGTTCTATCTAAAATGATTGAGTAATATGTAGCACTTCTAACAGATTGCAGAATTTTGTTTTTGATAGCATTCGCTAACAATAGAATTATTTCATTCTGTATTTGTGGACCCAAATAATTTACAGAATTTCTATTTCCAGCAGATTTTCGCAAATGTTCATTCATTAGAGGATCGAAAAGTGCTAAAAATTCCAGCATTTTCAAGAAATTGCCATTTTTTCCGCGAATACAGTATCAATCGTTCCCCTTAAAGCTGAATTCTGCACTCCCATTGTCCTTACGAGGAATACAACTCGTTCCAAAACTCGGCTCCAATATTCTTCCTGTTCTTTGATAATTTTTAAATTATCTTCATCTACTGTTATTTCGCTTATCAATCGAATTTCTAATTCTATGTTGAGCAATATCAAAATACAAGAACTTTTACGATGGCCCTGTAGATGAATAATGAACCAGGAAGATTTAGGAACACAAAGTAAAGATCTAAATCCACAGAGAACTGTAACATAACCTGTAATTATTTCGTAAACAAAGCATCAATAACAAATTTATCAATCATTTATTTCTATAAACTGCTATGCGGCTGATTTACATTGATAATTGTATTTATATTGCTTTGTCTAGTCTGAAGTTTTATTTAATGACGAATGTTTGAGCATGATGCTAGTGACTTTAAAAATCTCACATTCGGTAAATTCAATGTGTAAAAAAATATTTTAAATTGTTCATTGTGAAAATTATTGTACTTTCTTCTAGAAGCCCTGAAGAATCATTAAAAAAAAGCGAAAGCTTGGCACAGAATAAAGAGTTCATTTTTTTATTTATTCCTCCAAACATTGAGTCGATAAACCCTTATCTCATTGATATATATATATTTATATATATATATATATGTATATATATATATATATATATATAATTTTCTTACGAATTATATATATATATATATATATATATATATATTTTTTTTTTTTTTTTTTTTTTTTCTTCATCACCATTTATCGGGTTGGTACGTGAGACAACCGGGCTGATTCTTCAGCCAAGATTGTTCTCAGGAGCTGGTCAAGAACCTCCTGACTATCCTCCTGACTATATATATATATATATATATATATATATATATATATATATTTGTGTTAACGTTTCTTTCCTTTCTTTTTGGTTTATTGTAATTTTTATGAGCAGAAGACTTCTGTTGCTATACTTATTAGCATTGATAATACTGTCTTGTCGGATCATCCTGAAGAAGAACCGCACCTTGGTTCGAAATATAGATGAACAGGCGATAGATTGTTGATCATTTCAAATTGGCTAGATACCCAAATCACCCCTACTTATTTTTTTTTTTTTTTTTTTTTTTTTTTAATTCACCGACAAGCGGGATGGATCCAAGACAACCGGGTCACCACAGCGACCAAGGTTGTACTCAGGAGCTAGTAAGAAATCTTCTGACTGTCCGCGTGGTATATATATATATATATATATATATATATATATATATATATATATACCCAATGGGTTCCAACTTCAGTCCGTCCATTGCTGAAGTAGTAATGGATTTCCTTCTGGACTGCATTCTTGTTAGCATTCCTTTTCACATTCCTTTCATTAAGAAATATGTTGATGATCTAATATGTGCTGTACCTAAAGACCAGGTTGCTTTCGTTCTAAACAGGTTCAACAGTGAACATGAAAGTATACAGTTTACGTTGGAGGAAGAAACAGCGAGTGGTGTCCCATTCCTGGATACAAGGGTGATTCGAACACCGGAAAATAGGCTGATTCTGGATTGGTACCGAAAGCCAACAAGTTCAGGGAGATACTTACACTATTTTTCCAATCATCCACATGGACAAAAGGTAAACATGATTTTAGGATTGAAGAATCGCATCGAAAAAGTTGCCCATCCAAGTCTAAGGCAGCAGAATCTGAGGTTATTGTTACAATTGATGCTAGAGAATGGATACCCAAAGAGGTTGTTGTCCAGATTGATATACAATACCACTCCTTCGAGACAGCCAACGAATGGAGAGAGGGGCGCATCCTCCACTGTGGACACTGAGAACGTAGATAGAATTCTTTACTCTTCTATTCCCCTAATAAATAGTATGACTAATGCATTAATTAACCTCCTAAAGACCACACAAATTAAATTGATTCCGAAATCTTATTTTAAAATTGACAGACTATACAGTCGAGTGAAAGATAGGATGACTGTTGATAATATGAGTGGTGTGGTGTATTGTATTCCATGTTCAATATGTAGTGAGGTGTATATTGGTCAGACATCTCAGCTTTTGAAGAGAAGGATTGCTCAACACAAGAGCGACATCAAGAATCCAAATAAGATTTGTGCCCTAGCACACCATACCCGGGACAAAGATCACCCAATGGATTATGATTCCACCAAAATTCTTGAATGTGCAGTTAGTGGAAAGAAAAGATGTTTCTTAGAGATGTACCATATTAAACGACACACTTGTTCTATGAATTACAGAAGGGATGTAAACAATATTAGCTCCATCTATACTTATTTGATTCATTATGACCAGTTTGGTGGCAGTGAACTGGATGGATCAAATGGAATGAATATTTTCACAAGTTCTACAGTCGGGATAACGTAATAATGAAATCTGTGTTCCGGACTATTTCTGTGAGAGGGGATTGGATTCGGTTCATGGAGTCTTTCAATAATCGCATTTGTTCTGAGTTCGGTGAGAGTGAATTACTGCGACCAGGTGTGATTTAATGCTATTCTATGTTTCATTTGTCATGTGCGTGTATTCTGTGGCAAGTCTGGTTGACAACATTTTTGACAACCTCTCATTTTGTTGATTATTCTGTTTACCTTATTTACATATGATAATTGATTTCTACTCTTGTGCTAACGAAATATCAGATCTTTTTTCGCTAAATTTGTTGATGTTCTTGTTCATTGCTTTCTTGAGAGCTATTGATTTGTGTTCAAATAAGATCTTTACAACTCTGTATTTCGGTATGTACTATTTTTACATGTTTTGTGGTTGCCATGTTTTTGACTGTTTTCTATTGCTATTGTAGAGTCCTGAAGAAGGTCCCCATCGGGATCGAAACGTCGACTAAATGAAATAAAGAAGAGTGAAATTATAACACTTATCAATTTTCCCACACCCCTTATCATACTATCATCACTATATATATATATATATATATATATATATATATATATATATATATATATACACCGAAAGACCACTCAACATCTAAATGAACTGGACCTGCCGCACAACACCATCACGTGGATGCAGAAAGCAGTAATCCTGGGAACTGTCAGCATAGTGAGAAAAATAATATATTCCCACTAGCTCACGGAGGTACTCTTGGCGCGTGAGCCCGGGTATCACGGCTACCACGAGAAGTGTGAAATTAAAAAAAAATATATATATTTATATATATATATATATATATATATATATATATATATATATATATATATATATATATATATATATATATATCCGCAGTGAAAACTTGAAAACTCTGCTGGCTCTCGGCTGATACAGCCCGGGCCATCATAGATGTAGACACCACTCATAGTGTGAAAAAAAAAATTTTATATATATATATATATATATATATATATATATAGATCAATGAGATAAGGGTTTATCGACTCAATGTTTGGAGGAATAAATAAAAAAATGAACTCTTTATTCTGTGCCAAGCTTTCGCATTTTTTTAATGATTCTTCAGGGCTTCTAGAAGAAAGTACAATAATTTTCACAATGAACAATTTAAAATATTTTTTTACACATTGAATTTACCGAATGTGAGATTTTTAAAGTCACTAGCATCATGCTCAAACATTCGTCATTAAATAAAACTCACAGACTAGACAAAACAATACAAATACAATTATCAATGTAAATTAGCCGCATCGCAGTTTATAGAAATAAATGATTGATAAACTTGTTATTGTTGCTTTGTTTACGAAATAATTACAGGTTATGTTACAGCTCTCTGTGGATTTAGATCTTTACTTTGTGTTCCCAAATCTTCCTGGTTCATTATTCATCTACAGGGCCATCGTAAAAGTTCTTCTATTTTGATATTTCCAACAAATAACTATATATTGAACTCAAATTGTTGGTGTCCGTTTTTTTATTTATCACCTTTTCTGTTTTATTGATGTGGATCATTTCATGTATCAGTCTTTTATGATAATTTGGTTCAGATTTCAATACCTTTACACTACCAAAATCTACACGATGGTCTAAATTATGCGCGTGAATAGCTAGGGCACACCGTTCTTTATATTTTGTTATGTCTGATTTATGTATCGCAATTCTATTTTTGACACATTGTGAGGTTTGTCCAATGTAACTGCGGTCGCAATCCAAGCACTCTATTTCGTAGACGACATTACTTTTCAGTGGAGTTGGTATAGGATCCTTTATCCTGCTGTATAAATTTTTTACGGTTTTTTGATTGTACACTGCAATTTTGACGTTTTCATCCTTGAATATATTTTTAAGAATAAAGAGTTCATCTTTTTATTTATTCCTCCAAACATTGAGTCGATAAACCCTTATCTCATTGATCTAAATATACCTGAGACTCTTAACTTCACTTATAATATATATATATATATATATATATATATATATATATATATATATATATATATATATATATATATATATAAACAGTCTATTCAGGAATTATTGACATCCCGGGTGGCTTTGGAAAATCGAAATTAAGTTGGTACTGGCTCATTCAGTAACATTTTGAATCGCCCATTTCGGGTTGGCATTGGAAATGTCATTGACAGGAGGTTAGATTTCAGTTTGTTTGTGTTATTGGTTTTGATCGAAGAAATTTTGAAACTTAAAAGTTGTATCAATTTCAAACACACATTGATTAGTTTATTTGAGTATTAAGTATTGTGATTCCTGTTTTTTGTTCTTCAATGAGTAATCCAAAAATCTAATAAATTCCAATTGCTTTATAGAATTTTTACTGAGTATTCAATCGAAAAATATATTCAGAAGAGTAACTTCAAGAACTTCTTCACCTCTTACCAACTTGAAGATAATAATAGAATGCAATTAAATTTTAAAATTCACAAATTGAAAATAATTTCATGCAAAAATGCTTTTAGTGAGTGAGTTAAAGCTGTTATGGGCAAAATAATTTATGTTATTTAATAGAAACTCGTATAAAAGCATTTCAATAAAAAAACAAAAATCTCGAGTACAAATAGTACCTATATTTTTCATACAAGTTTAATCAATCATTCATGTCATGAACAGTTTCAATAAATAGTGACTTTAGAAAGTAATTTACACATCAGCTGATAAATTGGTTCCAATTTCGAAAGTTTAAGTACAACTGTAACTATGATGTCAAAATTTTTCATATACTAAATGGATTCTTTGAATTTTATTTCTGTCTTATTATGATATGGCTCTTCCATTCACTGAGCTACACTATTTAAATTTATCAACCAGTTTTTTCTGTTTTCTTCACCAGTTTAGACACCACAGTTAAAATGATCCATAAGAGTTATTTGATAAGAATTTTGCAAGCAAGTTGGTATCCAGTGTCTATCAGTAATGCAATAATTTTTGAAGAGCCTTTGGTGAAAAGGAAAATGCATATTTTAATGATCTTCAATGGGATCTTTCATGGGCGACTCTTAAATGAATAGATATCTCTTCATTGGATTTCATTGAAATGAGATAGCATTTCACTATATTTTTACGTTATACCTATAATCTGAATTTCAATTTATGAAATCATGACTGTATGCGTCCCTTCGTAATAATCGTCATTTCGAAAATTCAGGATCTTTCGGATACAAAAATGATGAAAATAATTTAAACTGGTTATTTCTATGATGAACAATAGCAATTTTTAGTGATATTTTTGTAACCAGAAATAAAGCCGCGACTAGACGTTCAAGGCCTACTTCGATGTCAATAATTCCTGAATGGACTGTATATATATATATATATATATATATATATATATATATATATATATATATATATATATATATATATATATATATTTATTTATTTACATTTCTGGTATTCGTGACACAATATATTCAACTTCGAATGTGTTTTGAAATTGTTATTCCATAAATAAATGCAAAATTTCGAGCCACCAGAATAATGGATTTGATTGAGCACTAGTCGAGATCTTAACCTAGGCAGAAAATTCATGTTTTTATGTCTTTTCATTCGATAGTTCTTGTCTTTACAGATGTCATCGTGGCAGAGACATCATCGTTATAAAAGGATATAGCACTCTCTTAGAATCTAAATAAATGAGTGCATCATTGAAAAACAATATTCTTATAAGATGACCTAATTCAGTGACCTACATGACGAGAATAGGTCTATTTCATATTTCACGTTTCCAATCAAACGATATATCTCAAATAAAATGAATAAGTCAGAAATAATTCCTCCAATATTACTTACTATCTCAAATATTCATGATTACTATTCAAACTTTCCCAAGACATCCTATCCGAAGTATCCATAACACTGAACTTATTTGATCTCACTTTTCAAATTCTCATCCATAAATTTCCAACACCAACTAAAACGAAATTCGAAGAGCATTTCCATTAAATTCGACCCTTTTCCAAAGTTATGATATATCTCCCGAACATTCAGAATAGTCCTGTTGAAATTATCGAGCTCTCACGTTAGAACACACCCTTGCACATTGCCAGCATCCAAGGATGGCTACAACTGATATCCGTCATCCGAAAGGATCGGCATTTTCCGCATGCTCTGAAGGACCTTGGAAAAATAGGGATGTTAGATTTAGGAGACTCAATGAACGCTCTACTTTCGTATCTTTTTCCATTAAATGCTTTGAATATTGTATTATATTCATTTCATACCGAGTTTCATACTAACTTTATTTCATACTAACTTTATTTCATACTAACTTTTATCTGAGGTTCTGCTGACGTACTCTCTTTCCTACAATGAAACGCCACTTATTTTTTAGAATTAAGAACTTTGATTTCAAAAAAAGCTTTATTGAATATTGACGAAGCGGACAAGGTTAAAGTCAGGGCATTCAGAACAATACTAACTTAACTATTACATTCTATAGAACAAGTTAGCTTGTATTCCACTGTTTATGGAATGCTTTCCTGGTATCAGTGGAATATGATCTACTCTAATGCTACGTATCTATTCAATAACGATATTGGAGGATACCAACATGTAACTCCTCCACGCCCAAGATAAAAAATTGGGGTTTTACTAGAACTCTAATTTTTGAGCTCAATATCCTCCAAGGGATCATTTTTATTTGGCCTAATATTTGTATCTTTGGTCTTTCTTATGTTACAATTATTTAATAAGATAATGAAATTATTAGATATATTATCATATATAATATTAATAGTATATTATTCAACGAGCGGTAATGTAGGTCATAACTCACGCCGATGAAGTTTGCAGCACGAGCCGCAGGCGAGTGCTGTAATTCATCAAGTGAGTTATGACCATTACCGCAAGTTGAATACTATACTTTATCTACGACTATATCAATAAATACTAAGAAAAAAATACAGACTTAGAATATAGACAGAAGGAACGGGAAATAAACATATGTGCTCGATCCCGAGTACAAGAGATGGAAACTTAGTGCCACCAATCAAAATCGAACTAGCTTCGGCTAGCTCGATTCCAGAACAGGGTACAGACATAGAACTATATTGAAAACCCTTAATAGTTGCCTATAAAAATCCATTAAAATATACCAAAAAACATTCCCTGTAAACGACGACTTAATGACCTTACTGCTACAAACTCCTTTATATTTTTTCGGGCAAGTAATTCTGTATGGTAACATTAGCTGTTTGTTTTTTGGAAATGTATACCTATAAAATATTTCATCTTCACTATCTGAATAAATCGTTTTCAGCAAAACATTCACAATAATTAGATATCAACTTAATTTGAAAACGTCAAAATTATTAAAGTGACATTCTTTCGGACATTCCTCCCCTCGATAACAATAATGGAAGTATAGAAGCACAGATCCATATTTTCCGATTTATTATAGTGAGTTATAGTAGTGAGTTATTATAACTCACGATGTCTGTTAATAGAGACTATTAATTGCTCAAAAGCATTTGAATAATGAATATATAATTCAATAGGAGTAGATAAAGTATATAAACTTAAATTATCATAATGAATAGTTGGACTCTTCATAGATTTCATTTTTTGAATATTCAATTTGAAGTCCAATATTCCTTAAGTCATATATTATTATATTAACATATATATATTCATCATCAAAGTTTACATATACATGAATTAAACAAAAAGTATTCCCTCAAATTAAACTATCGATTTATATGAGGGACTAATGACATGAATATACAAAAACTAGAGAAAACCAAGTGTAATGGTTTTCAAGCTCAATATCATCTAATTCTATAGGAACTTGATGAATTTTTTTAAAAGAATTTGAATCGGATATTTTTGGTATTTTAATGTCTGGCAAATGAACAATTGTCATTCTGGAAGAGCTATGCTTCCAGTTTTTTAGGATGAATGTTTCTAAATTCACTTCACATTGGTGGAGAACGAAAATGACATATGTTCCGCACAACACTAGTTTTTCGGCACTATATCCGCACTTCACTCTGGCAATCTTCTCCTCTGTTGTAGTGACCATCCAGTTCTCTACTGTTAGTTGATGGACGCTGGTTCCCCTCAGGTTCGTCATTTTCGGGCTGCATCTTGTGTAGTTTCTGGTGACACTGAGTAATTCGACTTCGCATGGGTTGATTGATGATATTGGTTTTGTATTTTCCTCACATAGAAAATTAGTCGGAGAAACTTCTTGGCATGGACCATTGAAAAGAGCGTAGTTTGTTTTACAAAGGAAAAGGAATTGTATTTTGGGGATTATAATTTGATATAGATTGTTTTTCAAAATTGGTAATGGAAATAATTCTTAATAATTGTAATTGATATTTTCTGTAAGGGTAATTTTTAAAATGAATCACACTTAATTTTTACTAATGAATCTCTTAACTCGAGTACAAGAATAATACTGAATTATATTTTCATCTTTGATTTGAAATGCTAATTTATTATTTTTGATTGGATTTTGAAAAGTTCTTTCATAAATTCTTCATGTGAAATGATCGATGAATGAAGGGTTTTTGTTTGGGCAAAAGAAAAGGCTATTTCTGTTTCATTCAAAATTTCATTTATTATATCTATTGCTAGAGTAATATGTGTGAATACTGAGTTCAGAACAATGAAATTGAAATCAGCCCAAGAATCCATGGCTGATGTGTTCATCCAGAAATTTAATTGGCTAATTTCAGTCTTTTGCTCATTGAATTATTGAATGCATTTATCGAATTTTAGACTTATTTTTGAATTTGCCACATCAATCAATTTCTGTTGCGAGTTTCTCAATTTTTGAATAGCTTTATCGTATTTATCAGCATCACTTTGGTCTAGATTCCCGGTCAAAGATTTTGATGTGGAGCAGGATCTAACACAGCATAATCACAGCTGAGGGATTAAAATTACTCGTTTGTAATGAAATAGAACACATGTATAAACAGCTATATTTATATATCACTGTATTTACAACTTACATGTTACTCGTGGAGACTTAGATTGAGAGAGTGAACTGATCGTTTCGAGCTATAGACATTGACTTTTAGATCATAGAAAATGAATAAGCACAGAAATATATTGTGCAGATTAAAACATTTATTTTTTATATTTCTTCGATTCTAATCTTACCCCATAGATTGTGCTGATTTTTAACTACCATAGACAGAGTCTATGGTGCCAAGGCCAAGGTGTATTGAATACTTGATCCTATGACAATTATTGTTACTAGGCAACATACTGATCAATATCAACAATATCATTTAGATCTTTCATTTCGAATTCATATAGAAAGGGAATTGTTTGGAAAAGAAACTTTAATTGTCGTTTCTTCGTTTTCAGGTATGTTGGCTAGTTAGGTGAACAATGTAATTGTATTATTATAATCTTTGTTTTCAGAGCAACACAATTGTTTTATTTAATTCCCTTTCAACCTATAAGAATTTGTCTTATAAAACAACAATTCTAGTTGAAAAAATGGAAAGGCTATGATTCGAATTTGTGGTACAGGCGGCAACAGATGGAAAATCCAACATAATATGCATAACTTCTATAGAGACACCGGAGGAACATATTTTTGAAATTTCAGACGAATTTAAGCCGGCAAGTAAACATACTGCCGTGATATCTTTGGAAGTTTTTAAGAAAATAGAAAATTCACTAAAAAAGAGGCACCAAACACGAAGAATATGGATCCCTTTAAATAAGGAGTTAAAAAATATTTATTTGGACGAAGGTGAAAATTTACAATTCGGTGATCAATATCTGGAAGAAATAACAGGAAAGGAAATACAACCATACGGAAACACGACCAGCAATATGCCTGAAAAAAGAAATATGGAAAAAATTTCTGAAAAATTCTCAATGAATAAATTTTCCAATAAAACTTCAAATGCTAACCAATGGATTAATCAATTCGAAAGTGAATGTAAAAGATTCGAAATTATAGAAGACGAAGAGAAAATTGAGATTCTCAAATATCTTTTGGAAAAACAGTGCTTGGATTGGTATACTAGTAGGTTGATCGAATTGACGGTGAATTCTGAATGGATAAAATGGAAAGAAAACTTTTGTGAAACGTGTAACGCTCCTTTTTGCGTCACTGTGCGCCTCTGCCAATTGCCCTTCAGCACTTTGCAGTAGTATCTCGAGCGCCTGCCAATTTTAGGGAGAAATTGACAAACCTTACCAGGGTAGCTTAGTGAAGACAGGATTCGGTGTCACCTAGGATGGTAGCGGTGACCAAGTAACAAACAACGCAAAAGAATTAATAGGTTTACTGATTCAATTCTACAATACAGACAATCTCAGCCAAACGGGAAATCAGAAAAAGTATAAACTGTATCAATATGTATACTTAAATTCGGTTACTGAGATAATTTGTACTGTCTACAACTACTGTGTCCTTACCTCACCAATTTAATGTCAGTCAGAACCGTTGAACAAGTTAGTCGGATCCGGGAGCCGGGAAATTATGATATATGGAGATGAGAATCGTGGATTTTGTAGAGTCGGGAAGGAATGAAAACTAATCCTAACGCGTTGAAAAAAACTCCACCGGTACACCACCCTCTCGTTGTCTCTATCAAATGAAACCCTTGAATATTCACTCGTAAGAAAGTCACAAGTAAAAAAAATTAGCAAACTCCCCAGAAAATGACTAACAAGTAAGTTAACTGATGAAAATGGCGATTTTCGACCTCAGAAACGGATTTGTAACTATTGGCGTTCAATTACCAATTTTACTATTATCCAATCACTTTGTAACTCCTTAACCAAAATATCTTTTTCCAAACTGAATAACTATACTACTGCCTAAATCTCTAAATCTGAATTACTACTAACTAAACAAAACTATACTACTGCCTAAATCTCTAAATCTGAATAACTAACTACTGTAATAACTACTATAAAACCGCCTAAATCTGAATCTTAACTATACTGAATGCCTAAACATGAATACCGATTTTGGGCCGGTTAGACCCTTTTATAACTTCGGGGCGGGACGGTGAAAGAATTCAGCCCACGTGACTCCTCATGTCGACAAAAACCTCGTTTTTCGAGAAAATTCTCTCGGCGGAACGTAATCTAACATTTGAAAAATAAAATATATCGGCGGTAAAAACGCCGAAATAAATAATTTCTTATATTATTTCAATCGGATTATTCGAGGCCCTGGTCGGTTGAAAAACATGAGGCATGGACTCTTTTCATTATCGCGGTGAACAATTAATAAATTATTTCCATTATTTACGGAATATATCAGAATGATTAATTTGAACGAAAAACAATGAAATATTCTTTAGACGGAGCCTGATCATTCTTATTGGAATGATCAGACTTCGTTACAAACGTATGGAAATAAAGGTTGGTCACAAGTAAAATATGCACTCACATTCAAATTTCAAACTGGTTCATTACTAGATATGCTACAAAAAAAGAAAAACTATTACTAGAAGTCAACAAGTATATTGACGTCGAAACAATGATAAATATTATTGTAATGGGACTACCAGATGCTATAATAGATAAAATTTATATAGAAAAGGTGAAATCAACAGCAAGTCTCTACAATGAAATTGGAAAACTTGACAGTAATGAACAGAAAAAGCTTCAATAAAGAGAAACAAAAGGTCTACAATTATGTAGGAAAAAATATGAAAAAACCATGTAAGATTTGTGACAATTTGAATAAAGGAATCCGGTTTCATCCTGAGGAAAAGTGCTGGTTCAAACAAACAAAAGAATATAGTCATAATGGAAACAACAGTGAGATTATAAATAATTCAGTAATAGATGTTGAACACAATCATAATGACGGAAAAAACGAATAATTACACCATTAATTAAGTCAAACTAGTTTTAAATTCACAGTTGGAGATATTTGGAATATATATATGATTCAGGTTCGAATGTTTCCCTGATTAATTCCAAATTAATAAAATTGAGAAGAAAATAAGGCTATTCCTCCAAAAGTGATAATCTTATTACAATTAATGGTGTTGAAGAGACAATTGGTTTGACAACTATCAAAATAAAAATTTTCGATATTGAAAAAGAAGCTGATGTTTATATAATTGATGGAGAATATTTCAGATATGATTTTCTAATTGGGCTAGATATCATAAAACAATTCAGACTGGTCCAAGACGATACTTTGAAAATTATTCAAAGAAAAGAAGAAATAAAGATAGAAGAAGAAAATGAGGATGATGAAACGATCCCATTTTCAATTAATTTCAATGAACATATTAGAGAAGAAGAGTTCGAAGTAATGTAAGTAGAAACTTACAAATCACTCTTTGCTAAAGACAAATATGAAATTGGAACTGTAGGAAAATATTGTAGCAAGAGACCTTATAGATGTTCAGTTGAAGACAAAAAGGAAATAGAAGAACAAATTTCAAAATTACTGGAGAAAAATCTCATAGAGGAATCTTACATTCCATTTGCTGCACCAGTGACATTGGCTTTCAAGAAAGAAGACAACAAGAAGTTAAGATTATGTATACAATACAATACAATAGTAATACCTCAAGCTCAACCATTCCCACTGATTGATGATCTAGTGATCAAGACAAGAAACTCAACATTTTTTACGTCGCTGGATATAAATTCAGCTTTTTGGTCGATCCCGTTGAGAATTGAAGATAGGATAGGATGACTTTTTGGCCAGACGATTTACGAGACTTATTGCACTAGGACGGTCATTTATAACCAATTCAAAGGGCGTCTCAAAATCGTAGGTGGTTGGCATAATATCCGATGGTTTTGCGAGGAGGTTTGAATCTAATTGATTCAGTATCCTCATATGTCCGACCCAGTTTCCAGGAAGAAGCATTCCATTAAGGGAAATTCTTATTGCTTCGAGCAGGCTACATTTCCTCACATGTAGGTGTGAGGGAGGCAAGTCTAGTATGACCTCCAGCGCTGCCGTGGGAGCTGTGCGCATAGCTCCTGTGACACCAATACACGCCAGCCTTTGCAGTTACTGCAACCTGATGCGTGTGGTGACCTCCTCGGTTCTTGTCCACCCTGCTAGAGATGCATAATTGATAATAGGGCGTAACACCGCTGTGTATAACCACAGTACCATTTTCGGTTTCACTCCCCATGTCTTTCCAAAGAGTTTTTGCATGCACACATAGCCACCGTGGCTCTGGAAAAAATCTTATCTATATGTTTCCCCCAGTTCAGTTTACTGTCCAGGATAATACCTAGATATTTACACTCACTAGAGAAGTGCAAAGTCTGACCATTTAGGACCAGAGCTCTGAGGTCGAGATTCCTTCTTCTAGTGAACGGAATTATTGATGTTTTCGAGGGGTTGACAGTAAGCCGTTTTTCCCGCACCAATTTCCAATCATTCTGAGAGCAAGTTGCATTCGGCTACTTAGTGGGCCCCCATGCTTGCCTCTAACAGTCACCACTATGTCGTCGGCGTAAACCTGGACATTAAAGCCACCTGCTGTAAGCCTCTCCAAGAGGCCATCCATGACCAAGCTCCACAACAAGGGTGATAGAACCCCTCCCTGAGGGCATCCCCTGCACGTCAGCACGGTCACTTCGGTTTCTCCCAGATAGGCTGTAACGGTTCGTCCTTTCAACATAGCTGATATCCACTTAACAGTGGAGGGTTCTATCCCTTTCCTTTCGGCTTCATTGCATATGAAGGTATGTAGGGTATTGTCAAAGGCCCCTACGATATCACCAAACATTGCAAGCAGAATCTCCTTTGCGTTGAGGGTGCCTTCCACCTCTCTGAGAAAATGATGAAGGGCGTCTACAGTAGATCTGCCCGCCCTATAGGCAAACTGTTTGTTATGGAGCTTTAAACTTCCCCTTATATTATTATCCATTATTTTCTCCATGGTCTTCAGGAGAAAAGAGGTGAGGCATATTGGTCGATAGGATTTAGGCTCTGGGAAGCCTTTTTGACCCTCTTTGGGTATGAATATTACCCTCGCCTCCCTCCATAATTTCGGGATATAGCCCCTTGTAAAGCTGGCCCTAAAGAGCTCAGTTATCGGGGCTATAAGAACTTCAACACCTTTCGCTTCACCTAAGTTTTTGATTTTGAAGGAAGAGTTGAGATTTTAATTAACAGAATCAATTTCATTCTGGTCAGCTGAAAAAACAAAGAAATCATCTACATAAAGTGCTATTACAGACAATTTATCCCTATTCCGGTTTACCTATAAACATGGTTAAAATTTTGATTTTTTTGTAACCAATTTCTGACAAAACACTATCAACTTTCTCGTTCCATGCACGACTAGCCTATTTCAAACCATATATAGCTTCTTCAATTTGAAAACCATACTAGGATTTCCTTTCGAGATAAAACCTTCAGGTTGTTCCATAAAAACATTTTCTTTTAAATGCAGTTCTCACATCTAAGTGTACAATTTTTAAATTCAAGCTAGCCCTATTAAAAGTCTGAAGGTAGAGTGTCTCACCACTGGTGCAAAGGTCTCGCTATAGTCAATGCCCTCCTTCTGGGTGTAACCTTTGGCTACAAGTCTGGCTATGAATTTGTCTTTATTGTCACTATCACTTTTCACTTTAAACGCCCACTTGCATTTAACCAATGTGCTGCCTTCTGGTGGATTCACCTCCCACGTGTCATTGTCATCAAACGACTGGATCTCCTCCTTCCTGGCCTGCATCCACTAGTTTTTATTTGGTCCGGAAAGCGCTTCACTCACTGTCTGTGGAAGATTCACTGCATCATGAACCTTTGCATAAAAATTAGACGAACCATTGAAATAGGTTACATAATCATCGAACACTTTCTTCTTCGGCTCTCTCTGAGACTTTCGTGTACCCACTTATATTATATGGTCTGGTGGTACATAGTCAACATCAGATGAGTTAATACTGCATGGTTATGATTCATCAGAATAATTCATGTTCTTCCACCACTGAAGCGGAATTCTCTTCTGGACTATGTTTTTCTTGTGATTCGTCTGCAATGATTTGTTTGGGTCTTTCAATGATGGTGACATCACAGCTGACAACGACTCTTCTGTTGACTGGGTTAAAGCATCTATACCCCTTGGTTGTCTCATCGTATCCGACCAACGTGTGCTTTACGGACTTCTGATCCCATTTCTTCCTGTTAACCTCCGGTACATGAACCATAGCCACGCTTCCATACACTCTCAAGTAGCCAAGGTCGGGTTTTCTTCCTGTCCAGAGTTCATAAGGTGTTTTTGGCATTTTTGAACAAGCAGAACGATTCTTCAGGTAACATGTTGTATAACAAGCTTCAGCCCATAGAGATTTATTCAAGTTCTCATCAAACAAACGACATCTGGCCTTTTCAACCTATGTCCTGTTGAATCTTTCGGACATTCCATTTTGTTCAGGAGTATGGCTATTCGATGTTTGATGTATTATTCCAGCATGCTGCAGGTACCTGTTGAAGTCTCTATTGCAATACTCTGTACAATGGTACAGTGTATTGCTGAGAACCGACCTTGATTTTGGTATTCTGCTGATTTTCTACCAAATTCTTGAAGTTCTTGAATTTTTCAAACACCTCCTTTGTCTTAAGGAAATAATTGAAGCACATTCTGGTGAAATAATCTATAAATGTGAGAAATACTTGGCTCCTCCAATTGAAGTAGTTTCCATTGGCCCACATACATCACTAGGGACAATTTCCAAGAGGTACTTAGAACGAGTTCTTTCTTTTGGAAACGGTAACCTAGTTTGTTTTCCTTTACAACATATTTCACAGTTATCAGTCCTTCTCTGGATTTTGCAGCTGATTCCATCTACTAGTTTGGCTGTCATCTGTAGATAGTTGTCATTAATGTGTCCAAGCCTGTTATGCCAGGTTTCAATGCTTACTGCCTGAAAACAAACAGATTGGTTATCACAAACATTCAATTTATACACATTATTTTTCAAGGTGGCTGTCGCAACAAGTATGTTATGTCGATTGTAAATTCTGCAACCATTCTTGTCAAAACATATTTCAATTCCATTCTGGATCAATTGCGATACGGATAACAGACTTGTAGTTGGACCTGGAACATACTGTACTCCCTGCAAAAGTATGTCATGCTTCTTATCCGTTTTTGTTTGAATTTTTGCATCTCCAGCACATTCAACTGCAATTTTGGTTTTATTTGCTATAGTTATTTCTTTTAAATCGGGGTTCCTCGTGTTTATCAAATGGACGCTTGCTCCGCTATCAACGTACCATTCTATGACATTGAAGTCACTTGTAGTAAACACAGCACTGAAGCCCCCTTTAGACTTATTATTAAGTGGACATTTTGACATATAATCCCCATTTTTCTTATACTTGTAACAAATAATGTTGCTTTGTTTGGATTACACTGTTGTCCCATCTCTCGGGTGTAATTGTCTTTTCCATTTGACGATCTTTCTTTGCGGTGGTATTTACTAACGCTCTCTTTATGCTGTTTGTGGGGATAAATTTTTATTCACTGCAAATGCTCCATTGTTGCCATTATTGTCTCCATTTGTCTGCATATCCAAGAGTTTCGTCTTGATGCAATCTGTCGTAATGACTATGCCTGAATGTTCTACTGCCATAATCATAGAAGCGAACTTTTCAGGAAGGCCAGCTAATAATAGAGATCCTACCCATACTTCATCAATTGCGAATCCGGTTCTTCTAAACTTTTTCGACAATTTGGTTGATATAGGACTCCATGATCTCATGGTTCTTTAGTCTGGCGGATAAAGGCGCGCGTGAAAGCCCTATTTTTCGCATGAATCATCATCCTATAGTTTCTTCAAACACATCCAAAACTTCTTCGGCTGTCTTGGAATTCTTATATGGATATGTAATAAACCCATTCTTTGGGGCCATATATGTGTCAATGGAAGAGCGGCTTTCCACTGACTAAAAATAAAAAAAAAGTTGTTATTGTGGGTTCGGCCCGTCGCACTAGGGACAGGTCTTTTTGTTGATTTTTCTTTCTTGGGGACAGGATTATATTTCCAGGTTAATCAAACTCAATTGATTCTTCAAAATCAAATATAATAAAGCAAAAACCAAAGTTACAATATTCAAAAATTTGTACTATTTGACTCAACGGCCAAAACTTTCAATACAGAATAGTTATTTATAATACAAGTGCAGAAGGCATTGATTTTCTTCCACGAGTTCAAAATTCAAAAACGAGCCACGAAGTGGCAAGTTTTGGAATGAACGAGTGGTAGAATGAGCCTTCTGTACGAGTATTATACATTATTTTCTCTAATTCATTGCATTTTCATTGAAATTAATGAAATATTTCCATAAATATATTTTAGTGATTTTTGCATTGAAAAATATTGGTTGGCAGAACTGATTCCTTTAAGGCAAATTGATGAATTGACAGATAAAGCCGTGGCGGAAAGTTCGAAGTACCAACATAGAATAATAAAATATAACCATGAAAACTGTGCGTTTCTGATATATTCTCGCACGATTTTGTTCTACAAGATGTGGAAGAATGAACGGAATAACCACAGAATTAGAGAAAAATATATCTCAAATGATCCACTAATTATTCATTGAACATTGAATTTGGGAGAATCAGGACTACTCAACAAGACAAAAATAAAAAGAAACCCAAAAGATCGTTAAACTGTTACTTGCCCTTATCCCACGGGGCTAGGTTGGTATACCTAGTTTTAATAAACTCCTTTTCAACTTTTCACACGAGACGTGTAATTCTTTTTTTATTCACTTCACCCCTGAATCACGCACTCAAAGCTAATCTATCTTTATAACAAAACAAAATTGAACTTTATCAAAAACCCCTGTTTTTCTACTTCTGAGAATGACCTAGCTCGTCCTTTCTTAGAGTAAAACAATTTCTTCTTTCTGAAATACTTGAAGTTCCTTGAACTCACTCATCTACTAAATTTTCCTTTTTATTTAACTCAACCCTAAAAATAGGACTCTAATCTTCAAAAAAATTGCTTTGCTCTAATTCCGGTTTCGCGACCGACGTAGGTACTATTCCCGTTACTATTGACTTCAATGAATCCCCGATCGATACTGCCTAATTTTTCTAATCCATTTTCCCAATTGATCTCTTACAGAGGGGCTTAGTTGAGGGAATTAAAAGCAATTTCATGTTATTTACCAAATATTTTTCCAAAGAATTATTCCGTTCAAATATATCAGATCATCATAACATCGTATTGAACCTTGAAAGACAAATTTAAAAACCGTGTTGACCACTCAATTTATGTGGCATTAATGATCAATATACTTGAGATACAGAACAAAGAAAGTGCTGAAGGATCTAATTATGAATTATCGACAATTCGAACCTCTCGCACTGCGTAGAATTTGGTTCGATTTAATTTGGAAGGTTTTACCAATTTCCCATTTATTACACTACTTCCT
Organism: Harmonia axyridis; assembly: GCF_914767665.1. Classification (NCBI taxonomy): domain Eukaryota; kingdom Metazoa; phylum Arthropoda; class Insecta; order Coleoptera; family Coccinellidae; genus Harmonia; species Harmonia axyridis. The sequence continues at coordinate 42,034,143 of NC_059503.1, forward strand.
CCTTCGAAAAAGTTTTAGCATCGGTTGCCATAACTTTTCCCTTACTTTTAGCCATATTAATAATGTAGTCCTTCCTCTCCAGTGATTACAATAACAATGAACTATTTCAGTATTAAGACTAGCTCAAACAAAATTATAATTTTATATTCTTAAATTACAAAGCTCATCATCAATTATCAACTATCAAACTACTTATCAACAAATGCAACTTGAAACTATAACCTATTTACCAAACTTTTCAAAAGCATCACTCCAAAAAAAACTATATCATTTCTACCTACTCTAAGGTGAAAATCAAATCTATGGTGGTATGTTCTACAAAATTATTCAATAATTCGATAAGTGTCCAATATTATTAACTCAAATAAAGAAAACAAATAAATCCTAATCGTAATACATATACAAACAACAAAATCGAAAATCATAAAATCAATCCAGGACATCTTTTCTTCTATGCACTTCACCAACTCCAGCATGGAGTTTATTCAATTTTCGGGATTTCAAAATTTCACTCTCGCGGCACTTCCTGGTTTCATAACACTGCTTCCTAGGGTTGTCTTGTGGAATGGTACTTTGTTTCTTCTTTGGATCTCATCCTCGTCACGGAAATAACCTTTTACTTCGACGTCCCTCATAGTTCTGGTGATCTCATCTTCTTCTGCTTGGTCATGATTTGTTTCTCTCATAGGGCTGATACTCCATAGATTGGCTAGCATTATTTTTCACATATAAAATCTCATATAAGGACGATCGGTATTATAAATTCAAGGCCGTATTTAATCATACGAAATAAAGCGTTGAATACCATTAGTCCACTAATGAATAGTCCCATATTGGCGAGCGAGTCATTTCCTCGCAATATACTCCACGTCAGACGTCTACGGTATGCATCTGGCATACTTCTTCCATTTGGATGCAGAATTCAGGATTCTCTGGGCATCTTCTTCATCCTCAGTTTGATCCTGATCCCATCTTCTTCAGCTTCTAAAGCTTTTCCACAAAAATTCTCCAATATAAATTAATATCATAATAATGCTCCTCTTTATCAACTGCCTCTTGATTCAGCTGGCCTCTAACCAGTTCATTGCCTACATCATCACTTTTGGACTCAAACACAGCGATTCGGATTAAGGTTATTTCGTAAACTAAGATTCGATCCAACCATCTTCCTGCCGTTGCTTCCATCCTTCGATGTAATCATTTGATTATTTATCATAAAATTTTCCAAAAAAAAAAACATTACAAAAAAAATTAAGCCTAGCTACATCAATTCATTTGAAAGTATTATTATCTCCGTTACAATTTATTCGTCAATTAAATGTAATAGTGTTACAAAAAAAAATACTAAACTACTGAACATAACCACCATAACCTGTATTGAATTCGCCAAAAACCTCAAAACCTTTAATTTCATAACCAAAAACTAATAGCAAAGCTAATAAGCAAATAGGTGGCTACTCCTTAAAGTTGAGAGCGCCCCTTGAATCTCACGTATAGGGCAGGGGCGATTCAATTTCCCTGAGGACATGTTTCTACATTTTGTCCCACGTTACCCAAATTTAAAAAATTGTGAAAACAAATTGGGTTTTGTATCGTCCAAAAATTGCAAAAAAAACTAATTATCTTATCTCCCAAACAGCCAACGTCAGACTTATATTTAATACTTATTATCTTTCACCTCAGTATTAATACGAATGGAATTCAAAAACAAAATGAATCAACGTGAAATTGACAACTCTATATACTTCACTTCTACTAATTCTTTACTGAATATACTTAGTTCCACCCCTTAAAAATGAACTCCACATAATTCAACAATAATTAGATCTATGTTTCTCAAAAACTGATACTATCCTCATAATTCAAAATGCATATTCTCACTCCTTCCCCGAGGATCAAAATCATAATATTTATTTGCTTCATTACCCCTTCAAGCCTCCCCATGTCAAAATTAAAAAAAAATAATTCGTAAGTCCTTATTCCTTTTGCCGAAAGTCAACTTCTTCCCAAGACTCAAAATAATCGTATTCAGAATCACCTCAATAAAATCCTAAAATGAAAAACCACTAACGTTTGCTCGTCCTAAACTTTTATTGAAAATACATCATTATTCCAATATTCACTTAAAAAAAACTATCATCATATAGTGTCTTGATTCTTTCAATTGAATCCTCAAATAATTTTATAATACCCAAATTACTTATATATCTCTTCAACTATTTCAAAGCTCAAATTATCATAAATCCCAAAAAAAATAATTATGATTTCACTTCGCTATACTTCCCAAGTTCCCTAATTTGAAATAAAATTAATCAAATTTTCACCAATATTACACATTTATCAGAAATCTACACATTAATCAAAAATATATCGATCACATAATTTAGAAATAGATTTGACCAATGAATCTTGGGAGAATATTTATTCTGCTCCGAACGTGAGCGAGGCTACGGAAAGATTTATCGAAACGTTAAAATACTTGACAGACAAAATCTCAAGACGAATAATCAAAAAAAAAAAAAATAATATTAAACGAAAGGAATGGATAACTAAAGGCATAATAAAATCAATTAACGAGAAAAATAGTATGTATAAAAAAATCAAATCGGAAAAATTTATGGACGAGAATCTCAATGAGAATTATAAGAGATATAAAAAACATTTAGAAAAATTTATTAAAATCGCTAAATCTAAGTACCTATATATAAAACCGCTTGCACATTTACGTCAAACTTTAAACGTAAAATCACAGCCCAAACGGGACCATCTAGAGCAAAAATGACAAGAATAAGACCCCCCTCAAAATCGTCTGGAGATCCCGGGAAAAATCCCAAACCTTCGATTCTCCTCGCGGTTTTCGAGTATACGGGGTGTTTCGGATCATTTTGACATTTCAAGTCCCATATTTCTGTGGTATCTGTGGACAATTTGACTGTCAGTGTCATGTTAATAATAAATATTTCATTTCCATATATGAAACTTCTTGAAAAAGTTTGTAGTTTCCAAAATTGTTATTCAATATTTAAATAAATGCCGACAGATAAAATGCAAAGTCTTCGGCGAATCGAAAATTCGATAGATATTTGTCAAAATTTTGAAATGAACACTGATATCATCGAATGCATTTTCCCCAATTCAGGTTTTTTTAAGTGTTTGTATCATTCAATTGGATATGAATGTTACTTCATTTCAGGAATTTTTCGTTTATTTTCCACAAACTATAAAACTACATTCTCTTTCGTGAGAATTTGAATCTATTGCGATAGAAGAGGGAACTACAAAAGAGAACAGAAGCTTCATCTGATCATGTATTAAACAGATAGAAAAACTCCTTATAGATAATTCACAATTGGCTTTATTACTGGAAAAAGAGCCAAGTTAGTCAGATGACATTCAAAAATTTCCATGTGTTTTTGGAATATCTAAAATATACACTTTTACGACAGAAGAGTGCAAAAATATAAATGATCAATCCGTTTTTGAAGAATTTGAGTGCAGTGCTGTTGAATTTATAATGAATAAGTCAAATCGTTGTGAAATCTTCCATACGAATAATTTCAACTATATATTATCTATTATATTATTTGCCGCTCAACTGAAACATGTATTAATAAACCTTGGAAATTAGAGACTCAAACTTTTTACCTGATTTCTCAAAAAGGTTCCACCAAGATATTAAAATTTCTTATGAGGTAACATAAGCCATGGGTATTTGAAAGGCAAGTCTATTCATTCTGTCTCTTTTTCGTTTGTTTATTAAAGCTATACTAGGATATACATATAAAAAATCAGTTGAAATACTAGTGAAAATGTTACGACAGAAATAAAATTTAAAGGATCATTCAGTATATGAAGAATTCCAACATGGCAGTTACTTTTGAAATTGGTATCAATTTTCCAGCAATTCAATGTAGGTATAAAATACTTTAAAAAGTAACTATTCTTTAAAACTTTCCATTTAATGAATGAATGATTAAACTCGTATAAACATGTAGATACCTATTTCACTAAAGTTTTCAATCGTTATAGGAATAGTTGCTCTATGGCCAGTTCGAAAATGCTATCCTACTGATTTATCATTGCTTTTAATTTTGGTAAAAATTAAATTATTAATTGATTCAGATCCAAAGTTAACATTTGAAGAAAATCAATTCAGTGTATAGTTATCGAACTCACCAACATGGGTCAATAGTATTGGCTGATACAATTTTAGTAGATACCGAGGCAGTCATTTCAAATACTGAACACATCTTCTGACTGAAGTAAAACTTGAACAATGATCTTTTTTTACTTGCATCTTGAAATGAATTTTGCACTTTTTCAGTGTTCAATAATGAGATAATTATTAAATTGACTCAAGAGATTAACAATATGCTTTATCAGGATTAGTTAATACTGCTAAAGACGTTAATAAACCTATTAATTTCTTATATGGTTCATCATTACAACTCTCTTTTGTTGAATCAAATTTCAATTAAGTTTTCAAAGGAGTGATATTCAGCCCTAAACATTTTTTAGCTTTCCCTAAATTCTTTATGATAAAATTATCATTTGAATTTTCTATCAGATATTATATTCATTCAGAATTAACATTAGTTAAAACGAAAAAGTAATCCACGTACAATGCAACAACAGTTAGTAAGTTATTTTTTGATTTTATGTAGATACAATGCTCAATTGTTGATCTTTTTCAACTAATATCTATCAAAATTTTATTTACTATATATATTGCCCTGTTCAATTTACTTCTGAGTAAAACCCAGAGCTACAAGCTTGCTCTATAACGTAGCGAACCATCATTCAGCTGTCCTCCACTAAATCAGAATTATCTAGTGAAATTTCTATATCATCCCTTATCTATGATAACTACATCTCGACTGGTATTAATGAAATTGTTACCTGTATCCCTTTGATCATTCACCAGAACCCATAAAACCCTATACCTTCAAGAAATATGCAACAGAAGAGTATGCAAAATTCATCGATACAATTTTCAGATTCTAAAAACGCCTTAATTCTTCAGGAATGTCCAATTGGTCTTTCAGTATTATAAATTATTGAAAATAACCTACTATTAACCAAATTTTTAGATTTCAAAAGGTGTCCTTCCTTGTATTCTAAATATATACACCCTATATAATTGTTGATTATATATTGTATTTCTTAATAAATTATGGAATAGAAGAATAATTTGTTGCTCAACTGAAAAAAGTATTGATGAACCTTGCAAATAAGGGACTTCTTATAACCTGATTTCTCAAAGATGTTGCCCTTGTAAGGCAACATAAGCCATGGGTTTTTGAAAGGTAGATCTATTCATTCTGCCTCTTTTCAGTTCATTATGGCTTATTGTGTGACATCTACGTTATATTTATTTCTACTACCACTTACCGTTACAGCCATCTATTGCAAAACGGCGCGCCGTTGCCGCGGCGGAAGCAAAGTTGTACGCCTTATATAAATATTTATATGAATATCTAAATATAAATATTTTTGAGAGGTTAGGCTTGATATCGGTGTAATATGGGATTTGGTCCCATAGAAAAACTCGAAGCCCAAAATGGCGAACCCCCTCAAAATTTAAGGCTAGGACCGCCCTTGATTTGTCGTCATGAAAAGTTATTTGCATCAAATATTTTCATGTGAGCAAGGGCGAAACGGTATATTCTAGGAAAAAAATCATATAGAATTCCAACCTAGAATCAGCATAGTATACCGAGTGAATCGTCTGAAATCAGCTAACGATACAAGGTTTCGGAAAAAAAGCTTTTATTTTCTAGCCGGATAGCCAGTGAAGGATCTACCGGCATAGTGACGGGGTCCAAGGGGCGGAGCCCCTTCGGCGAGCAGAGCGAGTTAAATTATTATAAAAACGAAATACAAAAACATAAAAATGACCCCCAGCATTTGTGGAGGGTCATAACAGCCAAAAAACTCAATCACCAACAAATTTCCTCAATTATGCAAGATAATATTACATTAACGGAAAGAACTAAAATAGCGGAAACTTTTAATACGTATTTTTCTAGCATAGGGACGCAACTGGCAAATAAAATAAAAAAGAAAACAGCAAAATTTAATAATTCAGAATCAGCTAACCAACTCAAGTTAAATTTTGATCCTTGTGATGAGCAAGAGATATTGAAGGTAATAGAGTCACTAAAAGCGAATAAATCTCCAGGTATTGATGGTATCCAAGCGACACTACTTAAGAGAATTGCCAAAAGTATAGTCGCCCCCCTCAGGTTTCTAGTGAATTTCTCTATGCGGGCGGGGATATTTACATTGCGCACCAGGGGGAAACTATTTGCATTTGCGGACGATACTGCGGCATTTTATGAGGGAGATAGCTGGGAGCAACTGAAGAGTATGGTGAAAATGGACTTCAAAGACATAATTCAGTTTCTTAATGATAAGGTTTTAACAATAAACAAGCAGAAAACAAAATTTTTGCTGTTTTCCAATAGCTCAACTGTGTTGCCTGAGTATAGAACGTTAAATGTTGAGGATGACTTCACAATTCATTCAGCAGATTATATAAAATATCTAGGTGTAATATTGGACCCATATTTGAGATGGAATTTTCAAGTCGATAACGTTGTGAAGAAAATTCGGAAAATGATACCTAGATTCAGGTTTTTTAGGGAATACTGTAGCCCTCAGTTGTTGAGAACATTGTACTTGGTTTTGGTTCAACCCCTTTTGGTATATGGCCTACTTGGATGGGGGGGGGTAGTGAAACATTATTTACTTAAGCTCGAGGTAACACAGAAATGATTGTTAAAGGTAATATACAATAAACCATATCGCTATCCGAGTGAAAAACTGTTCCAAGAATCTGCTGTTATGAATCTTGGACAGCTGTATATGCTCGTGCTTGCTGTGCATCAATTGAAAAACATTTCGTCCGCGGAATTTAACGAACATTTGCATGGAACGCGTCACAGAGGACGAATGATTTTAAATCCTAGAACAATGAAAACCATCAAAGTGATACCTGGAACTGAATTTAAATTAAAGAGACTTTATAGTAATTTGAAAGATAGGATAGAAACTGAAAAGAAAACCCTGTCAAAATTGTGATGAGGTCGGACAAACATCCCAACAACTTAAAAGAAGAATAATCCAACATATTAGCGACATTAAGAATCCTAGAAAGATATGTGCACTGGCAGAACATGTAAGATCAGTTGACCATCGAATGGACTATGATTCGGTGATAGTCTTAGAGTACGAGGAGAATATGAGAAAAAGATGTTTCCTGGAGATGATTCACATTAAGCGACATGAAAATTCCATGAACTACAGAAGGGATATAGAGAATATAAGTAACATTTATTCATATCTAATACATTCAAACCAACTTAGTGAGAGTGAGTTGTTGATCTCAAGTTCTATGTTCTCGAATGTCAGTTGAAGATCTATGATGTTCTATGAACCCAACCTAACCCCTTTCGTTTTTACGCAGTTGTCAGATGAATGAAGGAAGTTTTTCAAAAAGAAGTTTTCAAGAGAATAAAGAAGTGTGTGATATCAAAGACGTTATTGTATTAAAGACTATTTTGTGTTCAAAAATAATTTCTCCTCCAAATCTGTATAAGATTCAGTGCAACTTAAGATCTGGTAACTCTTCGCATTTCGGTGCGTTTTAACATGTTGTCTTTTCTGCAATGTTTGTGTTATATCTGTATGTTGTTTGTTTTATAGAAGTCCTGAAGAAGATCCCAACCAAGGATCCAAACGTCGACTGATGAAATAAAGAAGATAGTAACAATTGAAGTTTTTCCAACACCCCTTAAACCATTGTTTATATATATATATAATATATATATATATATATATATATATATATATATATTATATATATATATAAACAATGGTTTAAGGGGTGTTGGAAAAACTTCAATTGTTACTATCTTCTTATATATATATATATATATATATATATATATATATATATATATATATATATATATATATATATATATATATATTATCAAGATTTCCATTTTAAATTACTCTTTCCTAAAATTATTGCTTTGTTCACAATTTTTGAAACACCCTGTGATGATATTTTTCGAATTCAAGATATGCACGATATTCCACAATCATTCTAGTTTCAGAAAGTGAATTGAGTATAGGCATAGGATTTTCACAGTGAAAATAATTCACGTAATTGTGACTAAGGAAATTCTCTCTTTTTTACGTTTTTTTCTCAATATTTTGAAAACTATGAGGACTAACGCAATAATTATAGCAAAGAGTAATTGAGAATGGAAATCTTGCTAATACGTAATACATAAAATGAAAAAAAAGTTTTTTTCGAAAAAATATTTTCAATTTTTTTATAACCGGAAGCGCCGGAACTTCTAAAATATTTTAGCTAAAGAGGGCATCATGAACAATGTCATATTCCGAATTTTCATATTTCAAATCGGCCCCGTTCTCCAGAAACGTCGAATAGGCCGTCGAACTTGAAACAACCTGTATTTATACAGGAATGCCTACTATTTATGCATAAAATAAATGTTTTCCTTCCATATCAAAAATATATATAACACAAGAACATAATCTTATAATTTTCCGAAACGTAAATCAAACTCAACACAAAAGCAGCTTGAATATAGACTTTGAGCGAGTTCGGAAAGTCAGCGCTGTTGAATGCGCTGAAAGAGATGCGCTTGACAGCGCTGTACCAGCAAAATGCTGGAGAAAGAGCGCTGCATTTTATGCTGAATTATAGATTTACGTTGAGTTTACGAGCGTTTTCTCAACGAAATAATGATTTCAATGTCTGTGAATTAATATAAGAAAACTACAATTGTCTGCCTGCCGTGATATTATTTTCTTATGCTATTTCAACGTTCAAATAAATCAAATCAAAATTAGGTTAATCTATTTCATTTTCTCACATAAAAATATCATTATTTATTACATCAAAAAGGAAACACATAATTTTTTGAAAAATATATTTTTTAATGTTTTATGTAAACAATTTCCTTGAACAATTTTTTCATACAATAATATTTGTTCGAGAAATATTTTTTTAATAACAATCAATAATAATTAACATTCATCATTATTAATAATTGATTGATAATTGAACAATTCTGTTCATTTAATCATTTCTTCCATCTATTACTTCTATAATTCGAGTAAAAAAGCATTCACCACAATTCAATATTATTCAAATACACAGTCGTTAAATGTAGAATAATCAATAATCAAATAATATTAATAATAAACCTAACCAAACTTAACTTCACACAGGGCCGTCGCTAGGGGGTAGGCAGGGTAGGCGGTCGCCTAGGCCGGCAAAATTCTAGGGCGGTATTTTAAGCTTGATCAACAAAAATCACATGTATAGAAAGTAAGAAATGAGATTTAAATCGAACACGAAAATATACAGAAAGGTGCCACATTATACACAACACTCATAAATATCCAGATGTCCTGTAAACCCCCTCACAGTAGTGTTTACGAGTTATTGATGCTAAAAAAACACATGTACTAATCAAGCTTGTCGGCGTTCCCTTTGCTAAACTGCTCAATTTTATTGCTTTATTAGAGTAGCCGGTGGATGATATTTTTCTTTACAATTCTTCAATCAGAATGCTGATTCCCCAGATGAATGCAAAATATACGAGAAACGTTTCCATTTCATCATTTCCATCTCAATATTTTTTGATCGTACTGTATGTGCAAAGTGAGTGTTATATTCTGAATTTTTCTGTTTGCCTTTGGATTTAAGGATTCCAAAGTAGGTAACTGAAGGTATGTTCTATAATTTTTATTTTCATCATTTCAATATTATTATCATTTGTCGGTACTGGAAAGTACCTACGTTTGAAGCGTCGGATTCTAAGATAGACTTAATAGAAAAAATCATATTCACTTATTTGATAATATAATGTTCCCAAAGAAATATGTGTTTCTTTCAGGTACGTTTCCGGGGTGATAATGCGCCCCAAAACTGTCCAGGCGCCCCCTGGAGGAAAATTAGGGCGCTTAAATTCAGTAATGATATTCTACTTTATGAAAAAAATTCGCATGTTCAAAATGTAAGGTGCCGAATGAGAAAGCAATAATTTCAAGATAATATTTTTCTAAAACGTTCTCATACTTTACCTTCTTTGCCCGGAACTTTCAATTGCTCCTTGAGGAAATTTTTCTTAGTTAAACACTGAATCAGGGCCTGCTCTGGAGGCTGGTTAATTGGCATTTTGCTGGGGCGGCAAATATTGGAGGGTGGCATTTCCAATTGTTTTTCAGAAATCCGAATTCCAAGAAGAATGTGTTGAATATTTCTTTTTAATTTCAAAGAATTTCAGACATGATTTTTTATCAAATTAATCAGATTTGGGGGTGGGCGCATTCGAATTTGAAATAATGGTTCATCCGTATCATCCGATTGTTAAACACTATCATCTTAAAGATGAAAAAACAAAATGTTCAAGCGTTTTTTAAAGTCGGAACTCAGCAGAAGAACCTGTAACCACAGAGCCTATTCTAGAGGGGCGGCAAATATTAAAGGAAGGTATTTTCTAAATTTTCTACTAAATTACTAGAAGAATGTATTGAATAGTTTTTTTTTTACTTTCATCGCGATTTTTTTCGGAATAATAACTTGATTTTTTTAATGGTGATTGGAAATTGGAATATTATTTCAAATTTTATAAATCAATTATATTTCAAAATAAAGTTGACAAAGCCGTCAAACTTACTTTGTGGGAGTATCTAGATACAAAATAAGATACTTTTCTGCAAAGGTATCTTAAGATACTTAAAAAAAAAATAATTCAAATAATTATCTGAAGATACTCATTCAGATACTTGATAAGGTACTTTGTCAGGTGTTAAAGTGCTAGGTACAATTCTGAAATTCGGAAAGTCTTGCAATTTGTTTTCGGTAGTAGCACAGCCGTCTTCAACTGTTGAAGAAGGCTATGGTAGTAGGCATAAGAGCGATATTAACGGAACTGAAATAGTTATCCTTCGAACATTTGCACATTTTTAACATCTTCAAAACATTACGGACCGGGACGTACCTTTATAAGAAATCCTCCTTGCTTCTTTTCATAACTAGCAATTGGTTTCCATTCACAGTTTTATCACTTTATTGCCTCTAGTCCTTCTGTCGAAGATCGGTTTTGTTTACGTAATACCAGCTGCTGAAGTCAAGGGTAGATTTTTGTGACCTAATACAGGTTTACGAACAATTCATGGAAAAAACCAAATATATTGAAGAAATAAAATTTTTATCTTTTCTGTCCAACAATTTTAATTAATTTCTTTAGTAGTTTATCAATTAATAATCTTTTCTGATTAAATTTGAATTCATTATAAATAATTGCACTCAATACATTTTCCGTCCATAAAACCTTTTTAACTTTTTATAAAAAAATCTCACCCCGAACTTGCAAGGGCGTCTAATTGTATTTTTGCTGGGGCGACAGAAACGCTAGAGAGTGTCCTTATTGAATATTATTATGAAATATGAACTCCTTCTTTTTGATTCTTAACAATTTACGGCATAATTTGATGAAAACTTAGTAATGTCGGCAAAAAACGTATGATCATTAATTCAAATGATCGAAAAGTCAATTTCTAAATAATTCGTTGAATATTTTTTCCGGACAGATACTTTCATTTTTTGTTCTAGTCATTCATGTGTTCCTATTATTGTTACTTACCAATCACAAAATTATTTTTTGTATAAGTTTAAACTTGTTGGTTTTGTTCATATTTCTTCTATGTTATTATTATTAAAATTCTACAAACAGTCGCCTTCAATTTTTTCATATTTCGGTAGAAGACCCCGATAATCCAAAATTTTTTTGCATTCTGCAGAGTTGAATGTTAGGGTGGCAAATTGGGTATTTGCCTAGGGCGGCAATTTGGCTAACGACGGCCCTGACTTCACAGTGACAACTTACAGGACAACCCCTAGAAATGACTGCATAAACATTCTCTTTCTCTATCATTCAGCAGAAACATCGGTCTTTCTTTTCGCTGGAGCCGATGAGGCATCGAATGAAACAGCGCTGAAATCGAGAAACGCGATGGATCCATCGTACACTGAATCATCAATAGTTTACGAACACGCTGTTGACAGCGCTTAAAGCCCATTCGACATCGCTGACTTTCCGAACTCGCCCTTTCTAAAGTTCTTCAATAGCCTGCCCATAGACCTATAATAACATACAGTCCATTCAGGAATTATTGACATCGAAGTAGGCCATGCACGTCTAGTCGCGGCTTTATTTCTGGTTACAAAAATTGCTATGGTTCATCATAGAAATAACCAGTTTAAATTATTTTCATAATTTTTGTATCCGAAAGATCCTGAATTTTCGAAATTACGATTATTACGAAGGGACGCATACAGTCATGATTCCATAAATTGAAATTCAGATTATATAACGTAAAAATATAGTGAAATGCTATATCATTTCAAGGAAATCCAATGAAGAGATATCTATTCATTTAAGAGTCGCCCATGAAAGATCCCATTGAAGATCATTAAAATATGCATATTCCTTTTCACCAAAGGCTCTTCAAAAATTGTTGCATTACTGATGGACACTGGATACCAACCTGCTTGCAAAATTCTTATCAAATAACTCTTATGGATCATTTTAACTGTGGTGTCTCAACTGGTGAAGAAAACAGAAAAAACTGGTTGATAAATTTAAATAGTGTAGCTTAGTGAATGGAAGAGCCATATCATAATAAGACAGAAATAAAATTCAAAGAATCCATTTAGTATATGAAAAATTTTGACATCACAGTTGTACTGTAACTTTCAAAATTGGAACCAATTTATCAGCCGATGTGTAAATTACTTTCTAAAGTCACTATTTATTGAAACTGTTCATAACATGAATGATTGATTGAACTTGTATGAGAAATATAGGTACTATTTATACTCAAGTTTTCTGTTTTTTATTGAAATGCTTTTATACTAGTTTCTGTTAAATTACATAAATTATTTTGCCCATAACAGCTTTAACTCACTCACTAAAAGCATTTTTGCATGAAATCATTTTTAATTTGTGAATTTCAAAATTTTATTGCATTCTATTATTATCTTCAAGTGGGTAAGAGGTGAAGAAATTTTTGGAAGTTACTCTTCTGAATATATTTTTTGATTAAATACTCAGTAAAAATTCTATAATTGGAATTTATTAGATTTTTGGATTACTCATTGAAGAATAAAAAACAGATATAACAATGCTTAATTTCAATATAGAATATAAATAAACTATAGATGCAATGCCAAGACTTTGTTTAGCAATCCAATTATAAAATAATTCTCTCTTCATAGATTTATATAATCCTCATAATCACCACTGTCAAAACAAAACATCCAGGTAAAAATCTAAATATCCAGCATTCAAAATAGTGCTCCTTCTACTTTTACCCTTGAATATACTTGAAAAACATTCTGTTTTCTTTCTAGAGTCCACTGTTGAATAATGTTGGCATTTTCAAATAACCAAGTTTCGGTAATTCTTTACTTTAACGCCCCCTCGTATTTTTCAGTTTTTTGTTATTTTTCATTGAAAATGTGCATTTTACAATGATTCTTGATGTTTATCAATAAGAATTTTCCTTTTATTAACTGTTTGAACTTGTCACCAATTAAGTTTATGTAATGTTGTCTTTGATTGATTAAAATCCAGATGCTTTTTGGTCAAATTTCATCCAGGCTGATATATTGGTTGCTTTTGGCTCGGCTTCTGGTAACAATAAAATCATTCAATGATTCTTTGAAGGTGAAATCGTATTGCACAGGTTTTCTTCCACTAATAATCCAGGTTGTAATGACTTGCCTTTTTCTTTTTTCAAACAGTACTGTGAGAAATACTCAAATAAACTAATCAATGTGTGTTTGAAATTGATACTTTTAAGTTTCAAAATTTCTTCGATCAAAACCATTAACACAAACAAACTGAAATCTAACCTCCTGTCAATGACATTTCCAATGCCAACCCGAAATCTGCAATTCGAAATGTTACTGAATGAGCCAGTACCAACTTAATTTCGATTTTCCAAAGCCACCCGGGATGTCAATAATTCCTGAATAGACTGTAGACTGGCCCTCACGTGGCTTCTACTCGCTTCGCTCTGCAGACTAACGAAGAGAGAGAGGTGTCGTGAAGGATGGAGAATGGAAAGGCAGTAAATGCGAATTAACTAAGGGAATAGCGCTTTTTTAATTTTTATTGAAATAGCTAAATGAATCACATTTAAGAATTGTATGGTGCAGATTTTCATGTTGTCTAAAATTTCTTTCAGAAAAAGGTGAATTTTATTGAGTGCTACCTGAAAGAAAATATTTTTTTATTTCTATTCCAGAGTTTTTATATAGTTCAGTATATCAATAATATTATACAGTCCATTCAGGAATTATTGACATCCCGGGTGGCTTTGGAAAATCGAAATTAAGTTGGTACTGGCTCATTCAGTAACATTTTGAATTGCAGATTTCGGGTTGTATTGGAAATGTCATTAACAGGAGGCTAGATTTCAGTTTGTTTGTGTTATTGGTTTTGATCGAAGAAATTTTGAAACTTAAAAGTTGTATCAATTTCAAACACAAATTGATTAGTTTATTTGAGTATTTCTCACAGTACTGTTTGAAGAAAGAAGAAGGCAAGTCATTACAACCTGGATTATTAGTGGAAGAAAACCTGTGAAATACGATTTCACCTTCAAAGAATCATTGAATGATTTGATAGTTCCCAAAAGCCGAGCCAAAAGCAACCAATATATCAGCCTGGATGAAATTTGATCAAAAAAGATATGGATTTTAATCAATCAAGGACAATATTACATAAACTTAATTGGTTACAAGTTCAAAACAGTTAATAAAAGGAAAATTCTTATTGATAAACAGAAAAATATAATAAGTTGAGTACGATTTTATGGTGAATACAGAGAATATTTGCAACAAAATTTGAAATTCATTTATCTGGAGGAAACTTGGTTATTTGAAAATGCCAGCATTATTCAACAGTGGACACTAGAAAGAAAACAAAATGTTTTTCAAGTATATTCAAGGGTAAAAGTAGAAGGAGCACTATTTTGAATGCTGGATATTTGGATTTTTACCTGGATGTTTTGTTTTGACAGTGGTGATCATGAGGATTATATAAAACTATGAAGAGAGAATTTTTTTATAATTGGATTGCTAAACAAAGTCTTGGCATTGCATCTAAAGTTTATTTATATTCTATATTGAAATTAAGTATTGTTATATCTGTTTTTTGTTCTTCAATGAGTAATCCAAAAATCTAATAAATTCCAATTGCTTTATAGAATTTTTTCTGAGTATTTAATCGAAAAATATATTCAGAAGAGTAACTTCAAGAATTTCTTCACCTCTTACCCACTTGAAGATAATAATAGAATGCAATAAAATTTTAAAATTCACAAATTGAAAATAATTCCATGCAGAAATGCTTTTAGTGAGTGAGTTAAAGCTGTTATGGGCAAAATAATTTATGTTATTTCATAGAAACTAGTATAAAAGCATTTCAATAAAAAACAGAAAACTCGAGTACAATTAGTACCTATATTGTTCACACAAGTTTAATCAATCACTCATGTCATGAACAGTTTCAATAAATAGTGACTTTAGAAAGTAATTTACACATCAGCTGATAAATTGGTTCCAATTTTGAAAGTTACAGTACAACTGTGATGTCAAAATTTTTCATATACTAAATGGATTCTTTGAATTTTATTCCTGTCTTATTATGATATGGCTCTTCCATTCACTAAGCTACAGTATTTGAATTTATCAACCAGTTTTTTCTGTTTTCTTCACCAGTTTAGACACCACAGTTAAAATGATCCATAAGAGTTATTTGATAAGAATTTTGCAAGCAAGTTGGTATCCAGTGTCCATCAGTAATGCAACAATTTTTGAAGAGCCTTTGGTGAAAAGGAATATGCATATTTTAATGATATTCAATGGGATCTTTCATGGGCGACTCTTAAATGAATAGATATCTCTTCATTGTATTTCCTTGAAATGAGATAGCATTTCACCATATTTTTACGTTATATAATCTGAATTTCAATTTATGAAATCATGACTGTATGCGTCCCTTCGCACTTTCGAAAATTCAGGATCTTTCGGATACAAAAATGATGAAAATAATTCAAACTGGTTATTTCTATGATGAACCATAGCAATTTTTAGTGATATTTTTGTAACCAGAAATAAAGCCTCGACTAGACGTTCATGGCCTACTTCGATGTCAATAATTCCTGAATGGACTGTACATATTTTCGATGTCTACAGAATTTCCAACTTTTTCATTAAGTGGTTCATCAACAATATCCTCAGGATTATCTCCTTTCAACTCTTTCAAGATGAACACATTATGTAGAATGTTGTAATATTTTTAGAATTCATTTTAGGTTATGTTGATATTATTAAATTAAAACAAAAAATATCATTCATAAGTTTTATTTATCAAAGCCAATTTATATATTTGCTCGAAATTGTAATTATTTATAAAAATCAATACATAATTTTCATTATATTGGGAGATTAACACTATAACTGAATGAAAAAAATACCTATTTATACCTACTTTATAAAATTCTATCTGATGAACAACGGAATTGATAGATTTCTGAAGCAATATTCAAATTTCTACACATACATGAAAGATAAGAAATCTTCAGTTGGATTAATCTATCGTGCTACGATATAGTGCTCATTTCATAATTCACTTTAATTATCACAGGTCTTCTTTGGTATTTCTTTTCCAGCTCATTTGGAGATATGAAAAAAAGAATTATGAATAGGGATCAATTAGTAATTCATTTTAATTTGATTTAATTCTGGATCACGTAGATGGTTGTTAGTGGAAGTGCCATATTTTTCCTATCAAAGGACAAATTCAGTCTTACGTTCCAAAAGTATACATCTTCCTCTACTCTAACGGTTTAAAAAAGTACTGCAAATTTTGTACATGGATTTATTATATTACCTTTTATCATCAAATATGCAAGCACATATGAAAAAAAAACATATAATAAATATCAATATAAAAAAAATTATGATTAACATCCGACGAAGAGATTCGAATCAGGGCTTCGAAACTGGAATAAAATGGTCAAAAATTCATAACTCCGTATCTATGAAGAGCAGGAATTTGCTGTATAGTATTCATTATTATTATAGTAACACATGTTCTCAAAATCAAAATTGTATGGCTCCTTTCTTCAAAACTTTGGTTCCATATAGAGATTGACATAATAGTCCTCTGTTTTGAAGTGATTACTACATATTACGGTTGTGGCAGAAGGTTTTTCGTCTTTACTCCATATTTCCATCACCCATCCAATTTAATTTCTCGGAAACCTGTGAAAATATTCAATAAAATAAACGATAAATCCCTTCTTGTTTTCTTACCTATGAAATGTCACGTCCAACCCTTTTTTGGATATAACAACAAATTATAAGCTACACATCATCATCATCATTTATTTAAATACTCCAATACAAATTACCCTGTTAGAGTGTAGAGCTAGTCAATATAAAAAATGTAAAATATAAACAAAGGGTATAAACATGTACAATCACAAACAAGGTGTCCCTAAACAATCTATGTTAAAAACATTCAAGAATCAAGTGTTTAAAAATTCATTCAATGAATAGTATGGTCTGTCCTTCATGTAGTTGAAAAGTACTCTCTCCATCCTTTTCTGAGGCAGCTGTTTGATCTCATCAGGTATTTTATTATAAATCTTCACGAGGGTATGTAAAGAGTTTTTCTGAAGGTATGAGAATCTCAATGAGGGCACGTTCAGATGTTCTTTGGCTCTAGTGGCGTATTTGTGCTTTTTTTCCATTTCACGAAAGAATGGAGGATTGTTGGCAACAAAAAGGGCTCCTTCATATATATATAATGAGACCACTGTCAAAATACCATGATCCACAAAGTGTTTTCGGCAGCTCTCGAGCCTATCGAGACTCAGGGTACTTCTTAGACATCTCTTCTGCAGCAACAGAATTCTGTCGATTTCGCTTGAGTTGCCCCAGATCACATGAAGCAAAGATACTTAAAATTGTTTATTAGTACTAAAATAAGCACCAGAACACCAACAAACACTCAGTAAATTGTTTAAAAATCAGTAATCACCACAAGAAAACACATACAATCAGTTCAGAAAACCAATATTTTGGCTTTAAACTTCCATCCTTACCACAATATACCGATATCAATGGTCTCTCTCTAACGCCCAGTCCGTGTTATTATAGGTCTATGAGCCTGCCTAATGAAATCAAAGAAATAAATGATTATAAGCCATTTAAGAAAAAAATATTTACTTCATTGTTTAATTTAGAATAGAATATTTAGAATTTATACTATAGAAGATTTCTGCTGTTAAGTGGTAGGTGATGTTATTCTGACACTTTTTCCCTTCATTTGTACTTGTTTCACTTTTATCTCATGATTTTGAAATAAAGAGCTATTTATTAATATTATTATGAGCAAAGCAGATTTCCATCCTTGAAAATTACAGCCAAAACTCCCCAAAGATATTATTGGATTCATCAATATGATAGACAATCTCTTGATAGAACAAAAGATCAAATTCATCAGTTTTGAAAGGCTGCTATAACAAAATACAAAACCTGGAATGTATGGGATTCAACATCAAATCCATAAATTTTAGATTTACAAAAGATTCCATTAATGAAATTCCCCCAAATTATAGATACAAAGGTTTGTAAAACCTACCATAAGGAATGCAACTGAAAAAAAAATACATTTTTATAATTTTCTTATAATTTTTTTACTGTAGTATTAATTGAAACATACAATATGATAAACAAAACAGAAAACATTCATGGAATGTTGGCCAAATAATCTTTGACATGAGAAGGTTCTAACCTTCTAAATCCATCTTGGTCACAAATTCCTACTTCTATATTATCAGCAGTTAATTGCCCTTCAAAGCTCTCCTTCAAAGTCAAAATAGCTGTGTGAACAGCATCATCTAACTCCAAGTCTTCACTAAACCTCTTCTCTAAGAATGTTTTCCCATTTATATAGTTTTTGCCCATAGCTGTGGCTTTCCAAGCGAAATAAGCTCCAGACGGATCACACTGGAACAAGTATGGCCTATTGTTATCCCATCCACAAATCAATAGAGAAACTCCAAATGGTCTTACACCTCCTGATTGTGTGTATTCTTGCATTACTGCTGCTACTCTCTGGACCAATTGAACTGTTGGTATGGGTTCTCTATATACCAAGAAATATTGTGTAGCCATTTTACGAGCTTCTTTAACTAACAAACGATAATCTGGACCCATGCCTACAATAATAAGAGCATAACTAAATGAAACACAAAAGATAATATGTATAAGCTATAAGATTAAAGTTCCCTAAATTAAACAATATTAAAAAAATAATGTCATTAGTGAAATTGTCCATAAAAAATTGTTCAGAACTAAAATACAAATGGATAAAATTGGTCTGATTGATATAACTGTTATTACAGTAGTTATCATGTAACATTCACATTTTGAATTGATTCAGTCTCTACTTGATAAAAATCTCTTAAAATTGAATGACAGTTATGCTATTTCCAATTCACATTTTTCTCAAAGAATATAATTCAAACATGTAGTCGCCTAAAATTTCAAAACTTAATTCTTTTTAAAATTATTTATTCAATTATTCACTCTATATAATAAACAAGGATAATGGGAAGTAGGACAGCCAGTGAAACACAACTTATTAACTGAACGATGTTTCGTCTGTATATTCAGACTTCTTCACAGCCTTAGTTAATTGTTGTCGGCTAACGATGTGATACACAAAACATTGAACACAGTGTATAAAAGTCAAATAGCCATTTGACATGTAAATTTTCCATTTTGTATTTCTAGATGTGATGTCTGTTCTAATTTCTTATTTTAATTGTAAATACTTGACAAAATTTTATTTATACACTGTGTGTTCTATGTTTTGTGTATCACATCATTAGCCGACAACAATTAACTAAGGCTGTGAGAAGTCTGAATATACAGACGAAACGTCGCTCAGTTAAAAAGTTGTGTTTCACTGACTGTCCTACTTCCCATTATCCTTGTTTATTATACACATTGCGGAGTATGTGAAATTGTTGATATTATTCACTTTGTTGCAAATCAAATAACTGAAGAGTTAGTTTTTCGAACTTAATGGCTCTACATTACTCTGACAAAATGCAAAACCTTCATACTATTACTTTAGATTTGAGTATTTTTATCTTAGTCCACATTAAGCAGAATAAAGATTCAATGTAAGTTATACCTTTATTATAAAACAGGTACATTTCTATGTTCTCAGAACTGGTCTGAATCAAAAATGTTTCCTTTTATTTCTTGAATATATTATGTACACCCAATTACCTGAATAAACCATTCCGATATGATCTGTAATCATTTCAACTTTATGAACACTATGCTCCTCATAAAGTATGGATTTATGTTTATTTTCTGTTGCTATAACCACACCATTAGAAGCTTTAATTCCTACTGATGGGGCTCCAGCAGCAACTGCCGCTAAGGCGTATTCAATTTGTACTAATTTTCCAGAAGGACTGAAAGTTGTAAGAGAGAAACTATACCTCTCAGTTGCCATTTTCGATAACGATAAGTAAAGAAACACAGTAATTGGATAACACTTTGAATCTTGCGGTCAACCCAGATAATGACAAATCAAAATAGTAAACCTGACATTTCAGGATGAAATGCTATTTTATAAATCATAGAATAATGATTAGTGACAACCATGAACCAAAGACCTTAGCGCGTTCGGCGCATCCGAGAGCGGACGGATTTTTTACTTACGTGACCACAGATTTTACAAATAATAAAGATTTATCCATAAACCTAATATCACATGATATTAGGTCTATAGATTCATCTGAACTGGCAGCAACAGTGCGAATAAATTCGAATTTTTGTAGAGCTCGAATTAATTCGAACTGGTGCATGTGGCGCCCTTCGTGGCGAAATGAAATGAAATCATTAGTAAAACCTTAGAATATACATGTAGATAGAAGGAACGGAAAATAAACATTCGAACCCGATCCCGAATACAAGAGAGATGAAAGCTTAGACGCGCCAATCACAATTGAGCTAGCCGAATTGAAAACGTTGCCGGCTCTATTTTCAGTACGAAGGAATGAACGAAGGAGAAGATCAAAATTTTTCCGAAATATTCAGATAAATTGTCGATGTGGCAACGTGCATTCGGAAATTCTAAGCGCGTTCGGTGTTTGGTTATTACCTCGGACCGCTCGGACTTGTCGCAACCGTTCGTTTATTACATCCAGATTGAGGGGAATACACATCTGGAGCGTTCGGCAAATATATCTGAGCAATCGGATGTCGATCTTTTTCGTCGGACGTTTTCGAGCTAGCAAAGGGATTTTATCCACAGAGTTTACCTTTGTCTATGGATTATTGGATTTTATCTGTCTTTGATGTTTGTTTATTTATAAAAATTAACATTTCGTCGTAGTTTGTATTGAAAAATTTCAATACCTAACTTGTTATAATTCTATAATTGGATTTTAAATAAAATTATGGGTATGGAATGCAGATAACAAATGAATAGGCAGTGTGTATATTTTTGGAATGAGATATCTGGTGGTGACTTTGGACAATATCATTAGTAAGACTTTGGGGACAGATAATTTTTTCGTGTTATTGTATAAAGCGTTGTGCATGTTCAGTTTATTCAGAAGAGCGATGGACATTCAAGCTAGGGATATGAAGAAAAAGGCCAAGCTTTTAAAAAAGCTGACTATGTTTACAATATATGAAGTGGACTGGTTTCATTACTTCTAAATAAATGAGACAGACTTCAGTGAATTTTCCACCTTATTATATCGAAATTATGTAATGGATGAAGCAGAAGAAATTAACTCGTTCAAGGGTATCGACTGGGACATCAGTGTCCCAGAAGTATTTATAAATGTCCTGTTCAGCAATAAATATATCCAGCATGGAATCAATTGGGAATATAAAGCCAGATCAGTGTATTCAAGGTACTATATCTATATTTGTGTCAGCTAATAGTTTATTATCATACGAAAGTTTCAGAGAAAAAAATACCATATTCAGGAAAAGGACTTGAAGTTTGTCAGTTGGACCCGAGGCTTGTTGCTTTTCTGAATGGTGTTATTTTCAAGAATGGGGAGTCAGTGAAATTATTGGAAATCAAATGTCTATTCATTGGTAAGTTTCTAGTAAGTTAAAGAGATTATTTTTATAATTGTTTATAATTTCAGGTCGAATTATTTCTGCTGAAAATACTGAGCACCATTGCCAATATTTGAGAAGAGGAAAAGCCAGCTAATTTGAAAGAATAAATAAACATTATGCTAGAGTCTGATTAAGTATGGCAATTATGAATTTGAAAAATTGCGACTCTATAGTGTTCTCATCTGGTGATAAGACATCCAAAACTGATAGTGAGCCATTTGATGAAGAATTCACAAAAAAATAATTCTTAAAACTTCAAATGATTTATTTTAAAAATATGCTTTACACATGAAAGTTTAAATTTTTCAATTAGAAAGATATTTTTCCAAGCCTTAATTATGCTGTAATAAGACCATCCAGAATAAGAAAAGTTCAGAATCATACATGTCTGAAGTTATACATGTTATAACTTCCAGACTATTGAAAAATTTGAGTCCAGTTGTTATTAGTAAGAGAGTAAAGGATTTGCTATTGGATCATACAATATACAGGTTGAGTGATTTATTTAGGAATCATTTTTGTAAATATTATTTGATATTTGTAACTACAAACATATTTATGTTTTCATTTATGATCTTTCAGAATTCAGAGTTTTTTTCACAGACACGTTATAATGAAATTACTTGATATAATTAATTTAATTTTGATGGCTAGGGGCTTTTGGGATTTGTGTGTGTTATTCTTTTTTCATAATTCTCATCAAAAGGATTGTTGTTTCAGTTTCTGAATTTGTAATATTATTTTGCCTTTGACATGTCCAATACAATTTAATTTGTGAATGATGGATCAATAAAACTTTATTATTATTATTACAATAATGACTACTCATTTCTTCTTCTTCTTCTTCTCAAATCACTTATTGGTGATTTAATGGGTTCGCATTTAGCATGTACCCAGATTGGTAGCTTACTCTGTGTTTGATTGATTTCTTATTTTCTCTGACTTTCCCACCCTCAAAAATCCAGAGAGAATAAAGGATAAGGTTGGGTTATTTTCATATGAGGGATCAAACATCCAATGTTAGTAGGTATCTACTGTATAAACAAGATTCTTCTATATTTTTCATTAATCTGTTGAATCCATTTTAAATTTCTATTTTACCTATTTTACAAATATTGCTTATATTTTAATATCTGAACATTCCAAAAATTCATTCAATATTTGAACTATATCAATGCTATCTGTAAAGATTACTTCATAAATATTAATGGGCCTTTGAATCTCAAACTTTTCAAGTTTTGTGTATAGTGTATTAATATTGTGTACATTCAGATTACATTCAAAAAATACATGCACCAACGAACCAACTTTACCGCATTCACAATTGGGTGAGGAATTGATTTTGATCTTATATAAATGTTCTGGTGTCAAACAATGTCCTGATCGTAATCTCATCATAGTTGTAATGTGTTTTCTTGTCAAATTATTTTTTAATAGTTTATATGGCTTATCAATTGTACATTTTTTATCCCGATTACGCATGTGAGTGTATATTCTTCCCTTATTTCTACCCCACTTTTGTAGTGTTCTGATCCAATTTTCCCTTATTTTATCCTTGATAATATTGTACATAAATTGTGGACCTCCCTTGTAGTTTAATAATTCACCGTATCTACCTTTATTTGCAAGATGATCTGCTTTATCGTTTCCTATTATTTCTGAATGACTCGGTATCCAAACTCCCTTTATGATCTTGTTATCATTACTTAAATCTGCCCATATCTGCTTAACCGTTGCTGTGATGGTATCTATTGATGAGTCTAACTTCCAATTTTTTAAAGTTAATAATGCACTTAATGAATCCGAGAAAATGACTGCTTTGGTAATATTTTGATTTTGAATTATTTCTAACGCTTTTCCAATTGCTAATAATTCCGCTGAATAAATTGACCAGTATGAAGGTAGTTTTCTGCTATATTCTAAAGGTAGAGACGGTGAGTATATTCCTATTCCTACACTTATGTTACCGTTAATATTTTTTAATGAGGCATCAGTATAAAAACTCTGAAAATTTTCAAATTTATTCTCGCAATAATTTTTAAAATTAATCTTTGTATCAGGTTCTTTTTTTCCAAAATCTGGAATATCTATATCACATTGGGCCGAATGTTGTCTTCATAAAACGAATGGAGATTTTAGAAGTGATTCCTCCTTGGAAATATACTTTCTACTAGATCAGACCATTTTTCTTTTATATCTTTTCATTTTTGCAGAGAAATTAGGTATCCGTTTTTTATACTTCTGAAATAAGTAGAATGAGATTAGATAAACGTAACATAATTTAAACTAACCTCTACAAATCTTTAGGTTAAATGAAGTTCTCTCATGATCATTTTTTCTCACGTTTCACACAAAATGAGCACTGCATATTTTATGGAATACTTCAGGTTGCCATTTCTCTCAAAATATGATCAGCACTACAATAAGTTTTAGATGAGAGACATTTGCTATCATTTCTCAAATATTCTTATCAAACTCTTCTCACACTAATAATCCATATCTTTCCTTCTTTCTCGAGCTACTTTTTCTTATTGTAATATGAATTGTGGCAACCAACTACATAGCAATGAATTTGTGAATTTCTTGCAGTGAATATTTGATAATATTAAAGTCCATACCTTCAGAATTTTTCCGTATTTTTCAATATTGAAAACAAAATCAACTCAAAACTTCTTTGTATAGTTATAAAAAGCATAAATTTCTAACGCCTCTTCAGCAGGCAAGACAATAAAAGTGTATATTATGAATATTGATTATGTTTTACTAATTATTTCATTTCATTTAGCCACGAAGGGCGCCACATGCGTATATCAAAGAACTGACATAACAGCTGAAGCTCTGGATGCAGTGTACCGTTCGTTTATTTCAAATAAATCTTGATTATCTGTAAAATCTGTGGTCACGTGACTAACATATCCGTCCGCTCTCGGATGCTATAGGCAACTGAGATTAAGAATGCAGCGCCAAGGTGAGCAAACGCAGAACTATAAATGTTGACATTGGAGTGTTTTGTTGTATTAGTTGTGTGTGTTTTTGCGTTATTAAAATTCGATTTTACAATAAATATAAAAACTTTTCAGACTTCTATAATGAACAAGTGTGTTACTGTGTATATTTTATTTTCATTTCAGGTAAAGGCGGTAGATATCATCATTTGTTTCAGTTCAGTCTAGTGATATTGAAAGTTATGCAAGGACGGAAGACTTCGAAAAATGACGAATAACAATCGTGTGCATATAATATGTGAACGGTTCAATCAACATTATTATACTACAGGATTCTAATAGTACCTTTTTTAGGTCCAAATGGCAAGACTGAGTAAAATACTTGGGGTATCTTAAAGGTACAAACACTTCTAGAAGTGTTAATGAAGGTGAAGAAGTTTTAAATGCTGGTCACATAATAAAAATGTTACATGTTATTTCCATGACTAATAAACTTTAGTTGAAAGGTTTTGTTACATTTCACATTACCCTTCAATTATACAGTCCCAACAAAATATTACAAATGCTAATGTATTGAATAATTTTAGGAATAGTACAGAAAGTCGCATATCCATTTTTATTTATTTATTGAGAGATAACTCAATTTACATAAAATGTTTCTAAAAATAAATTTAAATAACTAGGTTACTTAAAACTACTCATATCGATACCTATTTATCGAATTAAATTATTGCTTGACTAATGAATCATCAAAAAATAATGAGATTTCAATTGACAATATTTCACTTATGAAATGTATTCATTTTGAAAATATATTCGGAAAATTATACGACTATTTTAAAATAATTAAAATGTGATAGAGAAGTATCATCAGTGTGCCCTGAAAAAAAATATATAGAATTTCAGAATACATGTCCAAATATTTCTGAGGAATTTTTCCAATATTGTGTAAAGGTACCTTAGATTTGAAGACAATGTATCTTTGGCACAATTCTTGTGAAATGCCAAATAAAACAGATAATGTCACATATGAAAGATCACATTTCAATTTTGTTAAAACTAAAACAATACACTGCTTGATTGTTAAACGATCTGATCTTTGATCACTGTAAATAGATTCTACTGCTTCTACTATTGTATCTTATAGTTTCATATTATTGATACCAGTAAAACTGTTCAGAGCACTATCTGTTGTTATCAGATCACACAAAGAAGATACTTCAGGAGTATTCACTTGCACTTCGAAATCCTTGAAAGTTTTAGGCCCATTATAATCAGGCTGACCCTGAAGAAGCTGTAATAGACCTTGTGCAGCTTCGATTTCATCTTGGGAAGTAGATTGTAGAGCAGGTTCGATTTCTTCACAAGAGCATTCTTCAGCAGTAAGTTTTTCTTTGTTGATATTTCTTTGATTCAATCTTTCAGATCTACTACTAGAACATTCAGGTTCTTCCTTTGTGGTAGTGGATCCAACAGGAAGATTTCTGGAAGGCACAGCAGTCTTTTTCAAACATTCTTTCTGTGTAGAACTGGAATCTGTAAACGATTATTATTATTATCCCCATAAATATAATCTAAAATTTCATGTGCTATCAGTGCTTACCTCGATAAAAATAATCATCATCGATAAAATGCAGGGAACATATGATACTTTCATATTTCTTGTCACTGGTTTATCGATTTTTAGTTTCAGTTGCCAAGCTTTTTGTCGATCCATCAGCACTTTACTCCTCAATTTCCCTTCCATCCAAACACGATATTTATTACCAGTTTGAGGGAAAGCATGGAACTTGATATTTGACCTTTTTTTCCCAGGAAGAACACTGAGGAACTGAACATTAGCGATTCGAACGACTCATAACTATTGAAATGATTCAAAAAATATAAAAATATTTGTAGAATATCACACAAAAACAAAGCAGAATGCTAGAACCTCAGAGTAATGACTACCTCTGAGGCAAACCATGTCAACATTTCTAGTTACTCTGATTGTCAGCAGGTAGCGTAGCGCTTATTTTGATTCGCCTATTGCCGAACGCGCTATCTGTGCTATAAACTAGGGGGGTGAAACCGCTAGTGCTAGCTATTATTAGTATTCTGTGGTGCTAGCATTGGCAACAGATGTGACGTCACATACACTCAAATTACACGGTATACATATCACGATGTAAAAATTTTATTCTCATAATAAGCCAATCAGCGTTCGAGTTTTTCAATATGATTTTATAACCAACAATAAATTGTGTTTGTATTTGTAATTCTTGAATGAACAGATAAAGTGGTTTTTATTGTCACTTATTTATTACAAGTTCTGTTTTAGGTTTCAGGTAAGGTAAGGTCAGGTAATCCATGAAAAAATAAATTTAGAACAAAATAAGACAGGGTTTTTCCTCATATTGTATTTCAATGCTCTAATATATCTGAGATCCTTACTTGTGATTATAATAATCTTTCAGAATCAACTATATTAAAGTTAAATTCTGTTCCTCGGCATTTACTGAAGTATCAAATTTATAATCATCAGCCCTATGATTGTAGAACTTCCCCAAATGTTTCTTGTATGGAAAATATTAATGATTCTAACAATAACCATCTACGTGATCCAGAATTATCATATCAAATTAAAATGAATTGCCTACTAATTGATCGCTATTTATAATCTTTTTTTTTTTCATATCCACCTACAACCTCCAAATGAGCTGAAAATGAAGTAACAAAGAGGACCTGTGATAATTAAAGTGAATTACGAAATGAGCACTGTAACACAGGAAGATAGATTAAACCAACTGAAGATTTTTATCTTTCATGTATGTGTAGAAATTTGAATATTGCTTCAGAAATGTATCAATTCAGTTGTTCATCAGATATAATTTCATAAAGTAGGTATAAATAGGTATTTTTTTTCAGTCAGGTATGGTGTAAATCTCCCAATATAATGTATATTATGTATTGATTTTTATAAATAATTATTATTTTAAGCAAATATGTGAATTTCCTTTGATAAATAAAACTTTTCGATGATATTTTTCTGTTTTAATTCGAAATTATAACAACATAACCTAAAATAAATACTAATAATATTCCAACAATTTCAATGAATTGTCATACCTTCATATTCAAATTTTCCCGCCATATTACACTACATGATGGCGGACAAATTATCGGCCATATTGTTGCCTTGATTTAACACGGCGTTAGCACTTCTTATTAATTTAGTATTCTGTGCTATAAACCTTGGATGAAAACATATTGTTTTACTGAAGTAAGGATTTAATTTTGCCACAGAGGTCGCCATATGCAATTACGCACACCGCCTATATAATTTCCGCAATCTGCTATTTTGTAGAGCACAGAGCCCTCTACGGCGTTTGTGTTCATCAATTTCTCATAGAAAATCTTAATAGATTTAGAGCAGTGGGCATCAACTGAGATATCGCTGTCTCTTTTCTACTTTCTACATCATAAAATATCAGAAAGAAAACGAAAAGGTTTATGTATAATGGCGTTTGTTAATATTTTTGCCTTTTGAAGTTGAAAACGTTTCAATATTCGCGTTGAATAGATTTGTATTAGCCTAACATCAGTACATAATTTAATTGTGCGTTCAACTGAAGTTTTTCGGTACTGATAGCGCAGATTTATTTTACATAATATGTGTATGATTGAGTTTTTGTTGTCAGAAAACCTTAACAGACTGTGATATTAATATTAGTTTTATAAAGAATAAGTTGCTTTATATACAAAAATTTTTGATTATTTATTGTACATCTAGAATAGGAATATAGTAGACTTTTTCAAGTGTAACCAAAGATTGAGATTCGACATGTCACAGACAGAAGACGCTGAAAATTTAGATAAATCTAAAAACACTCTCGAAGTTGTTGTAAAAGGTGAGTTAGAATTTTATTTCATATATTTTTTTCATTGATTTATTGCCATTTCTATTCAATATTAGGTTTCAGTATACCAATCACTGAAAAAAAGAAAGTTACTTGTTAAGAACAGGTATTGGTCCATTTCTTTCATCTGGATCATCGCTTTTTGCCTTATTTTTTTTATGAGATTGTTATTAGACAATATTTCAGTATACAGATTCATTTGATTGAACTGAGAATAATTAAAAATGGAACAAAAATATGTTGAAAACTCAAATTGTTGCCACAATATTTTTCGGCTAAGATACATTGTGGCACTTCCAGTATGCAATGATTATTTCTTCATCATTCTTACTGATACAATCTATCAGTAAGAATGATGAAGAAATAATTAAGTCTTGTTTCTGCTAAAAGTTTCTCAAGTATTTCAGTTTTTAATAATTAGGTCTTTCAAAAATGTTTTCAATAGGTATTCTTCAACATACTTCAATGGTATTCCCACAAATTTTTGAAGAAAGACATTTAAATGAGCATATCCCTTAATCACCTTATTGTACCAATAAATTAGCAATAATCCTAATATATATAAAATAGATAAGGGATATTGATCAACACCAATAAAGATATTTACTCTTTATTCATTCAAATAGCAAGCTTTCAAGAACATTTGGTCTCTTCATCGGGGTAACTGTAAACATACTTCATTATTACAGAATACAACCAGAAAGACATGACTTCTCACCTTAAGTAATAGGTATTCAAATGAATAAAGATTAAATATCATCGTAGGTGTTGACCGATATCCCTTGTCTAATCTTTTATATCATTCATCGATCATTATTTGGAATATATATATATATATATATATATATATAATATTAATAATGTTTATTCAAAATAAACATAAATAATAATGTTTAATATTAACATATGTTTCGGCCTCATAATGGTCTTTTTAAGGAGGGACTTAATACTATCAAACAGTTTTTGACTGTTTTCGTCAAAATTAATTTATCAGTCAAAATCATATAATCAATGTTTACATTTTAGATAGGCAAACGATAGACGAGAGTACCATATGTATACCTTCAAAGTACAATAATCGGGAATCTTTTTTTGTAATGAGAGGAACAAATCTGACTTTCCAATACCAGGGATCATCTTATATTTGTGTAAAATTCTTTTTTCGGCAACCGTCCGGGAAGTGAGCACTTCCCGGACGCTTTTTCTCTGAGAAAGTAGCATTTCCCGGCCTAGTCCGGAAAGTACGTACTTCCCGGACTAGGCCGGAAAAGAATCATAGAATCCATAGCAACCGAGATAACCGGCTGACAGTTCATATGAAATTAGTTGTCAAAAATTTTCATGGTTTTTGATCGCAATCGCAATAAAATATGGAAAGCAGCAACGATAGTGTTATTTTACTTGGTTGCCGAAAAAATATTGTACGCAACACGCCCGAAAATGGTTTTTTTGGACTCACAGACTTCCAGGACTCGCTTACGCTCGTCCTGGAATTTTGTCTATTCGTCCAAAAAAACCCTATTTTCCGGACTTGTTACGTAAATTACTATTTAGCACATTCGTTGAAAAGAAAATTCTTTGAATGAATACTTTTTTAATCATTCATCAACATTATGCTGACCATCTTCGTAATTAAGTCGTTTTGCTTGGGTTCTTCTTAATTGGTATTAATTTTTCATATCAAGTTTATTTCTAATTGCATTGTTATAAGATGACACCATTTTTATTCAACTAAAGCTCTAAATGAATTTAAGTAATTTTTTAAGGGAACTTATTCTATTAGTTATTTTTGAATTGTGTTGTCCTTATTAGAAATCAATTATACACTACATGTTAGGTTATTTTCATGTTTTTGTTCCTAAAGTTTTTCATGTTTCAAATGGAATTTCAGGCGTAAATTTTAAATGAAAAGAGTAGTG
Source organism: Harmonia axyridis (assembly GCF_914767665.1). Classification (NCBI taxonomy): domain Eukaryota; kingdom Metazoa; phylum Arthropoda; class Insecta; order Coleoptera; family Coccinellidae; genus Harmonia; species Harmonia axyridis. Next base: position 42,065,200 of record NC_059503.1, read on the forward strand.
GCTCAGAATTGTGTGTATATTTATAATTATTATATTATTCATTTGAGCGCATAACAGGGTACATATTTGGTTTTATATTTATAAGATTTGTAGTTGATATAACATTTGAAAAAATTTAGTATTTCAAATATAATCTGTTATAGATGTGTTATTTATTGAATCTATTCAGTGAATGAAAATATTTATGAAATCTGAAAAGGGGTTTCAAAATGGTCGTCACGATGAGATGACTACTTTTCCTCACGTCCCGTTTTGGAGCCCCATAGTTGGAAAGAATCTTTTTGAAAATAATATTGAAGCCTTTGTGAAGTTGGAATTGTGAAAATAGTTTGTGATTGTTGAGATTTTTTGTGATTTTGGAGTTTGTAAGGCAGATTGTTTCCTGTGTCGATGGCGACTAGCCAAGCACATTGTTGAAAGATTGATCAATCAATCAAATCTGAAAATGAAATAGATATTGGCAAAACTGCAAAATGAAAGTTGCTCTAAACATAATATTGATATTCAATTAACTAAGTAAGATTCATATTTTAAGAGAAAAATTTAGAACAAGATCATTTAAAATGTTTGTTGTCATCAAATATGAAAAAAAAATATATATATATATATATATATATATATCGTGAATCTTTAAGGGAATTCGACTGATAAGAAGGATTTCAGTTTTACTCTTTATTCATACCAAGCTTTCGGAACTGGTTAGTTCCTTCCTCAGGGTTACTACAATTTTAACAATTAAAATTAAAATTACATACACAAAAAGAACTTTCACAAATCTTTAAAAACAGTCACAGAATTTGAGGTTGTCTCCTTAATAAGTTAAAATTCATCAATTAACGCAAATTTTTAAGTAAATTAGTCTCAAATACTCTATCAGTTGGATTAATCTTTCTTTGTCAATTGGATGTGAGTATAAACAGTGTGTCTAACCTAACTAGTACGACTGTTATCTGGAGACAATATATATATATATATATATATATATTGTTGTTGCCTCGAAGGACGCAAGATAACCACACCTACGAGAATACTCTTGTTGATGATACCTGGGGAGTAGGCAGATTGAGACCCCGGCGTAAAGTCAACGGTTCTTGAGAATGGCTCCAAAATCGGAGCCGAAACAACGTCGAACACGACAAAATATTAGACGCGGTCCAATCCGGAACACACAAAGTTCATATATATATATATATATATATATATATATATATATATATATATATATATATATATATATATATATATATATATGAACTTCGTGTGTAATTATATGTTCATATTTTATTTTATATATATATATATATAGTGACTATGGTTCCTTAATTTGGATGTGTCAGGTTTTTAATGAAACAAACATCATCATTAAAAACCTGACACATCCAAATGAAGGAAACCATAGTAACTATTAAAAAGCAGGTAAATAACATTGAACCGAATATATATATATATATATATATATATATATATATATATATCCACATCCAATATATATGTATATAAAAAAAAATAAAATATGAACATATAATTACCGAAGCAAATACTCCAAAAAAGGAAAATATGGATACCATAGTTTATATTTTAATATCAGCATGTGTGAAGAAAATGTTCTCAATGGTCAACTGGCTTCCAAATGAAAAATATTTGAATATGAGCTTATTTGGCGCTGGCAGCTTACTCATTATTTAAATGACTTCTGCAAAAGTTAGGAATTTAAAATTTGGTACCAAATTTCAAGCATTAATAAACCACTGAAACTTCAAATTTTACATAAATTTTTTTTGTACTATATCTCAACAAATGAAAAAATTCTAAAAGCATTTATGCAAAATAAGAAAATTGAAATTGATTCCTTACTTATCACTTGCTGAAACATAATTTCAATATTAATAAAACAAAAGATATAAGACATTTGACAATATGTTTCACAATTCTTGAAATTTTTAACATATATATTATCTTGTTGACATGCATGTTTTGGGTTTCACCCCATTCTCAAAACTGACTATAAAATAATATACACAAGTACACATAAACCTGAGTGATAGATGTTAAAACCAGAGACAGGCGGAAATCTAATTGATTATATTATTTACCATTGGGAGATTCTGTTTATGAGCTGAGGATAATTATTTGAAATTTTTTAGATGTATTAAATCTTATCTTAGTTGATTTCTTGATTTTATGTAAGAAAAAACATTTCCAAAAACTCCAAGAGGTCTAAACGTTTACCTTTACACCTTTGTGTAAAATTTTTGTTTTATTAAAATCTATAAAGTAGAAAGGAATATTATTATATTATGTCAGGAGAGTACCCATTGTTCCTGGCTAATATTTTCAGGATTTGAACTTTTTTTCAGAGTTGATTTCTGCAAATGGAATTGAAACCACTTGATTTACTAGTGTGTAAAATGTTGACATCTTGATCTTATACAGAGTGAACTAATGTCATGGGTCAGAAAATCAGATAAAGTGGGTTTTCTATATATGTACATATCTCTACTTCAAGATGTTCATTTATTATTTTTACCTGAATGTCTAAGAAGTTCAAACACTTATTATTGTCCTCTACTTCCGAAGTGAACTGAATAGAACTATGATTTATCAATTCTAAAAATGATTCTAGTTCTGAAGTCAAGCCAGTCCATATACAAAAAATATCATCTAATACAGTACCTAATCAATCAAATTGATATTCGCAGGGGAACCCATTGGTAAACCATCTAATTGTTGATAGATTTTTTCATTAAACTTAAAATAGCTTTGACCTAGACATATTTGGAGAAGTCTTCTTGCCTCTTCCTTCATATCAATAGTGATAAAAGGGTTTTCATCAAGTTGTTTGGTTCACTGGGTACTCGACTTCTGTTGTTGGTATGGATGGAGATAAATTTACTACATCAAATGAGACTAACCCTGCATCTGTGAGTGTTTTCAATTCATTGGTCAACTATATTAATTTTAATGGAATATATTCGATTATGTTGAATCATATTAGATAATATAGAATTTAGATGTTTACACGGTTTTGAAGTAGGTGCATTGGTATTAGAAACAATGGGTCTCATTTGACAATTTTCTTTGTGTATTTTTGGAAGAGCATATGAAGAAGGTATTGTTGTATTAATTAAAGTCAAAGGAATATTGTGAAACGTATTGTCAAGTGTCTCATTTCTTTTCTTTTATTAATATCAATAAAAGAAAGCATACCAAAATTAATAACCCGAACCCATATAGGCTAGGAAATTGTGGTACAAAATATTTTGCATTCAGTATCAATGTAACTATTTATCCTTTTTCAATTTCATGATTAAGTAGTTGTCACTAAAATAATTTGTCTTAATTGATTTTCATTGAGGCTGAAGGAACTTAGGTCGAATAAATGACACTTTATAATAATTCTACATTCATTAATAAGTCTTTTTGGAATTGTTTGGGAAAAAATATTTTAATCCCCTAGAGATTTTCATCCATAAATCATGGTGCTATTTATTGGCTTGAATTTCGATACAAAAATTAGTTGTCACACCGCAACGATCCTCATAGCTATATAATACCATCAATACATTTTGAAAGCAAAAAACCAAGGAATAGAATTTTGAAAAATTTATATGTATAGCTATGATTGTACTTATTATTCATAGCTCCGAGTTATGAAATCTATTATTGTTCATATGCAAGATCGCCTAGTCAGTACCTAGTTCCAGAGGCCTAATGTTCGATTCCGAAGAGGTTCAATATTTTTTTTTATTTTATGAGTTTTGGTTGAAAAGCCATTGAATTTGAAATATTCTTCGAGATAGGAGGAAATTATAGACCATTGTGTAAAAATTACAGCATTTTTAGTGTGTGTTTTTCATTAAAATTTATATACACTATTATGAAGTAGGATTTTGCGGTCAGATATTTCTCCTTGTACGACTCAACAAGATTTGGTTAATTATTTCGAATACTAAGCCTTTATAATGAATCTGTGAACAAATGAATAATACTCTCATTAAATTTTAACACTTTTGCGGTCAGATATTTCTCCTTAAACAACTCAACAAGATTTGGTTAATTATTTCGAATACTAAGCCTTTATAATGAATCTGTGAACAAATGAATAATACTCTCATTAAATTTTAACACTTATCATTTTGGGATGTTTAAAACCAAAAAATGGAAACTACATGAGCTAAGTGCATGAAATTTGGTTCAAACATCAAGTGAAAAATACTACAAAAAAATTATTCCTTATATGTTGAAGTTCAATTTACAAGGTTAGGATCATTGGAATCATGCAACATTTCGTCTATATATTTAGACTTTATCAAGGCAAGTTCATTTAGTAGAATAAAGCTGATTACTCATTCAACAGTTTATTCTGACGGTGATTGCAATTTTATAATAGACTTTCTAGTGTTTATGTAAGATGAAAATTTTATTTTTTAAACATTTATCAAAGTGTTACTATTAATTTACAATATTCTCTGTACTCAGATTAATCATTTTTATTCGACTAACGAACTTGCCTTGATAAAGTCTAAATATACAGGTTGTATATGAGTAGTTGCGAAAAAATTTAGGGGGTGATTCCTTGTCAAAAAATAGGGTAGTCCTTTGATATAAACTTTTTTTTTGAGCCCCCCTGCTTAGTTGCAGCCCCCTAAAGATAGTTTTCAATTTTTTTCTCAAAAACTAAAATATTCCCAAAAATGAAATTAAGCTGATATTTTATGCGGGCGAGAAGGCATACAAAATTATTTTTTGTGGAGTTCCTCTATGAATACAAGGGGTAGAAAAAGCCACCTCTCAAACTTGTTTCGCAATAATTTTTTGTACATTCATATTCTACAATAAGAAAATAAATTTTGTATAGTCATCCATTCTTAACAAATAAGGTCTCTTGTATTTTTTTGTTAAAATTCACGGTTTTTGATAAAAAATGATCAACAAATAATACGCCTGAGTTGTGGAGCCTGGAATTATTTTCGATCTCAAAAACGATATTTTTATTGAGAACTGATACAAATGTGAAATAAATGTAACAAAAAAAAGAATTATGAACTTTCACGAATTAAAAACTACTTTTCGGGCGTCATCTTTAGGGGGCTGTAACTAACAGGGGAGGCTAAAAAAATATTTTTCTCATTTACAATAGAAGCCAGAAATATTCTCGTGGACCTCCATGAACAACTTATGGACATTTGATCTTCACGACACCGTGGATCCCCGGGGGTCCAACTGGACCACTTTGGGGATCACTGATATACACCCTGTACAAACGAAACGTTGGTTTAGTCCAAATTGGTCGCCTGATTTTAATGGTCCTAACCCTCTAAAATGAACTTCAATATGTTCATTCAAGGACGAAAAACACCGAATCTGTTTCTATAAATTTGCCTACTCATAATGATGCAATCAAAAAAATTATATTGCCGCAAAGTCCTAGAACAAGTTTAGAACTTATTGATTTTTGAAATTTCATTGAGACTACGAAAGAATACGGCTTCGAATTTTGCCGTTAGATATTCTTTGAAAATATTCTATATTGATATTCTTTATACTATTAGATCTGGTTGAATATGAATCTCTACTAAACAGGAAAATTCCTTTACTCAACAAAATATTTCATTCAAATATTTTTTTGAACTCGGCGATAGAAACTTGAGTTAGGTTATAAAATCTAATAACTTACAAGTTTCTCATGTACCCGAAATTTTTTGAAAAATTTCCCTGAATTGTAAAGACTCTCTATGGTCTTCGAATATATCACGAATTGAATGTATATTATTTCTTTCTTTGTCGGACGATACGTTATTCCAATGTTGTTGGAGGTGATCTTCGAAAACATATTGCGATAATTTTTTTCTAAGCCTCTTTTTGTGTTTCCCTTAGTACAATTATCATTTCAGTTGTAATCAGTTGATGTTGCTAACATTATTTTTGACAAAGATTATATTTCTGTGTGGTGAGATCGTGCTAAGGTTTTGTCCGATTATATTCGAGTATTTTTATTATCTATATTATTTTGTGAACGAGTGAATGTGCCTCCTGTTCTAAAAGTGTTCGTATATTTTGGGTCTGTGCGATTGTGTTTTAAAGTGTTGGCAATTTTTGAGAATTTCGGGATCAAAATGGCGAAGACCAAGGGTCTCAAAAATGCCGCTAAAACTTCTAATCTCGTTTCTGAAAAGGTAGACTTGACGGGTCCTGGTATATTGAATAAGAAAAAAGACCAAAAGATGTGGTCAAGATTCAAGAGAGTATCTTGGAGTGAGTTACTAGTTAATTGTCATTTTCTTATTGAACACAAATTTAATTCTACGTGAATGAAATTGATTTCATGGCATTCAGACAATTTTTCAATTCTGAAAAAAGTATCTCCCCATGAAATCAATTTCATTTATGAACACACAGACGTTAAATGATTTTTAATTCTAAGGTTCGAACAACTTGGGAAAACAATAATTTGTAGACACTTGAATACCATTGATCCATATTATGTATCTATCTTATAACAATAATTCAACCCCCGTTAATTATTATTGGAAATGATAAACCCAAAATCCTTTTGAAATGTATAAATTGAAATTGTGAAGTATACAAGCTATTTGCATTACATAGTCGCAAAAATCGGTTGCTCTACGGCATTGAGCCTCCTTTGAAAACACTATTGATGAATTTTAAACAGTCTATACTGAGGGTATTTGAATTGATGGTCATTTAAAAATTTCATTATAAAATTATTTATGATATTTGATGGCTCGATATTTTTACCCAAAATTCCTACTTTAGGAATTATGAATTTTTGAATATTAATTTATGTAGATGCATTGCAAAGTGGTCATCCAAAATTTTATAGAAGTTAGTTTTTTCACCTCTTGCCATAACATTTTAGGGTTACAAAAACTTAAATTTAAAATTCTGCTCTGGTGTGGAAAACAATTACAGATTATCATCATTATGAGTTTGAATATGATTGCGTGTTTCATACTTTTTGAAATTCTTTAATTAATAATAAATCGATTCCGAATTTACCGAAGGAAGTGGAAGCGTTGTGATCACTTCTGAGATGAAAAAAATTAGCTCGCAAAATGCATTTCAGACCATCCTGAACTATTTTGGTTCAGTGTCTGTCGGTCTATGTTCGCACATCTTTGTAATAGCCTTAAGTTCTACAATTGTTATGCGATTTTAATGAAATTTTTCATGGGTATTCAGTTTGTGCGGGTTCTTCGTTGGGTCGTTATTTTATATTATTTTTTAATTATTCTGGATGGCAAACGCGCGGTTTTTGATTATAATATTAATGACAAATAATTATGTAAATGCACTTCACTACTTCATAAGAAAAAAAAACTAAGTGAATAAAAAAATCCAATCCGAAAAGTCATAATTGTTGAACCATAAGATCAGGTAGCCTCACACTGAGGTCACAAAATACAATATTTTAAGAATCCTATTGAAAATGATATCACTGTGTACTGAACTCTGAATAACAAAAATGTTGGTCGATTTGCTCTGATCAGTAAATGCAATTTCTTCTTTCAGAAGATGAACATTTGATTAGCAGCATGGTGTTCGAGAAAATAGATATCGACTCCCCAGAATTTGCAGATCCGGCTATCTTGGCAGTTCGAGATAGCCCTAAATATCGTTACTCAAAAGACGAGCTTATAGGTTTGAAGGAGGTACCGCTTTCGAAGAAGAAACCAGACTTCCTGAACACGGAGTGTGTGTAAGTAATAAGTAATTTTCGTGAAATTTCTATATTTCAGAATCTATTAGTCAGATTTCACTTGCTTATCTACAGGGTGTCCCGTAAAGACCACGTCAAACCGAGGGAGAATGTAGATCAAAGGATAACCCAACTGCTATGACAAAATTCCCATTATAAAAGTCTTACCGTTTTCGAGATATTTTTTTTTTTGTTGAAAATAATGAATATTTCAATAATTTTGGCCTTGCGTTTGGTAAAATTCTACATCTTTCTGGTTAATTTTTTCTGTAAAATATTGCTGAAGAATGATTTTAACGTTTACATTAAAAACATCATCCGAAAATTTTAAAGGGGGGCTATGAGAAATATTTTTATTGGAAATTTTGGTAGTGGATTATTTTGTTCATGAAGTTTAGCCCATCGTAGTGGAAAAAAAATGTACCGAGCTACTGCTGCACATTACACCAATAAATTGTCTATTTTATAGTGATTTCAAAGAGGTATCACACAAGTCATTTGTTATTCAAAGAAAAAAGATATGGCTGTTTTTATCCAAATGGGTACGTTTCTGACAAAATCAAGTTTTTCAATTCTGTTAAGAAATCTTCGATGTTGCATTACTTAGTGAACAATGGCAATTGTTTACGTGCGAAAATATTACTCGCATAATTATTCACCTCAACGAAATTCAATTTTGCCTGCAAATTTTGGAAAACATCATGCAGATCCAGAATTTTTTAATAAGATCATTTGGAGCGACGAGTCTTCCTGTACCAAGGATGGGTACATGAATCTCCACAATTGGCATAGCTGGAATATCATAAATCCACACGAGGTGAGAGAAGATAGATCACAATATCGATTCAAGATCAATTTATGGACTGGAATATTCAATGGTGCAATTTTGGGCCCGATCGAACTGCCGCCATCACTGAACGCAAACAATTATTTGTAATTTTTAACCAACCAGCTGCCCATTTTATTGGAAGATGTGCCACTTGCGCTGCGACGTAGTCTGTGTTTTCAACATGATGGATGCCCAGCACATTACGGACTCGAAGTTACCGCACATTTGAATAGAACCCCACCGGTGGATTGGAAGAGAAGGTGAAATTTTGTGGCCTCCTCGTTCACCTGACCTAAATCCTATGGACTTTTATTATTGGGGCTGCCTAAAAGACAAAGTATACGCAACACCCATACATGATGAAGCCGAATTGAGAGAACGCATCCGCAATTCGGCTTCATCACGTATGGGTGTTGCGTATACTTTGTCTTTTAGGCAGCCCCAATATTAAAAGTCCAGAGGATTTAGGTCTTCATGTACCCATCCTTGGTACAGGAACACTCGTCGCTCCAAATGATCTTATTAAAAAAATCTGGATCTGCATGATGTTTTCCAAAATTTGCCGGTAAAATTGAATTTTGTTGAGGTGAATAATTATGCGAGTAATATTTTCGCACGTAAAAAGTTGCCATTGTTCACTAAGTAATGCAACATCGAAGATTTCTCAACAGAATTGACAAACTTGATTTTGTCAGAAACGTACCCATTTGGATAAAAACAGCCATATCTTTTTTCTTTGAATAACAAATGACTTGTGTGATACCTCTTTGAAATAACTATAAAATAGACAATTTATTGGTGTAATGTGCAGCAGTAGCTCGGTACATTTTTTTTCCACTACGATGGGCTAAACTTCATGAACAAAATAATCCACTACCAAAATTTCCAATAAAAATATTTTTCATAGCCCCCCTTCAAAATTTTCGGATGATGTTTTTAATGTAAACGTTAAAATCATTCTTCAGCAATATTTTACAGAAAAAATTAACCAGAAAGATGTAAAATTGTACCAACCGTAAGGCCAAAACTATTGAAAGAGGCAAAAATTCATTATTTTCAAAAAAAAAAATATCTCGAAAACGGTGAGACTTTTATAATGGGAATTTTGTCATAGCAGGTGGGTTATCGTTTGATCTACATTCTCCCTCGGTTTGACGTGGTCTTTACGGGACACCCTGTATATAAAGTGAGTTATCCAAAAATTCAGCTATGTAGAAAAACTAATATAATGATGTTATTATTTTTTTGTGTGCTTTACACAGAAAAATGAAGGGTTTTTTAACCTGATAACTCTAACAGTCTATCTTCCCGCGAGAAGATGCATGAAGGTCGGATTTATCGTGGAATGTCGAATTTATAGGAGGAAGATGAAGTATTGGTTTATTATTTTCAATTAAATACCTTTGGAATCATTCGAGAAAAACATACTGTCTTGAAATTTTCACCGTTTACTTTTTGTAACAAATATGATACATTTAAAAAATTGTTAGTTGCACATGCGAAGAAACTTTGTTAATAGAATTGTATATTGATTTTTCTTTTATCCGTTGTAGTTAGTGTTTTTTCGCTCAATAAAGATTATTATTATTATAAAATTGAAACATAATTGAATACATTGCAGTTAATGAAGGAAATGACCAACAAATTATAATGAATTCTTACAGAAAATCAACTCAAAATAATCTACCAATTCTCATTATAAGTTAAACGAAAAGATTTAAATACATTTCATATATAGGCCAGAAATCACAATTAATAGCCACGTAATTGGAGAAATATCAAAATTTCATACAAAATGAAAAATATATTAGTCAATCAATAAAGGTCCTAATCATCGAAGAAATTTTCTCAAAGCACTAAAAATCAAAAGTATATGCGTTAAAAAAATTCTTACATCAAATGTGAATATTTAGCATCTTTTAGGGAAAGGATATAATTTTGATCATAACTTAACTAGTGTTCTCCATGTCAAAAATTAAATCAGTAGACTGAAAATTTCAGAAGCGACAGAAGTAAATAGAAAAAACACATTTACTCAACATGACCCGAACCGTTCACTATTACACAACCTTTTTGGATGAAACTCTTGAATTCTCAACCTGAGAATCTTTTTTACCCCTTTCTATATTTGAAGTAACTGATGTAAATTAGAATGTTACAAACCTTACTTATATACCAGTAAGAAGTCAACACGTAGTTGAAAAAAGTATTGTGCTAAATAAATTTTGCGGAAAATGAAGTCCTTTTACTTTTAATCAATATCAAGCTGAATCTCCGTCAGGTAGAAATCAAAACAATCTATGATTTCAATAAATCATTATTTATTTACTGTATTAACTTAGAATGGGTCTTCTATCTTCTATGATTCTTCCTCTGATTTATTTCAGGCCTCCCAGCATCTGGGACCCAGAACGTTGGAACGACCACAAAAAAAATGCCACGCCCGCAGAAGGAGCGAGCGGCAACAAGGGCGACATCTCATTGCAGCCGGAGGGCAGACGAGGACGACCAAGCGATCCCAGGGAGCGCATTAGGAAGGAGAATGATGGCATTGTGCTCAGCCCACAGCGGCGCAGCTTCAACACTGGATGCTTCGTGCCAGTGAGGGAGCAACCCCACAACGGCAGACCTTCTGGACCAAGAGCTCATAGTCCGATAACCGGATCGGCCACTAAAGGCGACAACGCCCACATCAACTCGAGGGATATACAACAGAACAGTAACAGAAGGATTGGCAGCGGCAGGATATTGAGGGACACATGGGATTTCAACGACAAGAATGAGAGTAAGTCCTAATCTTATGTTTTATGACAGTTCTAATAAACCTCTAAAATCTCGGAGGAGGTCGAGTTTGAAAAAAACTCAATGTTGACTTTATAATTATATTCTTGCACCCTTTCATCTTGTACAAATACACTATGATCAAAGAGTACTATAAAATTGTAAATGAAACAAAATTGCATTAATCTTTTTTAAATTTATTTTTTTCTGCCAAAATAATATCCATTTGAAACAACACATTTTTGCCAACGCTTGATCCAATTATCCACGCACTTTTGATAGGCCTTCAAAGGAATGTCCTTAATTTCCTTCGTGACCTTTCGTTTAACTACCACCAATGATTCTAATTTCCAACCAAGAAGGGATACTTTGGAATGGGAGGGTAACAAAATTACATGGTGCTCTCATGAAGAATGGATTGGTGGTTGCCTTCCTAAATAATTTCTTTGGTTAACGTCTTTCCATGTCCATTTTTCGGCACAAGCTGTGCTCCATCCGATATGCAGGGCCATTTTATACAAGGAATTGAAATTTTTAGGTTTTCATTGAAATTTTCTTCTGTTCCAACTTCGGCTGTCTGTAGGTGTGCTCAGGAGTGTCGCAAAACGAACCTCTAAGGCGCGCACATGTATAGGGTGGGCCAAATTGGACACTTTTGAATGAAAATTACTATTTTTGTACTAGCTAGTTGAAAACTGGTTTTCATGACAAACTTATTGACGAAAACCGTAACTTCATAGCTATTACCAATACATAGCCACAGAGTGCTTTTCGAAAATGTTCATTTTCGAAATATTGCTGTAACTTTTCTTTTGCTGAAAATTTCTTATTTCTCTAAAACCATTCTTGTGACATTTTTTTATTAGTTTTTGTAGTAAAGTCTAAGTTGGGAATTTTCTGCAAGGGTGTTCTACTAGATCGTTGTGCATGAGTTTCATTTATGTTTCTTCTAATTCTTCTAGCATCTTCATAAATTTCCAGTTCAATTTTTTGAATCGCTCCCTGATGGGTTCAATTCTTGTTTTCTGATGTAGCAAATTATTTTAAATGTTATGTATCGCGTTATTTGGTTGCCTTAATTCAATTATTGTTTAGATTTAGAGGGATCTTGTTCACCGACTCTGCAATTCGCATACAATGGTTATCCAATCTCCAATAATGGTCCACATATGGATTTGTAAATAATTACTACTGTTTTCATATTGTTTCTTTGTTAGCTTTGTTGTCTATTTGATGTGATCCGTATCCTGTGGAACATATTGATTTGCATTGTTGCTATATCTATATATTTATTGCTGTGGAATATCACTGCAATAGATATAGTGGAAAAATGGGGATAAAGGTGATCCCTGAGGTGTGTCTTGCATAAAGGTGAAGTTGTCTGATGACGAATTGTTAATTCTTATTTTCAATTTTCCCTTCTCTAAATATTCCTCAATTATTTTAGTGAGATAATGTGGTATGTATTTTCAAACAATTTGTATAGTATCCCCTCAATCCATATACTATCGAATACTGCAGTTTTTTTATTGCTCAGTTGTGCATTTTGAAGATTTGAGATGAAAATTGTGGCTTTCTGCGGTAATCGAATTGAAAGTTGGGAATATAAACCTGTAAGTGTTCTTCTAGCTTCGATTTGATAATTTTGTCCAATAGTTTTCCTAGTACTATCAAAAGTGTTATCGGTCTATAATTTCCAACTTTTTTAAGGTCTTTGTTGTGTATTGCAATGAAGATGACGGTACCTATTTTCCATATTACTGGAAAGGTTGAACAGAAAATGAGCATCAGGTTTTTGAATTAGTCTACTTCCAATTAAATATCTGTGAGACAACTTTTATGTAAATGGAATAATAATTATAGGGGATAATCAATTAATATAAAATTTTAGATTTACTTGTTTTGATATCATACATATAGCTCACAAATGCTTTATTTTAGGAAATGATCTAAATAATTATGTAATGGATAGGTTTGAACATCATTTTGTGTATTCTTTTCATCCATTAATGTAAAAGTTATGAAATATATGGTTTTGAACTTCTTAAAAATATAATTATTAGTTGAAAAATTGATAGAATTAACTCTGTAGTACATTCTAGTCATTTAATTATATTCAGTGCAATTTTTTACTATGCATTTAATAGATTTGGTTTCATCTTTAGACACCATTAGAAAATCTTAATTATATGATCATGTAAATTTGGTTGTAATTGGTAGAATATATTCCATGGTATATTGTCTGCTTCTGGGGCACTGTTCTTGGTACTGTGTAGGATTTCATAGTATATATATTTCCATGAAGGCTTTATCATTTTCAGAGTTGCTGAAGTATTCACTTTATCAAGTTTCTACTAGTAGCTTTTGATTTTATATTAAAAGTTACTGTCCCTGTCATATTAGTAAGCCTGTTGAAAGTGTTGTGCAAATATCTCTGTCTTTTCCTGACATATTCTCTGTTATTGACTTCAATTGTGGGTATTTTGTTAGTATTTTTGTATTTAGAGAGCTTGTTAATTCTGTTTATAAAAGTTCCTACTTTTGGCTACACCAATTGACTTATAAGCCACAGTCCATTTATGCAGTCTATACTGTTGAGTTATTTTGTGGATATGAGAGTTATATTCGTTTATTTTAGTTTTGAAATTTTAGTTAGGGCAGCACCTGTATTCCCTGTATATTTTACGTTTATTCCTGATAATTTTTACAATGGATGGCGGTAAGTCATGCAAAAATGGATGGTGATTCGCTGTAGGTGTGTATTTAAGTTTGCGTTCGGAGAGTTTATTATTGAATAATGTGATGCAATCTTCATCCAGTTTTGTTTGCTAGTGAGCGTTTATGGAGTTGCTCATGTCCTTATTGATTTTTTTGATTTTACATTTATCAAATTTAAGAGTTTTTCTCTGTACTATCTCTTCTGCTTCAATATTCAAATCCAATGCGATAAGCATCGCAAGATGATCTGAACCGAGGTCTGGTTGCAATACTAAATCTTTGATGTTTCTAGATTTGCAAAGTATAAGATTAATCTGGTTTACTGTCAGGATTATTGTCCTTTAAGAATGATGAAGGCGTATTATATTTTTTGAATGTACCATTGATCATAGCAAACTTCAATCCTGATTATTCAAAAAAAAAAAAAAAAATGAATTCCTTCAAAATGGTACATTCATAAAATACAATACGCCTCCAACATTCTTAAAGGACAAGAATCCTCGGATAAAGAAAAATTTTATACTTTTTATATATGATTGAAAAATGTTTCGCATTAGTTTGTAGGGGATTTTCTTGGTTTAATAAAGTTGAATAATTCTAGGAGAACGGAGAGTGTTAGTTGAATTCTGCAGCAGAAATGCTGGACTTAGGTAATTTGGATGAGATGATAGAGACAGAGATAAGATAGATGATTTAACTAAATAGTTGAATCATCTATCTTAACCTCTTTCAAAGCCTCTTCAAAACTGTCCACAACCTCTGTCTCAATCATCTCATCCAAATTACCTAAAAAGTCCAAGGAACTCCTCAAAATTTTTGCGAATACCTCGAATATTTAAATCTAAAATACATCTAAATATTCCTTAATATTTCCTTACTTAAATCAAACTCGATCACAGGTGGGGTATCTAGATCGCTGGAACATATGGTGTGACATGATCAAATTATCGGATAAAACGCTATTCAATTGTTGTCATTTGCATAATATTTTGTTGAATTCTTCTAATCAAAATGCCCATCACCAACGAGAAGCTGCTAATATGATATCAGTATATTATGGCTGTTTTCAAAAATTGCTGGCTGAAAGACAATACGTGATGCTGTATCCACATCGCCACCATTATGGTGGAAGAGTTTCTATAAGCTTGGTCTCAGATTTTTTTTTGTTTAAGGTCCGGAATTCACATTCCCTGCGCCTCTAATTTAAGTTCTCCTATTTTCTACTGTTGTCTGATCGGGAGACATTCCTCCTTACTTCATGTCACTTTTTTCTATTCTAGTTCTTTGAATGAGGTATTTCCCCTTATCTGTCATTCTTATTTTGATTTGTAGTATCTTTCCTTATTCCTTATTCTCGTGCTCTTTCAGCGTCTCTATTGTCTTCTTTCTTTGTTTTTTGACTATTTCTTCAATAGTTTCAATTTTCAGTTTTTCTCTGATTTGTTAATAAGAGAGTTTATTCAAGAAAGATATTACATTGAACAAACTCTAATATTGTTGGTTGGTTATATACCATGGGGCGCTGTTCTGATTACTGAATTTATCCTACTTTGCAACTGATCCTTATTATTGTCTTTCGTATTGTACCTGGTAACTCCTGCATACGAAATGCTTGCGGGTACAGTCTCCCTTTTTCTGTTTTTTGTTTTCTTCTATCTGTTTGTTAAAATTCATTGTTTCATCCAGTATTACTCCCGGATATTTTGCTTCCTTTTACATTCTATCGTCTGGTTTTCTATTTTGACTTTTCCTGCTCTCTCTTTTTTTACTGTTCTTCCTCCGAAGTAGATTGCAACTGTTTTCGATGTATTCACTTTGAATCTCCATTTCTTGAAGTATTCCATCAGTTTATCTAGGTTTATCTTTAAGTGCCAAGTGATTGTTTTCCGCTTTCTACTGTGATAGTGAGTATATGGCAGTGTCATCTCCAAACTGGGCTATCTTTTATTTTTCTGATCGTTGACCTGTTACTATCGATATATTCACCCCAAATTTTCTATTTGCCATTCATTTTGTATATTAGACCCCGATGCCACATTTTATCCAATGCCTTTTCTATATCCAAGAAAATTGCACCGGTATCTGTAGAGAGGTTCATTTATTATTATTTATTGATCGAAAATACACACAATACAATGATGTGCACCTCATAGAGGCAATCGAGTTGCCTGTTTGTGAGCTCGATTTAGATCAACCGTATTTGCACAATTCATAGCCAACAAGAACTAAACACTAACAAAAGCAGAAAAAGTAACAATAATTATCAAATACCAGCCAAAGAAATAAAATTGCCTTGATACAAAAAATATACAGAAATCAATGAAACTCGGCCACAATCTATCTCTTTAGTTTATTTTTCCTGAAATATCCATCATTCAAAACCTTGAGTATATTTGAAAGATAGTTGAAAACACGTATTGCTCTAACAATGCTACTTTTGGAACTTACAGTCCTTTATCTTATAGGTAATTGTATACTCTTGTTTCTAGTGACACTTCCTGATCTCCTTTTTTGCTCCTTAATATTTTCCTTTAGTCGTACCAGTTGATGAATCGTTGAATGATCTTTACGAAACCCAAACTGGTGATCTGGAATTATTTTTTTTTTTCTTCTACGAAATCTGTCATTCTTCTATGGATTAATTTTTCTACCACTTTACTAATTGTCGATAATAGGCTTATGGGTTATGGGGATAATTAGTTGCGTCTTTTTTGTCTTTCTCTTTCTTCCAAATTAATATTGTATCCGCCGTTTTCCATTTGTTTGTATAATATCCTGTTTTAAGTATGCATCTGGCTATTTCAACGATTTCATCTCAAGCTTCTCCTAGTAAGTTTTTAATTGCTTGATTGAGTATTCCGTCTCTTCCGGGTGCTTTTCTATTTTTTAATGTTTTGATCCTTTTTCAATTTCTCTTTAGTCACTTTTGTTGAATCTTCTTCCATATCTTTGTGATCTTCGTCTGTTATATAATAATAATAAAAAATAAATAAATAATTTTATTCATCCTGATAATATACACATAATAACAATAAATTTCATATACAATTACAGTGACCTGGTGACCTGATCTGGAGCTCGTATGTCACCAAATCACTCATATACGTGATGAACAAGTTGAGCAATTCACAGTTTTTATTTCTGTGTGATAGCGCCAGAAAACGTTTAAGTTCAGTCTTATGCTTTTTATTCTTGAAGTTGAAGTTAACTTTAAATGTAAGTGGGAGAAGAGTGTATAATTTAGGTCGATAGTACAGCCAACCATGCTGAAGGTGATATCTGCTCAATCTTGGCACCACAGCCGCCTGTTTAAGAAGATGCCTTATATGATATCCATGATCTATTGACTTTGTTTCTGTCCTGAACTGGCTAAGGAGAATTTCAAAAATATATAATTGCTTTATGTTCAGTTACTCAGTTATAATTATTTTCAATATTGTGTTCTGTATTACCTGCAAGCTGCTCATATAAACATTGAAAGCAACCCCCCCCCCCCCCCCCTCCCTCCCCAAACAGCAATCCCGTATCTCAATCTTAGTGAATCATATATTCGCAATATTGCAGTGCGGTTGAGTACTCCTCTTAAATTATAAAACACGAAAAATAGTCTCTTAAGTCTCTCGATGAGAAAATGAATCTGCATGTCCCATCTCAGATATTTCTCGATATATATTCCCAGATATTTAATGTGATCTACTCTCAATATTAACGAGCAGCTGCAATGAATTGATCTCTCACAACTGCCCAAGTGAACTGGCATAGATGAAAAAGCAGGCTGACCATCAATCCTAAGTGAATATGTAATAAATTTAGTCTTCACCACATTCATAGTCAGCTGATTATCCGACAGCCAATCACCGATCACCCCCATTCCCTCAACCGTTGTGGCATAAACCTCATCCCATGAATCACCAAAAAACACAATTACAGAATCATACGCATAAGAAATCACATCTAAATTAGGAATACACAAAAAACTGTTTATGAAGATGAGAAACAGTACCGCATCGAGAACCGTACCTTGCGGGATACCAGTATGGACAACTTGAGGCTGACTAAATTTTCCATTAATTCTGACATATTGCATTCGATTGTGAAGATAGTTTTCGAACAATACCCGACAGATTCCTCGCACGCCACATTGTTCGAGCCGTTTGAGTAATAAGCTATGTGAAACAGAGTCGACTGCTTTCGCCAAGTCTAAAAATACAGTCATAACTTTTTATTATGATTCTACGCATATGTTATCTTTTTTATCAACTCTTCAATGGCGTTCTCAGTTGATCTGCCCTCCCTAAACCCATACTGACTCTCACTCAAAATGTTGAATTTTGTTAAAAAGTTAACAAGCCTCGACTTCACACACTTCTCAAATACTTTAGCAAAATTACTTATAATAGAGATCGGTCGGTAGTTAGTCATTTTCGTCCTATCACCAGATTTATGCACACAGGTAACATATGATTCCTTCCATTGGGCGGACACGAAACCTGTACTGAAAACCAAGTTAACAATGTGAGTTAAAGGAACCAATATATATGTATGTATTTTTTTAAGCGGTGATACCCCAAAACCATCAAGTCCAGGTGCCGCGCTGTCTTTAAGCGATCCTATCACATTTATAATTTCGTTATTGCTAACTGGTGTCAAAAACATCGAGATATAAGATGATAGGCCTCTAGACGGAAGATCATAATGATTTTCTCGATTATTTTTTTAAGTTTTATCCGACAAAAAAGTTGTCGAAGGAATTAGCCACTTCTGCGTTGTCCGTAATAATAGCATCGTTTTCATCATTTTTTATACATTCAAAAATTTTTTTTTGTTCCGTTGATTTCATTTATTGTTGACCAGACCTTTTTTTGATCTTTTCCGCCAAATGCAATTTTTTTCTCTATAATATCCTTCTTTGGTAATTCTTAAAAGACTACATAATCGGTTTCTATAAATATTGAACTCATTTTTACTCTCGGCCGAAGGTCTCCTAATCAGTTTTTTCTTCAATTTATCCCTGTGCTTTATTGATGTTATTAGACCTTTAGTAATCCAAGGTTGAACTTTCTTGTATTTCTTTGAAGCGACCAAAATTAACTTTTTAACTGATTTATCTATGGCTTCATTTAGCAATGCGACAAAGCAAGAATAAGCATACTGAGGATCATTTGAGCACAGAATATCATGCCAGTTCTTTCCTGATAAGTACAAGTATAGTCTATCGTAATTAACTCGGCTTTCTACATCAATTCCAGTCCCTTTACAAGGCTTAACTGCTTTAGTGCACTTAGAAGTACCATAGTGATCTGTCAAGGACAGATTGATACAACAAACTATTTTGACAAGTTGGAATATTAACATTAATATTTATATCACCCACAAACATCTCTACTTCTCTACAATCAAGTTCACAAAGATACGCTTCTAAGTCATCAATATATTTCCCCACCTCAATAGAGGAAGGCCTGTATGAAGCGGTCAACCCATATTCCACTCAACCAATAAAGAAAATCAAGCGCAACACATTTGTCTATGAAAATCGCACGACTCTCATCTCTCTCACAATGTTATATGTCCGTGTATTTCGACTGATTGGTTGAATTGGTCGTCGTTGATTTTTGGATTCGGCTTAAATTGATGTTCCAGAGATTCTGCAAACATTTCTGCCTTTTCTTCTTTTGTGACAGCTACTTGATTTCCCTTCTTTACCCTATGTCCTACGTGAGCGACTAATGTTACGACGCGAGCGACGCCAATTTTATGTACTAAGCGAGCGATGTGAGCAGCGCGACTTTTTTTGTCCTACGTTGAAATCTACAAACGCGACACGACGCGACATAAATATGGTTGGGTTGGGATTGTGCATTGCGGAAGATCAGTCCGTTGTCATACGCTTGTAGAGAAACAGTTATAATGAGGTGGTCAAGAAAACGTAAATTATTCATATGTGAAAATGTGGCTTCAAAAATGCTAATTGTAAGACGCAGAAAAATGGGAGGAAAGAGAAATCCAACAAATAAATGTTTTTTGGAACGAATGAATTTTGGAGAGTTTCACCACTTATATAAACAATTAAGGACTTCTCCAAATTTATTCCACAGTTATTGTAGATTGCTTCCTACAACATTTGACTATATAGTGAACATTTGACTATATATGACCAAAAAAAAAATCTAAGAAATACGTTAACCTTTACTGAATTGAAAAATTTTTTTCAATCTTCTTATAAATAAGGTTTATTTATTATTACTCAATGATATATTAACCTCAACTATATTTATTTCCTTCAAATGGATATTTCTTCAGCATTATTAATATAAGTTATGCGTAAATAAATGAAGTGTAATAATAAATGATGATTATTATTTTATACACCCTGTATAATTTTGAATCAATTATTATATATTTTCTCACAAATTATGCAAAAAAAGAATAACCTTAAGCTGATAATCCGATGTTTCAATAGGTTACATTTTTGCATAAACGTCGAATTGCCACCCAAAAACAATACACCCTGTATAAAATCGTCAATCACTTACTGTACACCTTCAAGAATAATGCAAAAAAAATTACCTGGATCTAACATCTCAACTATCATATTTCAACAGGTTTCAGTTCTCCATCAGAGTCGTCCAATTGGAACACAGAAATTGTGCACTCTGTATAAAAAATATTCATTCATTCAGCCAGTATTAAAACTTCGTTTAAATCATTCATTGTAGAGCGGTCGAAGTAAACGTGCCTGCATCAACAAGAACTACTGAAGTTCGCGCGAATTCCGTTTGGAAATATCAAATAATTTGATCGCCGACAGAGCGCGAAATTCGCCTGAAACAGTTTTACGACCGATACGACTGCACGTAGGACAGCGCTATTATATTCCAAGGTTTGATAAATCGCGTTTGGTCGCGTCCCTCTCATCGCTCGCAATAATTCGCTCACGTATGACACAGCGTTTGTGCTGGTATCTTCGCTTTCGTTTTTCTTCCAGTTAGTGCTGTCGTCATTTTCCACAGTGATTGGTCTTTTAACTTCTTGCCCCAGTCTTCGTTGAAAACATGTCTGATTTTGTTTTTCACATCGTTCATCAGTTTATTCAGTACAGTTTTGTCACCGGGGTTTAATGTGCGTCTATACTGTTTCTTCGCCTTTTTCTTTTTCTCTAACAAAATTCTCACATCTAGAGGTAGCGGTCTCTTCTTCGGTATTTTTTTGATCTTGGTGGATTCTACTTCAGCTTCGATTATTCTTTTTTCTAGATCCTTGATTGCTTCGTCTCGCTGTTCTTTGTTTTCTATCTTCACATGTTTTGCTCGAATGATTTCTTTGAATTTTGCCAATTAATTGATTTTCGGTCCGTGGGTAGTCTGTTTCGATTTCTAATGTCAAGACCACTGGGCTGTGATCCGATGAGAGATCCATCTTGGTTTCTATTTCATAATTCGCTGATATATTTTTCATTATTGCTATATCCAGTACGTTCATCGTACCTGTGGTTTCGTGGATATAAGTGGGATGATCTTCTGGCTCTAATACTAACAGATTACATTTGTCTGCTATAGCTCTTGGTTTAGTTCCTTGGGGATTTGTCTTCCTGCTATTCCAATCAGGATGCTTCGCATTTAAGTCTCCCGCAATTATCGTAGGATTTTTATTTCGGAAGAAGTTTTTCAACCCATTGTTTGGGGATCGGCACACAGAGTAAATGTTTATTTCACCTGCTTTCGTTTTAACACTTACCCCTTTTTCTTCGACATTTGCACTTAGAACTTCTGGTAGTTCGTGATGTACAATTCCTTTTTTCACTAAGACGGCTGTACCTCCTCCTCTACCTTGTTTTCTGTCTTTTTTTTATATACTTCATAATTTCTTATTTCAAATTCTTTGGTTGGCTTCAAATAGGTTTCACCCAAGAAAAGTATATCAATTTTATTTTCTTCCAAGAAACGAGTCAATTCCTGTCTTTTTTGGAAGACTGAATTTTCGTTCCAGAATTCAATTGTAAAACTTTTATTATCGGTGTGGGTCATTTCTTCTCGAAGAGCTTAATCAGTTTTTCCTGCTCTTCTAAGAAGGCGATCTTTTGCTTCATTATCGCATTGGTAGCGTAAAATTGTAGAGTCATTCTTCCTAGAATGGCTGCTAGATGTCATCGTTTTTAATAGATTTGGTTATCATCCATTGTTGTTAAATAAATAAAAAGAATATTGGGAATATTGGACACGATTTTATTCTATTGTTTAATTTATAACAATGCCGACGTTTCGAAACAGTTCGTTTCTTTTTCAAGGCTAAAAAAATAAATAAATATATAAGGCATACAATATGACATAATATGAGAACACATTACCTAGTTACGACAAACAATATAATAATAATAATCTTTATTTATCCACAACATACAATAAAGTAACATTATATCAAGAGATAAGCTCATATTCAATGCTGTAGAAAGGAACTTGAGGCAGTAAAATTGATATAAGATCAAGTCCCGAAAAAAAAACAATTTAGAGAAAAAAACGTGCAGAATAATAATGTTCCGTACAAGAGAAAAAAATCAAAGGTGCCATACACTCTCAATATCAAAAGCATTCTAAAAATGAAAATAAAAATTACATCTGACTAATACAGACGTCCGCGCAGCCATTCCATATAATTCCGCCTGAAACTGGCAAGACGCAAAGACCTGAAGTTAACTGGCATTCGGTTATAAAGTAGATAAATTCTGTATGAGAAGGAACGAGTGAATGAAGCCGTAGAATGCCGTGGTGGAGTAAGGAGCCCCCTAAATCTCAAGTTCAGAGAATGGACATCAGTACGAAAACGAACTTTATTATATAGATACGGTGGACATTTATTTGTTATAACCGAATGGAACAACACAGCAGCATGCAGTTCACGCCTAGACTCCATATCAAGCCATTTACATGTCTTAAGTTTATGTATAACAGGATCATATTTCCTTATACCATAAGAGCACGTTCACATGACAAGCGGTCTACGCGCGGTTGAATGAGCGGTTGATAATTGGATACCGTTCACATGGAACGCGGTTGCCAAGCGGTGACCGCTCGTTTCAGTAACGGCCCGTATTCAGTTTGAATTCTACATTTCGGTTTGAATCTGGATTCAGTATCAGATTTAGGTGAAAATTAAACTTTTTTAAGTTTTGATAGGTAATTATAGATCGAATAGTTTCTATTATTCATCAATTAAAACTGATCCTACTTAAATCATCTTCGAATTTGCCGATGACATCGTCCTAATAAGTAGCAACATGCAGGAATTGAGCGAGATGTTAAAACAACTTATTGATGCTCTGAAAAAAGTCGGTTTGAAAATTAATGTTTCGAAGACTAAACTTATCAATAACATCACAGAACACATAAACATTGACGGCACACAACTTGAAAATGTAGAAGAATATATATATTTAAGACACTCAATAAGAATCGGCAAAGAAAATCAAACAGCAGAGATAAAAAGAAGAATCAGGCTAACTTGGATGGCTTTTGGAAAGATGAAATATATATTCAGGAATAACGACATCCCAATAAACCTTAAAAGGAAAGTTTTCGATGCCTGCATATTACCGGTAGCGACATATGGCCTGATGGAAACTATGGCAATAACTAAAAAGACCGCAAACCAGCTGAGGGTGATGCAGAGAGCGATGGAAAGGACTATGCTCAATGTCAGTCTTAGAGACAGAAAAAGGAATGAAGAAATCCGACGAAGAACTAGAGTCGTAGATATTATAGCGCGTATTGTAGAATTGAAGTGGCAGTGGGCAGGACACGTGGCTCGACAGGACAAATCGAGATGGACATATAAAGTAACACTTTGGCGACTATTTATGCGGAAAAATAAATGTTTTCTCCTATCATATCAGAATATCAAAATAAATATAACACAAGTACAATATCATTATTTTCCAAAATGTAAATTAAATTCAACACAAACAGCAGCTAGAATACAGTTGTTCAAAGTTTTTCAATAGACTGCCTAATGAAATCAAAGAAATAAATAATTATAAACCATTTAAGAATATAATATTTAAGTTATTGTTGAATAATTATAATTAGAACCATATACCTAGTATAGTAGATTTCTGCTGTTAAGTGGTAGGTGAATGTTATTTTGATACTATTTCTCTTCATTTGTATTTGTTCTACGTGTATCTCATGATTTCTAAATAAAGAGCTATTATCATTTTTATGTGGTCACATAATACATTTTTTTTCTTCATTAGCATCTCCTTCACAGGATATGATGACGAGTTCTTCCCAAGCCCGTCTCCTTGAGTTTTTATTCGAATAAACACTACTTGTTATGTCGCATATTACAGTAAAATTCTCAATTTCATCTATGAATAATTTAGGAGCGTCCGGTTCCATTTTGAAATATTTCTGACCGAACGGATCGAAGGAAAATACATAAATACGTCTCTGGCATCTATCAGCGCGTGCCCGCGCGGTCATCTGAACGGTTACATTAGAAACCTATGATCTCAAACCGCGCGCCAACGCGCGGTTACTACGGGCAAGCTCTAGAACCGCGCTCTACGCGCGGTCCATAAAACCGCGCGGAGGCATGTGTACGCTTCGAAGAAAATTCATGTACTTGTAAACGCGCGGTTTCAAACCGCGCGGAAACCGCTCGTCATGTGAACGGGCTCTAAATGAATCGTAGGCAAGATCTCTGTACTCTCTGTATCCTGTCACAATCTACTCTAGTTAAACATGGCCCGTAAACTGCGTCGCAGTAATTGAAGTGGCTCAAGACCAAAGAATCTGAGCAAAATTTTAAGTTTAGTCGAGAAAGAGTGTCTATGAGGGTAAATCATCCTCAGACTAGCATAAGCCTTTCGAATACAAGACTGAACATGACCACTGAATCGAAGCTCCTTGTCTATAAGAACACCAAAATTAATACACTCATGTACACATTGAATCCGCTCACCATTTAAAAAAATCTGCATATCTTCAGACACAGTATCCCTATTCTTCCCAAAAATCATGATTTTAGTTTTCAGTGGATTCAATGTGAGTTGATGCCTTCTTGACACCTGTACCAAGGAGTCAAGATCATGGTTTATTCTATTATTAGCATCACGTACCAAGCTGGAAATAAATGAATGCAAAATCTGCGTGTCATCAGCATACCTGAATTCTCTACAGAATTTCATATCACCTGTTATGTAAATTGTATAGATACAAAACAGAAGAGGCCCCAACACAGAACCCCGCGGGACACCACAATCCACATTTCCCACCCCAGACGTACCTCGATCTGTTTCTACATACTGCTGACGACCCTCCAGATAACTCTTAATGAATGCAATAGCCACGGCAGAAAATCCAATGTGCCGCAAAATTGCCAATAATATTTCATGGTTGATAGTGTCAAAAGCCTTGGAATAATCAATAAACAAAATCAACGCACACGTCTCTCCTCCATCTATGCACGATAATATGTTATCCACAACATCCAGAAGAGCCATGCAACAACTATGGCGCTTTCTAAATCCAGACTGTCTCTCTGGTAAAATATTGTACCGTATTAAATGTTCTCCGATTCTCATTGCGCATATTTTTTCCAAGACCTTCGAGCATACAGGTAATATAGATATTGGACGTAAGTCATTCAAATTATTGGGGTCACTCTTCTTTGGGAGTGGAAGAACCTTCGATATTTTCCAAGCTGCAGGAAACACCGAAGAAAAAATGCAAGAATTAATGATGTTGACGAGAAAAGGCAGAATGTACGGACAACAACATAGACGAATCATTTCAGCGTTCAACTGATCGGGACCAATCACATTAGATTTCATTGAACTCAGAACTGACAGCACCTCCACTTGAGTTGCCATCGTAAAATAAAACTCCTCTGTAAAATTCAAGAACCGCGAATTATTGTAAAATTCAAGCAGGCCCTGGTCGGGCTTGATATAACGCGAAGATTTCAAAAAGTTCTTATTTATATCATCCTGTCTATTCAAATTATCAGGCAAATCTCTATTAGACTTCCCACCGTAAACACCCAACTCAGATAATTTTTTCCATAATAATCTATTCTCAAACTTATGAGAATTGATGAAATACTCTAAGTAAGCTTTTTTTTCTCTGGTCCTTCTCAGGACCAATCGACCAATACTCTGAAGAAGGCAGTCGAATGCTTGCCGAAACGTCGGAAACATCCAACCGCATAGATGATTGAAATAGCCCAATAAATGTTAATGTGTATTATAATTTCGAATCGTCCAACTAACATAGTAAATTACTGAATTGCTTTAATAATTTTTATTTGAAGTAATGCAGGAAAATTCTTGCAGATGGAGACAACGAATATTATCGAAATCAAGATGATAGACGTACTTTCAGGAGAGATTTTGATGTTACTAGAGATAAAGATAAGCAGCAGAGGAACAATATGGGAAGGTTTGGTAATAGAAGAATATCTGGAAGTGAGAAGGATGAGGAGCCTGAATGGTAAGATATTTGAGATGATGAATCTAAAATGACAGCCAAAAATAATTACCTTTTGTCAGTTATTTTGTGTGAATTTGAATAAAAACAAGATAACCAATGTGCTGCATCAAGCTTTCAGTTTCAGTACAGAACCAATAGGAGATAACTTTCTCAAATTTCAGTTGTATCATGTTTTTTTAGGAAATGGACACAAAATATGTTTCGAGGAATTCATATTTTGTCTTTGGCCATATTTTTTTCTGCTGTTGATTCACTAATGTATTATTTCATATATTGACAAATTCTTATCATCTACTAGACGTTCACTGTGTTTTCAAGATTTCCACTCTTTACATTCATTTACGACTCTCACGAGATACCTCAACTGAACGAATAAAATTTTTCGTTCCACCTTAAAAATTCATAAAAAAAAGAATATTAGATGTGACAACTTTGAGTGATACCCGCGCATTGAAGCTGAATTTTGCTCTTTCTGGAAATCTAAATAATAATTTTGATTGATTGGCATTTTTGACCTCAACACTTCAAAAGATGAATAATGAGTCCCGTTCCGAAATACTGAAGTAATTAACAACTCTCTGACTCGACCTCGTCATGTGTCAATAACATCACAAGTTTCAATAGATTTCCCGTATATATTTAGTTCTGATGATGGTTTCATTATTTCCATGAATATGAAAACTCACCCTATAGTGAAGGCAGAAATTATTTTTTTATAGTCAATTCGTACTCCCCTAGTCCTACTCTAACACTGATAAGAGTATGTACAGTTACTCCCGGCACACCCTCTATATATATAGGTCGAGTCTTTGACTTGTACTGGGTGGCCAAATTTCGATGTTTTAGCACTACAACTTTTAAACCAGAGGAGATAGACACAATCTGATATTCCTTTTGTTTTCGAGTTATAAGCGAAAATTGGAAAAATGGCGATATCGAAAAAAATTTATATCTCCGCTAATACTGACGATAGAACTCTGAAATCAATACATCATACAGGCTCTTCTTTACGTAGAATCCAGTGGCGCGCTCGTCTTTTTAATAGGGTTTTTAATTACGAAGCTATGACCCACAGTTATGTTTTTTCAAGTGGGAACACAAGACTTCTGTTCCATTTTTTGAAAGCTTAATTTTTCCTGATTTTATTCATATGTAACATCGTATGGTTTGTACCAATATATATAAATAATAGAAAATGGCTTTTTTTCAATAATTATAACATTACATATGTTGCTGGAAGTATTGGAGATCTATAAAGTGGACAAACAGGTGATCAGGCTGATTAAAAGCCTAATGACAACTTGGCGCACAAAGATAACCGTTCACACGGAAACAACAAAATACAACACAGAAGAAGTAGAGATACAGAACGATATATTTCAAGGAGATAGCCTGAGTCCGCCGTTGTTCTGTCTAGCTCTGAATCCACTTAGCAGCATGCTTGACAGATCTGAATATGGTACAAGATCGACGAACTGATCAAACTTACACACCTATTCTACATGGACGATATGAAGCTGTTCGCTAGAGGAAAGAAACAATTGGAAGGGGAACTCGAATTGGTTAGGAGGTTCAGTGAGGATATTGGGATGAAGTTTGGTCTGGAAAAGTGCGCGCTTGTGGAAGTGAAAAGAGGGAAATTCATAGAAACCGATGACATCAAGGTTTCTGAAGGACAGGTGATACAGAGCATGAAAATAGGGGAGATGTACAAATAAATAAATAAATAATCATCTTTATTCCCTATCATCTTCACATATCTAAAAAATGAAATGGAATAGTGTCAAAACAACAAAATTATATTCTGGAATTCAACAGTTATTCGAAATAAACCATCAGGAAAACAAAAAAACTGCGGAATTAGAACTAATCAGGAGGGTGCGCAAAATACTGAACACCCAACTCTCAGAGAAGATCTAAATAGTGGCCATTAATATCTTGGCCATCCCAACTTTATTGTACACTGCTGGAGTGCTAACCTGGTCTAAGACGGACTTAGAAGGACTAGACAGGAAAATAAAAACTTCCTTGACTAAACATGTTATGCTGCATCCTAATTCTGCCATAGAACGTCTTTACTTACCCCGTAAAGAAGGAGGACGCGGCCTGAGCAAACTCGAACTTACCTGCAAAAAAGAGCAAAAACAAATAACAACATTTTTCGAGAATAGCAACTTACCTGTTCATCGATGGGTTGCAGCCGACCGACGCTCCTGTGGGACTGCTGGAGGGAACCAAGATCTAGACACACACGAAGATCCATCTGAAAAACTAAAAGAAAGCTGGAAATCAAAAACTCTACACGGAAGATTCCATGCCAGCCTACACCAACCATAGGTTGACGTGGCGAGCTCGAATACATACCTGATGCAAGGCTACCTCTTTCCGTAGACCGAAGGAACATTCCTGGCCATACAAGACCAGGCTGTCCCGACTAGAACATACCGGAAACATATTTTACAGCAGCAGGTGGAAAGCACAAAATGTAGACTGTGCAATGTCGCGGAAGAGTCGATCCAACATTTATCATCAGGATGCTCAACTATAGCGGGTACGAAATATCTGGCCCGCCATAATAATATGGGGAAGGTTGTACACCAGCTGTTGTGTCTTCAGAAAGACCTCATCCAGCACATCGTATGATTTGTATTGATGAATAACAGAAAATGGTCAAAAACCTTTTTTTTTCTTTAGAGTCTCAATATTTCTATGGTTTCAACTGTTGATCAGCACAAGAAAATTGAGCTTTCTATAACAAGAGCAGTGTCCTTCCGTCAATCTGATTATTTCTATGCTTTTCACTTATTTCTACAAAATTCGAATCTATATTTATTTTATACAAATAGTTTCGAAAAGATAAACAAACTTGGAAAAAGTTTCCTAGGTAGCTTGAACACAGTTTCAAATATTCATCTATTGAAATATCGAGAAGAGGTGTCGACTGTGCATTGTGCAATTGTTGTCATTATTAGGTTAAATATTATTTGTTGTTTGTCCCTTCGTAATTAAATTGTTGGGTTCAATCATATATGCATTGTTTCATATGCTGTTTAAAATGGATTGATTCTGGAGATCTATGTAAATAATCTTCTGATACATGCATCTCAATACAACTCTTTCGATTGAAATATTCGATCTTGTGGTTTCTCCATTATTTCCGAATCAATCTTTTGATAAAAAATTTATAAAACATATCTAGATTCGAATT
The DNA here is from genome assembly GCF_914767665.1 of Harmonia axyridis. Lineage (NCBI taxonomy): Eukaryota > Metazoa > Arthropoda > Insecta > Coleoptera > Coccinellidae > Harmonia > Harmonia axyridis. The sequence continues at coordinate 42,094,941 of NC_059503.1, forward strand.
TTGTAGAAATAAGTGAAAAACATAGAAATAAACAGATTGACGGAAGGACACTGCTCTTGTTATAGAAAGCTCAATTTTTCTATGTTCTAACCTAAAATATTCATTTACAGTTTACACTGTTATTGTTGTTATGATATTTGATATAATGTTAGCATGAAATGAAAATCATCGAAGATTTGAAGAAACCCAACAGAATATTGAAGTTCCATACATATTTTCAAGAAATTCAAAAACAATTTGCAAAATAATTGTGTGGATACAGAATCAATCACTGTGCATTCTGATAGAAAGCAATTCCCTTATGAAATGAAGCATTTGATTCGTTCCAACTATCTCATAAAAATATTGAACTGCATCAATATTGTTGAAGCCATAAAGTATGAAAATATTGGAATGAAATGTTATGGATCTGTAATCAATGGAAAATGTTAGACTCCACTTGTAATCAAATTTGTTCTAAAATATGTACCTACATCATAGCCAACTCTACTACTTGATTCATCTTGATTTTGCCATTCAAAATAATTCAATATAAATATCCACAATTGAATATCCTGTTTCTTTGAACTGACCTAATTTGTTTTCTCATTAAAACAATTATGGCACTCTTGGAAGTAGGTCAATCATATTATGCTCTAGGATGAATTTATGGAAAAGCAAAAAGTATTCAATCTCAATCACATAAAAATTTGTCTAGTATGTACCTAGTGGTATGTTTCGATGTGAGTTTGAATGACCTAAAAAAGAATACAGTAATGTTCGATAGCAGCAGTCGTCAGTGGGATATTGATTGTTGTCATTATAATGGGACTATTTTGCAAAAACTTTTTTAAACATGGGCTTTATGGGTGATCTGAACTTTTCAAAATAGAATGTTGATTTTAATGACGTATCTTCAAATTATCAGAGCTGTGTCAAAGCTCAGTAATTTGTAATCAAATCGAGGAGTTGAGGTGAGCTTATTCAAATAACTTCATTTTCAAACTAAGTTGGCTAGTACTTCTATTCTAATATCTGAGACATGACATCATAGTAAATATTCATTTCTGTGGTTGTTTTTTCACAACAGAACAGAGTTGCATTTAGCCAAAGTACCCAATTTTTTGAATTTCACAGATAATTTTTTTTTTAAATCAAGTTACTCGAAAACGGCGCTTTGTAGGAGAAAATATGAAGAATACTTTTATTTTTCAAATTAGCCAAATATTCTTAAATGAATGTTCAAATTACTTTTAAGAGTTGGGTTCTTCGAACTTCTGGTATTTTTATGGGATGTAATGTTCATAATGAAGGAACTGAAAGATGTGTAGGGAATCTTGTGTTCAGAAAAGATGTATCACATCAAGGAAAAGCTATATTCGAAAAATCATTTCCTTCAATAGAACCATTTACGAGATATAGCCGAAAGTCACATTTTTTATCGATTTTCAACAGCCTGTATCTTTTTAACCGGGCCGAATCGGAAAAAACGGTAAAAGTAAAAAGTGTTTCTTTTGACCTCAGGAACCTTCGGTTAAAATATATTTACAAGTCAAAGACTCACCCTGTATATATATATATATATATATATATATATATATATATATATAATAGATAAGAATGTTGCGATCAATAATTTTCTTACGAATTTTATATTCAAACATGAGATTTTCAGTTCTCTTCATGGTGAAAAATTCAATTTTTCGAACTTTATCCAAATTCAAAAATTCATAAAAAAATAATTGTTGATGTGACAACTTTAAGCGATACCGCAAATTGAAGCATAATTTAGCTTCTTTCTAAAAAGCGAATCAATTATTTGTAATTCGAAATACAAAGTGTTTTTTTTACCCTGAACACTTTAAATGAAGATTAATGAGTCCGGCCCTGGAATAATGAAATAATTGATATCGTTCTGACTCGACCTTAGCATGTACCAATAATCTCCCAAGTTTCAATACTATTCGTCAATAAGTTTGGATTTTATGATGGTCTAAGTATTTCCATGAAGTTGGAAAATCACCCTGTATCTTTCTAGGGAAATCCAGAAATTAATTTTTTACAGTCAATCAGTAATCAGCTAGTCCAACTCTATCTCTGGTAAGAGTATGTACAGTTATTCCCCGGACACCCTGTATATATATATATATATTTATTTTTTTTATATATATATATATATATATATATATATATATAAATATATATATATATATATATATATATATTCGGTTCAATGTTATTTACCTGCTTTTCAATATATTAAATTAATTATTTCTTTCATTAAATCTGGTTATAAAGTATTCGTGAAAATGTTTGGAATTTCAATGAAATAAGTTTGCCAAACGATAAAATCCAAAGTAATTCTAACTATTTGATTACGGTACTAATTTGTGTTTGGTAATTATCATCGTCCTCACGTAAGAAACACTTATGTGAAGTTTTTCAGAATTTCAATGTATCAGAATAATTGAATTTCACTGGGACTTCTAATTAATCAGGTCGAATTGAACCTTCGCTGAACGGGAAAAGTTACCATTTTTCCGAAAAAATCATACTTGATGATAATTTCATTGAATAATTTGATGATAAGTATTTGATAACGAATAAAAGTAATAATTTCGTTGATGAAGTGTTGCAATGTTCAATAATTACTTTGAAATCTATGCGCTACCAGTCTTTCATTCGCTGATCATATTTTGTGATTTTTCTCGAAATCCTTGCGTTTGATGAAAAAATTTCAAGAGACAAAAAAGTTTGACAATAGAATGTTGTTTTTGAAAATATCAACATTTTTTGAAAATACAAATTTGTTATCTAAAAAACTTGGTCCCAAAGGCATTAGGGCACTCAGATAAGGGCCTCCGAAGGGCTTCCAGAAGGAAAAATATCAGTAGTAGATTAGACATGACTGAAAACCCTTCTATACCGAATTTCGTGAAGTTCGGACAGCCGAGCCCTGAGATAAGGAAGAAAGAATTTCATTTCAGGTGAAATAACGGAGGCTATAATTCCGAAATGGCTCTGCAATCACTGATTAAATTTTGTTGCATTAATTTCGGGACACTCTGTATAAAGGTTTCTGCGGTAGGAAATATTTGAACTTTGTGGGTTCCGGATTGGACCGCGTCGTTGGGACACACTGTATGTGTTTTTCGCCGTAAAAAAAACCACTTCAACAATAATAAGCAAATTAATGCACAAATAAACGCTTATTGTAGTCATACTACTTGAGCGAAATTTATTTTTCGAGAAAAATGAAATTAAAAATATTTTTTTTTATATTCAATAAAAATCCCTGAAGAACTTGAGAAAATAAAAAAAAATTGTTGAATAGCCTATCATTAGCTCAGGAAAGAATGGACAATTGTTGTTTTTTATTAATGGTTTTATATTTATTTTACAGGTTTTCTGGCGGTCCTATGTCTCAGAACGACACCATCGAACTCAGAGGTTTTGAAGAGAGTGATAAGGGCGGCAGTCACAAAAAGAAGCAGCAGTCATCTTCGTCTCAGGCGAAGCGGGTTCGTGAATGGGCGAAGAAGAAAAATAGCATCTCAGAGGATAAGCTGGAGGAGGAGCAGGATAATGGACAGAAGCCTCGGAATCAGGTAGATACGAAAGAGGAAAAAGAGAAGAACTTCCAAGAATGTGAAACGAACAACGGACATCGGGCTGGTTAGTTGAATTTTTATTGTTTCTTAAAGTTATTCACATATACATGTATAATTTTCCGGGGATTGTAAAACAACTCGGCAATTCTTGTTCTGTTCTTTATCGTGAAGGTGATTCCAAGAATTGTAAGACAGAACAATATCACACTTGTAGACTGGTGAATGCTTTGCGTTGTCGGATGTAAATACATGGGCTGGTCTAGAAGTTTTTCTTCTTCTCGGAGGATTGAAGTTGGTTCTTTCAAATGCCTCAGTTGAAACTCAATTCTGTGGGTAGAATTCAATTTGATTTTAGAAATGTTTTTGGTCATTATTTCGAAAGTTGGAAATGTATTGTCGAAAATGGTTTCTTCTATTATGATTCTGCAGGTAGAACTTAGAAGGTTGGTCCCTTGGATTGATTTTTTGAAAAAAATTCCGTGGCAGTCTTCCAGTATGGTTTGGTTTCTTTTGAAGAGAGTCAGGAGCTGGTGGTTCTTCAAAGGGTGGATGATTTTGAAGTTGTTGTTGACTAACGTTGTTTGGCATCGATCTGGGGTTGATAGGATGCATGCTTCCTTGATTAGTGGTTGTAGCCAGAGCACCATCGAACTTCCCAAAGTTGATTGGCAGACTTCGTTGGTCCAGTATTCCTCGTTGTTGATTTTGATGGAATACGTCCTTGGCGGGATCACATCAATATCTTGGATATTGGGTATAGGGTAAATTCGGGAATAAGTATCAATTACTCGCTTGAGAATTGGGATTTTGAGGAGGAAAGAAATTAATAGTTTCTTCCGTTCCAATGACAGATACTTTTGCAAACTCAATTATCTTGAAAAGATGAACATGATCAATTGGTGATAATTGCTGTGTCTTATAAATCTGTTGAAGATATGTCCCTATGGAATAAAGTTCTTCGACTTTAATAACTTCTAAATTTGGAATTTCTTTCATCGCGAAACTAATAGTTCTTTCGAGCATTAGTAAAGTATTCAAAAGTGTTTCTGATTGAAGTATTTGGTATTCTACAATGATTCGAAATTCTTCGGTAGTTTGGATTTTTTCAAATAATGTTTCAGTATGTATAATATTTTCGTTTAATAACGCTAGATCTTCTGAATATCTTTGTGTTAGGTGGTTAGCGAAAGAAGTTAATTTATTTATTCTTTCGATTTCGGAAGATTTACTATTATGAAGATTTTCTAAATTGTCATTAATCGTTTTCAGATCGTCATCATCTAAGTTACCGGTAATGGATTTGATACCTTTGCCGATGAAATTAGCCAAACCTCTCCTAACTTTTCTGTTAACGAATTTTCGTAGAATTTGTTCGATTTGGTCTGAATTTATGTTTAATTGATGATAAATTCTATGGGATAATTCAACGATTTTTCTGAATTGCATTAAGATTTTAATTTAACTGATCGAAATTATCTATCGAATGGGTGATATTTATAAAAAATAGGAAATTATGATAATGGTCAAGTATTTTTGCATTACTCAAAGGTTCTTCGAAGTATCCATTACTTTTTAGTTCCTTGATCTGAAGGGCCTGGTTGGTTTGGGTCTGAATCAGGAGGATTATCGGTAACCTGAAAAGAACTAATTTTATTTTGTTGTTGTTCGACAACTATTTTTTCGAAATGTGGATCCGTTTTTCTCGGTCTTCCTCGTTCGACATAACCTTCTCTTTGTTCTAAATTTCGATTCTCGTTTAATCTGTTTAACGTTTTCTTTATCTTTATTTCGTTCGTAAATGTGGTCGAAAAATGGTAAAATTTTCTGTTTTCTTTTTTCATTATACTACTCATAAACAGTCATGTTCAAATCAAATTCTGGTAATTTATCGTACGGACCATAAAGTAAATGAAAAGGTGAGTAATCATTCGCTGAGTGTATCGATTGGTTATAAATTAATGTCGCGGTAATAATGAGGTTAGCAGGATTTTCATTCGGATTTTTCAATTTAAGAATTCTAAGGTTTTCTAAAATTTTTGAATGAAATCGTTCAATTTTTAAATTAAATTCTTTGATTTTTTGAAAATTAATTTCAAATGACAAATGTGTTCTTGTGAATATTTTGAAAATACGACAATGTCGTCCATGTATACAAAGCAAAATTTATGGAGATATTCTCTAAGTACATTGTCCATTACGCGTTGAAATGTGCTAGGTCCATAAGGCATACTAAGATATTCGTAGTGACCATTATTGACAGTGAATGCAGTTTTTTCTATAGATTCCTCATCCATTTCGATTTGATGGAAAGCTTTCGCCATATCGAGTGTTGAGAAATAACAACTTTTTCCTAAATTATCCAAAATTTCTTCTATTCGTGGAAGCGGATATTTATCTTCAATAGGTTTTTCATTTAAGCGGCGATAGTCAATGACCATTCGATATTTCTTTTTACCTGAAGCGTCATTTTTCTTGTCTACAATCCAAACTGGAGCACTGTAGGGTGAAACTGATGGTCGAATGATGTTATCATCTAATAGTTTTTGAATTTGTTCCTGAATAATTGTTTTCATGCTATGTGGGTGTCGAAATGATTTAACGTGGACGGGTTCATCGTCTTTTGTCCTAATTTTGTGTTTAACAGTATTACTGAAAGAAAGATCGCAATTTTCGTTGTAGAAAATATTTTTGAATTTACTGCAAGTTTTAAAATTTCGCATTTTTCTTCAGAATTCATGTGAGAGGTTCGAATATTTTTTGTGAGTTTGAATTTGGTATTTTCGATCTGAGGGGCAGAGATTTCTGTTTCAGATATTGATTTTATTCGTGTTCTTTCTGAAAAGTTAATCTCTATATTGCTTTTTATTGATTTTGAAATTGGTATTAAACAAATTCCATTTTTTGCGTGAGCAATACATTCTGGAGTTGAAAAATGTTTGAAATTTATTTCGGGTAGTAGAACGTCACCGTTTTCTAAGGATACTGGAATTTTTACAAAATTCTTTGCTATGGTTTTGTTTGGTTTGAGTTTATTCGTAGAATATTCAAGATTGAAGGGTATTTTCAAATTTCTAATTTCCAAAGTATGATTTTGATAGTCAATTTTGGCACCTAATTTTTTCAAATCGGCTGTTTCTAATAATGCATCGAAGTTTGTATGCCAATCTACAACATGTAAATGAATAGAATTCCTAGTTCATACAAAAGTGGTATTTTAAGGTTATCATCAGCATTCATTGTATTTCCTAATCCTGAAACACTGAATTCTTCTTTGTATAAAAATTGAAAGAATTTTTCAAATGCCGGTTTTCTATTAATTACTGAATTTGTTGCACCAGAATTTATCAAAATTTTGAAATTTATTCTTGGAAGATAAATGTATGGGAGTTTTGATTTTATTTTGACGGAATTGAGGTCTAAGTTGCTGAGGTTTCCGATGGAACTTGGTGAAAATTTTCATCTATTTTATAACTGTCCTCATATTCTTCGGGAATATTTATGTTATTCTCTTCAGAATATTCGGATTCCCAATATTCGAATTCTTGTTCAGGTTTGGATTGAACATTGTATAATTGTTTTTGAGGAAATATTGAATTTCTTGTACTTACTGACATAGGCGTTGGTTTTGTGTTTCTTGTTGAAATTGACATCGGTGTTGGTTCAGGGTTAATTTATGAAAACTTGAACTTGGTTTAGTACCAAAAACTTGTCTATTTGTGAAAAATTTCTGCTTTTCTCTTGAAGGTTAATTATGTGGGAAAACAATATTTTGAGAATTTTGATTCGAATTATTATAAGAAAATCTAGTTGGTTATTTATTATAGTTTTTAGTTTGTTTGAAATGAGGTTGTGCCAAAGGTTTTTTGTTTTCTTGGGTTTTTCGTAGAAATTCGGAATATTCCCAGTCTTGTTTATGATTGTCATAAAATTTACATTTATTGATACATTCCTCCAGGTTGTTCAATTCAAAATTACTGATATAAGATCTGTAAGGTTCTAGTAATCCTACTTGAAAAGTTTTCAAACATAATTTTTCCGTCTCATATTTTTTATAAGTTAATAGATTTTGATCAATGATTTTCAAAGTGATGTGTTGTAAAAGATCGCTTAAATTTTTTGAAATGCGGCATTAATAATCTAAATATGTTTCATTTCTTCTTTGAACGCATTGAGTGATAGCAGCAATTAGTAATTCTTCGTTTCTTTGAAGAAGAACACGTCTAATCGAAGGCCAATCTGTAGCGTTTTGGAATGAGATGAAGTCTCTTGCTTCATTTAGAATTTTCGAGCGTATTGAGAAATTTAAAAAAATTCTAAATCGGTTGACAATCTGCCTTGTAAATGAGACACTCAATTATCAACTTCATTCATGAAAATTGAAAAATTTTTTTCGGGGGAAAATTCAGGTATTGAGTTCAAAAGCATTTGCATGTCTTGTCTAGACATATTGTCGTTTGTTAAAGTGTTAAAAGAGCTTTGAGTCATTTCGTTTGACGGAACTCTACTAGGGTATGGTCGAAATCGGTTATTTCTTAAAAGTATCTCTTGAATGGTTTGGGAATTAAGTGACTCTGAAAGGACCCCGCACGTTTAGTAGGGAAAATGGCTTTCCGTGAATTTGGCTGAATTTTTGATATGTTGTAGTTCTTGATGAACTGATCAGAAAAGTCCTCAGCCATAAAGCTCAAAAATGGACAGTTTTCGAGATATGGAGCTTTGAAAATGGATTTTTTGCAATTTTCGGGGTTTTTGCTCATCAATCAGGGAGCTCTCATTTCTGGTTTTTATGGAATTTGGATGTTCGGCGACCAGAACCCGACTGAGAAATGATCTTCCTTGGTTATATTAGGCACTGCCATCGATAATTTTTTATACTCTGCTCCACATTGGCTATGAAATGAGATACAAAATCCAAGATCTTCCATACATCTTTCCATGCCACAAGATGACGCCAGATTAATTCACATGACCGAGAAACGACATATTGTGAGATTTTTTAAAGATTTTTTTAATAACTGAATCCTCATATATCTGATGTCCAATAATATCAAATATGTTAGCCGAAATGTTCATAACCAGGCATCGCGAGCTCTAATGGGGGAAAATGGGAAAATCATTATCATATATCCTCAGGGATAACAATTGTGATCACTATTGATGTCATTCACATATGATATGTGATTTGTTTCTCACAAATCTCGATAATCTGACAATGGGGTACCAAGACATTTTCCTCAGAATGTCTCGAAATTGATGATAGCATCTCACAGACAAACGAATGCGTGAAAATGTCTGCAGTTTTGATACAATATAGTACTATCCTGGTAGAATATAGAAATCCAAGTGTTTTAAGCAAACTATGAATGGAACTTCCGATATTAACCCACGAATTCTTAAAAATATTTTTTTTTCCTTTGGTATCGTGTTTCACTACTTTTGGACATATCATTATTGTTATTATTAATATGAATGTTACTCTCATTATTATATTGTTTTTGATTGATCTACTCATTCATTTTGCCAACGATCATATTATTAGATAGTATTCATTCGTATGTGTGAAGTTCAAAAAGTTCATAGAAAAAAAAAATATTTTCGAGAATTCGTGGGTTAATATCGGAAGTTCCATTCATAGTTTGCTTCCAACACTTGGATTTCTATATTCTACCAGGATAGTACTATATTGTATCAAAACTGCAGACATTTTCACGGATTCGTTTGTCTGTGAGATGCTATCATCAATTTCGAGACATTCTGAGGAAAATGTCTTGGTACCCCATTGTCAGATTATCGAGATTTGTGAGAAACAAATCACATATCATATGTAAATGACATCAATAGTGATCACAATTGTTATCCCTGAGGATATATGATAATGATTTTCCCATTTTCCCCCATTACAGCTCGCGATGCCTGGTTATGAACATTTCGGCTAACATATTTGATATTATTGGACATCAGATATATGAGGATTCAGTTATTAAAAAAATCTTTAAAAAATCTCACAATATGTCGTTTCTCGGTCATGTGAATTAATCTGGCGTCATCTTGTGGCATGGAAAGATGTATGGAAGATCTTGGATTTTGTATCTCATTTCATAGCCAATGTGGAGCAGAGTATAAAAAATTATCGATGGCAGTGCCTAATATAACCAAGGAAGATCATTTCTCAGTCGGGTTCTGGCCGCCGAACATCCAAATTCCATAAAAACCAGAAATGAGAGCTCCCTGATTGATGAGCAAAAACCCCGAAAATTGCAAAAAATCCATTTTCAAAGCTCCATATCTCGAAAACTGTCCATTTTTGAGCTTTATGGCTGAGGACTTTTCTGATCAGTTCATCAAGAACTACAACATATCAAAAATTCAGCCAAATTCACGGAAAGCCATTTTCCCTACTAAACGTGCGGGGTCCTTTCAATATCTTCAGCAATTACCCCCAATTGTTCAGATAATTCTGTCATTGAAATAAAGAACACTAATGAAAATAGGAATCTTAGGAAAATAGGACTTATACCAAGATTTGCATCCTAGGGTGGAATCGTCCTTCCTTCTGGTTGAAGTGGGTGGTGGTGGTGTTGTTTCTTGATATCGCACAAAGAGTTGAAACTCAACGGGAGTTCCTAGAACACAATCTCGAGAGTTTGTATTCACTAGTGGACACTATTTTTCATTTTCTTTTTCACGAAAACTAAAAAACCCGTTGCGATATCCTGTTCGCAGCGCCAATTATGATTATCGATCGACGAAGTTTGTTTTTAAAAAGAATTTTATTCTTTCAAATAACAAATCACAATCTCACGATTGAAGGATTTTATAATTTTAAACAAGGTGAAACGGAGTCCGAAAAGATTAATCTAACATACGTGTATGACTAAGGTCTAAACGAAACTCGAAGCTAGATTGTGTCTATTTCACAAGTCACCTCGGATTCTGGAAGAATCCGTATCATCACATTTCGAACATAGCACTTTCCACGAACTAATTACGCTGTGTCAACTGCTCTGCACGAAGATGATCTCGTAACAATATGTTTTATTTGGGTATCATAGAACTTTGAGTGTGTTGGAAACATTTGGAATAGGTCAATTTTTAAGATTGCCCTGCAGCTTGGTAACTAGATGCCGTAGCGACTTAGGGTTTTCAGCTATTTCAGTTTCTTGAAAAAAGAATGCTCAATATTTTTTCTACTGAGTGCAGATGACGCAAATTCAGGTCGATTTTATTTGAAGAGATCTTATGATTTCAAATTCATAGGTGTACGATCACTGCTTTTAGGAACAACCCATGCAAGAATCATAAATCAATTCTATAGTTCTGGTTACGTAATCAACCTGATATTGAAACACGAATTTTGAAATTGTATTTTACATCCAAATGCAAATTTTCATCTCGTCGAATCTGCAGTTGAAATTGATTAGGTAAATAAAATTTCGAACGGCCATATTCACAGAAGTCCTAGTCGGATTATGCCCATTAATGAATTCAACTGAGGCAGGTAGAGGTAGATGCTCTGAAAATTTCAAATTTTCGTTCGGAAATTGGCGTGCTTACAGTAGAATTTGAGGAGGAATTGGTCATCAGTGAGTCGAATCTTGATAGAGCGATCTGCTCGGATAAGATCGCTCAAAAATATGTTGAGAATAACCATCATTTATATTGATATTACCCCTGAATTGAGTATTATAGACTTTCATATATTTTCTTCAAATTTATAGACCATTTAGAGGAGAATCAAGACCAGGAACAACAAAACGATAATGACAAAGAAAATCGCCAGGGTCCACCTACAGCAGCTGGTGGAATGGAAACTATCAACGAAAATTCATTCATTTTTGACGATATATTCAAGTGTGATTCCATTCCTGGACTTCTAACGGTAAGTGTATGTTCACAGGAGAACATCACGCATTGATCATTGCACACTCGCTCAATGTTCTTAGACTTTCGCTTTCGCGGGTTTTAGAGCCTCACACTACCCAGCAGGTGCGATAGGTGTTTGACACTCGTTCAGATTTGTTGGGCGTCCATAAGGTGGATTTCCCTCCATTAAAAAAAAGGTTCGCAGGTTTGGTTTCATTGTGGATTTAGAAACGAGAATTGATTAGCTGTCCTGTATGCGAGAGCAAGAAAAAAGGGCGAATATTCATATTACAATACGGAGAGAAAAACATTTTGTTTTTGCAATCCATCAGTACAGGGTGGGCAAATTTCGATGTTTTAGCACTACAACTTTTAAACCAGAGGAGATAGACAAAATCTGATACCCCATTCTCGGTCTCTTTTTCTGAGAAACTCACAAGCGTAGTATTCTTTTGTTTTCGAGTTATAAGCGAAAATTGGAAAAATGGCGATATGGAAAAACATTTATATCTCCGCTAATACTTATGATAGAGCTCTGAAATTAATAGTATATTCTAACACAAGTTGCAGAATGGGCTCTTATTCCAACACGAATGCGAAATTCGAAAACGAGCGACGAAGGAGCGAGTTTTCGAACGCAAGAGTGTTGGAATTACCTTCCGCAACGAGTATTAGACGATATTTTCTGTATTTCAGTCAAGTTTTGTGAAATATTGTCGAAATTCAATGAATAATTCAGATTATAAATCCTAGTGACTTTTGTATTGTATCTTGGCAGTTGGTGTGACTGTTACGAAAATTGACAGATTACGGAATTTGAATCGTACGTTTGGAATTTTCAAATAATTTACAATTACGCATTAAATTCGTGAATTATGTCTGACGAAATCGATTTACACCACCAAAATTAAGAGAATTTGCGAATAATATTGCACATCATTTCATTATATCCGAGATTATATCAAAATTATATTATATTGACAATTTTTGACGTTTGTTGAAATTTGATAGGATTGTCAGTCAGTATAGACAACCAGAAAACGAAAAATATATCTGAAAACGATGCTGTAATGAGTTCACAGTTACAGCACTGTTTTTAGAACTGTAATGAATTCATTACGATACAGGCACTTTTTTATGTAGAATCCAGTGGCGTGTTCGTATTTTCAAAAGGGTTTTTAATTACGAAGCTATGACCCAAAGTTATGTTTTTTTCAAATAGGAACACTAGATTTCTGTGCCATTTTTTTGAAACTTAATTTTTCCTGATTTCAAAAATATATAACATCGTATGATTCGTATCAATATAAATAATAGAAAATGGCCAAGAACCTTTTTTTCACCTAAGAGTCTCAATATTTCCATTTTTTCAACTGTTGATGAGAACAGAAAAATTAAGCTTTCTATAACAAGAGCAGTGTCCTTCTGAAAATCTGATTATTTCTACGCTTTTCACTAATTTCTACAAAATTCGAAGCTAGATATGTTTAATGAATTTTCTATCTAAAAATTGATTCGGAAATAACGAAAAGATCCACAAGATCGAATGTTTCAATCGAAAGAGTTGTATTGAGATGGATGTATCAGCAGATTATTAACATAGGTCTCCAGAATGAATACGCACAAGTATAGTATATCCAAAGTCACTTGGAGGAAGCCCGAATATTTAAATTATACAAGGGTTGTCCAAGTTTTCAGAAATTCCTTTCGGAATTTATGAAAATATTGCTATCAATACTCTCAAATAAACCCCGGTATTTAGCAAATCGTCTTGGAAACAAGAATGTCCCGATTAAATTGATCTTATTGGCTGAATATTTCCCCTCGTATTCCCCTTTCCACTTTGGGAGCGTTTTTGGTTACACTCATTGGCTGCATCTATCACTTCTTAATTACTTTCTAATAATTCGCATAGACCAGTGTGGTCCATAGGGGTATTATTGAAATGCATTTTTACGTAGTTTTAGTTCGTTGTGTGACTGATGCTTTTAATGATTTCGACTATGATCTTCGGCACAATTCTATGGCTCATGTAAAAAAAGATGAATATTTCGCAATCAAATCTATTCCTCCATTTACTTTCAAAGTCAGAATTGATATATGACGGGTTCTTAGTACGTCAAATTAGCAGCTACGTAGCCAGATCGAAAAATCAATCAAGTAATAATAATAATAATAGTAATTTATTTCAAACAGCCACATTTACAACAACTGTACAGTGGGTTGAAAAACGTCATAAAAAACTTAACTAAATAAGCACCTAAAAATTAACAATTGAAGTTTAAATATTCCTCTAAATTATAGGGTTCAATACCAACAAGAAAATTAAATATCTGTCTCTTAAAAACTTTTAAACAATCCATAATTCTCATTTGTACAGGTAGCTTATTGAAAAACTTCAAACTCGCATAATATGGCTCTTTTTCATATCTACTTAACCTATGTATCGGCAGTGAATACAAATTGACATTACGGGTACTGTACGAATGACTTGATGCAGATCTTGAAAATTTTTGTTTATACTTAAACATAAAAACTAAACACTCGTATATATAAATAGCATATACTGTTAATAAACAATTACTTCTAAAAATTCCTCTACACGATTCCCTTGAATTTATGTTGTAAATTATACGCAAAACCTGCTTCTGAACTACAAATATCCTATCTACATCATGATTTCTTCCACCACCCCAAAACAATATACCGAATCTAAGTTTTCCTACAAAACAAGAAAAATAAACAGCTTTCAACGACTTCAAGGTCAAATATTTTTTTGATGTTCTTATGCTATAATTCACGCTATTCAGTTTTTTCCTGAGTTCATCAATATGTGATTCCCAATTCAAATGTTTATCAACTATCACACCCAAAAATTTGGTGTTATTTTGAATATCTTCTTCCTGATCATTGATACTGATTTTCCTATGGTCCGTATTCTTGTTGATACTGAATAATATGTATTTTGTTTTATTCTTGTTGATTACAAGTTGATTCTGCTGCATCCAGGTAAGTACCTTATTCAGAGCATCTGTTGCATTTATTTTTAACTCATTGAAATTGTTTGCAGTTATCAATATATTAGTGTCATCAGCATAATTCACTTTTCTTTGTCCACTATCATCCAGTACATTGCAAAGGTCGTTGATGAAAATGCAAAACAGCAGAGGACCCAATATACTGCCCTGAGGAATTCCTAGTAAAACCTGGCCCACTTTCGACCTCACAATAGAGCCATCATTCTTGATAATAACCTGCTGCGACCGATTATCAAGATAAGAAGCTATCCACCTATTTTCCATTCCTTTTATTCCGTAACGGTCTAATTTTTTTCAGTAAAAATTCATGATTGATACAATCATAGGCTTTTGAAAGGTCCAAAAACATCCCAAGAGCCATTTCATGATTTTCATGTGCATTCAATACATTGTTTACATATTCAAATATAGCAGTTTATATATTCCTTCTTTTTATAAAACCATGTTGATTTTCACTGAACATGTTGTTTTCAATAAAAAATTCCATAAGCCTTTTATATACTATCTTTTCGAAGATTTTTGAAAATGTTGTCAACATACTAATGGGTCTGAAATTTTCATTTGACTTGGTATCCCCTTGTTTATGCAAAGGTGTTACCACTGATAACTTCAAAAGGTCAGGGAAAATTCCGTGTTGAAGGGAACTATTAATTATCAACATTAAAGGTTTAGCAATTGGTTTGATGACCTGCTTTATAAGAAATGGTGACATCTCATCATATCCTGAACTCTTCTTATTTTTGAAAGATTTCACAATTTCTTCGATTTCCTGTTCAGTTGTCATTTTAAAATTTAAATTAACCTCATTATTTGGTATGTTTTGGAAGGATGTTGGAATTTTCACTTGCTTTTCAATTAAATTTGTAGCTGAATTAATAAAATATTCATTCAAACTATCGGCCTTTTCCATTAAATTATCACTTAAAGGGATTACATCTCTTTTTGACTTCCCAGCCGGTTAATCACTTCCCCAACAATCTTCCAAGTGATTTTAGAAATATTGTCCGATTCCATTATATCTTGTTCGTATTTTTGTTTTCTTTCATGAATGAGCAGTTTTTCTAATTTTATTTTCTCCCTATTATATTCTTCCCGATATTTCTTATCGTAGTGTGTTACTACTGAAAGTGAACTTAATTTTTTTTTACTTTTTTCTATTTCATGAGATGTTATTTTTTTATTTTTGCTAACATTCCGTTTCACCTTTGTGACTGGAAAAACTTGATCAAACAAGGCATAAACGGTACTTGAGAAGAAACTCCAACGTTCATTAATCTGGCCTTCTGAAAATTGAGATAATTCTTGCCAGTTTTCAACACCAAGGACATTCTCGAATTGTCGAACTCTCTCATCATTAAAACATCGAACATACTTCCAAGCATTCATTTCATCAGGTATCATAAAATTTATTACTAACTCGGTGGATCTATGATCAGAAATGTTAGAATCAATAGTTTTTGAAGAATATTCTTTGAAAGATGTGAAGAAGTTATCCAAACATGTTTTTTTTCCATTGTAATGAATTCTAGTGTATTCCTTGATTGTCAGTTCAGTATCGAACGATTCCAGTAAAGATTCAAAAGATTTTACTCCCACATCATTTTTATTGAGACTATCAATATTGAAATCACCCCCGACAATGAAGTGAATTTCATTTCTACTCAGAATATCCAACAGTTCATGAATTTTCGCCAAAAAAATATCTAATTTAGTCTCTGGTTTTCTGTACACAGCCACAATCACCAACTTATGACTTCCCAACTTGAATTCTGCTGCAGCGCACTCAAAAATTTTATAAACACTAATTTTATTTATGTCAGTTCTGATTTTCACAAATATTATCACAGTATAAGGCGACCCCCCCGTGTTCATTCTCTTTTCTGCAATAACTCGTGATAAGTTTATAATTTTGAAATTTGTGATTTTCCAATTGTTCCTTGCTTTTCCAGTGTTCTGTTAGAATCAAAACATGACCGCACTCTTGCATTAACAAATCTTCTATTCTTTCTTGAGCATTTCCAATTGACTGAGCATTCTGGTTTATAATAATGAAGTCTTTGTTTTTCCTTACTCGGTCCGCTTTATTTGGCCGACTTTTTTAAAAAAAGGATTTATAACGACATACTCAGGCCAAATATTGGGATTTCTAAACTCTTTATCATATTTTAATGCCACGGAAACCTTAAATGAAGAGTACTCATCAGGATACCGTGAATTCATTCTCTCACATTTCACATCCTGTATATCTTTGGACTTCAGATGGTTAATCAAATCGGTATCTTCGAACTTTGGTGGGAGTCGATATACATGATAATCTTTGTATTTGACCACCCCTTTGAATTCGAATTCTGTCGCCTTACCATAACTCGATTTCCTCTTCTGTTTACATTTATTCGTCTCCTGTACTCATATCGTGGAATTTCCCATATGCCATCATCTAATCTGTTTACACTTTTTTCTGATCTCACAGATGTCTGCCTATCGAATGCTGTATTCGGTTGCGTTTTTTGTGGAACCGATAATTTCTTTGCATCTTGATTGTTTATTTTATATTCCGTTGTTTTGAATGAGTCATTTTCTATACCTGCATGCATTTTAGTTTCAGTAGGATGTTTATCGTTGGGTGATTCTTTCTTCATCAGGGATATAATCAGTTTTTGATCATTAACCCTCTCCTCCAGTTGTTGAATGAGTTTTCCACTTACATTCAGTTCTCTTCGTGAATTCGAAATGTCCTTGTAACTGGGTTCTTGCACTACATCAACTTCACTCATTATCTTCCCAAAATTATCTTGTGAGCTATGAATGCATTTATGCAGTTCTTCACTAATTGATAAACCTTCTGGTACAGTTTTTTTAATTATTATTTCAATTAATTGCGATTTATTCAACTTATTTAAGTCCGCCAACAACGAACGATACTGTGCACTTTCAGCCATCTTGAATATATGTGATTATTTTATATAAAATAGAAATATTTCACCATTTCCTGCCATCAGTTAGGACAGTTTTAATAATAGGTTACATATATCTTTGAATATTTATTCTGATTCTGAATACGAAAAATTTAAGAGTTATCGAGGAAAAACTTGAACTGAGGAAATACTACAATTTCTAACTGAGTGAAGTAGTCTATGACTCGGTCTATGACTTTCGGAAAACATAGAAACTAATATTGAAATTTTGATAACTAAATTTGACATTTCATGAAATGTCATTAATTATTCGTAATTGAAAATTTTATTGGTTTATGGATTTTCAACCATCTTAACGAACAATTTATTACAATTCATGAAATTTCGCCTTTTTAGTTTCTTTTTATGTTTTCTGGAAGTCATTGACTACTCTATTCAATGAGAAATTGCAGTTTTCCTTAGTTCAAGTTTTTACTCTTTGAGTATAGGATTTGTTAGAGACCCCTCTCTCTTTTTATACCTACGTAAAATTGACTGAATGAATAAAAAATATAGGTTTTTTCCAAAAAACTTTTTGAGTGACTTGATGTCACTCAAGGACCTCAAGGTCATGCACCTATTCTACCCTAGTTTGTCTTATCTTCAGACAGAACATTTCCGAATTAATCTCAAACATCGTGCTCTTATAATTCTATGCAACGATCGAACGATCATCGTTGATAACGATCCTTGATATTATATTACAGGTCGAGAATAAAGAATTATCGAATTATAATACCGTAGAATGACATAGTATCATTTTGATGTAACAGCGAAAGCTACTCACGTCACAAATTTTCTGAAAGAATCGACATCTGAGTCCCATCGAAAAAATATTATTTTCAACTCAAGGGTTTGAAAAGTGTGCACCTATGTTTTATGGCTGTTTGCAATTATCTCTGGCCAAGCGTTTTTATAGACTAGTTCAAGTGACTTTGGATATACTAAACCAATACGTTTTAAATAGCATATGAAACAACGCATATATGATTGAACTCAAAATTTAATTACGAAGGGAACAAACAAGAAATAATAATATTTAACCTAATAATGACAACAATTGCACAATGCACAGTCGACACCTCTTCTCGATATTCCGCACCGAATTCAATAGATGAATATTTGAAACTGTGTTCAAGCTACCTAGGAAATTTTTTTTTCGAGTTCATTTATATTTTCGGAACTATTTTTATGAAATAAATCAAGATTCGAATTTTTTAGAAATTATTAAAAAGCATAGAAATAATCAGTTGACGGAAGGACACTGCTGCTCTTGTTATAGAAAGCTCAATGTTTCTGTGCTCATCAACAGTTGAAACCATAGAAATATTGAGACTCTTAGGTGAAAAAAGCTTTTTGACCATTTTCTATTATTAATATTGATACGAATCATACGATGTTATATATTTTTGAAAGCAGGAAAAATTAAGCTTTCAAAAAATAGCACAGAAATCTAGTGTTCCTATTTGAAAAAACATAACTTTGGGTCATAGCTTCGTAATTAAAAACTTGAAAAAAAAATTTGAAAATACGAGCACGCCACTGGATTCTACATCAAAAAGTGCCTGTATAATGTTTTGATTTCAGAGCTCTATCATAAGTATTAGCGGAGATATAAATGTTTTTCGATATCGCCATTTTTCCAATTTTCGCTTATAACTCGAAAACAATAGAAGCTGGCCAAAACTGAATACTACCCTTGTTAGTTTCTCAGAAAAAGAGACCGAGAATGGGGTATCAGATTTTGTCTATCTCCTCTGGTTTAAAAGTTGTTGTGCTAAAACATCGAAATTTGGCCACCCTGTACAATATAAAATTGTAGGGTTTAAATTTCTTTTTTTGCTCACGCTTTTTTCTAATTTTCAATTATAAGATTGGGGGTTGGGGCTCCAATTCAATCTTCGGCACACTTATCTTAACCTCTTTTCTAACCTAACAAATTAATAAAGAAGTAAAGGATAAAACAGAACGAGTATAGTCAACACAAGATAAACGTGTATATCTATACTGCAAAATTATGCTTTTCATTTCATGTAATTTATTTTGAAATTTAAGTTTTTCTGTTCATTATAATAATGTTTATTTGAAGAAAAATAAGTTGAACAGTTACTATCAAGGATGCAATAGTATTGAGATTTAAGAAATAGCTAGAGGTACAGGGTTGGTTGAACAGGCATTTGAAAACATTTTCAATCTTCTCAAATTATTCAGTACTAATTGTTGAGCAAGTAAAAAGTGGATATTTTCGATTAGAATGAAAATATTTATCAGAAAATAAGAATAAAAAAAGTAAAACACTTAAGTACAACACACATGCTCTCCATAAATTGACTTGAGTTATCCGGATTGGTTGGTTTATCATCACATGGTATGAATAATTAAATTTTTTGTGATTTTTTTGCATATTTAATAATTGAATTTTTATCAAATAGTATAGCGTTCTTAAAATCTAATCTTTGATGACGTCAATAAGTGAGGTAATATCTATTTTAATACCTTCAAATAGCCTTTTATAAAAAACATACTTTTATACTTAAGATGGAAAATGGTTACTTTTTGTTGGGTTTACAAATTATGTAGTGAACTAATTTCAAAATAAGTGTAAATTTAAATGACCTCTCTCTATTCAATGATTTGACATTTTTTCAATTGGATATTCCGTACGCTTCTCAAGGGGACATTATTATTGTAGTTTATTTTATTCGTTTGAATTACATTGATTCAACAGATGAATTCATAATTTCCAAGAGAATTACTTTAATATTCAATCAAAGAGCTTCAAGATAGAGCAAATTTATATTTGGAATATTGTTGTCTTGTTAGTCATGATATTTTATGGCAGAAGACAAGAAGCGAGCACAAAAGTTGGTATGTCATTCAAAAGCATACCAATTAGGTATTTTTGCTGAAAAGAAAACATGTCCATAACTAATAATTTTTCTTCAATACAACCATCAAATTTGATGTGGCTACAACTATAATTTATTTTATGGAAAAATTTGAAATATTTCTCAAAATCAAGAAATGTTCTTGTATGATCTCCCTTTGAAATTTGGCCATTTTGAAAGAAGGCACCCTAAATATTTATACTATGCTAGGTGTATTAACCTGGGATCTCTTTGTTCTTATACCTTAGGGTTAAACAACAAAGAAATTTCCTCAAATACAATAATATTTAAAAATTTCAGAATGGCGTGGAAGGATCTGCGGATAACAACACAAAATCAAAATTCAGCCGCTGGTTCAAGCGTGAATCCCCTGACAAGGCGTCCGAAAGCAGCAGACGGTCCTCCTTGCACGAAGAGCACATTCTGAAAAACCTCTTGAACGACATCAACGAACCGTCATCGACCGTAGCTGTAAATATTCCCCAACTGGGCAGCTCGGATTCCTACTTCGCTCCGATATCGCCGGCCGCAGTGAATGCGGGCGGAGCCGTGAGCGAAACGGGTAATCCGAAACCGGCCGCCAGTCAGGTTAACATCGCCGACATGTTTCAGAGGGGTAAGCAGGTGTTTGGTGCTAAGGAAGCACATCAGCAAAACGAAATGCTGAACAATATCAAAACACGTGAGTTTTCACTTATCAACATCTATATATATATATATATATATATATAAATATAGTCTAGATATATTTTGCAAAGAGAGGTTCGATTATAAGTGAAAAGGAACTGGAACTAATATAATATCTACAAACAATTTAAAAACCTTGTTGCAATCTTTAGAAATACTTCAGTGGTTTCTACAGCTACAGTAGAATACTACGAATATATCTACTGTGACCGTAGATAGCAAAATTAACTGGGTACATTGGGGAAGATATTCTTTAAAAGAGATTAGTTTACATATATTTGGTAATTTTGAAAAAATTATTCTATTAATTTATTTCAAGAGATTCTAGGAGTGAAAGTCTTACTTGTAGAATGGTGGATTTTGAAATTATGACCAAATTCTTTCAAATGACTCATATATTATGAATCCAAAGAATATAACTTCTTTGATTTTCTTGTATACTTTCCTTGACCTCTCATCTTGTCCAATATAAACCATAAGCAACCATTATAATTCAACTTATGGACTCATAACAAATCAAACTTAATTAGTGGTTTTAGCTTCTCTCGCAGCTTTGCGTTCAGCAGCACGTTTCATTCGGGGCTCCAAAAGGATAGTGTTTAATGTGCTTCGATGTAGGATTCACATTTTCATATGTATTATAACTTAATTGTTAGATGCAGTAATTTTATGCTGTTAAACCCATGAGGGAGAATAATTTTTTTTTTTCAAAGGAACAATAACTATATCATCTTATGATTGACAGAAAGGATCAATTTTTCTGCTAGCGGAAGTTTTAGTTGTTGCTGTGTTGCAATCATGAAAAAATAAATCAGTTATTTAACAACTTTGGAATATTCTCATTCAAAAATCATTTTTATTCAATACACTTACATTAAAAATACAATTTGTCAGTGTTACATTCATCATCATCATCAAGCTTATTTCGCCCAATGCTGAACGAAACCCTCCCTTAACTGTAGCCATCTTGTTCAATTTTTCGCCACCTGACTTCAGTTTGCAGCCACTATTTTATGTCCTCTGTACACTGACTAGGAGGTCTTCCTGTACTTCTGTAGGCCTCATGTCTTGCTCTCCACTCCACAAGTCTCTTTGTCTATCTTCCATCGCTCATTCTCGCCACATGTCCAGCCCAGTTCCATTTGAGCTGCAAAATAGATTCCACTGCGTCCCTTGCTCCTGCTCGGTTCCTTATGGTTCGGTTTGGTATTCTATCATTGAGAGTAACTCCCAGTATTGAACTTTCCATTCTCCGTTGTATCACATGGATTCTGCAGATGTTCTTTTTGGTCAATCTAAGTATCTCAGCTCCATACGTGAGTCCAGGCAAAATACATTGCTTGAAGACCTCACTCTATAAGCATCAATACCAAATTTGTCAGGTATGGAGTCTTTGATAAGTTCATTTTAAAACAGAATGTTTCAGACATTATTCAGCATATTCAGAGTTTATTGTGCTTCTTGTATGTTATCGGTTATAAGCACATCATCTGCATAACAGATGAAACATATCCATTCACCGTGGATGTTCATTCCTGTGGCACCCCAGTTTATCTTTTTCAACATACTCTCCATCAACGCAACGAATAATTTGGGGGTAAGTAAGACGAGGGTATACCCTTGCCTTACTCCTTCTGATCCTTAGTTTTGTATTCTTCGGAGATCGGCTTCGATCGCTTGTTGTTTTGATGTGAGTTCTTGATAAAATGTTTTGTTGTTTCAAAATATCAAAATTTGTGTGTCACTAGGTTTCCGTGTCCATCTTTGATCTTCTGTATCTCCTTTGTCCCCAACGTAGCGTTTCTCGATAACTTAATACCTCTATTCTTTCTTATTTCTCTGTTGTGTGTTCTTGTCCTCCATATTCCTTCTTTGATTCATTGAATGTTTTGTTTTTTGGTTCAGTTTTTGTTATTTTACTTCCTTTGGGCAGGGTTTTTCAATAGTAGTGTTTGTTGAATTGTTTATTCTCGTACTCGTATATTTCGTCTACTGTCATATTATTTACATAGTTCAGATTTGAGGCTAAGCACTCCATATAGGAATCTGAATTGTCGGGAGTAACCCATCTCTTGCTTTTTCTTTTGAGTATCTTGCTGGTTCTTTCTCCAACGAAATCACAAAAAAATAGGGTTCTGATTTGAAAATCGAAAATTATGATCAAATTTTGTTCTCAATTTTTGGCACAATATTTGAAACACCCTGTTATGATATTTTTCAAATTCAAGATATGCACGATATTCCTACATACATCCTACATTGAGAAAGTGATTTGAGTTTACGCGTAGGATATTCACAGTAAAAACAATCCTCGTAATAGTGACTATGGAAATTCTCTCTTTTTTTCGGGTTTTCCTTAATAATTTGAAAACTATGAAAAACTATGAGGACCAACGCAATAATTTTAGGAGAGAGTAATTGAAAATGGAAATCTTGAAAATATTTAAGACATGAAATGAAAAAAAAAGTTTCTTTTTGAAAATTTTTTTTCAATGGACTAGTTTTCATTTTTTTATTAAGGATTAATTCTAAAAATTCAAGTAAAATGAAACAAAAATGTGGAAGAATCATTGAAATACCTCTAGAAATGAAAAAGTTATGGGACTTTGAAGTTGCGCTTGGAAGAATAATTTCATAGTACATGTAAGTGTCGTGACGTCACACACTATACGTCTGGTATTCGCAGAGTGCTTACGAATTCATTGGTGTACAATCACTTGTGCCGTTCGTGTCGTGTTTTGTTCGTTACACGATGGCTGAAATAACTTACTATATACATACATATAAATTACTTTTTTCTCTTTTTAATTTTTACTCCCCACATAAATATGTTTTGCCATTGATAGACTTCAACAACCAGTACCCAACTACAAACTGTTTATGAAACGTTTTTTTAAATAAATCGTCGTTATAAGTTGAACCATGATGTAGCAAACTCAAAAGTAGATACTTACTTGAAAAGTTAAACTCCTTTTATTTCTGCACTGACATAAGATGGATTTGAAGAAAAAAACTCCATCACTGCGAATATATCTATTTTAGGCAAATTGTCACTTTGTCCTTTCACGAAGCCTTCTTCCATTAGGGTGACATAAAAACAAAACTCGAGTTAAAACTACACTGTACAACTACAAACGAGAAAGCGAGAGCCTTGGCGCGGCTAAGTATTTAAACGTAATTTATGGTGTAGCGATCACAGGCAAGAGCCGTGACGTCACAGGCCAAAGACGTTCCGCGATAAAATACGTAAATTTAAATAATCTATTTCTCAGTCATTTATTGATGGATTTTCAAAATTTTTTCACTGATTTATCAGTTTTGCTCTATATTTTGATTCTATCGTGTCAAATATAGTATTATCAACATCACTAAACTAGTCCATTCTTGTATAACCGGAAGTGCCGGAGCTTCGAAAATATTTTAGCTGAATAGAGCATCATGAACAATATCATATTCCGAATTTTCAGATTTCAAATCGGCCCCATTCTCCAGAAACGTCTAATAGAACGTCGAACTTGAAACACCCTGTATATATATATATATATATATATATACATATATATATATATACATATATATATATATATATATATATATATATATATATATATATATATATATATATATATATTATTTGTTATTGATTTTCTTGTGCTTATCGATTTATAAAATTGTTTGAAGAGTTTTCTTGGGTTTTTTTTAGGACATGGTTCTTGAGCAGTAAATAGTTATTTACTTTTCCATAAAATATATTTATTCCTACATATGTTTCGGCCACCAATGGCTTCTGTAAAATACAAGCAGTGATAATATCCAAATTAATTTTAAAATTTTCTTTACACTTACTTCACTATTTTCGTCAAATTACATTTAATAAGTTAATAATATAAGACACTTGGCGTGTATACGTGAGATATTATTCACTTTTATTCATAAAACCAAGCTTTCGAAACTGTTTGGTTTCTTCCTCAGAGCGACTGTAAATAAAACATACAAGACAATAAAACAATGACAAACATCAGATCAAAATTCAAAACTCACTGAATTTGGGGTTGACCTGAAAGTCTGCTAATTTTCTCGATTTTCCATAATTTCTTAACTTACAAAAGGTATAAAACATAGTCATACAAAATAAGACGCATGAAGATAACAATAAAAGTGTCACATGTCATTCATTAACCGGGCCATCGAAAAATGATCTGTTGTTGGAGTACTCTTGAATATTGGACTCAGTTCCTGTTTATATGTTTTTTTTTTATTGTACTTTTTTGATTGTTTATATGAATAATTTCTGGAATACATCTCTTTTTATAGTTAGCATTAAAATCTTAACATTCTCAAAATTAATATTATGGAAAAATTTGTTGGCATGAATAGACAACAAACGGCTAGGAAACCGAATAAATATACACAAGAGGGATATAAAAACTTATAATCCCAGATCTGCCTTGTCTATTCATGCCAACAAATTTTTCCATAATGTTAATGTCGAGAATTTGTTTATATCTATTTGAAATTTCTGATATATCTTTCAGAGTTTCCTGGTAAAGTTCTTAGTTTGAATGAACTGGAGTCCAACATGAGAAAAGGTTTAGACATATCTACGAATCAAAATCAGAACAAAAACAAAAAAGACGATGATATGGCTGCATTCCGGAGATTGGTAAGTTTTAAAGTAATTATCACATTCAGTAATTCATCTCGGATATTTGAAGATAATTCATGTATTAGATCGGTTTTAAAACGTACGACGTAGTCCAATGCCTAACTATTTCATTGCTCCTCTCTCAAAACTCAAGTACTCATGGTTTCAGTAGATTTCTTAGGTATTTATAATTTATATTAATCTATAAATCATAACTTCTTATGAATTGAATTTGTGACATTAATGATGGGATTTCCTAATCTCCATAATTCACTTTGATTAAACTTTTTTTGGCGAAAAAATAATCTGGATAGCAAGACTCAATAATCCGAATTTGCGATTGTTGCATACGCGATCATCGGTTCTAACATGTCTTAACCTGATTTATGAACGGAAACTCATTTGTATACTTATTATTTCGACGGTCGGACGTGTTTTGGTATGTAATAGTGCAAAATCAAGAACGTCGATGCAATATAGTTATTTTCCTAACATGTGCGAAGAGTGGTACTTTCTCGCACGATACTTTCCCCAAGAGTTAGGAACGATATTTTTTCTACAAGCGCTTTAAATAAATTGAAACTCAAAAAGATATGATTAATTATTCACATACACATGAATGACAGACGTAATTCTGGATGTCCTTACCATAGTTATGTCATCCTTGACGTTAATTGGGCATTCGGAGACATGACAGAATTTGATTCATTCTAATAATACTCCAGTGCGGGAAAATCCCCTGCTATCATCTCTTTCTCGCACGCATATCCGTGCGGAAAAGAAATAGCAGGGGTTTTTCCCGCACTAAGTGGGAAAGTTACTCTTTCTGTATTGAAATGCGTGTGGGAAAAGAGTTGAAAGCGCACGCTTGTAGAAAAAAATATTTTACATTTGGTTTGCAATGGACAGAAAAGAACAATATTGGAATTACTGATATTCTGTTCCTGAAAGATCTACAGGAGAAATCTATAGTTAAGCATTATTCTACTTTCACAGTTAAAAACAACTTAAAATATCTGATTATTTCAATTATGAATATCTACTATGATGTCATGTCTCAGATTTTAGAATTGAAGTACTAGCCAACTAAGTTTGAAAATGAAGTTATTTGAATAAGCTCACTTCAACTCCTCGATGTGATTACAAATTACTGAGCCTTAGCACAGCTCAATATTCTATTTTGAAAAGTCCAGATCAACCATAAAACCCATGTTTAAAAAAGTTTTCACAAAATAGTCCCATTATAATGGCAACAATCAATATCCCACTAAATACTGCTGCTATCGAACATTACTATATTCTTCTTCAGGTCATTCAAACTCGCATCGAAACATACCAATAGGTACAAATTTTTTTTGTGATTGAGATTGAATTTATTTTTTTGTTATTCCATAAATTCATCCTAGAGCATATTATTGACATATTTCCAAGAGTGCCATAATTGTTTCAATGTGAAAACAAATTAGGTGAGTTGAAAGAAACAGGATATGCAATTGTGGATGTTGAATACTTCACATTTATTTTCAATAGCAAAATCAAGATGAATCAAGTAGTAGAGTTGGCTTTAATGTAGGTACATATTATAGAACAAATTTGATTACAAGTGGAGTCATTTCCTATTGATTACAGAGCCATATTCCATATTTTGATACTGATGGCTTCAGAAATATTGATCCAGATCAATATTTTCATGAGATATTTGGAACAAATCAAATGCTTCATTTCATGAAGGAATTGCTTTCTATCAGAATGCACAGTGATTTAAGTTTGTATCCACACAATCATAGCCGAGTCTGCTATTAGGTTATGGCCTAATTCTAGGTGAATCGCTCTAATTGTCATACATGTTAAAACGACACACCAATGTTTCATTTTACATCTAACCACTGTTAATATAAATGGGCCGAAATAGTATATAGCACTGAAGGTAAAGAGTCTCACATTCGTTATTAATCTTGATTTTGGTAGTTGTCCCATGAGTAGTATTCGATTTTTTCAAGCGATATTGTTGGCATCTGGAGATGGTTGATTTAACAAGTGCCCTACAATGTATGATCCAATATTTCTGTCTAGCCTCGTTGAATACCAATTCAACCTCCTTGATGTGCATATTTCTTGTGCTTGTTAGGCAAAATGGCAGGTCGTCTGACTGAATCACTGATTGAAGTGGCTTGATCAGTTCTACCCATCATTATTACAATAACAATGGAGTTGAGGCATTCTAGAGCCATGAAGTCAATTCCGACTTTTTGCCATGGTAGATCTGGAACCTCATGAGACATAAGTGGTTCACGAGGATTGCTTTTAGCATACTTATGGCACGTCAAACATGATAGGACTATGTAATGATATTATTCAGTAGATATGTAACCGGGGAGATGGTTCGTGGAGAAAAGTCAGATTGACATAGTATATTTTGGTACTGAATTGGAAATACATCTTTGTAGTATTAACGTTTATTTAATTGAGATAAACTCACAACATGGCGCAGTCGTGAAACGAAGCTACGTTATTATAATCAAAGGAAGAAGAAATGGAATTTTTGAAGCAACCAGCGTCAATGAGTATGAGTGGGGACTTGGGATCAAACTGGCGGAAGTTCAAGAACAGTTTCACCCTTTACTTAGTTGCAACAGGGTGTAAAGAAAAACCGAAAGAGGTCCAGGCGGCGGTTCTATTACATTGTCTAGGAGAAGAGGTTAATGAAGTTTTGGAGACATTGGATTTGACAGCTGATGAAAAAACTGATCCAGATACGATAGTAAAAAAATTAGATGTTTATTTCCTACCTAAATGCAATTCTAGTGTGGAAACTCACAAATTCAATTCAAGAAATCAACTTTACGGTGAATCATTTGAACACTTTTTGGCAGAATTAAAAAAAATTGCTAGAGATTGTGAGTTTGGCACATTCAGAGACAGGCTTATAAAAGACAGAATAGTAAGTGGGATCAGAGATCGGAAAGTGAAGGAGCGCTTGCTGCGTGAAACAAATTTAGATTTGACAAAGACAATTGAAATTTGTCGTGTTGCTGAACAAACTGAACAACCTGAACAACATATTAAGGAAATGATAGATAAAACAGAAGACCTTGAAGTTAGTGAAATTAAACATGGAAAGAACAGAATGACTTATGTGAATGAAAATAGCATGTATGCTAGAAGACAAGAAGGAAACCAATATAGAAGACAGCTCAATATGAACAGTTCCAGTCATGAAAATAGACGGGAACAGAACGTATTCACTAAAAGAGGCAGAACAAGTGATGGAGGAACGCATAGTGAAAATTCTCATCAGTCAAAATGTGGCAGATGTGGATTAATGCACCGTAATCGTAAATGTCCAGCTTTTGGCAAACAATGTAGAAGATGTTTTAAGTTTAATCACTTTGCTCATTTTTGTACAAATAATTTTCAATCTGGTGTGAATGTTATTGCTGATGATGAACATTATAATGATAACGATTATGTATTAGGATCAATTCAAATTTTTATGTTGAAAAACTCGGAACAAGATTGGTTTGAAACACTTTATATTCCAGATTGTGGCAAGTACCTAAAATTCAAGCTAGACACGGGGGCTCATGTTAATGTCATACCAGAAAATATGTGGAGAATTTTGAAAATAGGTTCACTAAAAAAAATTAAACTGAATATTACGAATTATGGTAGTATATATAGAACTCGTTTTGGTCGTATTACAAGAAAACCTTGCCACCTTCAGGATTATATTTAGTTTCAGTTCCGATGTTGTAAATGTAAATGTTCAAATGTGTTTTAATTTTGTTTATTTGAAAAGGGGAAGATGTAATGATATTATTCAGTAGATATGTAACCGGGGAGATGGTTCGTGGAGAAAAGTCAGATTGACATAGTATATTTTGGTACTGAATTGGAAATACATCTTTGTAGTATTAACGTTTATTTAATTGAGATAAACTCACAACAGACTAGGTTTTCTATGTCTGATGTCAAGACTGGGTAGTATGTATATAGCTTCCAGTGCACGTTTCTTGTACGCGACCACTCCTTGATGAGACTGATGTATAACATTCAAAAGTTCTTCTCTGAGACTTGAAGGGACAAAAATCCGTTTGTTGTAGAAAAGTATATCATTATGTAGGTAAATATCACTTTTTATTGGCCCAAACTTTTGAGTTTCTAGAAGGAGCATTTTTTTTGTGGCTAGGCCACACATAATACTTGATTTTTTTGTTGAACAAAGTCTGTATTTGTTGCTTGTTGAAGTCTTGATTCGTTTTCTGGTGATGTTGCGATGACTGAGAAAACACGCAAATTTGCTTTAAGATGATCTTTATCAATAGTTTCATCAATAGGATCACGACTGAGTATCCGGAGTTTGTAAATTTTTTTTGTGGCACATAAGTTAATGAAAACTGATATTTCAAGAATTCATTGCAAGTCTTTGAATACGCGCCGACATCTCATCGAGAGGTTTTTTTAATAGTCCTAATAGGGGTCTATGATCACTTTGAACTATGAAATTCTGTCCATACAGGTAATAATGGAAACGTTCGCATCCAAACACTATTGCCAAAAGTTCCTTTTCTATATGATTATATCGCTGTTGGGTCGGAGTGAGAGATAGTCTAGAAAATTTGATGGGTTTTTATCTTGGCTATTGACCGATCTTAAATCACAAGACTGGCATAAATAGATAAAATGGTTTTCTTCGAGGGATCAAAATAGGAAAGTGATGTTGTTGATGAAACTAGATTCTTTAGTCGCGTGAAATATCTTTCTTCTATGGAGCTCCATTGTCATCAGATTGCGTACTGAGTAATTTTCGTATTGGACCTGTTTCATTAGAAATATTGGGAATAAGTTTCGCTATATAAACGATCATTCCCAGGAATCTTTTACTTTTTATTTTTTGGGGCTTGCATATTTTGTATAGATTTGGTTTTTTAGTCATCAGGCGAGATGCCATCTGTACTGATTTTATGCCCAAGAAACAAAATTTTGACTTTTGTGAGATCAATGTTAAACCACTAGATTTTATTCTCGTCAACACATTTTTCAAGTTAATATTATGTTCATCAATTGTTTTACCGAAATTATCAATTGATGCTCAAAAATAGTTCAATGTGATTTATTCATAAAATTATTTCGTGTTTCAAAAGGGTTAATGTGTTTTTCAGTTTAATGATTTGATGATATTGTGTTATGTTATGAAAAAATGATTGAATAGTTGAGTATTCACTGATAATTCAGTGGAAAGTTTTGTATTTAGTGAGTAGTTATGAATATTTGTTACTATTCATAAATATTCACTGGTGATGAGTAGTTAGTTGATTAATTAATCATTTGTGAAGTTACGAATGGAAGTTTAAATGATATTTTATTTTGTACGTTGTCATCTAATGAAAATAATTGCG
Organism: Harmonia axyridis; assembly: GCF_914767665.1. NCBI lineage: Eukaryota > Metazoa > Arthropoda > Insecta > Coleoptera > Coccinellidae > Harmonia > Harmonia axyridis. Next base: position 42,126,005 of record NC_059503.1, read on the forward strand.
GGATCATAACCGACAACAGGCAGTTTCAGTTTAGTAACTGCTTTTTTCGGAACAACCTATTCTTGAAAGAACGGGAGCAGCTTCGCTTTTTATTTTTACGGAACAACTAATAACCTGTTCTTTTAAAGAACAGGAGCAGTGAGCAGCTCATCTGCTCTTTACGGAACAGATAGTATATCCGACCTTCGAGAGAAGATTCAATCGATCATTGCGCAGAAGCACTGAATCGTTCGAAAGGAACAGGTTCGGTTCTTTAAAAAGAACAGGTACCTGGAACAGGTTGTTCTAACCTGTTCGGTTCTTTTTGTAACATCCCGAATTTTAAGGGTACAACGTACTCGGGACAACTTTCTGTGGTCGCTCTTAAATATATTAGATATCCTAATATATAACATTTGGAATTTGTCGACCAGTTGACTAATTCAAATCCAACTTTTTTCATTGTTCGATAAGCTTTGAAAACAATTTGAAAGGCTTCGTCTGGATCATCTGTCGAGTCTAAATAGTCATCAACATAGTGATTTTCCATAATTGCGTATGTAATCCTTTCATCTTTTGCAGTTTCTTCTGCATTCAAATTTTTAATCAACTGATCACATGCAGGGGATCAATTAGCGCCTAAGGTCATCACCTGCATTTGATAGACATCTGGTGATTCATTCGGATTTTCTCTCCATAGAAAACTTTGAGCATGTTGGTATTCCTGTCTGATTTTCACTCGATGAAACATTTCTTGCACCTCACTGGCGAATAGAACTTTTCTTTGCCTATACTCAACAGGACTGATACGAGAGGTTCTAATAAGTCGGATCCAGAAAAAAGGTTGTCATTGAGACTTATACCACAAAATATGGATGCTGGATGGAAAACTAGGCGTAGCTTTTCCGGTTTATTCTGGTTGATGACTACGGAATGAGGTAAAAATTATGTTCTTGGGTGTTACTGCATTGCTTCTTCACAAGTTAATTTACGGATATATCCTTTTTTAAGATATTTCTGAATATTTTCATGGTATATCTGCCTAAAATGTGCGTTTTCTGCCATTTGATTTTCAATATGCAGTAGTCGTCTCAATGCCGAACCTTTGTTGATCGGTAAAGAAATATCATCTGTTTCCATAGTCCGATTTCTTATCTGTCGTCACTGATACGTTTGGCGTTTTTTTCAATATCATCAAGGCTACCTCAGAATCTCGGTCTCTTTTGGATTTCATAGATTCCGATACTCCAAAGGCATCAATGGTGAAAGAGTGTTCAACTAGTTAATGAAGAAAATCTTCTGACTCGTCATTCTCACAGATTTGAAGTAATCTGTTATTTTTGTGCATATCTGCTGCGGCTCTTCCATGAAGTATCCACCCTATTGATGTTTTTGTCGCAATTGGAACATTTTCTGGGCCTTGGGCTATCTTTCTGGCAACAATGAGATTAATATTGTCTTGTCCAATAAGAATCTTTGGTTGATCCTTGATATCAGCAATTGGTAGACCTATAAGATGACGATAATGCTCCCAATCATTAAAACAAATTTCTTGTGAAGGCAACGATAAGTTTTTAATGGAATGTACATTCTTCGTGGTTTAAATTTTGGCTGCATCATAATTTCCAGAAATATCTATGTCAAAACATTCATGGCTTGAGAAAATGTCGTTCGTCCACTGAATACACAAATAGTGTATTCAACTGGCTGCACCAGTACGAATTAATTGAAATTTTTGTCGAGCTAATCATGTTCGACTTATAGTGAACTTGGAAAGTACAGTCTTAATCTATGTTCGGTTGTTCAGGCACGATTCCAGGGCGGAGCAAATGTCTATTTGACTGGTAACGCCGATCGCTTTCTATTCGAATATTTTAGCACTAATTTTGCGACGGTGCCAAACGCGCGTGGTCCTTTCATTGGCTATTTCTAATAATATTCGTGTTATATTGAACAGCACTTCAAATTTAAATACTACTCCAATGCCTGGGACCGTATGCATGACAAGTGATCTTTTTGATGTACACGTTTCAGGAAAGAATGGTTCACGTGCGAGCGGTTTTCCAAAATGCTATTGTTGACAACCGTTCGTTCCATTAAACGTACACGTTCAAAAACGTGTTTCCCAAAAGTCGGCACCATTCTGAAATTTCACAGATGAGATGAAATGTCATCAATTTATGTTCCTTCAATTCAAATCACAGATTCATTATACCATATATGGGACACTCCCCTCCTTAAAGCGAATTATTTGAAACATAGCTCCCCCTGGCCTCTAGTACTTGAACAAACTCGACAAACGCGGGAAGTTTGAAATGAGTGGTTCTCCTTTACTAGTTTTGAATTTGAATTCAAATGGTCTTTGGTTATCGCAGCACCAAACTCCATTTGAATTGCTCAAAACGAGATATGGAGCAATTCAAATGGAGTTTGGTGCTGCGATAACCAAAGACCATTTGAATTTTTTTATAAATAGTTGGGACCATATGTGATATTAAATTTTGTGGAAATAAAAGTCGTTAGTTATAAAAAAATATATTGAATTAGCAGTAATTGAATGTGTCTCTATTTTACATCGGACAGTACACATGGAAGAAAAACTTAAGGGATTCAAATATGAATAAAATTGAAAAATTCGATAAAATTACCTGGAATACCGATTGTAGGTATGACATGATAAGTAAGACCACGTTGGCTTCCAGGAAGATGATATTTTTTTTCAATATGAATGGCACACAAAATAATGACAATAAATTTGTTCCTGACTTAATTCTTGCCAATTTTGTGGTTGGAAAATTTGAAGCCAGTTATCGAAAATATACAAATTTCTCTTAGGGAAACGATGGCTTACACTTGTCTCAGCGGTACATCAAGGTACACAACAGTTCTTTATTTTCGGCATTCTGATAAAATAAAATATGAATTATTTATTATATTGAAACTTGTCTGATTAATTTATACGACGTACGGCAATTGTACTTACTTCAACGAACAACGTCTTGTTTCAGCTTCTAGTTTGAAATGAAAATGACCGGAAACCAAACGTAAACAAATGATTAACAGCGCCCACAGCGGTGCCAATCAACCGGTTCCTGAACTAAAACTTAATTTCGATTGGGGGAAGGCGAGTATTCTATCTATATTATCTGTAATCTGTGATTCAAATTGAAAAAAATTTCTAAGAGAAATTGTTCACTAATATATTTTTGAACATGTCCCAGCAAATTAAAAGAAGAATTCAAAAAACTGATACTCAAATAAATAGTCTGATTGAATTTTTAATAAATAGCGCGGATCTTCAAAAGGGTAAATTCTCTAATCAATTTACTTAAAAAGAAAATGGTCAGAAATTGGTAACATAATTAATAGTATCGGGGGCATCTAGGGTGAAAGAAAGAGAAACAGGCGGCGGGCCTCCTATAGAAAGCGAATTATCCAAAATAGAAGTGAATACAGTAGATATTTTTGAAAAATTATCTATTGAGAGACATGAAGGGACTTAATTTTTCTTTTTTTTTATTAAATATTCATATTATCAGCAGAAATATTTATTTTGTTGATTTACTTGTTATTTACATAAATTTCTCATGAAAATGTGTACATGTTAATTGGAACAAACGAAATAGTAATATCAAGTTCAAAAATTGTCGACAAAAATCCATGTTTTGAATATAGAATGAAGAGTAAGGTTGTACTCATGGATTGTTAAAATTTATTTCAAAATCAACTCGACATGTTTCGCCTCACCGGCATCCTCAGGAGTTCTAGAAAATGCAATTTTACGAAATAATCCAAACTCTTAACACATTATCGAACTTACTTGTCAAAAGTTATTTCAGTTTTTCAATCATGACAGAAGGACATACACATTTTATATCATCTAATATGCAGTTTTTTAATTTTAAAATTGAGCACTGGCACTTTCTTGTCACTACGTTTTTTCTCGCACTATTTTTCATAGTTTTAGGTTATATAGTTCAAATGTCAGTTATTGTTTTTTGGTGTCGGTCAATTCGCGTTCTATGTTTTCAAGGCGTTTTCCAGACACAGTCACTTGATTAAATCAAACTTTCATATATTGGGTGGTATGATAGATGTAGGTCTGTTTGAGTATTAAAACACTTATCTCGAACAGGTCCAGTTTCCTTCCTTTCCCTAAGTTAAAGACCAGTCTTACGTCGGTGTCTCCTGGGTAAGATGGTTACCGAAGGCGCTCTTTCCACCATAGTTTTTCATATGTTCTGAAATTCCAACATTAAGCGATCTGAAAGTTTTTTCAATGTAAAATTTGTCACAAGTTCCGCAATTCAATTGGTACACCCCGTTCTTCTCTAATATAGGGGTTTTGTCTTTGTAATTGCATATATTTTGGTGCAGCCAATTTTTGAAAAATTCTCCTCAACTTATATGAAATGTCACCATGGAATGACATTGGTAAAGTATATTTCGTGTTTTCTTTGTCTGCGACTTGTTCATCTCTGCCCTGATGTATTCTCAGAAACTTCTTACAAATTATCAACCATGCTTGGGTGGAAACCATTTCCTTGGGCTATGTATTTAATAATATTCAGCTCCTTGTTGAAGGAAACTTTACTCAACGGCAGATTTAAGAGCCTGTGTATGTAAGAGTTGAATGCAGCCTGTTTTTGACTTTCCGGATGATTAGATGATGGTGTTAACTGTTTGAGTTTCCTTCCTGTATATGTCTACCTCAATCTTGTTGTTCCTCAGGGTAAGGGTCAGGTCTAGGTAGTTGATTTTTTCGGGTCCTATTTCCAATGTGAAGGTTATGTTTTTATGTAGAGAGTTAAGGAAGTTTAGCAAGACCATAATTAGATCTCTGCCACCAAGAAAAATTATGAAGATATCATCTACATATCTATAATATCTAAAGATGTACTGCAAAATGTTCTGTTTTGAATTGAAGAAAATTTTTTCCAAATGGTCCATAAAAAATTCTGATAAGAGAGGTTAGATGGGTGATCCCATAGGAAGTCCCTCCTCTAGTGTGTATATAATTTCTTGGAATTGGCAGAAATTTTGTTCCTAGCAGATGTTCAAAAGTTTTATTATATCTTCCTTCAAGTTTTGGTCAATATCTCTATTATCAATTTCTCTCTTCACGATGGACACTGACTCCTTGGGCAGTATAGAGGTGTAGAGGTTTTTTGCGTCTAATGTCTTCGACCTGCTGCTAATTCCGGATTTATTCTTCTCATATTCACTTCTACTCGATCTGTACTATCGATGAGGAAGTCATATAGTCCCTGTGAACTCAAATCGACCTGTGATGTGTCATCGTCTTCTGGTTTCGGTACATTGTATTTTCAATGCAAATATTATGGAGCACTGCACAAGCATTGACAATGTTACCTGCTATCTCCAAAGTACAATTAAGAACCCTATGCTTGAGTAGATAGCTTCAGAATCCCATTACATCTTTCAGGTTTTCGATTTATCGCTGTTTTTTGTTGTAAAAATATTTTGGAGTTCCTTCTACTGGTTCATTTTCCAGAGGTGTCATCATCCATGTTCCTTGAGGATATCTAGGAACATTCAAACAAATTGTTTCTCACTCAAATCATTGAACGGAACTCCGGGCTGTCTATATCTCCGCTGATCTATTAGTTCAACATCTTCCAATAACAATTGTACTTTTTCGGCTTATAATAATAATAATAATTTATTGATCCTTCAGGACACTTAACAATGTGTATAGGTTGAGTCAAGAAAATATCACAATTTAATCTACTATTCTATTATTTACAACAAATAGGTACTGTTCTATTGAGTGATCAACGAATCAGAGGGAAATTCCCTAAGCGAATAGAAACAGTTTTGCAACAATAACTCCTTAATTACATTTTTGAATGATTGTTTGCTCAAAGATTTCAAATGGGAGGCAAACAAAGAAAAAAGCACCTGAGAGACCGTGTTCTATGATCGTGCGAACTAGCTAGTTTTTTCAATTAGTCTCATTATCCATAGCGTATATAAGAGATTTGAATATGTATAAATATGGGAGTGCCAGTAATCTATATTACAACAAAAAATATAGGCCAATAGGATGCGCGATGGTTCAAACTAAAAACGAGACGTATCACTCTTTTCTGTGCCACAAAAACTCTAGAGAAGGAACTAGTCTCCCCGGAGCAAAATATTGTAAAAGATATGACAGTAAACAAGGCTGTTATAAACATTGATGTGAAAACTAAGTGGTAAAGAAGTTATGAGTCTACTTATTGCGAAATAAGCATTATTGATTTTTTGCTAGGGCATCAACGTGGGTTGACCAACTAAGACTTCGATCAATGTGGATCCCAAGGAATTTAGTACAGTCTGTTGGAATTATAGTAGTACTCAGACAATCTATTCTCAACAAACCTCTACCATAATTTCTTAATCCAAAATACAAACAAGCTGTCTTACCTACATTAACTATCAAATTGTTACTGCGACTCCATGATACGAACTCATCCATAATTTTTTCACAAGCTCTCTGGAGCTCATCACAACTTCGAGCCGCGATTACGACATATCGTCGGCTAAGAGTGTAAATCTGCTATGTCCATAATGAACAATTTCACAGGAGACCAAAAAAACCGTACAGTACAGTGTTATAATAATTATAATAATAGAGTTTATTCATGAAAATACATTCAATAGAGTTTATTGAATGTATTTTCATGAATAAACTTTCTTATTATTATTATTATAACACTGTACTGTACGGTTTTTTTGGTCTCCTGTAAAATTGTTCATTATGGACATAGCAGATTTACACTCTTAGCCGACGATATGTGTCATTAGCAAATAATGTAAGTAATGAGAAGGATAAATGAGGGGGTCATTCATAAAAAGCAAGTATAATAGAGGTCCCATTTACAGAGCCCTGTGGAACACCCATTTCTATATTATAATCTCTGGAATAATATTTACGTTTCTCACTGACATATTTCTGTGATGTAGAAAACTACGCAGCCAATCGGAAAAAATGCATACAATATTTAGTACAATTTCCAAACAAGTAATATCATCGTATGATATTAATTATCTATCTGGTTATCTAATGTATCAGCAATATAAATTGCCATCAACATAAACCATTGTCAGACAGAAGGTCTCCGCGCCACTACGTAGGAATCATAATCGAAAGCAACCCAAGGAGAATGCATGTCATCAAGGGAGGATAGCGACATACCGGTTTCACCCTTATTAGGGATCGTCAGTACCGCATAACCCTACCCAAGATGACAAACAAACGAAATAGCAGGTATCTTATTGAACGCTGGCAGACGCTAGTCAGTATGAATTACTGCGGAGCGCCACCCAGCGGACAAATAACCTAACTACCTCCTCCATGAATACTTCGAAAAAGCAGAATCCCACGCTAACAAGGAAAATCTTCTGTAATTAGCCTTAGCGACTTCCATCGTAAATAATAATAATAAATAAACATTTTGGAAATAAGTGATGAAACTAACAATGAGTACAATATTTAGTACAATTTCCAAACAAGTAATATCATCGTATGATATTAATTATCTATCTGGTTATCTAATGTATCAGCAATATAAATTGCCATCAACATAAACCATTGTCAGACAGAAGGTCTCCGCGCCACTACGTAGGAATCATAATCGAAAGCAATAAGGGTGAAACCGGTATGCCGCTATCCTCCCTTGATGACATGCATTCTCCTTGGGTTGCTTTCGATTATGATTCCTACGTAGTGGCGCGGAGACCTTCTGTCTGACAATGGTTTATGTTGATGGCAATTTATATTGCTGATACATTAGATAACCAGATAGATAATTAATATCATACGATGATATTACTTGTTTGGAAATTGTACTAAATATTGTACTCATTGTTAGTTTCATCACTTATTTCCAAAATGTTTATTTATTATTACGGAAAAAATGCCTCTAAAGCCAAGATTATAACATTTATCTATAATAAACTTGAAGGATAGAGTATCAAAGGCGCAGGAAAGATCGAAAAGAATTTCTGACACATGAAGATTTGAATCCAGGCATTCGTAAACTGATTTCACAAACTTCAGTGCGGCTGTCTGGGTGGAGCAACCATCACCAAAGCAGTGCTGGGCTTCATTAAGGATATTGAATTTATTCAAATATGCCATCATCCTCTTGAAAAGACTTTCAAAAAACTCAAAAACTTTGGAGAGAACACTAATAATCGATATTGGTAGATAGTTGGTTATTTCATTTATATTTCCTTTTTTTGTGAATCGGTACGACAAAAGATTTTTTTGAACATTGGGAAATTCTCCTGACGTGGCAGATCAATTAAATATATGAGCAAGATATTCGCTTATTATTGGGGCAATCTTCTTCAGAAAACTGGTTGGAATATTATCTATGCCAAATTTTTTTAAAGTTTTTGATAACGTCCTCAATTTCGAAACTCAAAACGGAATGAAAAAAGAAATTGCATACTGAAGGTGGTGAAACTGTACAGAAAAGAGGTAGAACATAACCATAATGCGCGTTCAACTTTTCATTTGCTACTGAGGAAAAATATTTTCTGAATATATCAGCCACTTTATTGGGTTCCTCATATGTCACACCATCAAAATTAATAGTTATGCGATCAACTGCTTTATCTAGTTTCCCACCGTTTTATTCCGGTTTTCAGAATTGGCAATAAGAGAGCAGTGATATTTATATTTTGTCATCTTTAAGAGGGAGTTATGTGAATATTTTGCATATTTATAACTATTGTAAGTATCTGATGACCCAGTAATTGAATGAAACCAATGTAGGTGCATCAGATTCTTTTTACTTTTAATAACTTCGGGAATAATCAATTTTTTTGTTTGTTTTGATACGAAAGTAATTGTTCTCAAGGGACAATATAAATCTAATTAATATTGCAATATGTTCCTAAAGGTTTCAAAGCATTCACTCACATTCGTCTCAAGCCTTATTCCAGAAAAATCGCGCGCATATAAACAAGGGCGGGCCTAGGCTTAAATTTTTAGGTGTCACCGTTATGGGCTTCAAGTTTTTTTATGGGACCATTTCGTACCTTGTCTGCTTAAAACGCATATTAAGGGTTAGGTGGTTCCATTTTGGGGTTCATGGTCATCAACTTGATGGTTCTCCTCTCAGGAACTATTCCTTCTATACTTCCCCAATCTCCTCGATTCCAAGTAGGCTGTTCCTTGAAATCGATCTCCAGAGTTCGCGATAATTCAGCAATAATGTTCTATGTAGAAAATGTGGTGTTCCACCAAGACGTTACGACACAACGACGTTCTACTAACACCCTGTAGATAAGGAGTGCAATCGAGGTTTCGACAGTTAAGTTAAAAGTTTTCATCTTTATCACGTAGAATAGAAATTGTCAAATTGATCAATATCAAACATAAGAAACAACGAGGAACTTTTCAATACATACCCAGTTGTTCGGGGACAGTCAATGGGACTTCTTTTCCACTGAGTGGAAGTTTTCAGTGAATTCCAACGAAATTTCAGTATACGTCAATAACTATTAAAGAGGATATATCAGATGGTGAGAAGAATTACAGAAAGTGTACAATACGAAACATACCTGATTGACGGAAATTCCAAAGATCACAACATGCAATTAGAGCAGTAGAATATTCAAATAAGTTTCCTTCGAGAAAAATACGGAAAATACCAGTTTCTCCAAAACGAAACAGGGCTTGGAAAATAAATCCCATAATTCCAAAATTCGAGAAATCGCAAATGATCACCGTCAGCTCCCAACCTAAATTGCCATAGTCCCTGGCCCGTCAATTTTTCTCACTCGAATTTCTATGATCGACTGTTGACACCGGTAGCGCTAATCCACACAGTTCGAAATACAAACAATAACGTTAACCTCAAATGATGGGAAATTCCACAACAGATTTGAGCACGTAACGAGTAAATTGTACAGGGTGGGCAAATAAGCGAGGTAAGCGGCTCAGGATCCACTCATAGTAGAGACTTGCGGTAAAAAATTTTACCACTAAAGTGAACAAGAGAACACTCTGGAAATTGTTTTGAAGTTCAAACCTCTACCGCTAGGGGGCGTAACAGCTACCGTCGAGTAGAAAAATGAATTTTATTCGAAAATGTTTCATATGAAGTTGAAGAAAAAATATCATCACAGTAATCTTTGGAAAATTCTCTATCTTTTTAAATTGTCACTTTCGATTTTACGACATCAAATAAGGGTAGGTGAAAGGGAGAAATTTGACTGATTGAAACGCCTGTAACTTCAGTTTGGCTCAACATTTTTGAGCAAACTAGATCTCGTCTGGAAGATAATATCTTGTTGATTGAGGACAAAATATACTCATTGACTTAACAGTTTTTTTTGTACCCTCGAGAGTCCAGGCGTTTAACATTTTTGGGAAGGTGATTAAAAAACTTAATGCCCTGGTACAGTGGAGAATTCTCGAACTTGGTAGTTCTATGCCTGGGGAAGCACAACATATCATCATTCCTGGTGCCATAACTATGATGATCCGAAAATTTTGACATCAGGGAAATGTTATCTCTAACGTATATCAGACAACTCAAGATAAATATACAAGGGAGAGGCAAAATTCTATATTTTAAGAAGGCGGGTCTGCATGACTCAAGCGGGCCCAGACCGAGCATCATGCGAATAATGCGCTTTTGCGCAATGAAAATACGGCCAGCATCTGTCGAATTTCCCCACAAAATAATGTTATAACTGATGTTACTGTATACCAGGCTGTAATAAACATTAAATAAGGATGTCAAAGGAAGAGAATTTTTCACTCTATTTATAGCAAAGTATGATTTGCTCAACTTTTTACTGAGGTTATCTACATGATCGCTCCATCTGAGTCCGCCATCGACATTGACACCCAAAAATTTAGTGACGGACTTTGAGGTTAATGTTTCATGATCATATTTAATGGTCAAAGGATGATTCGAGCGATTACTACATTTGAAAAATAAGCATTCCGTCTTGGATATTTTCACCATTAGATTATTCGAATGACACCAGGAACAAAAGTACGCATGATCAGGCCCCAATTAACAGTGAGCTCCTCAACGCTCCGTGCCGTAACCACCATCGACGTGTCATCAGCAAACAATACTAAAAAGGATGCCCCAACGTATTTAGGTAAGTCATTAATAAAAAGTGAAAAAATGAGAGGTCCCAACACGGAGCCCTGAGGAACCCCAATATCAACAGGAAATCTCTCTGAGGATGAGCCCTCAACTCACATAAAATGATCTTCCCGAGAGATAACACATCATCCAGTCTAAAAAGACACCCTGGAAGCCCAAATCATACAACTTGGTCCGAACAAAACCAAGCCCAAGACTCTCGAAAGCACGCGCGAGGTCAAAAAATAATCCCGCTACAAACAATCCCTCGTCTAAACGTTCATAGACACACTGGACAAATTCACCTGCTGCCGTCTGAGTAGATCGTCCTACTCTGAAACCGTGTTGATTTTTACAGATAATATCGAATTTATTTAAATAATTCATGATTCTGTTATGAACAATCCTTTCAATGATCTTAGAAAACACGCTCAGTACTGAAATCGGTCTATAATTTGTTATATCATCAATAGCATTCTTTTTGTGAATTGGCGTTACAGCTGCTATCTTTAACCTCGTCGGGAACCTACCGGAAGCAACTGACAAATTCACGATATGTGCAAGTGGTCTTGCGATAGCTGAGCTCATAGCTTTTACTACTCTCGTAGACAATTGATCCAATCCAGTACTACTTTTATTCTTTAAGTTCGTAATTGTCGAAATTACTTCCTCCTCGTAACTGGATAGAAAAAAAAGTTCCGTTTGACACCATCTTAGATGTGCAAGACAATGACCGAACGGGTCCGAAATATTCATCGAGCGTAGAAACTACCACTGATGAAAAATAAGTGCCAAAAGCATTTGCGACTTCTTGCAGTTCCGATATGGTAACGTCATTGACATTCAAATTAATTTTTTTTGAACTCAAATTTTCGCGTCCAGTAATAGTTTTAACTAAATTCCAAACCGTTTTGTTTTTATTACTAGAACCTTCAATGAGATTGGTATTATAACTGTACTTGGCTCGTCTTAGTAATGCACTATAATCGGACTTAGCTCTCTTGTAGGTGTTCGCAGCTTCTTGTGTGTGCATATTCAGTCTGACCCAATGCAAGTACTTTAAGTTTACACTGGCTCGACGAATTTCTGGTGTGATCCAACGGTAAAGATTACTTGACGCACGTCTGATTGATCTTATGGGACAATATTTATCCACAAGCCAAGTCACAATATTTGAGAAGGAATCAAAGCAAACATCCAACTCGTTTATAAGATAGATTTCGTCAAAGTTCCCGGTAATCTGAGGAGCAAAAAATTCCGAAATAGGGTAATTAATGAGTTTGAATAGAGCCTAAAATTATAATAATAATAATAATAACGAACTTTATTTCCACAAATAGAAGTACAAAGATATATAGTAGTCAAGTTGTAGCTTGATTGTGAAAAGAGGCGGAGTCCAGTCATGCACGCATGCATATCCTGCTCAAACTCAACCAAAAAAAATCATAATTACATATTTACTTAAAGGCGTTCTGTGTTCACTATTTTAAAAAGGAAAAAAAAACACACAAGACTTAGGAAACAGCAAAAAGAAAAATCATTATTTATTCTGTTCATTGAGGTAGTATCGGAAAGCGCTCACCTTGAAATTTTTTATATTCAGGAGCTTGAGGCTAAAAGGAAGAGAGTTGTAGATCTTGGCTATATTGTAAGTAAAGCTTCTCTCAAAAATACTTGTTTTATGAATAGGTGGAGTGATAAGACCTTCATTTCTCACATTGATATTGTGAACATCGGTCCTATAAATTATTTTTCGATGTAGGTAGCAAGGTAGTTTATTCATCACGACATTATGGTAGAAACATGCCGAATGTAGCTTTCTCCGGAAATTCATATTCAACCACCCTATCTTCCTCAGCCTGTATGAGATCCTTTCATATTTTCTGATTCCATATATAAATCGTAAACAAGAGTTTTGAATTTTTTGAATTCTACTTTTAGTAATTTCGGTTAAGCAATCTCCATACACCACGTCCCCAAAGTTAAATGTAGACAAAATAAGAGAGTCACATAGTAACTTTTTTTGTTTCTGTGGTATATCATGACGATAACGGTACAGCATTCTCATCTTAAAATAGGCGCGACGTATGCAGCTCGAGATGTGATCATCAAATCTGAGTTTATTGTCCAATATGAGTCCCAAGTTACGTTTGATGTTTTCGATTTTTATACTTTTATCTCTAATTTTTATGTCTATTATCGTGCTTACTTGTTCCACGTAGTTTTTGGGACCAAAAAGTAAGGCACCATCTCGTGATTGAGATGGAGGTGGTGCTGGGAGGAATATTCTACAAGTTTTCCAAGCTCAGAGTTCAACAAAATACAAGCCTCATTGGCTTCATGTCGAAGGATATTAGTACTTGTGTATCATCGGCATAGAAATGGACCTTGCACCTGCTGAAAGAGTCAGCCTGCCTAGAAGTATACACCACATATAGAATTGCTCCCAGTATGGATCTCTGAGCAACTCCTCTCGTCACTGACAGTTCTTCAGATAATTCCCCGTCTATCATAACTCTCTGAGTTCTACCATCAAAGTAACTGTCGAAAAATGAAACCGCGTCTTCATCAAGGCCTATATAGTGGAGTATTGCTAGTAATAGTGGACGATTGAGGGTGTCGAAGGCTTTGCTATAGCCAGGAAAACAAGTAGACTGAGTTTGTTGCAATCAGTAGCAGGAAGAATATCGTCCGTAATATCAGCAAGTATAGTAGAGCAATTGTGAAATTTACGAAAGCCGGATTGCGTTTCAGGAAGAATACAGTTGTTTGTGATGTGTTTTATTAGTTGTTCATAAATTATTTTCTCCAGTATTTTCGACACACAAGGTAAGATGCTTATAGGCCTCAGGTCACTGTAGTCTTTAGGAGAAGCTATTTTTGGTTTGGGGATTACCAAGGATTTTTTCCATTCTGTCGGGTATACCGAGTAAGTAATGCAATAGTTTATGAGGTGAGTGATATATGGGAGGATGAAGGGAGTGCACAAATTCAGCACATAGATATTGATGCCATCAACAAAACACGCCTTGGATTTTATTTGTGAAATAATTTTGAGCACATCAATTTCCGAGACTGTTCTGAGACTGAGCGATTCTTTTCTATTTTGGGAATAGAATCTTATGGTATCGCTCAGATCAACCAGACTATCTGGAATTGACGAAACAAATGCCTGGTTTACCCCATTAGGGTTTCTCAAACTGCCTGGTAACCATGCGTGGCCTCCTTTAGAATTACCGCAAAAGTACCTTAGATCTCGCCAGAAGTTATTATTGACTGATAATTTTTTTCGTAATAAAGCTTTTCTTTCCCGTTCAATTATTGAGGAAGTTAAGTTTCTCATCGATTTTTAATAGGCTCGATTTTTTTCAGTTCGGTGCTTTTTATATTTACTCAAAGCCTTATCGCGTAGTTTCATTAAATAATTAACATTTTCAAGCCAAGGTTGTTTTTTCGGTTTTGTAAGTCTAATCGTTTTTTTTCGGTGCATGTAAGTCAAGCAGTATGTTTATATTCTTAGCTTAACGTTAAGCTAGTAGAACCCGCGATTTCTCCGACAATTCAGAAGCAAAAAATTTTTGAATAGGGTAATAAATTAGCCTAAAATGAGCCTAAAATTATGGTAAAAAAAAAATCGGAAATTCGAAAGTGGTTCTGTTAGCTTAACGGGGGTTATTTTTATTTCTTTATCGAGAGAAACAATCTTGAATTCCAACAAGGAATTAGTATCATTAAGTAGGCTGTTTTTCGCCTCTAATTCGGAAATGATCTTGAGAAGAAGATCTTGATGAGTAGACTCATTATTAATGAGTTTAATTCCAAGATCGAACATTGGGGATGATTTTCATCATTCATTTTATCACCAAACGTGGAAGTGTGACTAGCGTCTACGTCTTCATCATTTGGCGACATATTGAAGAATTATATCTCAGAAGAACAAATATGACTTATGGAAATAAACGGCTACCACCAACAACATCAATGTTCCTAGCTCCAACCACACCAGATGAGATTATTAAGTAGGTGTCTGGCATGAAGAATAAAACATCAAAAGACATATCGTCGGCTAAGAGCGTAAATCTGCTATGTCCATAATGAACAATTTCACAGGAGACCAAAAAAACCGTACAGTACAGTGTTATGATAATAATAATAATAAGAGAGTTTATTCATGAAAATACATTCAATAAACTCTATTGAATTTAGCAGATTTACACTCTTAGTCGACGATATATAGCCTTACAAATAATATTCTAAAAAAAGTAATTGAGATATTAGCAGAACCAGTTGCTTTCATAATAAATCAATGCTTTGAGCAAGGATATTTTCCCGATGAACTCAAGATTGCCAGAACAATACCTGTTCATAAAAAGGGAGATGTGAATAGGTACTTGTAATAACTTCCGACCAATTTCACTACTGCCGGCATTATCCAAAATCTTTCTGGCAACAATAAAATTCAGGCTAGTGAATTATATAGAAGCAAACAACCTCCTGAGTGATATACAACATGGCTTCAGAAAAGGAAAATCTGCAAAGACCGCATTAGTAGAAATAGTGAAATTTCTTATTGACGCTCTGGATAATATAGACTATAGAGGAAGCCACAATATCCAGCATGGACCTAAGTAAGGGTACGGCCATGGTGAGCCGCTTCTCGCGTCTCGCTTTATCGCGGCTGATTAGACTAGCGCTCGGCGACTGGTGAACCTGCTAGATTGTAGCAGGTGGTGGTCATAGTGCACCGCTCGTCAAAACGTCTCGTTGTGTTTGCCGCTGCAGCATAATTCATTTTTCATCATGAATTTATGCCGTGAGGATCTTTTGGCTATCTTAATAGCTAGTGATAATGTTTCTTTGAAACTAAAACATGGAAGGTCTACTGACGTTCATGAAATAAATAGATCACGCCAAAAAGTTGGTGAATATCATACCTTGTTTTCACAGCTGACGGCCCATCCAGAAAAATTTTTCGAATATTTCCGCATGCAAGAATTGACATTTAAGTATATTTTGAATCTAATAGAAAATCGTTTAAAAAAACAGTGGTGAACTTTAATCAACAAAGAATTCTGCCGGAAGAACGTCTTACGGTCACTCTGAGGTAAGTTAGGGTAAATGCACTGGTTCTCGACCAGTTAACAGAAACATCGATTTCGAGCACGATTTTTTCACACATAAACTTATCAAATTTTAATGGTATTGGTGTTCATCGATTCTTTGGCGAGTTTTAAATGATTTGTCATATAATTTTAAACGTTCTTTCCGCATTTAACCTTTGAAATGTGAAAACATATAGAAAACCTCAATAACCTTCGGTTCTCGACCACGCCGCAGAGTTCTCGACCATTTTTGTGTTATTTTTTGACCACTAATAATAGTGGCCGCTCCACTTGAAAATTTTATAAAAAACTTTAGAGCGAGATGAGTGATTAGTACTTACTTTCGTACCGTACCATCGACATCACTACCTATCACTCAGATTGGTTTCAGATGAGGTAATCAATTAAGAAACACTCGGAACGTAAAAAAAAATTATTTTGCAAAAATTTCCACTTTCTATAAATATTTCAAAATAGCAACTCATACAACATTATTTGGTTATTTTGCTCTTAATATCTATTTAGAAACTAATGAGTAAATAAAATATAAAACACCGACCACCAGTGGTCGAGAATTAAGTACAATCAAATTGGTTCTCGACCGCGATAAATAAAGGGTAGAAATAAGTGTTTCAACGTTAATTCGGTGGTCGCAAACTAATATTCAGAAAGTAGATATATAAATTAATCAGGGTATCGAAAAAAAATGAAAATGATCCAACAGAAATATATCGGTTGAAATAAACAATTATTGGAGTAACATATTGGTTCTCGACCACTTTGGTCGAGAAATAAAAGGTACAAATTTTCCAATACCAGTTCGCGACCGCCGAATATTGAACAAAAAAATATACATTTATTTGCTTTTTGATTGAAATACACTCGAAAATATATCTTATAATTGATATGGAACAAAATATACACACATAATTCATTTAAAATAAGAAATAATTACTATTTTCTGAACATATATCACAAAGCACTTTTCTAAGAGAGGACGAGAAAGAACCCTTTTCTATGAAAGACGGTTATAAACTAATTTTTAGCGCGAAAACTTTGACCTATACCACTACTATGCAAACTATCTTGGAAGGGTAGAATGGTCGAGAACACGTACCGCGAAAATATTTTGCACTACATGATATATTTTAATTATTATTTTATCTCAAATCACGGAATGGTCGAGAACCAGTGCATTTACCTTAATTCTCTTCATATTTTTTTCATTGGTTCAGTACCCTGAGTATATTTGTTTATTTCATTTGCCATATATCGACTCATATAATTTCCACCGACTGAAAGATGTAGATGAATTTCTTGTAATTGAAACATCAAATTTTCTCTTACAAAAATTATATTGAATAAGTAAAAAAAATAATATAAAATAACAATATCCCATATCACGCTATTTAAAAACACTTTAGAAATCAAAATTTCTTTGTTAATGTCCATCCTATCGATATTTATTCACTACTACGTCCAAATTCCTTTATGAAATCAATCGAGCGGGCTTACCGGCAAGCCGGTCTGACCTATATAAAATGCTCCAACGCTCCTGCTTCAAAACTATGTAAACATCTTAATTCAATATTACCTGATATGATCCAACATGACCCAATATATTCAATCAAAAATAATATTCAGTTAACCAATGAATTAAAAACACTCAAAATCCCCACAAATGCAAGGTTGGTCTCATTTGACGTAGTAAATCTATTTCCATCTATACCAACTACAGAGGTCGAGTACTTAGTGAACCAACAACTTGATGAAAACCCTTCAATCACTGTTTATATGAAAGAAGAGACCATGAGACTTCTTAAAATATGTCTAGGGCAAAGCTATTTTAAGTTCAATGAAAAATTCTATCAACAATTAGATGGTCTGCCAATGGGTTCCCCTTCATCAAACTTGTTCAGTGAAATATTCACGACAGCTTTAGAAAAGAAAATATTCTCCCCTGCGAACGTTAATTTGACTGATTTTGTACTATACTGGAAGCGATATGTGGATGATATATTTTGTATATGGACTGGCTCAACTTCAGAACTAGAATCCTTTTTAGAATTGATAAATTCTTTTTATAGTTCAATTCAGTTCACTTTAGAAATAGAAGATAATAATAAGTGTTTAAATTTCTTGGATATTCAGGTAAAGATAATAAATGAACATCTTGAATTTAATATATACAGAAAACCCACTTTCTCTGATATTCTGATTCATAACAGCAGTTCACACCCTTATAAGATCAAGATGTCAGCATTCCACACCCTAGTACATAGACTGATCTCAATTCCATTGTCAGCAACTAACTTCGATAATGAAGTTCAAATTCTAAAGGTGTTAGCCAAGAACAACGGCTACCATCCTGATATAATAAACAAATTAATTTTTAAAAAACAACAGAAGAGATTGTTAACTTTAGTATATCCACCTCAGTTAGAAAATCAAATGAAAAAATTTGTATACATCAATTATATCCCATCTCTTAGTGATAAACTTTGTAAAAGAATCAGAAAAAACGATATTGATGTTATATGTACGAATAAGAAAAATTTAAGAACAATGTTTTTTAGTGGTAAGAATCGGCTGAACATTTCACAGTTGAGTGGTGTATATAAACTGTTTTGTGATGAATGTCCTGCATTTTATATAGGTCAGACCGGTCGATCTCTTGGAATTAGAATTGAAGAACATAAAAGATCGATTCTTCAAAATAAGTCAACAACGGGTTTTTCTAATCACTGCATCACTTCCAATCATTTTATAGATTTCAATAAAACAAAAATTTTACACAGAGGTGATAAAGGTAAACGTTTGGATCTCTTGGAGTTTTTGGAAATATCTTCAGCTCAAAAACAAAATCTCCCAATTGTGAACGATCAATTAGATTTTCGCCTGTCTCCGGTTTTAACATCTGTCACGTAGAATTTATATGTACTTGTGTGTATATTTTATATTTAGTTTTGATAATGGGATGAAACCCGAAACGTGCATGTCAACATCATTACATTATTTATTTTTATTAAAATTTGTGGAACGTATAGTCAAGTGTTTTATTTCTTTTATTAATATTGAAATTATGTTTCACCAAGTGATAAGCGAGGAATCAATTTCGAGAAAAGAATTAGTAATTCATTCCGGTAAAAGCGAGAATAAGCTGGATGGGCACTCGGAAGCGGGCGAGCAGGCGCTCTATGTCCATACCAGATCATTTCTTCGTATGTTTATTACCCGCTAGCAAGACGCGATAAAGCGAGACGCGAGAAGCGGCTCACCATGGCCGTACCCTAAGGCATTCGACTGCGTTCATCATCGCAGGCTTTTGCGCAAGCTGGAGTCAGTTGGTGTCAGGGGTCCTGTACTTGATCTTATTGAGTCATAGTTAAGCAATAGATTCCGAGTGGTCGACTGGAAAAGAAATATTTCACCTAGAGCTCGGGTCAAGCATGGCGTGTCGCAAGGTTCTATCCTGGGCCCTACACTGTCCATAATTTACTTGGATGACCTGGTGAGTGGTGTTGATGCTGACTTGGCTGAGTTTTTTGTAGATGACTCAACATTCATAAACAAGTCAAAACATCTTTTGAAGAGAAGGCAAGAAAATCAGAACAACAAGCAATGGACAGGTTCATCAGAAATAATTTGTCTGCAAATGCGGAAAAAACACAAAGGCTACTGATAACTTCAAAACAGACCACCCGAAAAAAAATGCTACAATTCTAGGTTTAACGTTCGATACCAACTCAACATGGACTGAACATATAAACTCCCTTTGGAAAAAAAGCTATCTACGTCCATCTTCATGATCAGAAGAATAAGATCAATAATGGGAGAAAGTGCAGCAATACTTACGTACCATGCGCACTTTCATAGTTTGGCTACTTACGGGCAAATATTGTGGGGATCTTCGACTGATGCTTCCAAAGTGTTCCTGAAGCAGAAAAGAGCATTAAGAGTGATAGCGGGTATAAATAACAGGGTCAGTTGCAGAGAAATATTTAAAAGGCACCAAATACTCACCATTCCAAACTCACTTATACTTGAGTGTCTGTTATATGTTCACGGAAATGAGGGGCAGATTCCGAAGCACTCTGATACTCACGGCTATGCTACAAGAAGCAGGGATAATTATGTTCCTCCAAGACATCGCCTGGAAAAGACCAAGCAGACATTTTTGTTTCTAGGCACAAAAATGTATAATCACTTACCAGCTGAGGTGAAAACACTACCAGCAAACCGATTTAACCAAAAAATGAAAAAATATCTGAGCGAGAATGTGTTCTATAGTATAGAGGAATTTTTGGCGCACGATAATTATACCTAGTTGTCAATTTATTAATTATGTTGTTTGTGAATTAAGTATTGTCTTATACACAGTGTATGTTGGTTCACATAAATGTTTTTGACAGACCTTGTAAAATTGAAGGTAAAATAAATATATGATATGATATGATATCATCTCTATGGTACTCAAATTGTCATAGAATCAAAACCAATGCCAAAAAGCGCTCGCAGTAAGCATTCGCATCGAGAACGTGTACGTTCGAAAGTTCACGAGTCAAGAATACCAAAATGTGTGACGGAAAGTACGTATACGTTTTGAAAGATCACTTGTCGAGAATAGGGTAGGGAACCTATTCTCAAAAACTTTGTTTGTTTTGCCATTTTGATCGGCTGCATCTCTGTTAATTCAAGTTCAGAAAGAAGTTTATGAATACAAAATTATAGGGAATTTAATTATCTAAAACTTCGAAAATGAATGCTTTGGTCGAATACTGATTAGATTAGAAGTTATGAGCAATAAACCGAAAAAAGTCCGAAAATGCTGAGGTTCTCGGCCCTCTTCAAGTTAGCACAGGGTGCTTAGTTGTATAACTTGGCAGTCAACCCACAACACCCCCGTACAACCTCTAGAAGTTTCATTAGGTTCGGAATTTTTTCCAATAGACCCACCATTTTTGTATTTGTCTACTGCACTATACTGATATTCATTTCAACTAAGCAAATGATTTTAATTGAACAATTTTCTTTAAGTTGGCTCAAGTTTCTGGAGGACAAGTCATTCCTGCAAATGGGGCCAATCATCAAAAGATGCCTGCTATGAGTTTAATGGAGGTAAGCAAGTACAAATATTTTGGAATCTGATTGTATTTGGTCTTTAAGTCTTCTCCGGATTCAGAATTTGATATTTTTAGGATTACTAGCTTTATCTCTCTTTGGTAAAGTGGGTATTTAGTTATATTATTTCAATAAAAATAGAAAAAAAACTGTTTATTACAACAGACGGAAAACTCCTGCCAAAGTAAATTCATTAAAAAGCTATTCCATTATTATAGCTTATTTACGTTTCTTTATAGAAATAAATTTTTATCAATCTAATTTCCTTCTCGGTGGATTTTCATTTCTTGAGCCACACAGCATAATACCAAAAATCAAAACTTTACTTGAAAATTCAACAAATGTCAAACATCGCATCATCCAGGTATTTTAAATAGTTATTATTCACATTGCAACGTTGCTCGTTCATCTAGAATCTGGGTCCTGGGTTTTCAATTATCTTTGTCCTAAAAGTTTTCGATTTCTCTGCTATTGGCCTTTGCATATTCAGGACATTTGAAACTATTAAGGATGTGCAAGGTTTGCATATCCTGTAATGATGTATTCTATTTCACAGAATAGGTTCTTTATTCGACGCAAAAATATGAAGTTTCTTGTTTTTCTGAATCTATTTCGATACCAAATCTTATTGTTTGCCTTCCTTCGTTCTCATTCATTCATTTTCGTTTATCAATTTGGATTGGGTCAATATTAAAATGAAAAAATCAAAGCGATAGCTCAGAAGAGAATATAGAATAATTTCAGAATATAGCATCGATTTTATATTTCTTTTTTTTTAAAGGTGTATGAAAAGTTATTTTATTATTAGTTCAAAAGTAACAATGGCAATAATAATTACAACTTTGATCAAATCGCAAAATAAAAATTCTGGAATAATATCAAGTTCTGCAAAGAAATTTTGAAAAAAAAGTTCTTTTTTAGGGATTGGCTGAAATCATTTGTTTACATCGGCCATATACAAGGTGAGATAAAAATGTGTACCGAGCTTTCTAGCGGTGATAGAACATTGAAAAATGAGTATAGTTTGATGAATAACTTACGACCCAAAATGCATATTAAGGGAGATATATCCTTCCAAAGTTGATTGAATTTAAACCAATTTCTCCGCATAACTTAAAACGGTGAATGCCACCAGATTAAAATTTCGTGCATAACTGTATGTTGTTAAAATACATGTTTTTATCACACTTATTTATTTCTGATATTGTTATAGAGGGTATTTTCAGAGGGTGAGTCATGATTTTTTGGAACAACTTCTATGGTTATCGATGAATATCGCGATTGATGAATCATGTGACTGCAAAAACTCAAATATTTCGAAAACGGTTAAATTTTTTTTTTATTTGGATGAGAATAGTCTTTCCATGTAATTTTCAGCGCTTCATCGAATGCTTCTAATTTTTCACCAAAACGAATACAACTAAAGAAGTTGTCCCAAAAAAAATCATGACTCACCTTCTAAAAAAACTCTTTATAATGAAATCAAAAATGTAGAAGTGCAATAAAAGAATGTAATTTAACGACAAACATTTATGCACGAATTTTCAATCTGGCATTCACCGTTAAGAAGTTATGCGGAATTTTTTTTTATTTTATCAACCTTGGAAGAATATATCTCCGTTAATATGCATTTTGGGTCATAAGTTTATTCACCAAACTATACTCATTTTTCAATTTACTACTACCCCCAGAAAGCACGGTTCACATTTTTGACTCACCCTGTATGTAATGAGAATATGGAAAAAAATCTCAGTAATGCTGGATATATTCATTTTCAAATGTATGTTTCGTTTATTTGCAGATGTTATCCCATTCGCAGCAACAGGATGAAGCGCAAGCCCGTCTAAACTCACAGAAGTCGCATCTGATAGGTGGTGTGTCTAGCCCGAAGACTCCCTCTCTGAATCCGTTGCATAGCGAATTCCTCTTGAAAATGCAGCAGGCTCAGCAAGAGCAACAAGCGCACCTACAACGTCAGCAACAGCAACAGGCCAATATGTTGAACAAGCTTATGGGTTTACATTCTGGCACTTCCCACCTAAGATCGTCCCCACTACAGGAACTTGCGCAGCAACAGAGTAAGGAATTGTTGAGTCGGCCCGAAGCACAGGCGATACTCCAAGGTATATATAAATATCTATATACATACTTTCAGTAATTCAGTTATCAGTCGAGTAGTAAACTTTGTAGTGTGAAGGTTGCGCAGCGAGGTGCACAAAACGGCAAAACGACTAACGAGAGTGGAAGTGAACACGTGGCGAAACACGTGGTAATTGAGATGTATAGTTAATCTTGTGTTCCGTTACGGCTCAAGAAGTTTTTTAGTACTTTTCAGTACTGTAGTGACCTATTCATTCTGCTCTAAAATTTATTAAATTTACCTTTTTTTTCAATAATATTCCTTTTTCGCTTCCCCTAATCCATCTTTTTCCCTATTGTGACTTTAACAAATAATAACAAAGCCCGGTATCAAATGTAATGTCATAGCAAGCGGCAAAATTACCTGATAGCGGGGTTCCTAGTTTCAACTTAGTTAAGTAGGGCATCGGTAAAATGATGAAAATACAGGGTTTTATGGGCATAACATTCGTGTATTGTACCATTTCTAAATCTGTCTAAAATGTCCAATTTTTTGATGTTACTTGCTCGTTTTGTTTCAAGGATTTTTTTTTCACAGCAGGTGTCCAAAGTCGAAGTTCTCGTTTTGCTAGCAATTGAAATCAAGATTTATCCATTAATTTACGGAAATCCACATAACTTTTTGACAGAATCATACTCATGTCATCTTAAATAACTATTTAAGATTCCATTACAACAGAAAAAAATAAGCTTCGAGATCTTTCCAGCAGAATTCTGACCCTGACAATGTTAAGAAAGGTGAAAATTCACTAAAAAACGTAATTTGGTAATAACTCGAAAACCATGCAACTTTTACTGGGGTCATGTTAGGCTGGTTAGGTCCCACTTTAGCTGACCTACCTCCGGTGTCACTGTGACGTGCCACTTATGGGACACCCTGTACATACCGAAAATGAATAGATGCAAGATAGCCCAGTTGACAAATGACACTGCCATATACTATCACAGTAGAATGCACCTACAGATAGACCCAGATACACTGATGGAATACTTCAAGAAATGACGCCGGTAAGGTTAGCTCCCGGCCGGCCAGCTCCACGGGCACCATTCATTCCACCTCGGTCAAACACACTTTCGTCAGTTTCGATATTTGAATTGAATTTCTAGATGCGTGAATGTAATAAATTTAGGTTCATCTTATAGAGAAATGAAAGATCTAGCGAGTAGTAATGTTTCATTTACATAGGCTACATCTAGGGATCAATTTCAAGATGGAATTGAAGAATTTCATGCCGGCCGAAGAGATTTTCGTGATTTTTATATTTTCCAAATGAGCGACCAAAGATGAAATTTAGTCCATATTATGAAGGATTGAAAAAGCCATAAATATTGAAATTTTCGTTCACATTGGTTACCCCTAAGGCCCCAGCTCCACGACCTGAATAGTATGATATCGTGCCGGCCGGATAGTTTTTCGTGTTTTTCATGTTTTTCGAATATGCGGCTAAAGATAAAATTTAGTCCATGGTATGAAGGATTGAAAAGGCCATAAATATTGTTTTTTTCGTTCACATTGGGTACCTCTAAAGGCCCAGCTCCACGACTTGAATTGTATGATATCATGCCGGCCGGAAAGTTTTTCGTGTTTTTCATGTTTTTCGAATGAGCGGCCAAAGATGAAATTATGTCCATGGTATGAAGGATTGAAAAAGCCATAGATATTGAAATTTTCGTTTACATTGGTTACCCCTAAGGGCCCAGCTCCACGACCTGAATAGTATGATATCGTGCCGGCAGGATAGTTTTTCGTGTTCTTCATGTTTTTCGAATGAGCGGCCAAAGATGAAATTTAGTCCATGGTATGAAGGATTGAAAAAGCCATAAATATTGTTTTTTTCGTTCACATTGGGTACCTCTAAAGGCCCAGCTCCACGACTTGAATTGTATGATATCATTTCGGCCGGATAGTTTTTCGGGATTTTCATGTTTTTCGAATAAACGGCCAAAGATGAAATTTAGTCCATACTATGAAGGATTGAAAAAGCCATAAATATTGAAATTTTTATTCACATTGGTTACCCCTAAGGGCCAAGCTCCACGACCTGATATCGTGCCGGCCGGATAGTTTTTCGTGTTTTTCATGTTTTTCGAATATGCGGCCAAAGATGAAATTTAGTCCATGGTATGAAGGATAGAAAAAGCCATAGATATTGAAATTTCCGTTTACATTGGTTACCCCTAAGGGCCCAGCTCCACGACCTGAATAGTATGATATCGTGCCGGCCGGATAGTTTTTCGTGTTTTTCATGTTTTTCGAATGAGCGGCCAAAGATGAAATTTAGTCCATGGTATGAAGGATTGAAAAAGGCAAGATATTGAAATTTTCGTTTACATTGGTTACCCCTAAGGGCCCAACTCCACGACCCTGAATAGTATGATATCGTGCCGGCCGGATAGTTTTTCGGGATTTTCATGTTTTTCGAATAAACGGCCAAAGATGAAATTTAGTCCATGGTATGAAGGATTGAAAAAGCCATAAATATTGTTTTTTTCTTTCACATTGGGTACCTCTAAAGGCCCAGCTCCACGACTTGAAATTTCATCTTTGGCCGCTTATTCGAAAAACATGAACTAACCGAAAAACTATCCGGCCGGCATGATATCATACAATTCATGTCGTGGAGCTGGGGCCTTAGGGGTAACCAATGTGAACGAAAAAAACAATTTTTATGGCTTTTTCAATCCTTCATACAATGGACTGAATTTTATCTTTGGCCGCTTATTCGAAAAACATGAAAGACACGAAAAACTATCCGGCCGGCACGATATCATTCTATTCAGGTCGTGGAGCTGGGGCCTTAGGGGTAACCAATGTGAACGAAAATTTCAATATTTATGGCTTTTTCAATCCTTCATAACATGGTCTGAATTTCATCTTTGGCCGCTCATTCGAAAAACATGAAAAACACGAAAAACTATCCGTCCGGCATGATATCAAACAATTCATGTCGTGGAGCTGGGCCCTTAGGGTTAACCAATGTGAATGAAAATTTCAATATTTATGGCTTTTTCAATCCTTCATACCATGGACATAATTTCATCTTTGGCCGCTCATTTGAAAAACATGAAAAACACGAAAAACTATCCGGCCGGCACGATATCATACTATTCAGGTCATGGAGCTGGGGCCTTAGGGGTAACCAATGTGAACGAAAATTTCAATATTTATGGCTTTTTCAATCCTTCATAACATGGTCTGAATTTCATCTCTGGCCGCTCATTCGGAAAATCACGAAAATCTCTTCGGCCGGCATGAAATTCTTCAATTCCATCCTGAAATTGATCCCTAGATGTAGCCTATGTAAACGAAAAATTACTACTCGCTAGATCTTTCATTTATCTATAAGATTGATCTTATTTTATTACATTCACGCATCTAGAAATTCAATTAAAATATCGAAAATGACGAAAGTGTGTTTGACCGTGGTGGAATGAATGGTGCCCGTGGAGCTGGCCGGCCGGGAGCTAACCTTACCGGGGTCAAGAAATGGAGATTTAAAGTGAACACATCGAAAACAATTGCAATCTACTTCGGAGGAACTACAGTAAAGAAAGAGAAAGCAGGAAACGTCAGAATAGAAAACCAGACGATAGAATGGAAAAAGGAAGCAAAATATCTGGGAGTAATACTGGATGAAAGAAAGAATTTTAACAAACAGATTCAATAAAACAGAAAAATGACAAGGCAATTGCACGGCAGACTGTACCCATTGCTCAACAATAAAAGTGAACTTTCTTTAGAAAACAAGCTGAAGATAATAAAAATAGTGCTAATACCAAGCATTACGTATGCAGGAGATTTAATAATATAATAATAACCTTTATTCAACAAATACAAAAAATAATGTTTCACAATAAAATAAAATGAATGAACAAGGTTGACGAGTTACCTGGTACAATACAATAATAATGATCAGTTGCAAAGTACGCTAAATTCAGTAATAAGCGGTTGGCGCCTCATGGTATAACTAACCAACAAATCAGAGAAGAACTGAAAATTAAAACTATTGAAGAAATAGTCAATAAACAAAGAAAGAAGACAATAAAGACGCTGAAAGAGCACGAGAATAAGAAATTAAGAAAGATAATACAAATCAAAATAAGAAAGACAGATAAGAGGAAATACCTCTTTCAAGGAACTAAATAGAAGAAAAAAGTGACATGAACTAGGAAGGAAAGCCTTCCGATCAGACAACACCAGAAAGTAGGAGAACTGAAATTAGAGGCGAAGGGAATGTAAATTCCGGACCTTAAACAAAAAGAAGATCTGAGACTTTCAGTTACATTTTTTAGCAGCATTTTAATGAGTGCTGAAAGTGGTCCCGGTGCACACGAGCTGCTAAGTGATCGGGATGCAGATAGGCAGAAATACATTAACGGTAGATATCGGCGCTTCATGACCATTGATCCATTAAATCTGTATTTTTAGCTATCGGGACTGAAAACTATCGCAACGTCTCTTCTACTTTTGCAGCTCATATGCATAGTGATAGCGTGATTTTAAAATCACGCTCTGAATTTTGACCGATTTTTCAATATCAGTGATTTTGAAGCGTGATGTGATCACGGTTTCAAAATAATTTTTGATACACCTACCTAAAGATTTGGTTTCAGGAATTCAACTTATTTTTGATTTGTTCATATTTCTATCAATTATGTACATATGAATAAATGAGTTCAAAAGTTGTTGAACCAATACTCTAATGATATATAAGGGAAAATATATCTGAGAACAAAACATGTAAAAAAAAACAAAATAAACAATTCATAAACTTCAAATTTGATGTGCTAATCCTGAAGGATAATTTAATCTTGAATATTTATGCAAGATTAAAGATCGCATAATTTTTATCGACCTGTGTGAAAGAAAGTCCAAAGTTCGATGGTTTTGCACCTATTCATAATTTGGAAAACGCACAATCTTAATGAAGAACTGAGTATCTGGTTACTAGTCTGTTATAGTATCAATCACAATATCACTAAATACCATTCGAAAGTTTGATATGGTGGATCATGAAAAACTATTGAGAAAATTATATAACTACGGTATAAGAGGGATAGCTCTTGATTTGTTCAGGAATTACCTAACTGAAAGATTTTAAATAGTACAAATGGAGGATAAAAGCAGCAATAAGGAAGTGATAACGTGTGGAGTCCCCCAAGGAACAGTATTGGGACCGATACTTTTCCTTTTTTATGTTAACGCTTTATGAAAATCTTTGGAAAAATCATAACCTTTGCTGATGATGTGGTTTTAATGACTGAAGAGAGAACATGGGAGAAACTAAAGGAGAACATAGAATTTGATCTTTGTGTTATTTTCAAGATGGTTCAGACAGAACGGATTGACCCTAAATGCAAAGAAAACTTCCTACTTACCTTGTATACCTTAGGAATCCAGTCAACCGGATGTAGGACCTTTGAAGATTGATGACCAGAAATATATCTATGAAAGTACAGAAGGACATATTAAGAACCTTGGCATTTATAGACATATGAGATGGGACTATCACTGTGAGCATTTGGCAAAGAAATGTAGACTGCTACACACTCATTTAGGTAGCTGAGAGAGCAGATGAATAGTATACTACTCAAAACAATTTTTTACTATTTAGTGAAGTCACATTTGACATATGGAAATATTGTTCGGGAAGCTGCATGCGCTGTTTATTTGGACAGACTACACGTCATTCAGAGCATGATTCTCAGAACATTGTTTGGAAAACCATATTTCTTCCCCTCTGTGAAAATAAACAAGATATCATGAGTTCTGAACATAGAACAACTTTACTTTATAAAATTGACTATTGTCTATAGTGACTTGATTGAACATAGTGGCGACAATTCGTTCGAATTGAACTTAAAAATGGCGGATGGGGATAAAAACCATAGAACTTAAGAATACAATTGACTGAACTGACACTCGTCATAATCAAAATTATTGGGCCTTAAAGTATTTGATTGTATATGGAACAAATTTATTTAACTGAAGAATACTACAGTGACTAAGTAAAATGGGCCTTACATTTTGAATAAATTCTAAAAATCAGGTAAATCGAGAATGTGAATAATAAGCCGCCATATTTAGGATTAGCCAATAAACGAGACCACGCTTGTCGCCACTGTGGTTTATTAAGTCACTGTAGGCTTGTCCAGTAGGGAAAGATAAAACTGCTATCAATCGATCACGAGTACCCTACCAGACATAAACTCATGAATGGCTCCAAAATCGGAGCCGCAACGTCGAACACGATAAAATATTAGACGCTGTCCATTCCGGCACTCACAAAGTAAATATTGTTATGGATCTCTTCAATATCGAATTTTGAAAATTTTCCTGAAATAGCCCCAAAAAAAAACATTGGTAATTTTTCACTTTAACGCCCCCTCGTGTTTTTCACTTTTTTGGTATTTTTCATTAAAAATGTACATTTTACAATGATTATTGATGGTTTTCGATGATGGCAAACAAGTATTTTTGCTTATTGTTGAACGGGATAGGGAGTGAACAGGGGTGCTGGGTGGGTAAGATTTTTTTTAAAAATGTTATGAAAATGGTGATTTCTATGCACGTTTACTTTTAAAAATATCTAACATGTAAAGTTTGATGATGTCATTCTCAAAAACAATACAAAAAATTCTACAAATTTTATTCAAAAATATTCAAACGTAACCTAACATAACCATAACCAATCTTATATAACTGCACACCTGTGATTCTGCAATTTTAAAAAATTCTACAATTTTTATTCAAAAAGATTTAAACGTAACCTAACATGACCATAACCTAACCTTACATTACTAAACACCTGTAATCCTGCAGTTTGATGACGTTGTTCTCAGAAAAGAAATAATTCAAAAATTAAAAAAAAAATCTAAAGTAAATGTAATTCAGCATAAAAACTAGTTCGCAATCATTACTTACCATCAAAAAATAATTCCTAAACCTTAAGTCAGCAACAAAATAAAAGAAGCCCACAACATCAGTTCACCGTCCAAAATTCTACAATTTTTATTCAAAAAGATTTAAACGTAACCTAACATAACCATAACCTAAACTTACATAACTACACACCTGTAATTCTGCAGTTTGATGACGTTGTTCTCAGAAACGAAATAATTCAAAAATTTAAAAAAAAAATCTAAAGTAAATGTAATTCAGCATAAAAACTAGTTCGCAATCATTAATTACCATCAAAAAATAATTCCTAAACCTTAAGTCAGCAACAAAATAAAAGAAGCCCACAACATCGTCCAGCACCAATACAATAATAATGATAGCAAACAAGTATTTTTGCTGATTTGTTTTTTTTTTTACAACAATCCTATTTACCTATCTAACTACCTATGTACCTAACTATTTAAATGAAATTTGTACAAAAATTGAAAACACTTATCTATTGATTTTCTTTTCTATTCAATTCAATAAATCCTTCTTCATTCTTTCCAATTCCAAATTCCATACTCTTGTTCCATAGTCTTCTTTCAATTCCAATTTCAAATTCCATATCCAATTTCCAATTACAAACTCTTATTCCATATTTCAATTTCTTTCAATAACTATGAAGTTATAATATATATATATATATATATATATAGACTGCTGTGTGAAGAGTTAAAAAAAAAATAATAAAAAAAAAAAATATATATATATATATATATAAGTATAATTTCCTCTCCAATTCCATATTATCTTCAATTGATATAAAAATTCAACTTATTTAAAAAATCTCCTCCAAATTTCTCTTATGATTTTCAGCCTGACGTCACTATTCAATTCTTTCTCTCCGCTATCCTGGATTTTCAATTTTAATTTCCCCATTCGATGCTCCAACTTCTATGTACCTTCTTTGATTCTGTCACTCAACTTTTTTTCTTCTTACTCAACTTAACTACCTCATCTTAACTATCTTTTTTAACAAAAATAATACCTATTTTTTCTAAATTTGAATAAACCTAATGTATGAAACCAACTGAGAATTTTGAATTATTTCAACTATACCTAAACTTTAATGATTACTAAAATTTTTAATTGAGGAATCCATAACAATTTTGAAATATTTTTACACTCATCGTGTTTTCTGTGTTACCCGGGCTCGCGTGCAAAGAGTAACTACGTTGAGGATGTAGTGGCTCATACATCATTTGGGAAAAAAAAGTAAACTCTTTCTTCTCCTACGAGCTTTCGCAATCAATTTATTGCGTCCTCAGGTTTTCTAAAATATACATATATACAATGGTAAAATCATCAAACATGAAAAGACAGTTTGTTTTCACCAAAAACGAGGCCATAATAAAACTAATTGAGAACTTCGTCCTAAAAAAAATACAAGATAAGATACAGGAATGTCTTTGATACACATACAGGGTGTCCCGGAAAGAATGCGACAAACGGATACCATGAATGAAGATCATCATGGAGGACTTGTATCAGAAGATTTCAATGGCCTCAGTGCCTTCGTTCGGGATATGCAGGGTGAAGTTCATATCATGAGTGAAATTTCACAGTTCAAGAACTCTTTGACTAATCGATCGAATAATTCAAGTTTTGAAGTTTTGTCACCCTTTACTATCGCCTTCTTTCAATATTTCTGACATCGAGTAAATCAGATCCGGACTAGGAAAATTTCAGATTTGTCCTATCTTCGTGAATATTGGATCACCCTGTACGTAAACAATATGATTTTGTTCCAGTTTACCATTCACAAAGAATTAATTCATAATAATAATTCTAAATCTCTACTTGGCACAGTCATACAGGGTGAATAATAAACATTCCCTTAAAAGTGAATTTTTTTTTAGTTCAATAACTCTTCAACTAATCCACCGAATAACTTCAAATTTTGTAGTTTTGTCACCGTTTACTATTGCGTTCCTTCAAAATTTCTGAAATCGAATAAATCAGTTTCGGACTAGGGAAATTTTAGACTTTTTTTTATTTTCATGAATATGGTATCAACATGTACGTTGATATCAGAATTTTTTTTTCATAGCCACAAGTAAATAATTCATAATAAAAACTTTGAATCTCTGCTTGGTACCGTCACACAGGGTGATCAATAAACATTTCCTTATGAAAGAAATTTCATAGTTCAAGATATCTTGAATTTATCGGTAGAATTATTTCGAGATTTGCAGTTTTACACCCTGGTTTTAGAGTCACGCTGACCGTCAGCGCTGAAGCCTACGTGCGTAGCTCTCAGCTCGTGGCAACTAGCAACTCGTTTCAGAGTCACGCTGAGCGTCGTGAGGTACAGTCATGCCCAACCACAACTTCAATCAAAAAAACCAGTATCAATATCGCGATTCATTGTTGCGTTGACTGTCCCCGTCAGCGCGTACGTTTTACGTAACACAGTAACGCTCCCTGAGCACGGTAACGCGTCAGCGCGGCGTGGTCAACGGCGCCGACGCGTTGCGCGTACGCGCTCGATTCCTCAGCGCTGAGCCGTCAGCGTTATTCTAAAACGCTTCATAAGTAATCATACATATTGGCCTGTCAGCGCCGACGGTCAGCGTGACTCTAAAACCAGCCTTACGAATGCCTTCTCTGAATTTTTCTCAAATTATTCAAGAAAGCTTTTAATCCTTAAACTGGATAAAGAATAGAACATAAACAGCTAGTAAATTGAAAATAATGAATCAAAAACAAAATAAATGAAATATTCTCAGGTCAGCAGGAATAATTCAAAATTGTATCCATCCACTTCAATACGTTTTTGAGCACGTTGATATAGTTGTTCCACAGAGTTCCACAGATTTCGCTATCGTATTAGTTGAGATTTGATAATATCGCAAACATCAATAATTATTTGTAGCAGTTGCTTACTGCTGTAAGTCTGTACCGCATAATAAATAATCCAAGGGTGACAGATAAAGGAATCGAGGAGGCAAAACCACATTTCCACTTTGCCAATCCATCTGTTTTCAAAAGTCTCAGTCAAATATTCGCGCAGTTTTTTTGGTTAGTGCGCATTAGCTCCATCATGTTGCAACCACAATGTTTCCATTGGAATGTTTTCTATCAAACAACATTATGTTTCTAAAAATTTTCATAAATTTTTCCTATCTACCTATTTTCAAAAATATTAGGACAAATCAAATAATGGTTGTTGGTACTGCACCAAATATTTATCGAGAATCTAACATGGGAGTTTTTATGAATCAACGATTTTGGATTATCCAAAGTATTCCAAAGCCCATACGTGAATGGGGAACTGAAAATTCCGCTCATAAGGGAATGTTAACTGATCATCCTGTATGAGATTTGGAATTATGAATTAATTCTTTGTGGTTACGAAAACGAAAAAAAATCATGATATCAACCTAAATTGTGATCTAATATTCACGAAAATAGAAAATGTCTAAAACTTTCCTAGTCCGGATCTGATTCATTTTATTTCAGAAATATTGAAGGAAAGCGATTGTAAAGGGTGACAAAACTTCAAAAATTGAAATTATTCCTTGGATTAGTTGAAGAGTTATCGAACTGAAAAAATTTGACTCATAAGGGAATGTTTATTTTTCACCCTGTATGACTGTGCCAAGCAGAGATTTAGAATTTTCATCATGAATTGATTCTTTGTGGTTACGAAAACGGAAAAAAATCATAATGTTCATGTACAGAGTGATCCAATATTCACGGAAATAGGAAAAGTTTGGAATTTTCCTAGTCCGGATCCGATTTACTCGATTTCAGAAATATTGAAGAAAGGCGATAGTAAAGGGTGACAAAACTTCAAAATTTGAAATTATTCGGTCGATTAGTTAGAGATTTTTAGAACTGTGAAATTTCACTCATACCATGAACATCACCCTGTATATCCAGAATCCTAGCTCGGAGATGATCCATGAATTTTTAAAGCAAAAAAATCATAGAAACAATTATTAGAAAATTTGAAGAAAGTTTACTGCACCTAATTATGAAATTGAAAGGATATATTGGTACTATGGCAAAAATACATTATTTTTTACCACATAGTCCTTACACCTATAATTTCTGAAATATTAAATAAGGCGTACTTAGGTATTATTATATTATCTATCTATCGTTCAGATGTTAACGAATTCTATTGCTATTCAGATATTCATAATTCAAATTAGTTTATGGTTATTACCTGATAAGCTGGTTCTTGTTAATAACTCTTTCGTAAAAAAAAAAGTGAAAACGAATAACGAATAAATGAGATTATGTGCCTATCGTAAATTGAGAGCAGAAAATAAAGCGAAACAAAAAGTTTTAATATGTAAAATACAACAAAGTTCTTCGATTATGACGAGAACTGAACGAGTAAAAAATTTAGTATATTTTAAGGAATATTAGTAACTTTAATACCTTCTGGTTTTTTCATACAAATTTGATGGAATTTCTGTTTCTATCAGGACCTAGAGACACAATTTGGTTTTTCAGTGCATCATTTGAAGAATATCTTTTCTCGGCCATAACTCCAGAACGCTTGAAACTAACGTTTTGCGACCTTCAGGTCTTTTCATGCAAATTTGATGGAATTTCATTACATTTGAAATATCGGAATAAAATGAACAAAGCAATGAACTTTTGACTTAGCGCCCCCTATCGAAAGCAGCAAAAACAATTTATCATGAGTATATTTTTTCCTCAATCAACAAGATATTATCTCTCAGACGAGATTTAATTTGCAAAAAAATCTTGAGCCAAACTGAAGTTACAGACATCTCAATCAGTCAGATTTCTCCCTTTGCTCCATCCTTATATGATGTCGTAAAATCGAAAATGATAATTCAAAACATAAAGAATTTCCCAAGGATTTAAAGTGATGATATTTTTTCTTCAACTTGATATGAAACATTTTCGAGTAAAATTCATTTTTCTACTCGACGATAGCTATTACGCCCCCTAGCGGTAGAAGTATGAAGTTCAAAACAATTTTGGGTGTCAACTTATTGATATCGGCTACAGTAAATTGACAATTCGAGGATATCGGGTATGGTAGTCAAACTCTATAAGATATATGTCATTTATGGTATCATCCAAAGACACAGGATGAAACAATAAATGAGAGATCTTATAGAGTTTGACTACCACACCCGATATCCTCGAATTGTCAATTTTCGGTGTGTTTTCTTGTACACTAGTGGTGAAAATTTTTTACCGCAAGTATCTACGATGAGTGGATACTGAGATATATTCGCTCACCTCGCTTATTTGCCCACCCTGTACAACAATTGAAGGATTTATCTGTAACGATACAGCGACGGTTATGATAGATTCTGCTAGTCCGGTTCTCTTATTGATCTTGAATATCAAGTATGGAATTTTTAATATAATTTCGATCATATG
Organism: Harmonia axyridis; assembly: GCF_914767665.1. Taxonomy (NCBI): domain Eukaryota; kingdom Metazoa; phylum Arthropoda; class Insecta; order Coleoptera; family Coccinellidae; genus Harmonia; species Harmonia axyridis. The sequence goes on from NC_059503.1 coordinate 42,161,788, forward strand.
ATTCATATTGATATAAAATAAATAAATCATATATTTAAAATTCAGGCATGAAAAGAGGTGACATAACACCCCAACACATCTACCAGCAGTTAGCCAACCCTGCTCTTCAACCTAGGCATCGCGAAATGCTCAATGCCATTTTGCGAATTCAAACGCTTGGGCCAAGTCCCCGGGTCCTCAGTCCTGTGCCGCCCTCCCACCATATGTTTCCACAACAACAGCAATTACGAGTGTCCCCCCTACCAAACGGTGAGTGAACCTCTCGATCAGGGGTTCATATAGAATTTCTTCGCTTTGCTTTGGTAGTTAGATTGTTTGCTTTGGTAATTAGATGATTTGTTTGCTTTGGTAGTTAATGATTTGCTTTGCCTTGTTTGCTTCAGTTTTAGCTATTCTTTATTATGTGCTCTGGTTTCTTTTTTTTGAGGCCACTTTGGTGAAATGGTTTATTAAATTGATTATGAATATTTGAACATCTTAAATTCATAATATAAAAATTCGTCAAACAGAAGCCCTATCCAACTTCGTTGTAGCGGTATGAAAATATTAGATGTAGTGAATAGACGGTGTCCTCAAATTCCAAGGAATTAAGCGAAATTGAGTATGGCTTTTCTCAAACTAGTATCATTAACATATACACGTTAGTTCACTTTTTATAGAATAAGCTCTGTGTCAAACCCCTCCCAGGTACCACGTTCATCGAGAAGGTCTATTACTGTACTTCCTGAGCTGCTCGATAAACGAGGCAGCGGGGAGGGATCGTACTTATTTAGAGCTTACCTTTAGGTTCCTTTCACACGGTGAGCTGTACGTCTCACGCTCATGAGCGAGAGGTAGACCCGACAGATCGAAATGCAAAGACTACATCGGTGCTTTCACACGATGAGCTATAAGTCATCACGTATCATGGGCGAGAGCTTCTTTCATACGTCTCTCGCTTATGGGCGAGAGTCACATCGAAGTATCGAAATGCAAAGGGTACAACGGCGCTTTCACACGATGAGCCATGAGCTGTCACAGCTCATGGGCGAGATCCGTCACGTCTCATGCATCTCGATCAGAGCGTTGTATAGGAAACAAGGCCGTCGCTAGGCAGTAGGCAGGGTAGGAGTTCGCCTCGGACAAAATTCAGAGGCGGCATTTCAAGCTTGATGAATAAAAAATACATACGAATTGAATAAAACATAGGGGTTGCCATTTAAGATTTCAAACTTATCTCTTCCGCCTCCACTAGAATAATAGGTGATAGAAACACTGTATATTCTTCATTCTCAAAAGAATTTCTTAGAGAAAAAACGGAACTTATAATTTCTGTTGAATCAGTTTAGGGAAAATTCATGATTTGAAAAATTTAATGTACAATCTCAGCTCAGTAATATAAAAATTTCTAAAAGAATGTCAATTGTACAATCATATTTGATTGATGTAATTTTAGTACAACGTTTCCTTTTCTGTAAATAGTTGTAAATATTTTATAAAAATTATTACCTATAATGGAATAGTACATTGTACCATATGTCGAGACACGTTTATTTAACTTGAAAAAAAAAAATGGGATTCTGAGAAATGAATTCATATTTGAAAAGAGGAGTCAACCTACCAAAATATGGTAGGTTGAAATTGAATTTATTTGTTCCAACTACGTTAAATACATTTTCCTATTGTATAGAATTCTTTGAATAGTCAGGTACCGTCTACATATGAATATCATATATAGCATCGGAACTGACAAAATAAATGATGAATTATATAGCTCTGAAACAACTTGAATAGGGATAATTTTGAGTAAGTAGGTACGACAAGTATCGATCTGCCTACCCAGCAAGATTAGCGGTCCTGACAGAGGTTGTCCTGTACAGTATGTATTTGACTAGACTCCTCCTAAACGGTTGGACGGATTTTGATTTTTGTATGTTCAAGTGGATTCGGCAAAAAAAAAAATTCGTATTGAATGAAAAATTAATTAGAGAAACATTATGAAAACAACGTGGATCCAAACCCATTCTCGAATCCACTTGAACATACATACAAAATTTCATCGAAATCCGCCAATTAGGAGGAATTCAATGAAATGAACATGCAAAGAATAATTAAATACATGGAGTCCCATTCTGAAAGATCCCCTTTAATAATATAAATAATATAATGAAATGAATAACTTCCTACGAACAGTACGATTAGTCTATTCAAAAAAAAAATTCAAATGAAAGTTTCTTAGTTTTCAGGGGGACATCGGATGCAGATATTCAATATGAACTTGAAGTTTTACCTATATCAAGGCTGAGTAGGTATATTTTTCAAAAGGGGGATATATATTTTCTTCGCAGAATATTAATCTCCTTATGAAACTAAAAACATTATTCGTATCCTTCGTTTTTTCCCTAAATGAATTTTTGAATGAATGAAGATATGAAATGATTCATATTCAACATTCAATCATTTGTTTATGTATTCCATACGAACATATCCAAAAATACAACAAGTTGTTTCTTAATTTCACTCCAACCGCACACATGTGTGACACCGCGATAATAAAATCTCACAAAAGTTGAATGTAGAACCGGAAAACGATCTCGCTTATGAGCGAGAGCCGTACGTCTCACCGTGTGAAAGGATTGCATGTATGGGCGAAAAACGCTCTCGCTCATGAGCGAGAGCCGTACGTCTCACCGTGTGAAAGGAACCTTACTGTACCGATAAGGCCGCACCTACATTAGGTCCGCATTTCTCCCGATCCGATCCGACGTTGTCCGATGGTCGGACGACGTCGGAAGAAAAACAAACACCTTTATCTTAATGTTAGTGCCTACAATTGAAACGAAGCTTCCGAATTCTTGATTCCCGACGACTCACGACACTATCCGATTTGACGGCCGATCAATCATGTAGGCATTGTAGGCACTAACATTAAGATAAAGGTGTTTGTTTTTCTTCCGACGTCGTCCGACCATCGGACAACGTCGGATCGGATCGGATCGGGAGAAATGCGGACCTAATGTAGGTGCGGCCTAAGTCAAGAAAGTTTTTAACTTCAACAATCAATTAATAAACGTTCAATTACAGTAGAGAAATATCCTGCAAACGTTTTAAAATGAAATTAGGGGGAGCTCTAATTTTTGTTTTGTTTTTCTTATTGAACACTTGTATTGTCCAAGTAATTCATCTCAAATTAAGAGAGTTATCTTTTAGGGTTATAAATTCTATTTTGTTGAAATGGGACTGGAGGTGCAATAACTCGATATAATGAACCCCGTGTCTGGCGCAAGGTTTGCACTGACAGTGCTTTCTGCCATGCCATTCTCGTTAGTACCAAGATTCAAAATATGCCTCACAAAATTTCGGACGTAATTTCAGTCTCACGCTAGAGGATTATTTCATTGAGTAAATCCCTGAACTTTTCGTATGTTGTAGAATATGACCTCCCGAACAAGAAAATTTATGGGCCCAATTCAATCCTATGAATAGTTTTCGAGATAGATGGTATCGAAGTTGGAAAATGGAATTTATTTAAATAACATTTCTCGTAGAAAAACATCTTGAATGAAACACTTTTGCGCGATGAATATTGCTTAGCCATGAGGTATTAATTTTAGACTGTTAATCAATAAAAATTATTGTTAGATACTGGCTGAGTCAATCGTTATCCAAAATAAAATTAGTTTAGTTCATAAATCACCCTGCAATTAAAAAGTCTACCGTGGAATTTTCCGTTTTTTTTTCATTACTTTTAATTTGAGAACACTATTATAATTTCAAACAGTATTGGCTTTGCTATGACCAGTTTTTTAGATTCACAGGGCAATATATTAAGAGAGGCGACCTTAATTACAAAATTTGTCAAAAATTTGTATAGGTACATTGAAAATTTCATACAGAGACACGTTGAAGTTTACATGTTGTTATTTTCTCATTGTAGTCTGTAAGACATTTTACAGGGCTTCCCAAAGTCGGTTCTCACTGAGAGCATCTTAAGAACTATAAGATTCAGAGAAAAATCTTCAAATCCCCAATCTCCCCCTTGATTCGTTTTCGAGTTACTGTGTGAATTATGAACTAAACTAACTAACATTAAGAAAAATTTTTAACTCGCCCCGTATCTAAATATAATTTTTCATCAAAAACCAGTCTGAAATGATTACTTTATGGGTTAGCAATATTTGTCGCGCAAAAGTATCTCTTTAAAAAATTTTCCTACGAGAAATGTTATTTCGAAGAAATGCAATTTTCCAATTTCGACATCCTGTATCTCAAAAACTTATCGTAGAATTAAGGTGGGCCCTGAAACTTCCTTTTTCAGGAGGCCATATTCCACATCATACGAAAAATTCAGGGATTTACCGATGACAATTTTTTCATTTAGCTGCTACCGGATCCTTTTGTACCAAAATCGGTTGGCACATCAATGAATAATGACTACTACCATAGAATACTAATACCAAGGAATTTTAGTGGTGGGTTTCATAAAACTTTTCCCTACCACTGTATAGAAGGTAGCATACTTTTCATAGCTTACTCATTCAAAACTATGTATTGCTCATACTGTGGGAAATATTATTCCACACGACATTTTGCCCACACCTCACTTGATAGACCAATGAAATTGAGCTTTTGAGAAGTCGTTTCTATGGAAACGCAAGAAATGAACAGATACTGCCAACGAAGGCCATTTTGAATTGAATTAGGTACATTACTTTTCCTACAACTGCTATGAAAAGTAGCGTATTCTGCATAGTTTACTCAATTGCAAAACTATGTATTGCGCATACTGTGGGAATAGTTATTTATAATACAAGTGCGGAAGGCATTGATATTCTTCCACGAGTTCAAAATTCAAAAACGAGCCACGAAGTGGCGAGTTTTGGAATGAACGAGTGGTAGAATGAGCCTTCTGTACGAGTATTATACATTATTTTCTCTAATTCATTGCATTTTCATTGAAATTAATGAAATATTTCCATAAATATAATTTAGTGATTTTTGCATTGAAAAATATTGGTTGGCAGAACTGATTTCTTTAAGGCAAATTGATGAATTGACAGATAAAGCCGTGGCGGAAAGTTCGGAGTACCAACATAGAATAATAAAATATAACCATGAAAACTGTGCGTTTCTGATATATTCTCGCACGATTTTGTTCTACAAGATGTGGAAGAATGAACGGAATAACCACAGAATTAGAGAAATATTATTCCCCACGGCACTTTGCCCACACCTCCCTTGGTAGACCAATGAAATTGGGTTTATGAGTCGTTTCTATGGAAACGCAATAAATTAGCACATACTGTCAACGAAGGTCATTTTGATTTGAATCAAGTCCATTACTTGAATTATTGAAATTTGTGCAGTTGTAGGAGAAGTATAGTGTGCAACATGTGGAGAAAGTCCTTTGCTCGCTCGTGTGTTTGCGGCACTCGCCTTTCAGGCTCGTGCCACAAACTTCCACACTCGCGAGAAAAGTTGGACTTTCCCCACTTGTTGCACAATATACTATTTTGAAGATGAACACTATCGTTATTTCACTCCAAGGCAGTGAAAATATTCTGAGAGTCTACAGGGTGATTTGTCCGATTCGACCGATTTTTTTCTTTTATTCATAACTTTGGTATGGCTCGATCAATATTGATGAAATTTTCAGTGTAGAACACTATGATTGTTTACTTTCAATAAATCCAACACTTTCTCAGAAATACAGGGTGGGAGATATGATAAGTTCATATTAAATTTGTAGGTTGAAAAAACACCCTGTACATTCCGCTTTCAAAAATTCGCTACCTCCTTCAGATTCTACCATAAGTTTACATTACTGGAGCGTTTTTATTTTTTTTGGCACACGTCCAGTTTTCCTAAAAAAATTTTTCCTACAACTGCTATGAAAAGTAGCGTATTCTGCATAGTTTACTCAATTGCAAAACTATGTATTGCGCATACTGTGGGAAATATTATTCCCCACGGCACTTTGCCCACACCTCCCTTGGTAGACCAATGAAATTGGGCTTTTGAGTCGTTTCTATGGAAACGCAATAAATTAGCACATAGTGTCAACGAAGGTCATTTTGATTCGAATCAAGTCCATTACTTGAATTATTGAAATTTGTGCAGTTGTAGGAGAAGTATAGTGTGCAACATGTGGAGAAAGTCCTTTTCTCGCTCGTGTGTTTGCGGCACTCGCCTTTCAGGCTCGTGCCACAAACTTCCACACTCGCGAGAAAAGTTGGACTTTCCCCACTTGTTGCACAATATATAATTATTAAATTGTAAGGAAAGTGTTATTCGTAGTTAGTTGTAGGAAAAGTATAGTGTGCATGTGGAGAAAGTCCTTTTCTCACTTGTTGCACAATAAATTTTTATCGTAGTGATTTGCTCAATCAAATCATTTCTGTGTTCAATTTCAGTTCATTTTTGAAACTTTCATAGCTTTGAAACTACAATCAACGAGTTGATCAGTTAATCAAAATTTTATGAATCCCGTTGTAATTGTTTCTTCAAATTGAAGAGGAAGTTACATGTTACAATTGAATAAGTTTAAAGCTGAAAATTGTTACAGCTGAAACAAGTAATACTATTTATCCTATTCCAGTTATGAATATGGTGATCCTTCATTACTAAAAACAAAAAATATAGCAGCATTACAATGTTTTGCAAATTTTGAGTGCTATATTTTTTTGGGAAACTTTATTGTATTTGGAAATCAGCTGCTTACATATTCCATTTTGAGTAGTTTTTATATTTTTAGAAAATAATGTTACTCTATGTATGTTTTTACCTTAACTTCAAACTACGTATAATGATCTTCCATGCAAGCAGTTGTTATCATTTCCAAAATTTTAATTATTGACAACGGAACAAAAAAAAATGAGAAAGATGAATACTTCGAAAATAAAGTAAAAACTAGTTGGCCTTTTTTCCGAAAAACTGGTTTTATGAATGAAATCCTGGACCTAGAAAGCTGTAATAATTCCTTCAATAAACAAGTTTATTTTAATATGAAACTTTAACGAAAGAATTAAACACATGTACTTTTTTGTACATATTAGAATTATGCAGTTTAATTATTTCTCTACTAAATTCTACGTTGAAACACTTTTCACCTCTATTTTTCAATAATGTTTTGTGTGAATGACTTATTATACTGGCCGAGGATAAGTGGTTTCTCATTTGTTTTCATCAAATTAATTTCTGAAAATATTATTTTTCATTTAAGTTTGATGTAGGAGGCATATCATTCGGAGACAAAATTAGAAAGAATGGAAAACATACGGGAATTGTCGCCTTAGCGCATTTTGCTTACTTTATTCCTAAATTATTGAATGTCAACATCTACGCGATACGATAAGCGATGCAACAAGCGATTCGATAAGCAACCCGATCCTGATTCGATACCGATGAATTAGACTCGACGCACACGGGCTTTTCTCGCCGCGGTTTAGCGGACCAAAGAAACCAATGGTACGATTCACACGTAAATGCCACTAGCCGCCGGCAATCGACAGGAACTGCTTGATCGCCGCCTTTTCGCTGCGAAAAAATATCTCCAGCGGTTAGGCAGTACACGTGAATTAATTGGGTGGTTCACATGGACGATATTTAGCCAGATGCATCCATACTTAAAGGAGACGAAGTATTAAAGATTTGTAGCGGGAAAACATCGTCCGTGTGAATCGAGACTCAATTTTCTGGACGACGTGCTTGCTGCGAGATCGCAGCGTGCACCCCGCGAGACGATTGCTCGTGTGCATCGAGACTTATAATTTTGCGAACATAATGTAAGCATCTAATCTAGTGCACACTTGAACGATCGAAAAACTATACCGATAATAATTAACGGAATCGCGTTGGCGGGGGGATAAAGATCGTTCGACATGTCCGTTTAATCATGTCTGGTCAGCAAGAAGACGTGTAATTCTCTATTTTTTTTTATTCAGTGGAGCAGTGAACCTTTGCTTATGGAATTATACATTGAAAAGCTATGTCAGGACTAATTTGATAGGTGTTGCGTGGGAAAAATAGCTGAAAAGCTGAATATTGTGAATATTCATGAGTGTACCCAGTATTTTCCAGATCTCTGTTTCCTGTGTTGCAAGTACCGGTAAGAAAAAACAACGTCCTCCTCCGAGGAGCTCATGACGTGACGATCGATAAAAAACAACTGCTCCGTTGCTTATCCTATAGGCTATTGTATCGCTCCAGTGTGCTTGTTCACTTGATTGTTGCGAGGATAAAAGTTGCATCAGGTGATAAAAGATTGCTCATGTTGAATCGCTTTTCCTATCGCTCCAGTGAGAAACGCGCTATAGACGTTTCTTATATACTGAATGAAAAAAAGTATCCAAAATTTTTTTTTTTTTTCGTTTCTGATATGATCTAGTATTCAATTCTGAATATCTTTCTATACAAAAAAAAAAACTGAAAAAAATAAGGATATATGCGTGGTCAGTATGTTCGTTATTTCAATTCTCAATATCTTAAGCATGAACCGTTATCACATGTAGGAGATTGTGGGGATATTGGTCACCTGATTTTTGCAAAACTCGCCACATAGTGTTTCAAATATTGTTTTGAAAATTGTGAAATTGTGATCACAATTTATTTTCAAATTAAATCTCTTCTTTTTACGACTGCGTTGGATTCTACGAAGAAAAATAATGATAGTGTTCTAACATGTTTCTGCTCCTCAATCCAATAATTTCTGAGTTATTTAGGATTTCCCGAATTGATGTCTTACGTGAAGTCATTTGACTTCACTTCATAAAATCTGTTCCATACTCAGAGTAATAAACCTAGATAAAAGAAGCATATTTCATTTTCAGTGAGCAAATTTTGTACCCAACATGAACTATCAAATTTGACATGAAGCGCGCGGAATTGAAAACATATCAGTAATACGATTTTTCACTTAATTCGCGAGTTTCTCTACAAAGAACGCACTTCTTATATCCCATAGTGAATCAACGTTTCATATTAACTCAAAATATATTGAAATGAATACCTTAATATATCAGAAACTCAAACGCCAAACGACGTAAAACAACCGATGACACTAGGAGACCAAACCTTGGAGGTAGATACAGAAAATAATAAATATCCTGCTTATTATAAATTCAATAATTAGGAAAAATATAGGATTCAAAAGATTCAAATTTGCATATTTAATCGGGAATCACTCAAATAAACATATTTCATTCAATATAGTATGCATTCATGATGATATAGTTGAATTGTGGATTTGAAAATATATCACAATCCGACAACGTAATCTAACCATGCTCGGGACATGTAAAAACTGCGTATACTTGCTCTATGTTTATTACTTTATGGTTGCATAACAATACCTGTATTCATGGAAGATAAATTAACCCAATAATTCACAAGTGAGACTACCTCGGTAGTACTGTGGACTGAAGAGTTGACTGTGGTGCCGAAGATACCGGGTTCGAATCCTGGCTAGGTCGTGGATGTTGTGCATGTCTGGTGGTGGTTTATGAATTCGATAGAGTAAAAAATGAAATGTTCGCTGTATAGATGGCCTTAATAGCCCAGCACATATAAAGGAATATTTCCTTTCTATGTGCATCTTACACAGTTCGAATCTATGGCATCTATGGAATCTGTCACTTTGCCACGTAAACAATTTATTCGAAAAATATTCCCCCGAATTACACTCGTCCATCAAATTGACAGGATAATTTCGCATTCCAGCGTGTTTTCTTTGAAAAACTGCATTTGGTCATTTTCATTTTTGGAGAAAGAGCCCGACACCGAAGGTGGAGGGGACAACACGCTGTCATGCAAAATAATCGGTAATTTTGATGCACTTGTGCAATTACTTACGAAAACAAATTCACAAGTGACAGATCTAATTATTAGTCTTTAAAATTAGTAAAAGTAGAACCTTTGCCCCATTTACCTCCCATGACTGAAAAGATATTCCAAAAATACGATACAAATTTTTTGTAGCGATTGAGAATTCATCTATTCGATATGCAGCACATGAACTAATTTATGCAAAAATTCAGTACACGGAATTTTAAAGAAGCACGAAATGCATGACTATAAATACAAAAACGTACATCCTTAGAACCGGATGACAATATAAAAAGAATACATTTCTAAAGAGAAAATTGTAAACTTTCAAGTTTTTTGGTTCTTTGTAAAATTATTTGTGTTGATCTTATTTGTGGGAATAAAGCCAATTATTATTAATAATATTTTTCGAAAAGAATAATTCAAATAGTTGAAACAAAATCAATTAACGAGGGTCTATCCTCATCTTTAGATGGACAATAGAGTACGGTACTATATCTATGAAAAAAGTTGAAGAATGAGAAATTATATGTGGGTATTATTTCAATGATGTGCAAAACATACTGAAATACAGAATCAAATATTATCAATTGCTTCATATTAATTAATATGACAAAAAAAAGATCTTCGAAAAGATATTTCAAATTCTATTAATTTTGATAGTGTTAGAAACGAGGAAATTCTAAAGAGGTTATTTGATGATGAAAAAAATTAAATGGGTGTATTGACCCATTTCGAAGCGAATCAGAATTCATCTAAGTATTCGATGTGAAGCACATGAAATTCATTCATAATAATAATAACCCACTTTATTTCCGAACGAATGAAATGGTCATTATGGAAAATGTCAATTTCAATTATAAAAAAATTAATTTCAAAAAATTTTCAATTCTGAAAAATGACAAATCTTCAAAAAAAAATATTCAATTCTACCAAATAACAAAAACTTCAACAAAAAATCTTCAATTCTGTATTGTTAGTGATGAGTGTATTATCTTTGTTTGCTTACTCTACTATAAATAAAAATCACAAATGAAAATTATCTAATTGATCCTTTTTTTCATATGGATAATCTATTGCTCATTAACAAAAAATCATCATTATTTGATGTTTTAGTGTTTTTTTAACATTTCTGAACATCCTACCTATGTAGTATCATACATCATTTCGAAGGGAAAAAAATAACGAATTCAACAAAGTAATGATATATAGGGTGTTCCATTAAAAAAAATAAGGTTTGTGTTGAATCTTCAAAACCATACCCCGAAAAAAAAAATTGAGTACGCCACTGGATTCTACGCAGAATTCTGATTGAGACGTAGTTTTTACCTCAGCATTATTTCTAACAACTTCGGAGATAAGGGAGGGGTCCGAAAAGTATCAATTTCCAAAATCACCCTGTATCTTTTGAACGGAAACAGTTATGCAAAATCTGATTAGGCCAACTTAAGTTTCACGAAAAAGTAGGACAGGAACGTGAAAACCGCAAGGCTCTATCTTAAATAGCAAGCGAGAAACCTGGCTGTCTCACCCAAAATGGGATGCACTGTACAGATATTCACGAGATAACTTGAAAAAAATACAAATGAAGAGAAGTTCATAAGTGATCCCTAGCAATTGTTGATCAGTGTATTTCTGAAAATGAGTCTCTATTCAACAATACAATCGTCGTTTATTCTAAGATGCCGATTGATGGCAAGGTTAGTAAATTGAAATATTTAAAATAAGATTTACAAGATGTTCTATGTGAGACGCCTGCAATACATCTGAGTAATCTCTTGGATAATGAAGAGCCGCTGAATAAACACCCCAAATACAATTCTGTACCTAAGTCTTTAAGAGACTCTCTTTACAGTTGATAATAATAATTAGATCTGTCATTTGCGAATTATTGGGATAGTTTATCTTCTATGAAAACAGGTATTGTTGTGAAACATGTATTATGAATTTGGCTGTACACGAGACATAAATTCAGAAAATCCTAAATAACTAAGAATTATTGAATTTGGGGAGCATACACATGTAGGAACATTATCATTTTTCTCAGAATAATCCTACGCATCATTAAAAAAAAAAGATAGTTTAAATTCGAAAAACAAAAGTTATGGTCTAATTCTGATCACAATGTTTGACGCAATTTTCGAAAAACCCTGTGACGACTTTTTCAAAATTCAAGTGAGCAGAATATAATACACCATCTCATACATCACTCCGATCCATCTTATCTTCATCTTATTCATCATAGCATGCTCATTATCTTAAGAAATAATAAACTCTTTAATTTCATGCAGCCTTTTGCGTATCGCCAATAATGGCAAACAATTCGAACACATTAACAGTGCCTGGTGAGTGAAATTTTCTTTTAATCCAACTTCTTCGAAGTTTTTACATTGATAACACTTTTTCTTTTTGATTATCAATACTGAGTTTATTTTGGAATGTGTAGAATCCCAAAAATCTAATAGATAAAATCGTCCACCGTCTAGATATTCAGTATACAGGAAGAGTCTTGGACTTGCAGATATATTTCAACCGAAGGTTCCGGAGATCAAAAATAGTTCTATATATATTTTGATTATGTTATTTACCTGCTATATATATATATATATATATATATATATATATATATACAGGGTGAGTCTTTGACTTGTACATATATTTTAACCGAAGGTTCCTGAGGTCAAAAGAAATACTTTTTTCATTTACCATTTTTTCCGATTCGGCCCTGTTAAAAAGATATAGCCATTTTAAATTTTCAAAATGAGCTAATTCACCCCTGAAAACCGGAACACTGAAGTTTTCTCAAGCATAAGATATACCTTTTGAACCTTGGAAATAAGCTACTAAATTAGAAAAACCCTCATAAACTCACGTTTAACATTCCATTTGTTGAACAAAATACTGTTTATAATAAAATAAATGAGTTATTCCAATTTCGCTGACGCTAAAGATTAAATATTCTTCTCTTGATTTCTATTTCATTTTCGATAATTATAACGAATTGAACTCGCTACCATCCATATTAGCTCTGATACTCATATCCATTCATTCATTATATTTCATTTATATGATATCGTTGTTTATTTTTCGTGCAAAAATTAACCTTAAAATCTCAAATAAATAATATTCATCTATGAAAGATCTAACACAGACTATAGTAATCTGTGGTTTTAAGTTTGAATTTCAAATTTCGAGTGATGCCAAATATAAACACAGCAGTTCGGTTCGAATAATCTATGTTCTAACCTAAAATTTTCATTTACAGTTTACACTGTTATTGTTATAAGATATTTGTTATGAAATGAAGCATTTGATTTGTTCCAACTATCTCATAAAAATATTGAAATGCATCAATATTTTTGAAACCATCAGTATGAAAATATGGAAATATGTAAAATATTCTGGCTCTGTAATCAATGGAAAATGTTAGACTCCACTTGTAATCAAATTTGTTGTTAATGTGTACCTACATTATAGCCAACTTTACTACTTAATTCATCTTGATTTTGGCATTGAAAATAAATGAGAAGTATTCAATGTAAATATCCACAATAGAATATTTGGTTTCTTTTAACTCACCTAATTTGTTTTCACATTAAAACAATTATGGCCCTCTTGGAAGTATGTCAATCATAAGCTCTTAGGATGAATTTATGGAATAGCAAAAGAATAAAAGTATTCAATCTCAATCACATGAAAATTTGTCTAGTATGTACCTAGTCCTAGTGGTATGTTTCGATGTGAGTTTGAATGAGCCGAAGAAGAATACATTATTGTTCGATAGCAGCAGTCTTTAGTGGGATATTGATTGTTGTCATTATAATGGGACTATTTTGTGAAAACTTTTTTAAACATGGGTTTTATGAATAATCTGGACTTTTCAAAAAGAATGTTGATTTTAGTGAAGTATCTTCTTATTATCAGAGCTGTGCCAAAGCTCAGTGATTTTTAATCAAATCGAGGAGTTGAGGTGAGCTTATTCAAATAACTTCATTTTCAAACTAAGTTGGCTAGTACTTCAATTCTAAAATCTGAGAACATGACATCATAGTAAATATTCATTTCTGTAGTTTTTTTTTCCACAATAGAACAGAGTTGCATTCAGCCAAAGTACCCAATTTTTTGAATTTCACAGATAATTTTTTTTTTTTTAAGATCAAGTTATTCGAAAACGGCGCTTTGTACGAGAAAATATGAAGAATACTTTTATTTTTCAAATTAGCCAAATATTCTTCAATGAACGTTCACATTACTATTAAGAGTTGGTTTCTTCGAATTTCTGGTATTTTTATGATATGTTATGTTCATAACAAAGAAACAGAAGAATGTGTATGGAATCTGGTGTTCGGAGAAGGTGTATCACATCAAAAAAAAGCTATATTTCAAAAATCATTTCCTTCGATACAACCATTTACGAGATATAGCCGAAAATCACATTTTTTTAACGATTTTCAACAGCCTGTATCTTTTTAACCGGGCCGAATCGGAAAAAATGGTAAAGGAAAAAAGTGTTTCTTTTGACCTCAGGAATCTTGGGTTAAAATATATGTACAAGTCAAAGACTCACCCTGTATATATATATATATATATATATATATATATATATATATATATATATATATATTATACAAGGGAAAAAAGTTCTATTTTTTCTTTTTCTAACATGGAAAAATTTTCGAAGTCCATTATATATTATGCTTCTCAGTTTGTTCGTGCTTTTTGAGCGCGGTGGTGTTTTTTTTTTTGCTTTTTTTTTTCAAAAAGCACGAACAAACTGAGAACCATAAAATGGACTATGAAAATTTTTCCATCTTAAAAAAATAGCAAAACTCGAAATATATTGGAGATGATTCATATCAAGAAAAATAAAGAGGCTATGAACGATAAAACAAATACGAAAATATTTGCCCAAATATACTGCAATTTGATAGAATAATAGAAAATAGAACAATTCCCAAGAAAATTCTCCATGTAACTCCATCTACAATGACAACATCCAACTATAGACCCAAATAAGAAATTTCGCTCTTATGGATTCATTCAGATGTCGTAATATTGTCTTGAGTTGAAAAATTAAATTTGACGTTCATAATCATGACTATATAATTTGTTTGTGTTTCATGTATGCCAATTGTCTTGTATTATTTACTTATTAAATGTAATTTTGACGAAAATAGTGAAGTAAGTGTAAAGAAAATTTTGAAATAAATTTAGATTTATCACTGTTTGTATTTTACAGATTTCAATAGATTGTTGTATTTTCCTTGAAAAAGGCCATTGGTGGCCGAAACATATGTAGGAATAAATATATTTTATGAAAAAGTAAATAACTGTTCACTGGTCAAGAACCCTGTGCTAAAAAATTCCAAGAAAACTATTCAAACAATTTTATAAATCGATAAGCACAAGAAAATGAACAACAAATTATATATATAAATATATATATATATATATATATATATATATATATATATGTGATATTTAGCTCACAGAAACAAATCATCTTGAGCACAACGAGAATTGTCAGGAAATTTCTCCAAGGCCCATAGCGTCTGTGCACGCCTTGACCACGGTCCGGCGTCCATGGTTTCGTACCCGCGGATGACGCGGTGGAAAAAAAAATATATATATATATTTTTTTTTTTTTGAGAATAAAAAGAAAACTTTTTTCCTTGCCAAGCTTTCGAATTTATTTAAATCTTCTTCAGGGCTTCTGAAATACAATACAAATCCTTCACATTTCTGTTTAACAATAACTTAGTTAATAATTCACTTACAGAATGTGAGGTTATGTTTAGGAAACTTGCAAAACTACAAAACATTTGTCTTAATTCAGTTTACATTGATCCTTTGACATTTCAGAAGCCCTGAAGAAGAATTGAATAAATTCGAAAGCTTGGCAAAGAATAAAGAGTTTTCTTTTTATTCTCCAAAAAATCGAGTCGTTTGACCCTTATCAATAGTTCATAGTATACACTAAAGACTCTTAAAAATAAGTTTGAAGTTTATATATATATATATATATATATATATATACAGGGTGAGTCTTTGACTTGTACATATATTTCAACCGAAGATTCCTGAGGTCAAAAGAAACACTTTCTTCCTTTACAGTTTTTTCCGATTCGGCCCGGTTACAAAGATACAGGCTGTTGAAAATCGATAAAAAAATGTGATTTTCAGCTATATCTCGTAAATGGTTCTATTGAAGGAAAAGATTTTTGGAATATAGCTTTTCCTTGATGTGATACATCTTCTCCGAACACAAGATTCCCTACACATCTTTCAGTTTCTTCATTATGAACATTACATCACATAAAAATACCAGAAATTCGAAGAACCCAACTCTTAAAAGTAATTTGAACGTTCATTGAACAATATTTGGCTAATTTGAAAAATAAAAGTATTCTTCATATTTTCTCCTACAAAGCGCCGTTTTCGAGTAACTTGATCTTAAAAAAAAAATTATCTTTGAAATTCGAAAAATTGGGTACTTTGGCTAAATGCAACTCTGTTCTGTTGTGGAAAAAAAATCCACAGAAATGAATATTTACTATGATGTCATGTCTCAGATTTTAGAATTGAAGTACTAGCCAACTTAGTTTGAAAATGAAGTTATTTGAATGAGCTCACCTCAACTCTTCTATTTGATTACAAATTACTGAGCTTTGACACAGCTCTTATAATAAGAAGATACTTCATTAAAATCAACATTCTATTTTGAAAAGTCCAGATTTCCCATAATGCCCATGTTTAAAAAAGTTTTCACAAAATATTCCCATTATAATGACAACAGTCAATATCCCACTAAAGACTGCTGCTATCGAACAATACTGTATTCTTCGAGGGTCATTCAAACTCACACCGAAACATACCACTAAGTACATACTAGACAAATTTTCATGTGATTGAGATTAAATACTTTTATTCTTTTGCTATTCCATAAATTCATCCTAGAGCATATGATTGACATACTTCCAAGAGTGCCATAATTGTTTTAATATGAAAACAAATAGGTGAGTTGAAAGAAACAGGTTATTCAACTGTGGATATTTATATTGAATACTTCTCATTTATTTTCAATGGCAAAATCAAGATGAATCAAGTAGTAGAGTTGACTACAATGTAGGTACATATTATAGAACAAATTTGATTACAAGTGGAGTCTAACATTTTCCATTGATTACAGAGCCATAAAACTTCATTTCCATATTTTCACACTGATGGCTCCAAAAATATTGAAGCAGATCATTATTTTTATTTTTATGAGATAGTTGGAGCAAATCAAATGCTTCATTTCATAAAGGAATTACTTTCTATCAGAATGCACACTTATTTATTTTGTATCCACACAATTATTTTGGAAATTGTTTTTAAATTTCTCGAAAATATGTATGGAACTTCATTATTCTGTTGGGATTCTTCAAATCTTCGATGATTTTCATTTCATGCTAATAGCTAATATAATATCAAATATCATAATAACAACAACAGTGTAATCTCACTGTAAATAAATATTTTAGGTTAGAACATAGATTATTCGAACTGCTGTGTTTAAATTTGCAACACCCGAAATTAGGGTTCAAACTTAAAACCACAGACTACTAGCACAGATTACTAGTTAGTCTGTGTTAGAACTCAGATGAATATTATTTATTTGAGAATGTGAGGTTAAATTGTACGGAATGAAATAAACAACGATATATTATAAAGGCGATATAATAAATGAATGGATATAAATTATGAATATCAGAGCTAAGCTAATATGGGTGGTAGCGAGCTCAATTCGTTATGATTATCGAAAATGAAATGGAAAATCAACAGAAAAACATTTAATCTTTATCGTCAATGAAATTGGGATAACTCATTTATTGTATTATAAATACTACTTTGTTCAACAAATGGAATGTTAAAGTGAGTTTATGATGCTTTTCCAATGTAGTAGCTTATTTCCAAGGTTCAAATTGTATATCTTATACTCGCGAAAACTTCAGTGTTCCGGTTACCAGGGGTGGATTAGCTCATTATGAAAATTTAAAATGGCTATATCTTTTTAACAGGGCCGAATCGGAAAAAATGGTAAATGAAAAAAGTGTTTCTTTTGACCTCAAGAATCTTCGGTTAAAATATATGTACAAGTCAAAGACTCACCCTGTATATATATTTTTTTTTTCCACCGCGTCATCAGCGGGTACGAAACCATGGACGCCGGACCGTGGTCATTCTTGACAATGCAGTTCTCCAATTTATCACTTGAATTGCCATCTGTGTTTATCTATCTACATTAACAAATATGTTATTGAAGTTTTCATTTCATTTTGATTTTGTTTTACAATTGTAGTCACAGATGTCTCCTCCATATATATATATATATATATATATATATATATATATATATATATATATATATATATATATATATATATATATATATATATATATGTATATATATAATGTTCAAGATAATGATCGTTGAAAATGATAATATATACTATATAAGGGATATCGATCAGCAATTAACGAGATATATTTACTCTTTATTCATGTTTGATCTTTTAGTTGAGAATGCCTATCCTAAAACAATGAAAAAACTTCTATATTCTACTTCAATGTTGCCTTTGACTGAAAGTCAAACACAACCTGATATGGTGGGAGAAACAGAAGTTGTGAAATATAGAAACATCCCTTACCTTACCTACAAAATTAAGAATTGTTTTAAAGATTATAATAAAAAAGTGAAAATAGTAGCACAGTGCAAAAAGAAAGTGGCAAATTTATATTCAAAACTGAAGGACCCTATACCAAAAGAAATAAAATCGAATGTGGTGTACGAACTGGAATGTACTGACTGTCATGAAACCTACGTAGGTCAAACCTCTCAGTGGCTTAGAAATCGCATGAACTTACATAAAAGTGATATTAGAACAAATAACCTGAGATGTGCATTATCTGTTCATGCTAATAAGTACTCACACAGTGTTGATTTTAATAACGTAAAAATTTTAGATGTAAATGTAAATTATAAAAAAAGATGTATACTAGAAATGATCCACATACAAACTCAAAAAAGTAAAATTAACAAAAAAACGGACACGCAGAGATTAAGTCCAATATATGCATATCTCATAGAATTTTCTAACAGACCATTTTTCGATGGTCCAGTTGATGAATGACATTTAACCTAACTTTGTTTATTGCGTATTATGATATTGCGTTTCTTAATTGATAATCATTTGATATTACCCTGTTTGATGCTTGTGTCTGATTTTGTACATTTCTTAGACTTAGAGATTAACCTCGCATTCAGTAAGTTGTTGTACTCTGTTTTTTGTTTTATTGTTGATGATGTGTTTTGTTGTATTTTACAGTTGCCCTGAGGAAGAAGCAAAATAAGCTTCGAAAGCTAGGCTTTACATGAATAAAGAGTAAATATATCTCGTTAATTGCTGATCGATATCCCTTATATAGTATATATTATATATATATATATATATATATATATATATATTTATTTCGGGTGTCCCAGACTCGATGGCCTATTAGACGTTTCTGGAAAACTAATCATAATTTTGAGCTGAAAATTTGCATATTGGGGTTTGAGACAATGATCTTTCTCCCTAAAATATTTTCAGATCTCTACAACTTCCGGTTATACCGGAAACAGACTACTACTTCTTTATTTCAAATGACACACCCAGTATATTATTGCATCATTAGATAGCTTTTCTGATGGCAATTTCGGCAATATGCCATACCTTGGGTAAAAATTCAACGGTTCATGAGTTATTGGGATTCTTATGAAAAAAAGGGGGCCATGAGGACTCACATTTTTTTGAATATTTCAGCAGAAAAAGCATTTTTCCAAAAAAAATTGTTTTGTTTCGTTTACGCAAATACGTAGTATTATAAGACTGCTTTCGTCTTGGACCAAAAATGTACAGGGTGTTTATAAGAGGATCATGAACTTGGACAACTCAAATTCATCAAAACTCAAGATTTTCAAATTAGAACCTATATTTTTTATTATCTCAGTCGATTCTACGTACAAAAATAGTGGGGGTTACTTCAGCAAACCCTATACCTAAAATGAATACTTCAAGAGTTATCAGGGAATAACTTCAAATGAGGAAAAACCGCTATTTATAACTGTGGGAATAACTGTCTGTTACTTCCGTAAAACACAGAAAGAAAATAAAATTCGATGTTTGGATAACTAAATTTTACATTTCATGAATTTTAATTAATTTTTCGTTGGTGTTGTTGAGAAATCCATAAACCAATACAATTTTCAATTACGAATAATTCATTACAATTCTTGATATGTCAAATTTAGTTATGGAAACATCGAATTTTATTTTCTTTCTGTGTTTTACGGAAGTAACAGACAGTTATTCCCACAGTTATAAATAGCGGTTTTTCCTCATTTGAAGTTCTTCCCCGATAACTCTTGAAGTATTCATTTTAGGTATAGGGTTTGCTGAAGTAACCCCCACTATATTAGTACGTAGAATCGACTGAAATAATTAAAAAATATAGGTTCTAATTTGAAAATCTTGAGTTTTGATGAATTTGCGTTGTCCAAGTTCATGATCCCAATATGCAAATTTTCAGCTCAAAATTATGATTAGTTTTCCAGAAACGTCTAATAGGCCATCGAGTTTGGGACACCCGATATATTGTTATGGATTTCCTTAAATAAAAATTAGTAGTCATTGAAATTAAGTAAAATTGGAAATAATTCGAAATTCGCAGTTGGTTTCTTAGATATTCATTTAGTCATATATATATAAATTTCGAATTATTTCCAACTTTAATTAATCTCAATGACTACTAATTTTTCATTTGAGGAAATCCATAACAATATATATATATATATATATATATATATATATATATATATATATATATATATATATATATATATATATATATATATATGTTCGGATAGGTTTCCGCGGTAAGAAATATTTGAACTTTGTGTGTTCCGGATTGGACCGCGTCTAATATTTTGTCGTGTTCGACGTTCCTGAGGTCAAAAGAAATACTTTTTTCATTTACCATTTTTTCCGATTCGGCCCTGTTAAAAAAATATAGCCATTTTAAATTTTCAAAATGAGCTAATTCACCCCTGAAAACCGGAACACTGAAGTTTTCTCACGTTTAACATTCCATTTGTTGAACAAAGTAGTGTTTATAATAAAATAAAATAGTTATTCCAATTTTCGTTGACGCTAAAGATTAAATATTCTTCTCTCGATTTCTATTTCATTTTCGATAATAATATAACGAATTGAGTTCGTATTAGCTCTGATACTCATATCCATTCATTCATTATATTTCATTTATATGATATCGTTGTTTACAAGAATTGCCTTTTAACCTTAAAATCTCAAATAAATAATATTCATCTCTGAAAGTTCTAACACAGACTTTAGTAATCTGTGGTTTTAAGTTTGAATTTCAAATTTCGAGTGATGCCAAATATAAACACAGCAGTTCGGTTCGAATAATATATGTTCTAACCTAAAATTTTCATTTACAGTTTACACTTTTATTGTTCTAAGATATTTGTTATGAAATGAAGCATTTGATTTGTTCCAACTATCTCATAAAAATATTGAAATGCATCAATATTTTTGAAGCCATCAGTATGAAAATATGTAAAATATTTTGGCTCTGTAATCAATGGAAAATGTTAGACTCCACTTGTAATCATATTTGTTCCTAATGTGTACCTACATTATAGCCAACTTTACTACTCAATTCATCTTGATTTTGGCATTGAAAATAAATGAGAAGTATTCAATTTAAATATCCACAGTAGAATATCCAGTTTCTTCAAACTCACCTAATTTGTTTTCACATTAAAACAATTATGTCCCTCTTGGAAGTATGTCAATCATATGCTCTAGGATGAAATTCAAATTAGCCAAATATTCTTCAATGAACGTTCAAATTACTTTTGTTGGTTTCTTCGAATTTCTGGTATTTTTATGGGATGTTATGTTCATAATAATGAAACAAAAGAATGTGTATGGAATCTTGTGTTCGGATAAGATGTATCACATCAAAAAAAAGCTATATTTCAAAAATCATTTCCTTCGATACAAATATTTACGAGATCTAGTCGAAAATCACATTTTTTAACGATTTTCAACAGCCTGTATCATTTTAACCGGGCCGAATCGGAAAAAATGGTAAAGAAAAAAGTGATTCTTTTGACCTCAGGAATCTTGGGTTAAAATATATGTACAAGTCAAAGACTCACCCTGTATATATAGAAATAGTCCGGAACACAGAATTCATTTTTACGTTATCCCTACGACTGCAGAACTTGTGGAAATTCTCCCTCTATTCGATCCATCCAATTCACTCCCACCAAACTGGTCATAATGAATCAAATAAGTATAGATGGAGCTAATATTGTTTACATCCCTTCTGTAATTCATCGAACAGGTTTGGCGTTTAATAGCTAATATTGTTTACATCCCTTCTGTAATTCATCGAACAGGTTTGGCGTTTAATATGATACATCTCTAAGAAACATCTTTCCTTTCCACTAACTTCAAGGATTTTGGTGGAATCATAATTCATTGGGTGATCTTTGTCCCGGGCATGGTCTGCTAGGGCACAAATCTTATTCGAATTCTTGATGTCGCTCTTGTGTTGAGCGAGAAGCTTTTGAAGAGAAGGATTGCTCAACACAAGAGCGACATCAAGAATTCAAATAAGATTTGTGCCCTAGCAGACCATACCATACTCAATTGCTATATATATATATATATATACAATTTCAATGTAGTAACCCTGAGGAAGGAACCAATCAGTTCCGAAAGCTTGGTATGAATAAAGAGTAAAACCGAAATCCTTCTTATCAGTCGAATTCCCTTAATAGATTCACGATATTTATAGTACGACTGTTATCTGGAGACAATATATATATATATATATATATATATATATATATATATATATATATATATATATATATATATATATATATATATATATATATATATATATATATATATATTATACGTGAAGTTAAGAGTCTCAGGTATATTTAGATCAATGAGATAAGGGTTTATCGACTCAATGTTTGGAGGAATAAATCAAAAGATGAACTCTTTATTCTGTGCCAAGCTTTCGCATTTTTTAATGCTTCTTCGGGGCTTCTAAAAGAAAGTACAATAATTTTCACAATGAACAATTTAAAATATTTTTTTACACATTGAACTTACCGAATGTGAGATTTTTAAAGTCACTAGCATCATGCATATATATAATAGATAAGAAAAAAAAAAAAAAAAAAAATAATTATAACAGATAACAATGTTAGGATGTTTCGATCTAGGAAATTCAGTGATATAAAAGTGTATCACTGAATTTCCTAGATCGAAACATCCTAACATTCTTATCTATTAGATATATTGCGATCAATAATTTTCTTACGAATTATATAATTATATATATATAATTCGTAAGAAAATTATTGATCGCAATATATCTAATAGATTACAATGTTAGGATGTTTCGATCTAGGAAATTCAGTGATACACTTTTATATCACTGAATTTCCTAGATCGAAACATCCTAACATTGTTATCTGTTATAATTATTTTTTTTTTTTTTTTTTTTCCCCTTCACACTTTCGTGGTTATATAGGATCAACCGGGTGGGAGCACCAAGGTAAAAATCCTGTCGTCACCTTCAATAGGAGTAAAGCACCTGGCGGATGATGTTAACCGTCCCCAGTACAACGGCCTTCTGCATCCAACAGATAGATAGATAATTATATATATATATATATATATATATATCTATATATATATATATATATATATATATATAAAATAATTTTCATGTCTACATTGTTTATTTATGGAATTCACAGGTTATGTTTCAGTCCTGTGTGATTTATATTCAATGTGTTTCTTCTTTGGTTTTTCATTGATCTAGGGGACCATCGTAAAAGTTTTTATATTTTGATATTTCCAATAGATAACTGTATATGGAACTTGAATTGTTCGTATCAGTTTTCTTATTTATTACTTCTCCATTTTTATTTATCTCAATCATTTCATGCATAAGTCTCTTTTGATATTTTTCTGTTTTCAAAACTTTTACACCTTCGAAATCTACACGGTGGTCCATATTATGTGCATGTATAGCTAGAGCACATCTTTCTTTATATTTGGTTATATCCGATTTGTGTAGTGCTACTCTACTTTTAACTCATTGGGAGGTTTGTCCAATGTAATTGCGTTTGCAATCTATACACCCTATTTGGAAGACAACGTTGCTTTTTAGTGGAGTTTGTATGGGGTCTTTTATTCTACTATATAAATTTCTAACTGTTTTTGGATTATACAATGCAATTTTCATAGTATCATCCTTGAATATATTTTTCAATTTTGTTGTTAAGTTGTCAATATTCGGGTATGATGCAAAATGGACGCTCCTTGTATTTTGGTCTTGAATTATTGTGATGTTTGGTTTTCATTATTTGCATAGAGTAGTTTATTCAACATGTTATTTGGATATGCATTTTGTTTCAGAGTTTCTATTAATTTTTTTATTCCATCTTGTTTGAAGCATTCATGACATCTTCTATTTATTCTAGTTTTCATTTGTTTAACAGTGTTTATTTTCACATTTATTCTCTGATTGGATAGAAAGTGGATGATTTTATTTGCATGTGTTTCTTTTCTGTGCCAACTCAGTTTTATTTTGTTATTGTGCCTGTGTGCTTTGGTATCTGAGAAAGGTACTGCTTGTTCGCTATTTTCCATTTCGATAGTAAATTGGAGATTTTCTGAGTGGGAGTTGAAGCATTCAAGTGTAGTGTGGGTTTGATGTTCAGGTACTACCATTATAATGTCATCTACAATTTTTTTTTACGAACAATATTCTGTATGGCAACTTAATTAAACAAGAATCTAAAAAATTATCTATCACATATTGTGCTGAATTGGGGTAAGTTTTGAACCCATTGCACATCCAAACACTTGTAGGTAGAAGTTTTGTCGAAAAGTGCAATAGTTGTTGTCTAGCAAGAAGTCTATTATTTCCATGAACAATTCCATATCTATCGTCGCATGTTCCTTTATGGTATTCCATTTAAGTTTCAGAATATCAATTATTTCCTTTTAGTCTAAATTGCCAAACAAAAACAAATTCCTAGAGACCCCACTCAAACTATACAGAATAAATGTAACGTAACATAAAAAAAAACTACAACAACAAAATCATAAAACAGAAGAACAGACGAAACAAATGAAAATATACAATTCTGTAGGCCCAAGAATATATGGTAATCCAAAGATTCATAAGGAAACCCATTAAGACCGATAGTATCCAGCATAAACAGTCCAATGACTTCACTTTCAAAATTTGTAGCTGATATTCTTAAAACTGCCTATAATTCAGACAATCAATATTATGTGAAGGATTCATTTCAGTTTGCACAGGAGGTAAATGATTTTGAAATACCAGAGCAATACCGATTAATTTCCCTAGATGTTGTAAATTTGTTTGGCAATTTGGACAAAAAGGAAATAATTGATATTCTGAAACTCAAATGAAATACCATAAAGGAACATACGACGATAGATATGGAATTGTTCATGGAAATAATAGACTTCGTGCTAGACAACAACTATTGCACTTTTCGACAAAACGTCTACCTACAAGTGTTTGGCTGTGCAATGGGTTCAAAACTTAACCATGTTTTAGCACAATATGTAATGGATCATTTGTTAGATTCTTGCTTAATTAAGTTGCCATACAGAATATTGTTCGTAAAAAAATTTGTAGATGACATTATAATGGTAGTACCTGAACATCAAACCCACACTACACTTGAATGCTTCAACTCCCAATCCAAATCTCCAATTTACTATCGAAATGGAAAATAGCGAACAAGCAGTACCTTTTTCAGATACCAAAGCACACAGGCACAATAACAAAATAAAACTAAGTTGGCACAGAAAAGAAACACATGCAAATAAAATCATCCACTTTCTATCGAATCAGAGAATAAATGTGAAAATAAACACTGTTAAACAAATGAAAACTAGAATAAATAGAATATGTCATGAATCCTAACAAGATGGAATAAAAAAATTAATAGAAACTCTGAAACAAAATGCATATCCAAATAACATGTTGAATATACTACTCTATGCAAATAATGAAAACCAAACATCACAACAAATACAAGACCAAAATACAAGGAGAATCCATTTTGCATCATAACCGAATATTGATAACTTAACAACAAAATTGAAAAATATATTCAAGGATGAGACTGTATAAATTGCAGTGTATAATCCAAAAACAGTTAGAAATTTATATAGTAGAATAAAAGACCCCATACAAACTCCTCTAAAAAGCAACGTTGTCTACTAAATAGAGTGTATAGATTGCAAACGTAATTACATTGGACAAACCTCCCAATGGGTTAAAAGTAGAGTAGCACTACACAAATCGGATATAACCAAATATAAAAAAAGATGTGCTCTAGCTATACATGCACATTGAATGGACCACCGTATAGATTTCGAAGGTGTAAACGTTTTAAAAACTGAGAAAAATTATTAAAAGAGACTTATCCATGAAATGATTGAGATAAATAAAAATGAAGAAGTAATAAATAAGAAAACTGATACGAGCAAATCAAGTTCCATAAACAGTTATCCATTGGAAATATCAAAATATTAAACCTTTTACGATGGTCCCCTAGATGATTGAAAAAACAAAGAAGAAAAGATGTTGAATATAAATCACAGAGGACTGAAACATAACCTGTGAATTCCAAAAACAAACAATGGTGACATGAAAATTATTTTAATATGTATAAGTATGATCTGGCTAATTTCTGTTTACTGTACCTGTGAAAATGTTTTTAAACTAAAATATAATTGTACTTTTATGTAGAAGCCCTGAAGAAGCATTAAATAAATAAATACGAAAGCTTGGCATAGAATAAAGAGTCCACTTTCTTTTTCCTCCAAAAAATCGACATATTGTATTATAACGCTTTCAGATTTCTGAAAGACTCTAACAATTAAAAATGTTGTGAATATTTTTTATTGTTTGAACGTCTGATGAATTTTCTTTCTAAAATGTTCAATTGAATGCCATCTGAAAGCTTCATGATACACTATTTTTTGTACTTTCTTTTATCACTAATGAAAAAATTACTCGGTTATCTCGAAAATGGTAAATTCTAGTTCTGTTGATTTCAGAAATGAAACAATTTCTTAGAAAAGAGACAGTTGTGTTGATTTTCAATGAGGAAAAGATCATCGCACTCCTATATCTACATGATTGGATAATTTTGGCAGGAGACACTTGCTTTATTCGAAACATCACAGACTTCAATACCTAAAAATTGAAACAATGAATGTTATAATACTAGAGTTATAAGTAAAAAAAAATTTTTCACACCCTGTTTGTTAGGATATATGTTTGAGAGGGGTCTACACCGTTTCAACAATCAGTTCAAAAATTAGTTCGCTTTATTTTACGCTAAAGACCATCGATTTATATGAAGTTTCACTATTATTATGAAAAGTTCGTTTTTGCGGAAAGTACTTTTTAAAACATTTTTTGGAATGGCGAAAAAAAAAGAATTAGATTATTTTTTTTTTTGGAAAATATAATATGCATGATATAACTTTTCCAACAAACATTATTTTTTTATGAATTTTCACATAACGATATTTTACAAAAATTCTTGTCGAAGGCTGAAAATGCGTTTTTCCTAAAATTAAACATGTAAAAACGTATTTTCAATTCTTGCATGTGGTAGAAAAGACGATACATCAGAGGAACGTTTGAGATTGCTTTACTCCACCTGAAAATTGGTGAGATCTCAAAAACACTGAGGAGACCGGAGTAGTTAAACTTTGGCAGATCACGAGAAAGTCACGTGGTATGAACCCCTCTTAAAGTTTTTTTTTCATCCAACGCCAAAATTATTGTACTAAAATCTGGACCACCCTGTATATGTTGATTGTATATTTTCACATAACATCAGGGGATTGATATTTTCTGAAAGATGTTTGAAAAGAAGACTAATGAAATGAAAATAAACGACATAATAAATTATGGAAATTCTAAAGCATTTATTCTAAAATACGATAATTGTTATTTCGGGTGATACCTCTTAGTTGATTAATAATATTTGAAACGATCCGGTAACAAACGCATCCTTATGTATCTGCAGCGATGCACCAGCGAATACCCTCGCCAAGAGAGCTGCAAGTACATACACAGAGCATATTGCAGAGGGCGCTCATTAAAAAGAGACTAGAAGAACAGCAGGTTAACTTCCGTAAGAAGCAGGAGATGCAGCAGATGCCCAACAGCAGTTCAACAAACAAGAATGTATCGTCCCCGCCGACGCCTTTGGCATTCACGCCCACCTCGGTTCTACGTAAAATGACAGCTGATAAGGAGGATGGTAAGTTTGGTGTTGCGGAGGTGGTGGCTTATTTGTAACATAGTGAATGCATTTAAGAGTTCTGTTTTAGAATAGCAGGATTGTTTTGAACATGTTTTCCTTAATTTTGGGTATTGTGTTCAATGTTTTGTTTTTTGTTTATAACATAGTTTATAAAATTTGGGGACAGGATAGGCAAGAGGCACGATGATATGTAACGTATAGGCATTCATGATTAGAATAATATTTTGCTTCCTGTTATCTGAAATTAAATTAAACCTTCGATAACTACATCTACATCTAGAATTCGAATATAAACTTATCAAATAGTAAACAAGATTTCCCAAATTGAGCCGTGCCATTTCAAAATAAAGTGACAGCTATATTTAAAAAGTAAGAGTAGATTAAAGCTGTATTTAGTATATAAACTAGTTTATCCGGTGAATATTCAGTTGACCCCAACTAAAATAAAAAATATTTTCGGTTAAAACTGATTTCTGGCTTGAATTTTTTGAAGACAGTTGTTTTTGGTACGAATGTTGTGTAATGGAATTTATTACTTTAGTACACTAGTGCAATACCCAACGGACAACAAGCAATATTATCGACTGTATGTATTGATGTATATCCAATTCATTTGTATGGCGACTTACGTATACCGACTCAACGTGATATCATTATCATTGCTAGTTGCTTAGTGTTCCGGTATGAGAGCTTACTTAGGTGAAAATTTCTTGTGAATGAACTATAGACTTTGATTTTAATGATTTCGAATCGATTTAGGTAAAAGATATCCGAAAATGAAAGGGATGGAAGTATTTTATGGAAGAATGTCAAGTGGATTATAAAATTAACGTTGTCTCATCATTTGATGAGACAAACTTTCTCCAATGATATTCTGTCCTTTCATTGATTTGAGAATTTTCAAGAATTTTGGCATAGCATGAAGAAGAAATTTATGGCAGTTTAGGTTTGAGTGGTGTCGTCTAATAAATCTGTATTTGATTCTTCGAAAATCTGTGATCTAGAGTGTTCTGTGTTACCTGTCTCCCTCAATACCACAAATCATGTTAGTTGTAACGAGAAAGAAATTACTGTTATTGCATTTTTTATCAAAACATTCTTCTCTGCATTCAACAACCTAGGTGCGGTAATAATTTAGAAACGATATCTTATATGAAAAACTTTCAGCAATTTTTTTGGAGTGCCCTAAGATTTATCCCATCAAATATAAAAATTTCTCAATGCAATAACTTCCTATATATTTCCTATAACGAATATCTAGTTGACATTCTTTCACTAACTACATCCAGTCTCTATATAATTATTCCTGTGAATAATTCAAAGTCATCGTAGATATATCGCGATAAATTTGTTTCTCTATGTCAGTATCGTAATGAGTTCATTACAATTCTAAAAACAATGCTGTAATTAACTCATTACAGCACTGTTTTCAGTTATATTTTTCGATTTGTGGTTGTTTACACTGACTTCCGATCAAATTTCAACGCGTCAATTGTCAATACAATATGATTTAGATAAAGTGAAAAATTGTCAATACAAGATGATTTAGATAAAGTGAAATGATTTGCAACTTTATTCGCATTTCTCTTAATTCTGGTGGTGTTAAATCGATTTCGTCTGACATATTTCACGAATTTAATGCGTATTTATAAATCATTTCAAAATTCGAAATGTATGATTCAAATTCAAAATCCGTAATATGTCAATTTTCGTAATAGTTACACCTACTGCCAAGATACAATATAAAAGTCACTAGGATGTATAATCTGAATTTCGACAATATTTCACAAAACTTGACTGAAATAGAGAAGTTTGTTTTTATTGGAAACTTCGTTTGACTTGTGAAATCTCAATCTCTGTCACTACTGAAAATATTGGATGTGACAACATATTCATGATAGAAACCTATATTTATATATAAATAATGAAGTAGAAAGTAGATCCAAATCTGTCGAGAAGAAAAAATAGGAAACAAATGACTCAGGATACTTATTCTGTAGGAAATAAGGATTCCAAGAACATAGAGGCTAACAAGTTTCAACAGGGCAGAGCTGTAGTTGGAGCCAGAATGCAACAACAACCTCAACAGCAGAACAACCAGTGGAACAGTCAGTATCACTCAAAACAACGTAAGTTTATTTCAAGATCTGCCGAGTTGGATGAGTAGTTACAATGTGAATTATTTCCAAATACAGTTTCTAGCTATCAAAACCACTACGACCATAACTCAGGTCTAATGCTTTTCTTTGATTGAATAAGCTTCGTTGTTTTGATAGTCCTGAAGATGACTCTTACAACTATCTGTATCCCAATTGTATTCTACAAAATTTCTTCTCATTACTGAGGATATCTGTCGAAAAGTGGGACACAAACAGTTTTTGTTTTATGTCGATACCTTGGCAGTGTTTCCAAAAATTATGTAATGTTTATTTCCTTTCAACAAGCCTAATTTAGCCTTTCATTATTATCCTTCTTTTATCTTTTATTCAATGAAAATATGATCATTTTTACTGGCACTTTGGGTCGGAGCACTTGACCTGCAAAGAAATCCAGACGCCGCGGTAGTTTTCACTCCATATAGGTAGAAAAACCTTTGGAATAATGGGGCAAGGCACATGGGAAGCGCTATCAGGTACCCGCAAGCTTATTTATGTGCACCGGGCCTTTCTGGAATATTTAATGATAATAATAATAATTAAAATGTTTATTTGACCCACATACATTTAGTTATGAATTTACGGAATATGACGGAGTATGACAATCTGTAGTTGCTATAGCTTCCTTGACTCCTTCCTGTTTATGCTATGGCTTCCTTGACTCCTTCGACATTTTGGCGGTGGTTATTCATAGACCGCTGATTATCTTTTCCTGACATTATTTGATTCACGCCATTAACTATTCAAATGATTTTTAGGTCTAATATTAACAATTAACCGGTATAAGAGGTTCAATAAAATTTTACAGTCATAAAGGGTGATTCATTGATAAATAGGGCCTATCTCTTTATAATCAAGATACAGTGTTTTATTGATTTTGTCAATTTCTTCAGTTACCCATAACTTTCGAACCATCATATTTTCATGATATTTGGTACGTTAATTATATTATGTTATACACACATCGGAAAAGTCTAAGGATATTCTTCGAAATGATTGGTTTTGAGTTAAATGAAAGAAAATTCGAGGAAATTATGTATAGATGTATTCAATAATTGTTTATATACTTCAAATAAACCGAAATTTTTATAATGAAAAAGTGAAAAACTGAAAAAAATCGAAGTCTCTAAATTGCGAAAAACATAGTAATTATTCTTAGTAATTTTTTATGGAAAATCAATTCAAGTTTGGCATTTAATACAATGTGTGGCCTCCTCGTTGATTAATTACGGCTCTACACCTACGATTCATAGACAAAATCAGATTGTTTAGGTCTTCCTGATTTAAATTTGTCCATTCACCTGTCAGAAGCTCCCTGAATTCTAAAACATTTCGGACGTTTCCCATATTTGGCGTAATCCTTCTTTGAAGCATGTCCCATACATGTTCTATCGGATTCAGGTCCGGAGATTGTGCTGGCCATGGCAAAACATCAATTCCCTCATTATCCAACCATTGTGTCACAATACGAGCGGTATGGGGACGAGCATTGTCATGCATCAAATGGAAGTTTTCACCAACAGCTTCTGCATAAGGTTGTACAATTGGTTGCAGAATATTTTCCAAATATTGCTGAGCTCTTAGAAAACCATCAGGAAAAACGAGCTCTGTTCTACGTCCAATGGAAATTCCTCCCCACACCATAATTGTACCACCTCTATAACGGTGTACTTCCTGGACGTGTCTCAAGCGTTCTAAATTACCAGATCGTCTCCATAGTCTTATTCGACGAGAATCTGGATGATATCCGAATCTTGATTCATCTGTGAATAAAACTGTGGACCACTCATTGACACCCCAATTTTGAAACTCACGACACCAATTCAATCTTGCAGCGCGATTTCCTCTGGAAAGTGGTGGACACCTAATGGGCCGTCGGGAATGAAGATCGGCTTCATGAAGACGATTCCTCACAGTATCTCGCCCAATGGTCAAATTATGAGCCCGTTGAAATTCCATAACCAACTCAGGAGCCGTTATAGTGGGTTGCCTTCGGGCGGTCAAAACCAAAAATCTGTCTTGAATAGCAGTTGTACAACGTCCACGTCCTGGATGATTTTCGGCAGGATTTCCAGTTGTTCTGAAACGCCTCCACAAACGACTTATAACACTTTGTGAAACACCCATTCGCTCAGCTGCATCGACTTGTCTCATGCCCCCTTCAAATAAACCAACCACTCGATTCATCTCTTCCAAAGTTAAATGATGTCGTTCCATAATAAAAAGAAGTTGATAGAAAAATATTGTCGATGTTATAACTCAAAATCGATCTAACGAATGCATGAAATGATTAAAATCAAATACAGAAATTTTAACTGCGACATTCATTTTTTTTATTTTTATCATATCTCCCATATTTTCTTGGCTAGCATATGTATACAACCAAAATTCATTCCGCATGATGATTTCAATTGATAGTCTGCAAAAAACTTGAGATAAAAGCAATATGCGATTTACCATGCGAGATATACTGAAATATCCTTAGACTTTTCCGATGTGTGTATTATGTTTACTTCATACAGACAAAGCAACTGAATTTTTTCCAAGTCCGTGCTATACTCCCTATATACAGGGTGATTCCGGAGGAGACTGTCAGATTTCAAGAGAAGTTTACACTAATCAAGGCAGTTTCGAAACAATGTTCGGTTTATGGTTGAAGGCCTTTATTGAGAGTCTACAGAGTGATTTGTCGGATTCGACCGATTTTTCTTTTATTCATAACTTTTGTATGGCTTGATCAATATTGATGAAATTTTTGAAGATGAATAATATCCTTATTTCGCTCCAAGGCAGTGAGAACATTCTGAACTAGATAGTAAAGCTGTGTCGTCCAATGATACAAAGATCTTCCTGAGTTCTAAAGTAGTTTGTTCAAATTCGAAATTCAATGTTTCCGCAAAAATATGAGGGCCAACTAAATTTTCGTCTATTGTTTCATGCCAAATATTGGCAGAATATCTGTGTTGTGTATTATGACTTTTCTTCAAATGCGGGTAGTCTCTTGTCCATTCGTGGGAATTATGGATATTAAAAATTCCGTTCTTATTAAACATAGCCTCGTCGATGAGGCTACTGTAATGACTTACTTCCACCCAGTATTTTGACAATTTTTGCTGACGATACGTCAATTGTCATATCTGCTGGTTCTAAGGAAGATCTAATGAGTCAGCTGAAACATCCCTTTCAGGTGTTTGTGGAATTGTGTAGAAAGAATGCACTGATGGTTAATATAGGAAAAACTAAATGAGTCCCATTCAAAACTAAGAGTTCCCATGATGGTGTGTTTTTAGTTTGAGGGCTTCAACATCCAATCCGTGGACTGCACAAAGTTTCTGCAGAAATTCGTGGATCGCCATCTGAGATGGGAGCAGCAGTTAGATGCTCTCTGTAGAAGGGTGAATAGTTTCCGTTCCGCTATTTCGCGCTAAAGCAATCCATGCCACAGTCATGTTGTCAGTGTTATTACGGCCTAGTATACTGACACCTTTCATATAATGTGGTATTTTTTGGTGACTCTGTGCACAGTAAGGGAATGTTCATTGCACAAAAGAGGGTAATGCGTACTTTATTCAGCATACCCCATAGAGACTCTTGAAAACCTTTTTTTTGCGGTCCACATGATTCTCACCATCCTCAATTTGATAAAACTATTTTTCATACATTCGAAAGAGCTTTGTATCATTGGACGTTACAGTTTCACTATCTAGTTCAGAATATTTTCACTGCCTTGGAGTGAAATAACGATAGTGTTCATCTTCAAAATAGTATATTGTGCAACAAGTGGGGAAAGTCCAACTTTTCTCGCGAGTGTGGAAGTTTTAGCACGAGCCTGAAAGGCGAGTGCCGCAAACACACGAGCGAGCAAAGAACTTTCTCCACATGTTGCACACTATACTTCTCCTACAACTGCACAAATTTCAATAATTCAAGTAATGGACTTGATTTGAATCAAAATGACCTTCGTTGACAGTATGTGCTAATTTATTGCGTTTCCATAGAAACGACTCATAAACCCAATTTCATTGGTCTACCAAGGGAGGTGTGGGCAAAGTGCCGTGGGGAATAATATTTCCCACAGTATGCGCAATACATAGTTTTGCAATTGAGTAAACTATGCAGAATACGCTACTTTTCATAGCAGTTGTAGGAAAAATTTTTTTAGGAAAACTGGACGTGTGCCAAAAAAAATAAAAACGCTCCAGTAATGTAAACTTATGGTAGAATCTGAAGGAGGTAGCGAATTTTTGAAAGCGGAATGTACAGGGTGTTTTTTCAACCTGCAAATTTAATATGAACTTATCATATCTCCCACCCTGTATTTCTGAGAAAGTGTTGGATTTATTGAAAGTAAACAATCATAGTGTTCTACACTGAAAATTTCATCAATATTGATCGAGCCATACCAAAGTTATGAATAAAAGAAAAAAATCGGTCGAATCAGACAAATCACCCTGTAGACTCTCAGTAAAGGCCCCCAACACAAAACCAAACCTTGTTTCGAAACTTCCTTGACTAATGTAAACTTCTCCTAAAATCTGACGGTCTCCTCCGGAATCACCCTGTATACATGGTGAGTCTTTGAGTTGTACATATATTTCATCCGATGTATCCTGAGATCAAAAGAAACACTTTTTTCCTTCACGATTTTTTTGGACTCTACCCGGTTAAAAAAATAAGGCTGTTGAAAATCGATGAAAAAATTCAATTTGCAGCTATATCTCGTAAATTTATTCTATCGAAAGAAAGAATTTTTGGAATATAGCTTTTCCCTAATGTTATACATCTTCTCCGAAAACAAAATTCCATCCTCATCTTTCAGTTCCTTCATTATATGAACATTACATTCCATAAAAATACCAGAAATTCGAAGAACTCAACACTTGAATATAACTTGAATGCTCATTAATAAATACTTGGCTGATTTGAAAAATAAAAGTATTAATATTTTTTCGTACAAAGCGCCGTTTTCGAGTAATTTGATCTCAAAAAGATATATCTGTGAAATTCAAAAAATTGGGTTGAATGAAACTCTGTTCTCTTGTGGATAAAAAACCACAGAAATCACAAATTATTGAGTTTTGGCACAAACTGGTAATATGATCCTTCATTCAAATCAACATTCTATTTTGAAGAATCCAGATCACACTCGAAGGTCATGTTTAAAAAAGTTTTCACCAAATAGTCCAATTATAATGACATTATCAAGATCTGAAAATCCCATTAAAGACTGCTGATATCGAACATTACTGTATTCTTCTTCAGGTCATTCAAGCTTACATCGGTACATACCGATAGGTACATACTAAACGAATTTTCATGAGATGGAGATTAGAATACTTTTATTCTTTTGCTATTCGATTAATTCATCCTAGAATATATGATTTGACATACTTTAAAAAGGGCCGAAATATTATTTTGATGTGAAAACAAATAAAGTGAGTTGACAGAAACAGGATATTCATTTGTTTAATTCATATTGGATACTTCTAGTTTATTTTCAATGACAAAATCAAGCTGAATCAAGTAGCAGAGTTGAGTATAATGTATAAACAAATATGATTACAAGTGGAGTCTAACTCATCCATTTTCCGTTGAATACAGAGCCATAACATTTCATTTCCATGTTTTCATACTGCTGATGGGTTCAAAAATATTGAAATGGATCAATATTTTTATGAGATAGTTGAAACAAATCAAATGCTTCATTTTATAAAGGAATTGCTTTGTTTCAGAATGCACAGTGATTTTTTTGTATCCATAGGATTTTTTAGAAATTACACTTAAATTTCTTGAAAATTTGTACGGTACAATAATCTGTTGGGTTTCTTCAAATTTTTGATGATTTTTTTTATGCTTACATATATTACAACAATAACAGTGTAAACAGTAAATTCTGTAAATGAATATCTTAGGTTAGAACATATATTTCTCGAAATTTTAATTTAATTTTATATTTTTAATTTAATTTATATCAGTTATATTGTGAATTTTGAGTATTAGGCTGGGTTCTACTAACTTAAATAAATTTTGATCATGCAAATTTAGAATTATATTTATATTTTTCAAACAAACAAGAATATCTTAACTAAACTTATCTAAGATTATCTTATATTATTTTTCGTTCGATGTCCTTTTGAATTGAGTTGAATCTTTCTTAATAAATTTCAATATATTGATTTTTCAAATTTCATTTTATTTGTTCTGCCTTCTATCAAACTTATAATATTCTTTTGCTTCCTGTTTCTTTTATATTGTTATATATTTAATTTATTCAATTTCCTTCAATTTTACACTTCTGCCTTTCTGTATTAAATTCACGTTTTATTCCAATTTTTTATTTTGACGTCTCTATTCAATTCTTTTTCTGGCTATCGTGGATTTTCAATTTTCATTCCTCTCTTCGTTTCCATATTTCGTCTATGAACTGTAATATCTATGCCACTGTCTATGATACTGTCACTCTATTATAGATTTTCTTACTCAACTAAACTTTAATAACAAACATATCAACTATTTCTAAATCTGAATATTATGTATAAAACTAAATGATATCTTTGAAACCAATTGAGAATTTTATTTATATTTATTTTTATTGCATTTATACTTGAATTTTAATGACTCTAAAATTTTTGATTAATAAAACCATATCAGTACCTATTGATAGATTTAGGAATTTTTGTCATTCTAGTGTTCTGTGTTTAAATTTGGCAACACTCGAAATTTGAAGTTCAAACTTAGAACCACAGATCACTAATATTTTAGAACTTCCACAGATGAATATCATTTATTTGAAAATCTATGGTTAAAATGGTAATTCTTGTTCGAAATAAACAACGATAATAAGTGAATGAATATTAATTTTAGAGCTAATGTGGGTGGTAGCGAGCTCAATTCGTTATTATTATCGGAAATGAAATAGAAAATCAAGTGAAAAATATTTAATCTTTAGCGTCAACGAAATTGAATTATAAATACTACTTCCTTTCATTGAAAGTTGAAAGTGAGTTTATGATGGTTTTTCTTATATAGTAGCTTATTTCCAAGGTCCAAATGGTACCTACATCTTATGCTTAGAAAAACTTCAGTGTTCCGGTTTCCAGCTCATTATGAAAAATAAATCGAGCTATATCTTTTCATCTAGGCCGAATCGGAAAAAATGGTGAAGGAAAAAAGTTTTCCTTTTAACCTGAAGAATCTACTGTTAAAATATATGTACAAGTCAAGGACACACCCTGTACAGGGTGGGCAAATTTCGATGTTTTAGCACTACAACTTTTGAACCAGAGGAGATAGACAAAATCTGATACCCACTTCTCGATCTCTTTTTCTGAGAAACTAACAAGGGTAGTATTCATTTTGGGCCACCTTCTTTTGTTTTCGAGTTATACGCGAAAATTGGAAAAGGGCGATATCGAAAAACATTTATATCTCCGCTAATACTGATGATAGAGCTCTGAAATTAAAACATTATACAGGCACTTTTTCACGTAGAATCCAGTGGCGTGCTTGTATTTTCAAAAGGGTTTTTAATTACGAAGCAATGACCCAAAGTTATGTTTTTTCAAATGGGAACACTAGATTTTTGTGCCATTTTCTGAAAGCTTAATTTTTCCTGATTTCAAAAATATATAACATCGTATGATTCGTATCAAAATAAATAACAGAAAATGGTCAAAAACCATTTTTTACTTAAGAGTCTCAATATTTCTATGGTTTCAACTGTTGATGAGCCTTTCTATAACAAGAGCAGTGTCCTTCCGTCAATCTGATTATTTCTATGCTTTTCACTTATTTCTACAAATTTCAAATATTTATCTATTGAAATATCGAGAAGAGGTGTCGACTGTGCATTGTGCAATTGCATTATTAGGTTAAATAATATTTCTTGTTTGTCCCTCCGTAATTAAATTGTTGAGTTCAATCATATATGCATTGTTTCATATGCTGTTTAAAATGAATTGGTATAGTATATCCAAAGTCACTTGAACTAGTCTATAAAAACGCTTGGCCAGAGATAATTGCAAAACAGTCATAAACCATAGGCGCACACTTTTCAAACCCTTGAGTTGAAAATAATATTTTTGCGTATGTATAAGACTCAGATATCGATTCTTTCAGAAAATTTGTGACGTGAGTAGCTTTCGATGTTACATAAAAAATGATACTTTGTCATTCTACAGTGTAATAATTTGGTTATTCTTTATTCTCGACCTGTAATATACTATCAAGGAACGTTACCAACAATGATGAACTGATCGTTGCATAGAATTATAAGAGCACGATGTTTGAGATTAATTCGGAAATGTTCTGTCTGAACTAGGGTAGAATGGGTGCATGACCTTGAGATCCTTGAGTGACATCAAGTCACTCAAAAAGTTTTTTGGAAAAAACCTATATTTTTTATTCATTCAGTCAATTTTACGTAGGTATAAAGAGAAAGGGGTCTCAAGCGAATCCTATACTTAAAGAGTTATCGAGGAAAAACTTGAAATAAGGAAAACTGCAATTTCTCTTTGAATAGAGTAGTCCATGATTTCCAGAAAACATAAAAAGAAACTAAAAATTCGAAATTTCATGAATTGTAATGACTTATTCGTTAAGATGGTTGAAAATCCATAAACCAATAAAGTTTTCAATTACGAATAATTAATGACATTTCATGAAATGTCAAATTTAGTTATCCAAATTTCGATTTTAGTTTCTATATTTTCCGGAAGTCATAGACCGAGTCAAAGACTACTCCACTCAGTTAGAAATTGTAGTATTTCCTCAGTTCAAGTTTTTCCTCGATAACTCTTAAATTTTTCGTATTCAGAATCAGAATAACTATTCAAAGATATATGTAACCTATTATTAAAACTGTCCCGACTGATGGCAGGAAATGGTGAAATATTTATATTTTCTATAAAATACTTGATTGATTTTTCGATCTGGCTACGTAGCTGCTAATTTGACGTACTAAGAGCCTCAACATCATATGCCTATTCTACATGATTTCTCAAACCAGTAATAACATTGCTAAAATCAGAAAATGTAATGAAAATTTTGTTGGTTAATCTCAATTTAATCAATTCTTCGTTCAGTGGAATGAAGATATTTAGGATGCGAAATCATTTTCTTCAGAACCCGTCATATATCAATTCTGACTTGGAAAGTAAATGGAGGAATAGATTTGATTGCGAAATATTCATCTTTTTTTACATAAGCCATAGAATTGTGCCAAACATCATAGTCGAAATCATTAAAAGCATCAGTCACACAAAGAACTAAAACTACGTAAAAATGCATTTCAATAATACCCCTATGGACCACACTGGTCTATGCGAATTATCAGAAAGTTATTAAGAAGTGATAGATGCAGCCAATGAGTGTAACCAAAAACGCTCTCAAAGTGGAAAGGGGAATACGAGGGGAAATATTCAGCCAATAAGATCAATCAAATCGGGACATTCTTGTTTCCAAGACGATTTGCTAAATACCGGGGTTTATTTGAGAGTATTGATAGCAATATTTTCATAAATTCCAAAAGAATTTCTGAAAACTTGGACAACCCTTGTATAATTGAAATATTCAGGCTTCCTCCAAGTGACTTTGGATATACTATACTTGTGCGTATTGATTCTGGAGACCTATGTAAATAATCTCCTGATACATGGCATCTCAATACAACTCTTTCGATTGAAAAATTCGATCTTGTGGTTTTTCCGTTATTTCCAAATCAATTTTTAGATAAAAAATTTATAAAACATCTAGATTCGAATTTTGTAGAAATAAGTGAAAAGCATAGAAATAATCAGATTGACGGAAGGACACTGCTCTTGTTATAGAAAGCTCAATTTTTCTGTGTTCATCAACAGTTGAAACCATAGAAATATTGAGACTCTTAGGTGAAAAGAGGTTTTTGGTCATTTTCTATTATTTATATTGATCCGAATCATACGATGTTATATATTTTTAAAATCAGAAAAAATCAAGCTTACAGAAAATGACACAAAAATCTAGTGTTCCCATTTGAAAAAACATAACTTTGGGTCATAGCTTCGTAATTAAAAACCCTTTTGGAAATACGAGCACGCCACTGGATTCTACGTAAAAAAGTGCCTATATAATGTTTTAATTTCAGAGCTCTATCATCAGTATTAGCGGAGATTTGCCCACCCTGTACATTTTACCTGGAAAAAATTCCGAACTTGATGAAACATCTCAAGGTTGTTCGGGGTTGTGGGATGACTATGTCAAGTTATCCAACACGAGGACTCTATGCTAACTCGAGGAGGGCCGAAGAACCTCAACATTTTGGGACTTTTTTCAGTTTTTTGCTCATCACTTCAGAAATAAGTAGTTTTCGATCAAAACATTCATTCAAAGTTGTAGAGAAATAAATTCCCTACACTTTGTATTCACATACTCTTTCGTAAAACTTATATCAACCAAGAAACAGGCGATAAAAATTAGAGGAATTTTCTCAAAATGGCAAAAATTTGAAAAAACGAAGATTTTGGCGCTCTATCTATCAATTACTATCGGTTATGGTAAATATATTCACTCATCAATATCGACAATCGACATTCTGAAATATAAGGAGGGGGAGGTAGAATAAATTGAAAAAAATAATTGAAATAAGAATAAGCTGTGGAGCATTGAATTCGCTAGAATTTTGTATTTATAAAACGAGAAATAACCAATCGAAATTAGAAGAATTTTCTGAAAATGGCAAAAAACGAAGTTGAACGATGCATTCTTTCCCATTGCCGGTGAAGTAGACTTCGGTGCCAAAAATGCAATGTATGTAATTGATGCAGACAAAATTTTTGAATAAAATACTTGAAATACAAATAATTTCTTTTATTATTAATCGGTGCAGGGTTCCTGCTATATAGAGTGGTTTAGACGATCTCAAGTGGAGCAAAATTCCGGGTAGTCTGCCAAAACGACGTGGACTACATCAAAAGGCACTTTGGGAGCAATACCATAGTGGTTTTTGATGGTTATCCTATTGGGACAAGGTAGTAGAAAGTTATCGGCGTTCCTTTCTGAACCCCTCTACTATTTGTATATTCCAAGAATACTTCAGTCAGCACCATCACGCGGACACAAACAAGATTAATTTTATAACTTTGCTGAAGGGTGAACTGGAAACCAAGGGGATCCAAGTCAAGCAGGCAATAGAAGACTGATGTTTTGAACGTTCAGTTTCCGAGGAGTACAACAGTGTAGTCATTAGAGGGGAAGACATTGATCTTCTAGTGCTGCTGAATGCTACGGAAATTTCAAAAGAGGAAAGTCTACTTCCAGAAAAGTGGGAAGGGTATCACACCAACAGTCCTCTATTTTTCCACTCTTTCAAACACAGTCCCAATTTCCTACACGCTATAAGTGGGTGCGAGCGACACCATCTCAGCCCCCTTCGGTATTGTAAAGAAGATGATGATATAGATGTATAAGATGAACTTCAACCTCTCCGCAATGTTGAAGTTCCAGAGGCAGCTCCAGCTCAAATTGCTGAATTTGGAGAGAGGTTCTTGTTGAATCAGTATGGGAGTAACATTGAAAGTGGCAACCTCGATAATCTGTGATACCGCATATTTACCACTTTCGTGACAAAGCCAAAATACCAACTTGCCAAACTACCAAACGGCAGATATGCCGCTAAGTACCATTTATTTTGGACTTACCGACAAGTCCGTACTTGGATGGAAAGTCAAGGATATACGAAAAGCTGCCATCTCCTTGGGGATGGAAGATTACCGAACGAGGTGGGTATGATTATACTCATCCTTTTCTGAAAAAGTAGCCAGTGTTAATTGAGTGATTCATATACAGGGTGTTTCCTAAACATGCGGCAAAAATTCAGGGGGTTGTTCCTTGGACTATTCTAAGAATATTTTGTCCTTTGATGATTTTTGAAAAACCTATTTGTTTCGAAGATATAGGGGAAACAAAATTTCAGATAATAACATTTTATTATGAAAAATTACATGAAAATTCAACTCAACCTACAAAAACTGTTGAAAATGACCACCTCTAGCCAGCATACAAGCATCCAATCTTCTCCTCATTGACTGCCGAACCCTTTCAAAAACACCAGGATCATTTCTTATTAAGTTACACCCAGCAATGATCCGATTTCGCAAGTCTTCCACATTTTCTACTGGAGTGGTATAAACTAATGATTTTAGA
This sequence comes from Harmonia axyridis, assembly GCF_914767665.1. Taxonomy (NCBI): domain Eukaryota; kingdom Metazoa; phylum Arthropoda; class Insecta; order Coleoptera; family Coccinellidae; genus Harmonia; species Harmonia axyridis. Next base: position 42,204,397 of record NC_059503.1, read on the forward strand.
TGGCCCCATAGGAAATAATCTAAGGGGTTTAGTAATTGGAATGTTGTTAAACAAATTTAAAAATAAATTGTACCTACTTAGTAAACACAGTGCGGTACGCATTTTTATTTAAACTATTATTAATTTTAAAAATATGAAAAATGTTGTTCGCCCTGTATCTTCGAAACAAAGAGGTTTTTCAAAAATCATCCAAGGACAAAACATGCTTAAAATAGTCCAAGGAACAACCCCCTGAATTTTTGCCGCATGTTTAGGAAACACCCTGTATATAGGTATGGTTTCCATCATCCAAACAATGGATGCTGCCCCCAGAGCAGCTACTCCGAATAGTACGCTGCACGTGAACAACTAGATGCACCTCAGGCTGCACTGCGAGGGCACAGGATGCGGAAACGGCCCTCACCCCGACACTAACGAATTTGATACTGCGACGATAGTGAGTAAAATCTCACCCTTAGACCTCTTCTAGGCATGTCCATGGACACCGAAAATATGAATTACGACGACGACGAGGATGGTGAATCAACCCTCAAGCGCTCCAAATTATTGGCGGCTCCAGCATGTTCTTGTACATAAATTGTATACCTTTGCTTGTATTATTGTATGTACTCCCATTATTCTTATTCCAATCATTTTTTTGCAATTTATTCTTGGTTATTATTTAATGATTTCAACTAGATGATCTAAATAATTATGAGGAATTTACACTGAGGTGATAACATGTCACGATATCATTGAAATAACTACTTACAAAAAAAAGCTCTTAGTCAAAGCTACCTTTCCTTCCCTATGTTTCAATATGTCGATATTGACGAGTGAATACCATATTTACCATAGAACCGATAGTATTTTACCTCTAATTTTGATAGGCTGTATCTAGGTTGATACTAGTTTTAGGAAAAAGGTTGAGATTACAAAATTATAGATAATTTAATGCTCTACAACTTTGAAAATGGACGTTTTGGTCGAAAACTGCTTAGTGTAGAAGTAATGTGCCAAAAACTGAAAAAAGTCCGAAATTGTTGAGGTTCTTGTGGTTCCTAAAGTTAGCACAGGGTCCTCTTGTAAGATAACTCAACCCCGAACAACTTGTCGAAGTTTCATTAAGTTCGAATTTTTTTCCAGCAGACACCACTTTTCTAGCTTTGTCTACTGGAGTACTAGAAAAAATTGATAAATAAGATTCAACAAAAAAAAAACACCTTATATACTCGTATCACAATTCCTTGAATTTGACAGGATATTCGAATGAAGGAAAAAAGGTAAAGGTAGCAAGGTATCTCTCCAACTTCCGCATGCAATAAATCTAGTCCAACCCGAATATTCAGACAACACTGTAACCAAAATTTAAAAAAAAATCAAATTTCATTCGGTATTTAATAATTAATTCGATTCTATTGAATATTTTGGGTCAAAAAAATTGGAACACAACGAAATGCAAAGGTCTTTGTTCGAGGGAATCTGCAATTATTTCAATTAGTTGTATCACCACTGAAAACTACTACTATATTTTTTGAGTATTAAAATCACATGGGGAAGTTTCTCCTTCATTCGAATATTCTGAAAAATTCAAGAAATTTTGATATGTATAGCAAAATTTCTTGAATTTGTTATTCCTATTTTCTACTTTCACCTAATTGGGAGACTTTTCTACCTTCTGATCTCACTTTTTTCTTTTATTTATTTCTTTGAATGAGGTATTTCCTCTTATCTGCCTTTTCTTTCTGGGATTTGTATTATCATTCTTAATTTCCTATTCTCATGCTCTTTTAGCGTCTCTATTGTCTTCTTTAGTGGTTTGTCAACTATTTCCTGAATAGTTTCAATTTTAAATTCTTCTCTGATTTGTTGGTTGTTTATATACCATAGGGCGCAAACCGATGTTCTGATTACTGTATTTAGTGTACGTAACTGATCTTAATTTCCTATTCTCATGCTCTTTTAGCGTCTCTATTGTCTTCTTTAGTGGTTTGTCAACTATTTCCTGAATAGTTTCAATTTTAAATTCTTCTCTGATTTGTTGGTTGTTTATATACCATAGGGCGCAAACCGATGTTCTGATTACTGTATTTAGTGTACGTAACTGATCTTTCTTATTGTCTTTCGTATTATACCTAGAGTTACTCCTGCACACGTAATGCTTGTTATTAGCACTCTTTTTATTATTTTCAGCTTGTTTTCTAAGGAAAGTTTATTTTTTGGGTTGAGTATCAGGTACAGTCTTCCGTGCAATTGCTTTGCTTTTTTCCTGTTTTCTTCAAGCTGTTTGCTAATTCATTTTAGAGTTACTCCTAGGATTTTACTTCCTTTTTCCATTCTATCGTCTGATTTTCTATTTTGACATTTCCTGCTTTCTCTTTCCTTACTATTGTTCCTTCAAAGTAGATTGCAACTTCAACTACTTCATTGGTTTATTTCTATTATTTTTATCTCCTGGAGTATACGGCACTGACTGCCGTTTACGGTCGACACTGCATCCTCTGCTTCTCCCAATAATTTATAAACCGCTGGCATCTCTCTATAGAATGGACTTGATCTTTCTAGCGAGCTCTAGAAGCGTCCGGTATGGTATATCCAAAGTCACTTGAAGGAAGCCAGAATATTAATTATACAAGGGTTGTCCAAATTTTCAGAAATTCCTTTGGAGCCAGTGAAATTGTTGACTAGCAATACTCTTAAATGAACCCAGGTATTTAGCAAATCGCCTTGGAAACAAGAAAGTTTCGATTGGGTGTTTCCCATTGGCTGAATAGTCCATGTTCCACTTCAGGGGCGTTTTTGGTTACACTCATTGGCTGCATCTATGATTCCTCAATTACTTTCTAATGATTCGCATAGACCAGTGCGGTCCATAGAAGTATTAATGAAATGCATTTTTCCTCAGTTTTAGTTCGTTTAATGTCGTATGGCAAAATTCTATGGGTCGTGTAAATAAGATGAATATTTTGCGATCAAATATATTTTTCCATTTACTTTCAAAGTCGGTAATGGTACAAATTTTTCACTACATTTTCAGATTTTATCAATTTAATTATTAGTTTGAGTAATCATATAAAATAGACATATATGACCTTAGACCCTCTAATGCGCAACGTCAAAATAGCAGCTACGTAGCCAGATCGGAAAATCAACCAAGTATTTTATAGGTAATATGTCTTTGATTGAACAACTCATGTTGTGATGAACCTATAAAATCAGTGAATTTCTCATAGGTACGGCGTATTGATAAATGGATATACCCTTTGCGACGTGGTAAAATCGTTTTGGTGCTTCGCCTCCTGCCATATCGTGATAATTTCCATAGTAACATCTTGGACGAGTTTTTGGCTTGAGACCTTTTTTTACTGATGAAATGATATACTTGACAGAGTTGAAGGTCAGGTTGTTGGAACAAAAACCACCTCTCAGATCATTGTCGACATGTTTCGATTTTATTCTGAAATCTTCTTCAGGCCTCTAAAATAAATTATAAGATTTTTTAAAACACTTATAAATAAACTGTTGGAATATGCAATGGGACATCACATTTTGAATAAAAAATCACATAAATACAATAATAAGAACATGTGTCGAATACACTGCATTCTTTTGATTTATTAAAATATTGGCACACCAAAAAGTTTTGAAGAAACGCTCACTACATGAAACGATCTCAATAAAACAAGAAAAATCCAGGAGAACAGACATTGAAGGTTTAAATACGGCCTATTACTATATCATCAACAAAATAAAAGAAAAAATAACTTGAACCAATTATTCAAATTGAATGTCAATGTCATTTGTGTAGATATAAACAGTAGTCATTATTTACTTATAACATATAGTCCATTCAGGAATTATTGACATCCCGGGTAGCTGTGAAAAATCGAAATTAAGTTGGTACTGACAGTAATATTTTGAATTGCAGATTTAGGGTTGGCATTGGAAATGTAATTGACAGGAGGTTAGATTTCAGTTTGTTTGTGTTACTGGTTTTGATCGAAGAAATTTTGAAACTAAAAAGTTGTATTAATTTCAAACACACATTGATTAGTTCATTTGAGTATTTCTCACAGTACGGTTTGGAAAAAGAAGAAGGCAAGTCATGGATTATTAGTGAAAGGAAACCTGAGCAATATTATTTCACTTTCCAAGAATCACTGAATAATTTGATTGTTACCAAAAGCAACCAAAATATCAGTCCGGATAAAATTTGACCAAAAAGCATCTGGATTTTAATCGATCAATTTGTTCCAATTTTGAAAGTTACAATACAACTGAGATGTAAAAATTCTTCATATACTAAATGGATTCTTTGAATCACATTTCTGTCTTATTATGATATAACTCCCATTCACTAAGCTACACTATGTAAATTTATCAACCAGTTTAGACACCACAGTTGAAATGATCCATAAGAGTTATATGATAAGAATTTTGCAAGCCAGTGTCCACCCAGAATGCAGCAATTTTTGAAGAGCCTTTGGTGAAAAAAATTTCAATAATTTTATGATCTTCAATGGGATCTTTCATGAGCGACTCTTAAATGAATAGATATATCTTCATTGGAATTCCTTGAAATGAGATAGCGTTTCACTATATTTTTACTTTATATAATCTGAATTCCAATTTATCAAATCATGACTGTCTGCGTCCCTTCGTAATAATCGTAATTTCGAAAATTTAGGATTTTTCAGATACAAAAATAATGAAAATAATTTAAACTGGTTATTTCTATGATGAACCACAGCTATTTTTAGTGATATTTTTGTTACCAGAAATAAAGCCGCGACTAGACGTTCAAGGCCTACTTCGATGTCAATAATTCCTGAATCGACTATATGTATGATCAGAGCGGTTTTTCCCGATTTATCAGTTCTTTTGTTGAATTCTAATTTGTTGGTATCCAAAAGTATTATTTATTTCATATCTTTCATGGTTCTGACTAAGATGCATGGAAAACCTGATGTATGCATTGATTCGATTTTGTTTCAGACTTTTTGAGAGATCCACCTGTTGCTTTGGTGCTCAGCTTAACCAGAGTTCTGTAAGGTGGCGCTCTTCAGAATTTTTCGAATTCCCGCTATTTGCCTGGTGTCGTTTAAAAAGGAAATACTGGTTTTAGACACTGCAAACATTCACAATAAATTACAATTCAGTTCATATCGGATTTTTAATGAGATGAATGGAATATAATGACAGACCATAGAATATAAAATATTATTGTTCTATACTTAAAGTTCACGATAAGAACGTAGAAATGGCGGGGGGGTTACTGAGGGTAATTACACGGTGTTCTTAAATTGGAGATATGAATGAAAATGACAGATTTCCGGATCATTTTTAGAAAAAAAGTCCTATAACATGAGTCCCCAAACATTTTGTTTTGAGATACATTTGTTAAAGTTTAAGTTTTTTTCTCGTATAATCTTCCTTTCAGAAGATATTTAATTTGAATTCGCCATAGATATTCCAGTTTAAAGTTTTCACCATGTGATATGCTAATTTTGAATGCAAATCTACAGGGTGATATTTTTTCTGGAAGGAAGCCTGCTTCCTTCCTCCAAAACTATATTTTGGTGAATGGCTGTTAATTTAGAAAAATGTAGAAAAAAACTCTGGTCCAGTACAACACTTTTTGGTTTGTTATAGTTTTGTCGTATCTGCTATTGATTTCGAGAAAAAATTGCTAGTAAGCTTTAATGAATGAATTAATTTTAAGTTTTGGTATTTATATTTACCCAATCTGAAGCGAAGATCAATAAATATTTGATAAACTGATATAAGCATCACATAAAGTACGACATACTGGAAACAACCTGTATATTGAAAGCAAAGCGTTTGTGGGTTCATATTCATGAATCTTTTTTTCTCAAAATTATCCAAGTAATATATATATATATATATATATATATATATATATTTGAACTTTGTGTTTCCGGTTCTAATATTTTGTCGTGTTCGACGTTTCGGCTCCGATTTTGGAGCCATTATCAAGAACCGTTGACTTTACGCCGAGGTCTCAATCTGCCTACTACCCAGGTATCATCAACAATAGTATTCTCGTAGGTGTGGTTATCTTCCGTCCTTCGAGGCAGTGTTGCCGAAAGTATAAACTCAAGATCGGTATAAATGACTGCGCAAAATCGGTGTATTTGGGGAGGAAATCGGTGTAAGGAAGATTTTACCAAGAATATCAATTTATTAAAATAAAATATAAACAAAAAAATATTCAATTAACTGAAAATACATTTTCTTGTAACCAAAAATAACATCAAGTGAAAAAATTAATAAAATACAATATTTTCATTAAAAAATAAAAACATAAATTTTCCCCATAATTGGGTATTCATGAGTTTGTCGATCCATACCAATATGATTTTGACATAGTTGAGGTCATTTCTTGACCAATGTCAAAATAAAAACAGTTAGGTCCTGTTGTTTTTATCAATCTTTTTGGGTGCAACAAACCGGTGATTGTTTCGGTTGACTGTCTGTTGCGTTGAGTCGTTTTCATATGGTCAATGGCAGAAAATATTCTCCACGTTTGCCGATGAATGGGGTAATGTGAACATATTAAACACGAATTTAGTTACAGTGGGAAAAGTGGGAGTGCCATTACCATTCTTAATATGAGCCACTTCTTCCCAAAATAATATTATAACGTATTATTTCCGTATTCCGCAGGGTTCTCCATTCTGTATCACAGTTTTGGAAATCTGTGTCGCCTATTAAACCGCGAAACAATCTGCACACTGGAATTACAGAGGCAGTTTTGCCTTCCTTAACATTCCTTGCTTCGGAAATATTAAAGTCCTTAATAATATTGTTTTTTAATGGGAATCTTTGTTGACAGGCCTCTAGATAGAAATCCAAGCACCTGACAAAAAATTTAATTTTTTTCTTTTATTCGTTGCCACTGAGAAGAGAATTGGTAACAGCGGCACCATAATAAATTTTGAATCTTATATTTATGTATCTAAACCGAGCAAGATGTGCTCATCTAATCTCTTGTCTATGCATCTAATTATACAAAATATTTAATTTTTCGGTAAAAGATTCAATTTCGACATAATATCTATGAAATTGAAAAAACGGTATACATTTATCCCCTTTCGGTACATCGGGAGATCAGTTTCCAAATCGGTATAAATACCGATAAATCGGTGTTTTCGGCAACACTGCTTCGAGGCAACACTGCGAGAGGTCCTGTATTTATAGTCGAAGTGGTGACCCACGTGATGGAGGTTGCGCAGGAACCGGTTGCGCAGCTGTTAGGCAACTTCCAGTCATTGATCGAGTTGTTGTCGATCGATTTGTTGTCGATCGAGTTGTTGTCGATCGTGCAGGAACCGGTTGTGTTGCTGTTACGTGACTTCGAGTCATCGATCGGGTTGTTACTGTTACTGTCTTACTATCCATTCCTTATACTATGGTATTACTGTGGTATATAAATTTGAACTTATCCAAGGATATTAACTTTCGTTACTGAGCAACGGTAGGTAATTCGACGAATTTGATAGTATTTCTTGAAACGATTTGTATCACCCAAAATGTGGGCTTCTTCAGAGGCTGGACGATACGTACATTCAAATTACTTATACTAATACAAAATAAAATTACTTTAAATGAATTCAATAAAAATTAGGAATATTGGAACTTCACTCAGTGTCAAAAAAGCTTCTTTAATCAAATTAATTAAATTATTTGTCTAATATTAGTGGAAGAACTATTGTTCTTATAAAGTATATACAATTTCTGATTGAAGTATTCCGCAATCAGAAATTGCATATACTATGTTTTGTCTTGGATTGTCAAAGTGTCATTTTTCTGTTAAAGTGGTTGTGTTCGTCTGCGTTCAATTTTTTGTTTATGTATATGTTGCGGTCGTTATTATATTGTCCTTGGACCCACTATTCAATACAAATATCATGTGTGAACCCAATATTATTTAAATCAGTTAAAATCCGTTGATTTTTGAGCGTTAACAAAGTGTTTTATCATTTTGTCATTATCCCGTTCTTTGCGCCCGCCGTGAACACTCAAATGGACAGACCGAGAATATTGGAATTTTCGGGTCTCGAATACCGAGGTTTAGTTCGTAATTGATAATAATCCTACTAGGAATTCGTAAATGAATAAAACCATTCGGAATTTCGTTTTCCTGATAATACCAGAGCACCAATACACGAATTTATATTTAAAATATCAATTTTAAACTTCATGCAGAATGACATATTGATCGCGTAACTAGAACCACAGAAAATTTAAGACAAAAATGAAAAAAAAATATTTCCCCTTCACAACATACTAGGTTGAAATTAACTTTGTATATGTAAAATATCTCTCCATTAAGGTATAAACAGACCGACGCGCGACTGTGGGAGCGAGACGAAAACGAAACTTTTGCGGGATGGAAATCAACGGCGGGATATGAAGGAGTGCTTACCGGTACGAATAGAACGCATGCGAATTGCGAGATGTCTGCGAATTAATTTCGATTCGCAGCGTGCAGTGTTTTCCCGCAGTTCGCACAGTTTTGTCCTATTTTTATCGCGTTGGTGTGTATGCTATGCAATCTGCCCGCTGCCGTATCAAACGCATCGCTCTCGTTCCCGCTCCCGCAGTCTGCGTCAATCTGTTTATACCTTTTATCTTCAAGGACGCAATAGATACATGAATGAACAAACGCTAAAAATGCCGTGACACCAAGTCAGTGCTTTTCTCAATTTTGTTTCGGAATAATCGAAGAATAATATGAATGAATTTAATTATCATAACAATTAACAGTGATGTTGCTTATACACACGATCATTTAAATACAGGGTGTCCCGGGAAGAATGCGACAAACGGATACCATGAATGGAGCGGGCATCATGGAGGACTCATATCAAAAGGTTTCAATCGCCTTCGTTTGGGATATACAGGGTGATGTTCATCGAATGAGTAAAATTTCACAGTTCAATAGCTCTTAAGTAATCGACGGAATAATTTCAAATTTTAAAGTTTTGTCACCCTTTACTATATCCTTCCTTCAATATTTCTGAAATCGAGTAAATCAGATCCGGACTAGGAAAATTTTAGATTTTTCCTATCTCCGTGAATATTGGATCACCCTGTACGCAAACATTATGATTTTTTTCCGTTTTCGCATTCACAAAGAATTCATTCATAATAAAAATTCTAAATATCTGCTTGGCACTGTCATACAGGATGAACAATAAACATTCACTTATGAGTGGAATCTTTTTAGTTTCAATAACTCTTCAACTAATCCACCGAATAATTTCAATATTTGAAGTTTTGCCACGCTTTACTATCGCCTTTCTTCAATATTTCTAAAATGGAATAAATCAGATCCGGACTAGGAAAAATTTGGACTTTTTCTATTTTCGCGAATATTGGATCACCTTGTACGTTAATATCGTGATTTTTTTTATTTTCGCAACCACAAAGAATTAATTGATAATACAAATTCTAAATGTCTGCATGGCACCGTCATAAAGGTTGATCAATAAACATTTCCTTATGAGATAAATTTCATAGTTCAAGATGTCTTGAATTTATCTGTAGAATTATTTCGAAAATTGCATTTTTTCAAGCCTTTACGAATGGCTCACCTGATTTTCTCTCGAATTATTTAAGAAAACTTTTGATCCACAAACTGGATAAAGAATAGAACATAAACAGCAACGATCTATGTTCGCATTATTTTATTTTCATCGCCTCGTAGTCCGAACATGAATGAAAATTGGACGTCAGACAGACACCAATATCAGTTTTAGTCTATCTAGTAGTAATGGTAATAGGACCCCCTTCAAAAGTGTCCAATTTTTTGGCCCAACCTCTAAAAGAATCGATTAATATCATTTACTTTTCAGCGGGCCGTCCAATTGTAAAAGCCAACGTAGGCTATCAAAATACTGCTCCCGAACAATTCTTTAACGTTCATCAACAACAGTTGTTGTTCAACCAGCAACAATGTCGACAACAGCAGCCTGTTTCTGGAGGGCAGTTCAACCAACATCAGAAATCGTCTCAACAAAATACAGCAGGTATGCTTTCATTTAATTTTCTATTCTAGATAGTTGAATTATCGCTTAAATTCTCTATAGGGGTTTCCTTTCTCTGTAAAATATTTATCCCTCTTTTTCTCCGGTTTCTCTCCTAATTTCATTGAGGTCTTCGATATGTGCGATTTATTTATTCATTAACACATTTATTAGATGATTTTTGATACTTCGGTTAGGATTTCAGATATACCTATAAGAAATCATCTTATAAAGGCGTCAACTAGTTAATCGCACACTTATATGTACCCAAGCGATGATATACGTTGCCAACCCAACGGGGGCGTAAAATTTCTTATATCCAAATTTAACATCTTCGTTGATATCGAAGTATGTATTTTGAAATGACCAACTTGACTGGTGGAAATCGTTATTGTTTTGTAGTCATATAATAAGGCAGCATACTGTTTTATCTACTCAATTGAAAATCATTTATCTGTATGTCTTTTGGAATACATCGGGTCTATATCTACTTTTTGCAAATTATAAAAAGATTCACTTGGTGGAAGAGGAAAGAGTTACTATTTCTCTTTACTGAATAATTTCTTAACTTAATTCACTTCATATAACTCTTGAGAATATTTGCGTGATGTAGTTTATATGTTAAGTTGTAGAATTAGTTTTTTGGTTTTCTTTCTATATGAAGTGGATCATCTGTTGTTTCTTCCTCATGATCAATTTCAAATAACGTTTTAGTCTAAACAGAATACAGAAGTAAAAACTTGGTCTAAAGCTTCTCTATGAAAATTAGTACTTATCAATCACACGATGAAATTTATAGATTATATCAAACCTTTAAATATAATTCGTAATCATTTAAGCTAATTTCAGACAAAATATTTTCACAAGCCAAATCACAATTCGACAATTTACTCATTATCAAAAATTTTGTTGTGAAAATCATATTTCCTAAAGTCATTAAAGATTTCCAGAGTAGGTTTTGAGTCTAATATTCTTTGGAGAATAATGCCATGCCTATTCTATGCCTGTTGATTTTCTCATGTAATTTGCACAGCTTTGGGGAATTAAGTTATACAGATGGTCCCTTATTCTGGGTGTACTCATACAGTGTTGAGGTAAAACATCTTAGGACAATCAATGCGGAAAGGAAGTTGGGGTCAAATATCAATTGCTTTCGTATCTGTCAGCTGTAACTTCTATGATTTCATTAGATTTTAATGAAATTTGGCTTGGTTTGTAGATCGTTCAATACGGATTTCAGCTTTTCTCGCTTAGTGTACTCTTTTCGATAGTTTACTTTTTGTTCGCATTTCTCTTCAGTGCATTAATATTTATAACCCAAGATATTATTATCAACACTGTATGTATTCAATATTTGTTCGTGAAGAATATGGGTATATGTCTAATAATGTTGAATCTCTCAGGCGTTTCCTCTTTGGGTTATATCAGTCAGTATTCTAACCAGTCTAACCAGCAACCCCAACAGTTTCCACAGCTGACACAGCAGCAATTGCGCGCGCAGCATCAACAGGCACTTCCGGTATCGACCAACACCCAGCCAGCACAACAACAACAGCCAACTCAACAGCAAAGTTGCCAGAATTTTCCCCAACAGTCACATCAAAACACGGCTTGGCAGCAGTTCCTCAGTGCTGCAGCAATCAAGCAAAGTAAGCTCAAAGACGAAAATGTTGTTGGTAAGGGTAGAAATCTTTAAATCGGATGGCAAGAACCTTTCGCAGATAATGGAAGTCATTCCTACGAGTTTCAAGATCCTGGATATTAGCATCATCCAAATTCAAAATTATCAATTATATATGTACATCTTAAGAAAAAAAAACTATTTTGGAAGAGGTTTGAGCAAGTTCTTATTTGGTAAACAAATTTGAAGCTCATAAATACAAATTCCTTTTTTACGGACACGGAACTGACACTGGCTTTCCCTATAAGAGCACGTTCACATTATAAGCGCTCAACGCTCGTTGAATGAGCGCTGTTCACATGGTGCGCGCTTGCCAAGCGCTGAACGCGCATTGCCGCAACCGTCGTATTCAGTTTGAATTCTACATTTTGGTTTGAATCTTGATTCAGTATCAGATTGAGGTGAAAATTGAACTTTTTTAAGTTTTGATAGGTAATTATGTAGATCGAACAGTTTATATTATTCATCAATTAAAACTGAAGAACTGGCTTTTTACTGAGTCGTATTTGAAAAACAATAGAAAACATGTATTTCAGTAAGAAAACATTCATTTTTTGACAATAGTACTAGTTACATAGTAGCATATCTTTCAAGACAGAGCAATACTAGCATCTGTTGGCTACTTCGTCGACTCTAAGAACGTGCTCAACAGTGATAGATACCTTAAACAAAGAAATAATAATATTTCTTTGTATCGTAGTGTTCAACTACTGAACTAATACCTAATAGGTGGTGGAAAAAACCCCTGGATCCCAAGGGAAGTCAATGATTTTTTTCAAAGTTTATTCACATCGCTAATAATAATCTACATTCCAAATATGGTTATGCTCCGAAGCGTACATTCTGAGGTACGAATTTTCGAAGTTTAAGGGTTGATAAAACTACTCCTGGATCCCAAGGGAAGTCGCTGATTTTTTCACAGTTTATTCACATCGCTAATAGTAATCTACATGCCAAATATGTTTATGCTCCGACGCGTACTTCCGCGTACGAATTTTTCAAGTTAGACAGATGATAATTTGAATAAAAACGTTGCTAAAATCAATATTTCCTCCAACGGATACACCGGATACTTTACGGAACCCACTTCCTAAATTTATATCCGATATAGTGAATATTTCCATGAAAAAAATAGCTTTTTTTTTGCCGCACGCCACTGGTCACCGCTTTCGGGCGTTTCCGTCAAACAGTCTGTTGGAAACGGTTTGCTAAGTTCAGACCGGTTTATTTTCAAACGGACGCAAAATTACATCGAATGTTGAAAAATAATTTGTCTACTATTTATGCATTAAAAAAAAATGTTTTTTCATTCCATTTCAAAATATCAAAAATAAATATAACACAAGGACAATATTGTAAAATCTGTGGTATATTCTACTAAAATACACACTCGGAATCAGCCATGTCAGTTCAAATTATTCTCAAACGAGCACAAAAATGCACCAAAATGGAGGACATTTTGTGCAGTTCATGTAGTTTGTTTACCGTTAATTTTGTATTTTTTGGTTTTAATTAGTGGCTCCTTTCATCATGATGTACAAAATTGCATGAACAAGCATTGAATCGATAATAAGATCGATTCAATACTAGTTCAAGTAAATGAAAAGAATCATTTTTTCATTTATTTCAGTAAAATATTCGAGCATTCGATTTTGAATTATTATGAACATAAAATTCGCCAATTTTTCTTCTTTTAATAACAAGTAGGTGTATCTTTCCTGGTAACTACAACAATGGTTTGATGTGAAGTTATGAAAAAGGAATGTTTTTAATAATAGTAAGTAATTTTAAAATAACAAAGAAATCGTTAGTTTCAATAATTCATTACCAAAATTGACTTATAACCACTTGATTATATCCAATTTCTCGAAAACTTCACTTCAAAGTTGAAAATTTGTGCAGCAAATTTGTCTGCACGGAAATTTTAATGATACGACTTCGTTCAATTTTTTTACTTTATATTTAAGAATTTCAGGATACAATCGTTTTATAATATTTTGTTAATCGGGGCCTGGATTTTCCTTGTCATCGGTAGATTTAAGCTTTAAGTAAGAATGATCTATGCCAAATATGATGAAAATATACCGGATAGTTAGAGTTAATTATTGTCTTTTTTGGATGACTGAATTTGAATTGAAAGTCTCTTATTTTCCGTTTTATTTTTTTTTTTTTTTCTGGAAAAGTTTAATCAATTTTTCCTGCTCTTCTGACCTTTCGACCTTTTGTTTCATTGTCGCATTGGTAGCGCAAAATTGTTGAGTCATTCTTCCAAGTATAGCTGCTAGGTTGTCATAGTTTTCAATCGATTTTTTCGTATCTTCTGGTTGCTGTATGTTTTCCTTTTCGTTCCCTGTGGTTTTTATTCTCTCCTCCTTTCTTTTTGGCTTCCATATTTTTTCTTTTTTCCATATTTTAGTCCAAGCATTCTCTTTAGGTAGTGGAGCATATTTATATTTGGGTTGTGATTGTTTAGATTATTCGGGTTTTGCACATCTTATATATGGCGATAGATGGTCGCCTCCACAGTTTGCACATTTCGGTTGTGTTGTCGTTGGTTTTGGACATTCCGCTGTCCTGTGTCTTTCTCCGCACTTCACGCTTCTATAGGCTGCATGGCAGAATATTTGGGAATGTCCTTACAAATTACCATCGGATTACTTCCGACCCTATCCTTAGTCTCTTGTATTGAAATTTCGCAGAATTCTTTTAGTTTTGTAAATATTTCCTTAGATGCTTTGCCTACTTTGACAAGCACGAGAGGGACGGGATGTCCTTTCTTACCTTTCATTCTCGTGATCTTCGTTATTGGTAGCCCTGATCAGCTAAGTCCTTCTTTATTTCTTCCTCTGTGGATTCTAAAAGTACACCACGAAGGACAACTTTAAGCTCACTTTTCAAACCAAAAGAATTCTTCATCGTGTTCTCTAGAGATTTTATACAGTGCCTTCACATCCTCGCTCTTGGGTTCAATTTGTACCCCTTGGGTAACTAGTTACACTTTCTTACATTTTACCTTTTTTTTTATAATCTTTTTATTGACGTGATTCCATCTATTTTAATTCCTCAAAATCAATTGTGCGATTTTTTCACGGCGATTGGTTCAGGCTATATTACATGAGTGTGAGATTGCGGACCATGATGTGAAGCCAATAAGGCTTGGAAAGTTTGACCCCACAAGAGAAAAAAAGCTCTCGTCCGATAAGGATTCGTCTGTCATTATCCGAATGTGTTCCCGTCATTCTCCGTAAGTTTAAAAAGCTCAAATCCAGTGGTAAGTTCAAGCAGCTGTCGCTCTCTCCTGATAGGACACCACAGCAAGTGTCCGTTTATAAAAGTGTCAAAATAGAGCTGGAACGACGCTTGAGTGCCGGTGAGATGAAATCTGCGAATAAAGTACTTCAATGGGGTACCGACAGTAATTCAATCTAGTTCGGAAAACTAGTTTATACCAACAGGTTTGATATGGATGATATGGCTATCGGATTTGGTTCTTCGTTGTGTGTTTCGTTGTACTATCAGAATGCTAGAAGACTCAACACTAAGTTGCCACAGTTTTTTAAATCAGTATGTGATTACAATTATGATATCATTTGTGTGAGCGAGACATGGCTTGGTGAGTCTGTTTTTAATGGGGAAGTTGTACCGTCGGGTTATACCCTAATTCGTTGTGACAGACGGTTTCATGATGTTAGTAGATCTCGCGGTGGTGGTGTTTTCGTTGCATTTTCTGATTGCATTAGCTACAGGGTTCTGGATAATATGTTCTTGAGTAATTTAGTTCCTCTTATAGATGCACCAAACCTTTTCCCTTCATTATTTGTCTTGTATACATTCCACCTGATGTACCTGCTTTTCAGCTTGAAATCTTTACGTCTGCCCTAGAACAGAGTTTTTTTAATAAAACAGTTTTAATGTTGGGGATTTTAATATTCCTAATTTTGGTGACGGTTCCTCGAGCTGTCCAAGAGCAGTGGAGCTACGCGATTTCTGCAATCTCCTCGGATTTAGTCAGCATAATTCAGTGTTGAATAATAATAATAGAATCTTGGATTTAGTATTTGCTTGTGATGATGATATCGATGTCTTTGTTGGTCGCTCTGATCTGCCATTCGTTCGTGAAGATCCATACCACCCTGCTCTAAGTATAATGCTTAAGAAGTCCCACAAACGTCAGGCAAATTTTCCAATAGCGAATAATGTATTCTATAACTTTAAGAGAGTGAACATAGAAAGCTTAATTTCATCTATTGATGATTTCAATTGGGACGAACTGAGGTGTTCTGATCATGTCGATGATGCGCTGGAAATGATTGAAAATCATGTTCCAAAGAAAAAATTAATACACTCCTGTCAATAATCGTTTTCCTGTGTGGTTTACTGCGTCCATCAACATCCACTTTAAAAATTTTTATCGTTCAAAATGGCTGCGGACTCGAAATCAAAATTGTCGTGGACAGTTTGTACGACTGAGAGCATTGATCAAGTCTGTGATTTCTTCGGCTTATGATGATTATGTCACATCCATCATGGAGAAGATGAAGTTGGATCCGAAAATTTTCTGGAAATTTATCAACCATAAGAAGAATTGCTCTAGAATACCAGGAGTGATGAATGTCGATGATATTCTCATGATGATCCTCAGGAAGTTGTTAATATTTTTGCTGAACATTTTTCCGAATTGAATGTTGAAGCTTCATATGAACCGGAGAATATTCGATACACCTCTGCTGATCAGTATCCTCCTGTAATTGTACCTGAAATCTCTGAAGATGAAATAAAGTCAATTATGTCCAATTTTCACAACAAAACAACATCTGGAGATGACGGTATCCCATCGTTCTTCTTAAGAAATTACAGTGCTGTTCTTGCTAAACCGTTGACTATCATTATCAACTTCAGTCTGAAGAATTGTATTTTCCTTTTCAATGGAAGAGAGCACGTGTAGTTCCGATTTTCAAGAAGGGGAATAATGCACATGTCCATAACTATAGGCCTATATCTGTCCTGTCAAATTTTGCGAAGGTGTACGAGGAGGTGTTATACCAAGACATATATTTAAGTGTTCATTCATATTTGTCCACACAACAGCACGTATTTATTCGAGGAAGATCTACCGTAACTAACCTAGCAACAATTTCACAATACATCACGGAGTGCTTGGACGAGGGTGGTCAAGTTGATGTTATCTACACTGACCTATCTAGAGCGTTTGATACTGTTGACCACAATATTCTGCTGAGGAAATTAACATCACTGGGTTTCAGTCCAGCATATGTGAGGCTGCTACAATCGTATCTCAGGAGAAGAATAAATTATGTTTTTTACAATGGCTTCAAATCGTTTGAATATGTTCTTTCATGTGGCGTTCCCCAGGGATCAAATTTGGGGTCATTGTTGTTTGTTATATACATCAATGATCTTCTCACCTCACTTAGATGTCCAGCATTGGCTTTCGCAGACGATTTTAGCTCTACTTGAGAATCCGTGATGTGACTGATTTGCTGTTTCTCCAGTCGTGCTTGGAATATGTTCATGGTTGGTGCTTATGTAACAGGCTTGTGTTGAATATGGACAAATGTTTCAAGGTCATATAGATCAGCGTCGTGCGTCAGCTAGTCGAGCTTTAGGCTTTGTTTTTAGATGCAGCAGTGAGTTCGGGGATTGGTCGATATTGAGGAATCTCTATTTCGCACTGGTTGTCAGTAACTTGGAGTATGCTCACTTGGTGTGGTTCCCTATTTATGACTGTCATCTGTCGCGATTGGGGCGTATTCATAGGAGATTTTTTAAATACGTGTTTTTCAAGAGAACAGGGCGGTATCCTGAGCGTGGTGCCGACCTTCTTGATGTTATGGAGGAGTTGAGGATATCCTCGTTACTTGATAGACATGAAGAACAATGTGCCAGGTTTGCCCATGGATTGTTAGCCAACAGGATAGATTCACCATATCTTCTGTCCAAGATATCTTTTAATGAACCGAGACTAGGGGCGAGGTCGACACCAGTTTTCTATTTGCCTACGGCTCAGACTAATATTTCTGAACGATCTCCAGTTAACCGTATTTGTAAAAGTGCTGATAATCTAAGAATTAATGTTTTTGGTTGAGTTTCGTGAAGTGAATTTTCAGTGGCTGATGCATCATGTTGATGTGTTGAATTATTTTTGTGTATTGTGCACTGTATTGTATATCATTTTTACCCTGTAATTGCGATATTTCTGTTGGGTAATAAAGAAATGTTATTATCATTATTATTATTATACTGGAGTACCTACCTAGAAGAAAAAACCTGTCCTACCAAATGAGATAAAATCATGCAGGACTCCTGCGTGCCATTTCTATTCATATAAAAAAGCGGTAGAATACATTTTATGAATCCAGGAAAAAATCAGCGTGGTGATGAAAAGGAGGGAGTAACAGAAAGTATGAAACATACTTCCGAAATATATTCTCGTCAATTGATGGTAAATGTGGATATTTCTGAATGAATGCTAGACAAGTTCTCGAAACAATTTTGTTGCATTCGCTGTTGATATGGAATAGATCCAGTATTTCATTAATGTATGTACATTTGTTGAATAAACTCGATTTATTATCCCCGACATTTGCCTATACGCGTAGGATTTCTCCTCGCCGTCGGCTTCTCACTCCTCGCTAAGAGGAACATTCACTCAATCCCAGATGTTTAAAATATCGGTCCTTGTGGTCCCCCTGGATCTCGTCGAACTTCTGCTCCTCTTACACGTGATCCTTGGACCTGTCCTTCACTTCCTAGGAATTTTCTCACTGTCCTTGCAGTACCTAAAAGCACAGCTTTTTGCATTATATTACATATATTCTCACTAAGTCCTAGTTGCTTGATATTTCTCTTGAGATTTTTGGGTACTATTCCTGTTGTTGAGATGATAATTGGAATAGTTCTCGTTGATATCATTCCCCACTGGCGCTTTATCTGAAATTCGAGGTCCCTATATTTTGAAATTTTTTCGACCTCTTTTTGATGTTGATGAGTATTGCTGCCTTTTGATATTTATCAACTAGCAATATATCTGGCCTATTGTGAGGGACTGTTTTATCAGTCAAAACTGTACGATCCCAGTACAGTTTATAGCGCTCGTTTTCCAGGATGGTTTCCGGTCGGTACTTGTAGTATGGCACTTTTTCAGAATGAATTAGTGTTAATTTAGTTGCCATTTCTTGGTGTAGTATCTTTCCTACTGCATCGTGTCTCTCTTTATATTCATTTCCTGCAAACATTTGGCATCCTCCCGTGGTTATTTGGATTGTCTCATTCGTTGGGCACCCATAACGGCATCGATCGTCAGTAATAGTTCGATATTTTATGATATGCTTGCAGTAATTTCTTGTTGAGATCACTTGATTTTGGATGGCTAAAAGAAATCCTTCCGTTTCTGGATACATCGCACCTGACGTGAGCCAATAGTTCGACGCTTCAATGTCGACATGATCCTGGTTCACCTCGTTGAAATGTCGTCCATGTAGAGGCTTTTCTCTCCATCTTTGCAGTTTTTCTTGGATTGTATGACAATTGCTCCTTGTGCAGTTGTAAAGGTGTTGATTCGTCTGCTTCACACAGTACTTTGTAGATCTCTGACGTACCTGATTTGTCTTTGAAGTACCTCTACTTTTCGGATGGTGCTTGTGTGCTTTCGTCATCAAGGTTCTCATTTTGTTTGCTGGTTTTCTATATCTGTTTTGCTCCATGGAATGATACCGAAAGAGTATGTAAGAATGGAACATGCATATGAATTGATAGCTCTCGTCATTTTCTTGCTGCTGAGGTTTGTTTTTAAAATTTTGTTGATTCTCCTAATGAACTCAGTTGTTAAGTCTTCCTTCATTCTTTGATGGTTTATTCGTCGGTTTTGTTTCATTCCTAGGTATTTATAAAGATCGTCCGATTTCATTGCTTCTATCTCCTGTCCATTGGAGAGAGCTATCGGTTCATCTTGGATTTTTCCACGCACTACGCTAATAGTACGACACTTGTCCAATCCGAATTTCATCCCCACGTCTTTCGAAAAATTTTCCACCAGTTTGACCATAATTTGCAAGTAGTTTTTGTTGCCTGTTATAAGTTTAAGGTCATCCATGTATAGCAAATGATTGAGTGCAATAGGATTTTTATTTCCTTTGACATTGAAACCTTTTTCAGTAGCATTCAGTTGTTTAGAAAGGGGGTTTAAAAAGGGGGTTCAGCGCCAAGCAGAACCATAAGGGACTCACTGAATCTCCTTGGAAAATTCCCTTTTTTATTGGAATCTCTTTAGTAGTTATGTTCGCCGTAGAGAGTTCGATATTCGTTCTCCAGTTGCACATTGCATACCTCAGAAAGTTTATTGTAATTGGATCGATCTTGTATATTTCCAAAATTTTTGTCAGCCACCCATGTGGAATAGAGTCGGAGGCCTTCTTATAATCAAAATATGTCATAAAAAGATTTCTGTGTTTTTTGAAGGCTTGGTTGCATATGATGGAATCTATTATCAGCAGTTCCTTCGATCCTAGTGCATTCTTGGAACATCCTTTCTGCTGTACTGTCATTATATTATTTGTCTCGCAATGTTTGTAGATACGAGATGCTATACATGATGTGATGATTTTATATATTGTTGGTTGACATGTAATTGGTCTGTATTTTGATGGATCCGCTGTGTGTTGCAGATCCTTCGGTAGGAGGTAAGTGGTCCCTGTTGTTAAAAATTTTGGCATTTCCGTTGGATTACTTATAACACCATTTATGGTTTCAACTAGCCTGCCGTGTATACACCAAAATTTTTTCAACCAAAAGTTGTGGATTCCATCTGGGCCAGGTGATTTCCAATTGTGTGTGTTTTTCAATATTTCATGGAATTCTTCTATAGAAACTGCGTTATGCGGCATATGTTCTATTGTCTCACAGGATTACTCTTCACTTCTTATCCAATCAGTCTGGGAGTTGTAGGGGGTTGGTGTAGCCAGTTGATCTGTCCAAAAATTCTCAATATCCTCTACGGTTGGATAACTTCCTGGTGTTGCTGACATATTATTGTTTAACATTCTATAAAATTTTCTTTCGGAGTTTTCAAAAATCATATTATCCTATTTCCTTCTATAGCTCTCATTGTATCTTCTGAGTCTTTCGGAGTAAACACTTAGTTTTTGTTTCAGTGTGTCTAAAATTTGTTGTGCATTTTCATTGTTTGTATCATACGTTGTATGTTGCCGGTGACGATCCATCATTATATTCACCATTTTTTTGTAATTTTATAGACGGCGAACCTTTTGCAAATTGGGTGAGCCTCCCAATATCTTGGCGGATGCTATGAACTTTGTCTTCTAGCCTTTTACGCCAATGTGGTTTATTTTGTTGTTTTTCTCTGGCTGGTTGCTGACTTTTAGGTTTTGGCTTCACACCTAGCACTGTTGCTATTCAAAATGCTGCACAGTATATGATGTGGTGTAATGATTCAAGATCATGGTAGTCAGAAAGATACTTGGGTATAATCTCCTTGTTGGTCATGACCAGAAGATGAGATAGTTTCTTGGATGTCCTCAATCTTGGCAGAATCGGTCGTCTCAATGGATCTGTGCCTTCAAAATCTATAACGCATCTATTCATTGTGGCAGATAATCGCTCCAGTAGTTCTCTTTGGTCTTCTTCTGGATTTTCGACGGGTGCAGCATATATATTCTGTCGTTGAGCATCACTTCTTGTTATCACACCTGCGTTGTTTTGTTCCTCATAATTCATTTGTGCATTGATGTTGTGTTGGTTTTCAGCACAATCGTAGTTTTCTTCAATTGTCGTTTCGTTGTTAGTGATGTTCCTATTCTGTAGCCTCAGTTGGACTCACATCGGGTACAAGTTTATTTCTCAATATGACCCGGTATTGGTCGGCTACTCTTTGCTCAGAAACTTGGAGTTCGGGATAGTTTCTGTTGAATTCTGCAAATAATTTTTGCCGGTGGCCTATTTTATCCTCTTCCATATTAGTCACTTCATAATATATGCGCATGATCGTTTCATTTATCGAACTTGTCCATTTCATGCGTCTTCTTGGTAGACCTGCTTGGGTGAGTGCTGGTTGGGGATCCTGCGCAGCACCTTCAGCGGTCGGAGAAACTCGTGTTATTCTTCTCCTAGAATGTTGAGATTGTGAAGGCGTAGCATTTTGTTCGACAGACGCCGTCTCCTTAGCACTCTGTCACCGACGTCCCGCATACTGTCATGTCCAGGGCCGGCTCCAGACGCGCCCTGACGAACCTCAGGCAGCGGCTCTATATTCCTATTCCTCAAATTCACCATCATTCATGGGTTCCTCCGTGTCGTGGGGGAGACGGCCTTTGATCGCTTTTTACGATCCGCAGAACAACGGTGGGATATTTCTTGAGCTGCTTTCCACACGGCTTCGTCCGTTACCCTGGACAGGGACCCTTCGACAGGTCAGGGAGCTCCTGGAATCTGCGGTGGGCAGGAGTCGATTCAACTCTCCTGATAGGTGAATCGCTAGGGATTCACCTACCGCTACCCTTATTATTATTATCATTATTATTTGAATAACGAGGATTCATATCGTGAAATCTACTAGCTTCAATGATGAGTACACCTGTCACTTTGAAATAATTGCTCATTTTAATTTCTATGATCATAGAATACTGATTTGAAACGCACAGATAGAATGAAATTGACTCTACGTATAACATAAATTCATAAAATCTCGAATAACTCTTGAATTATTGATTTTGAGAGCATAATCATGTTTGGACACTACCCTTATTTTGTACCGCAGAATCCAACGAAATCACAAAAAAATAGGGTTCTAATTTGAAAATCGAAAGTTATGATCAAATTTTGTTCACAATTTTTGGCACAATATTTGAAACACCCTGTGATGATGTTTTTCAAATTCAAGATATGCACGATATTCCAACAGCATTCTTGTTTGAGAATGTGAATTGAGTATACGCATAGGATATTCACAGTAAAAATAATTCACGTAATTGTGACTAAGGAAATTCTCTATTTTTTACGGTTTTTTCTTAATATTTTGAAAACTATGAAGACTAATGCAAAAATTTTAGCAAAGAGTAATTGGGAACGGAAATCTTGATAATATACAGGGTGAGTCTTTGACTTGTACATATATTTTAACCCAAGATTCCTGAGGTCAAAAGAAACACTTTTTTCCTTTACCATTTTTTCTGATTCGGCCCGGTTAAAAAGATACAGGCTGTTGAAAATCGTTAAAAAAATGTGATTTTCAGCTATATCTCGTGAATGGTTCTATCGAAGGAAATGATTTTTGAAATATAGCTTTTTTTTTATGTGATACATCTTATCCGAACACAAGATTCCATACACATTCTTCTGTTTCTTTATTATGAACATTACATCCCATAAAAATACCAGAAATTCGAAGAAACCAACTCTTAAGAGTAATTTGAACATTCATTGAAGAATATTTGGCTAATTTGAAAAATAAAAGTATTCTTCATGTTTTCTCGTACAAAGCGCCGTTTTCGAATAACTTGATCTTAAAAAAAAAATTATCTGTGAAATTCAAAAAATTGGGTACTTTGGCTGAATGCAACTCTGTTCTGTTGTGGAAAAAAAAACCACAGAAATGAATATTTACTATGATGTCATGTCTCAGATTTTAGAATTGAAGTACTAGCCAACTTAGTTTGAAAATGAAGTTATTTGAATAAGCTCACCTCAACTCCTCGATTTGATAACAAATTACTGAGCTTTGGCACAGCATTGATAATAAGAAGATACTTCACTAAAATCAACATTCTTTTTGAAAAGTCCAGATTATTCATAAAACCCATGTTTAAAAAAGTTTTCACAAAATAGTCCCATTATAATGACAACAATCAATATCCCACTAAAGACTGCTGCTATCGAACAATACTGTATTCTTCTTTGGCTCATTCAAACTCACATCGAAACATACCACTAGGACTAGGTACATACTAGACAAATTTTCATGTGATTGAGATTGAATACTTTTATTCTTTTGCTATTCCATAAATTCATCCTAAGAGCATATGATTGACATACTTCCAAAAGGGCCATAATTGTTTTAACGTGAAAACAAATTAGGTGAGTTGAAAGAAACTGGATATTCTATTGTGGATATTTAAATTGAATACTTCTCATTTATTTTCAATGCCAAAATCAAGATGAATTAAGTAGTAAAGTTGGCTATAATGTAGGTACACATTAAGAACAAATTTGATTACAAGTGGAGTCTAACATTTTCCATTGATTACAGAGCCAGAATATTTTACATATTTCCATATTTTCATACTGATGGCTTCAAAAATATTGATGCATTTCAATATTTTTATGAGATAGTTGGAACAAATCAAATGCTTCATTTCATAACAAATATCTTATAACAATAACAGTGTAAACTGTAAATGAAAATTTTAGGTTAGAACATAGATTATTCGAACCGAACTGCTGTGTTTATATTTGGCATCACTCGAAATTTGTAAGTCAAACTTAAAACCACAGATTACTATAGTCTGTGTTAGAACTTTCACAGATCAATATTATTTATTTGAGATTTTAAGGTTAAATGGCAATTCTTGTAAACAAAACGATATCATATAAATGAAATATAATCAATGAATGGATATGAATTATGAGTATCAGAGCTAATATGGGTAGTAGCGAGCTCAATTCGTTATAATTATCGAAAATGAAATAGAAATCAAGAGAAGAATATTTAATCTTTAGCGTCAACGAATTTGGAATAACTCATTTATTTTATTATAAACACTACTTTGTTCAACAAATGGAATGTTAAACGTGAGTTTATGATGGTTTTTCTAATTTAGTAGCTTATTTCCAAGGTTCAAAAGGTATATCTTATGCTTGAGAAAACTTCAGTGTTCCGGTTTTCAGGGGTGAATTAGCTCATTTTGAAAATTTAAAATGGCTATATTTTTTTAACAGGGCCGAATCGGAAAAAATGGTAAATGAAAAAAGTATTTCTTTTGACCTCAGGAACCTTCGGTTAAAATATATGTACAAGTCAAAGACTCACCCTGTATAAGACATAAAATGAAAAAAAAGTTTTTTTTGAGAATTTTTTTTTTAATTCTTGTATAACCGGAAGTGCCGAAACTTCGAAAATATTTTAGCTGAATAGAGCATCATGAACAATGTCATATTCCGAATTTTCAGATTTCAAATCTGCCCCGTTCTTCAGAAACGTCTAATAGGCCGTCGAACTTGAAACACCCTGTATGATTCGAATACTAGTTTGTTTGAGTAATATAACAATGAGGAATGAAAACTGTCAAAATTTTATTAATGAACCAAATAGAAATTATGAAAGATCATGAGATCTGAATAAAAATTAATACTAAGTATAACTAGTAGCATTCCTAATATCTTCAATTTTCCTGCCTTGAGGTTTCTCAACAGTCTACTGTGGTACACTCCCATTAACCTCCTTAAAACATCTTTAATTTTACCTACAGTGCTTGTTGAGAAATTAGCATGTATTCGGTTTAAGTATGTTAACATGTTCTTGTACTGTACTGTTAATTATGGCTCATAAAACTGTAGCGATTCAAGTGAAGAATTCGATCATAGATTTCAAAACTAGGTTTTTTTTATTACGATTTGATATTCTGAGATTACTAATATAATTATTTGATTATCAGGTAGTCGTAACAACAGTGTTCGCAAAGAAGACGATAGTTCCAGCACTACGGCCAATAAAAGCAGCAGTAGTTCCACTAACCAGCTATCCCGTTGGTTCTCGTCTGATCTATTGGAGAGAGCTCGAGTCGGTGAGCTACCTAGTACAGTGGGCTTGGCCGAGCATGCTATCAGTCTCGAGGAAATTGAGAGACAATCAGCGCCCCCTATTCATAACTAATGTACCTGGCTTTTTACGCTGATTGGTGAGTCTGTCATTTTTGTATGCTCTCTCCAGTACTTTGTGTTCGATTCCAATAAATGAAGCGATTATTTGTAATTCTGTGTTTTATTGATATTTTGTTACTTTCTGTATCTGCGAAAATTTTCTCTGCGATCTGCGATTATTTTAGGGTAGTTGTATACAATGCAATCGTACATCGTGTGTGTCAATTTTAAAGAGTCAATTCTAAACCTCCAATAATAAAACATCGATTTTGAAAGCTTAACCTAGTGAAAACCTATTGCTGAATCACCTTTCAATATAGAATTACAGATTATCATTTAGTATGAATTTAAAGAATGAAAAAAAAATTACTGCCAAGTTACGGAATACCTACATATTGGTTTGATAGGTTGAGTTCAACGAGAGATGTGCTCAGGTGTATTACTGGACTCCACTTTTTCTCACACTGAATATTCAAGTTTTTTTTTCCTTATGAAATTATTTGTACTAAGTTAGTACTACTAACCTAAAACTGCGAGAATAAAGTCAATTATTACACAGGCCAACACACATTTTGGTGCCTGCGATTTTTTAACTGTTCCTGAGTAATTTTTGGATGCAGAATGTGAAAAAGTTCTCAGATTTTGTCTATCAGATCTAGTTTTTGAGATTTTTTTAAAAATTGTGTATATAATTTACGTTATAACTGTTATAATATATAATATTACTATTGACAGTTAAAAAAAAACAAAGACACATGGATTTAAGTATTTATTGCAAAAACTCAATTTACATAATTACATTAGTCACTAATCACATAAAAATTTTCTTTTATACGATTTTCTAGAATGGAGTTTACTAGGGCAGTCTCGCTGAAGGCTCCAGCAGTAGTCCGCCATCATGTGGCTATCCCATCGTCCTTGATAACGATCTTCCATAGTTTTAATATCCTGGTGGTATCTTTCCCCCTGTTCTTCACTACAATCAACTAAGTTTTCTGGAAAACGATCTAGGTGGCTGTGGAGGTAGTGAACTTTTATACTCATGTTACAGCCGAGAATATTAAAATTTGAAAGCATAGTTTCCACTAATTCTACGTAATTCTCTGCTCTATGATTGCCAAGAAAATTTTGTACTACTTGAACAAATGAACTCCAAGCGTTAGATACAGTCTCGTTCATTGATGTGGTGAATTGTGGATCTTTAACAAGTTGCCTTATTTGAGGACCATCAAATATACCAGCTTTTAGTTTTTCCGTGCTAATGCCAGGAAATTTACGTGACAAATACCCAAAACAATTTCCATCTCGATTTAAGGCCTTCACAAGTTGCTTCATTGGGCCTAGCTTGATATGCAAGGGCGGAAGTAAGATTTTTCCTCTTGAAACCAAAGGTTCGTTGATCACGTTTTGTATTCCTTGAATCATGACATCTCTTGAAGGCCAATTTTTGTTCACCCAGTGCTCATTTTTAGCACTGCTGTCCCAAAGGCACAAAAAACAAGGATATTTTGTATAACCACTCTGCTGTCTAAGGAGGAAGTTAACCATTTTTAAATCAACACAAAATGACCACTGATGTTCTTCGTATTTAATTTTTCTCAAAACTAATGCTATTGTTTCATATTCTTCCTTCATGGTAGTAGAATGACCAATAGGAATTGAGCCATATTTGTTACCGTTATGTAAAAGAACACATTTTAAACTACGTTTTGAACTGTCAATAAAAAGGCGCCAATCATCTGGAGTGTATTCAGGCAAACCCATTTTTTCTAAGAGCCCTTTTATATTGTTACAGAATACCAAGTCATTTTCCTGATTGAAAAAAGGCAGCAGATCCTTATCTCTTTTACGATAAAATGTAATATTAGTACCTCGACAAAGTAGATTTTTTTCTTTTAATCTGGATGCAAGTAATTCAGCGGATTCCTTTGAGAGATTCAGGTCTCTTATAAGATCGTTTAGTTCTTCTTGATTGAAACACTGCGGAGTTGCTAAATCTGCTTCAAAATCGCTGTCGTTTTCTGATTGAATTCTTTTAACTTCGTCAGACATTGATGTTTCTGTATCATCTTCTGTCAGTTCGGGTAGACTGCTGAATGATGGAACGGGTATTTCTTCCGAATGCACTACAGGCCTTCTTGCAGAATCTAGATCAGGATAAGTCCATTTGTGTCTATTGTTTCTATTTATGCCTTTAATATTAACGAGACAAAAATAGCAGTCGTCATGATGGTTCCGCGGTTCTCTCCAAACCATTGGTACACCAAACTTTAGGCACTTCCTCTTGCCAGTTGTCCACTGTCGCAAATGTTCAACACATGTTTTACATATGAAATGTGGGGCCCAAGATTTATCTTGATCTCCTAAATGAACGCCAAAATAGGCGAAATAAGCTCTTTTCACAAAGTCAGAAATCGTTTTTCTGCTCTCTTTCAAAGTGTATTCACCACACACATAACAAAAAACATCGGGATGATTTACACAGGTACGTCTGCTTGTGGATGCCATTGTTTCAGTTTAGTGTCTTGATACTACAAAACGACCAAAATTTACACAAAATGATAGCACAACTTTACTTGGGAAAACTCAGTAATATACTAAATCAAGTACAGCCAAGCAGGTATAGAAGGATCGGGTCATAGGCAATTACAGGTATAAAAGTAATTAAGAGCGCATTGTATTGAGTAGTTCCTAGTATAGGAACATTGGGTCAGGGACAATTCCAGGTATCCATTTGGCTTATTAGATTCTGGGAAATTTCTATTTTGACGATTAAGTACATATTTATCTCTTTATTTGTTGTCCTTTATCAGAAAAAAATATATCATTTAACCTGTAACGTGTATCTCAAAAACTAGAGCTGATAGAAAAAATCTGGTGGCATTTTTGGAATCAGCACATTAAAAACATCTAAAATCAGATGTTAGATTCCTGGCACCAAATTTTTTTTTTCATTTTGTTGGCCTGTGTTATTATTACTCCATTATATAGTACATTTGATTATTTGAAGAAATTGCGCATATTCAAATACCAGGTAGGGGCTTCGTAAATATTTTTAAACTATAGTCCGAAATATATAGTATCACCGAAAGAAATATGTACTTCGCAAATGAATCGATGTTTATGCTTTCAAACGACAGTTGAAAGGAATATTTGATGTACGAAAGATAGAATTTTTCATTAAATTTTCCGATTCTGCGTATCTAAAATTGATCCATTCAAAACTTATTGTGAGGTGGTTTTCAGATTTTCTATTCTAAGTAATAAACCAAAATGGATCAGATATGATTACATTTAAAATGTTTCAAATTTTTTCGTATTACATTTTTGTGGAAGATATCCTACAGAGTGTCTCAGGAAGAATTGAGATCAATATGGAAGACTCGTATCAAGAGGTTTCAATTGCCCGAGTGCCCTCGTTTGGGTGATGTTCAACTTATCAATGAAATTTCACAGTTCAATAACACTTTAACTAAACGACCGAATAATTTTAAATTTTGAAGTTATGTCATCCTTTACTAACGCATACCTTCAATATTTCTGAAATCGAATAAATCGGATCCGGACTAGAAAAACTTCAGACTTTCCCTATTTTCGTGAATATTGGATCACACTGTACGTGAACATTATGATTTTTCACCGTTTTCGTAACCACAAAGAATTAATTCATAATAAAAATTCTAAATCTCTGCTAGACACGATCATAAGAGTGAATTTTTTTTAGTTCAATAACTTTTCAACTAATCCACCGAATAATTTCAATGTTTGAAGTTGTGTCATCCTTTACTATCGCCCTTCTTCAATATTTCTGAAATCGAATGAATCAGATCCAGACTAGGAAAATTTTTGACTTTATTTTTTTTCTTGAATATTGGATCACCGTGTATGTTAATATCATTATTTTTTCCGTTCTCCTAACCACAAAAAAAATCATAATAAAAAGTTTAAATCTCTGCTTGACATTTCTCTCTACATTTTGAGAGTCGACATAGAATGTGGCGACATAACATTCTTCCCCCCTTAATATGATATCAATCATTTTCAGGAACAGAGGAAATAAATAGAAATATTTAAGCTAATACTACCCATTTATGAAATAAATTGAACTAAACATATTGTATCAGTCTTCTGTCATAGGTATTCTTCCCAACTTGGCGACTGGTCGTTTGAATATCCCATTATTTGTTTTCATTTCTACTAGTCTCACTATTACTAAAAATGGTCTCACATTCGGTGTTAATCTATATTTCGGTAATTGTCCCATAAGGGGTACTAAAGGTTTCGATTTTAAGGCGACATTGTTGGCATCTGGAGAAGGTTGAATTTACAGCTGCCCTACAATGTATGTTCTAATATTTCTATCTAGCCTCGTTTAATACCAATTCCACCCCTTGATGTGCATATTTTTCGTGAATCTCTTTGAGAAATAGGAATGTTAATCTATGCTTGTTAGGCAAAATCACAGGTCGTCTGACTGAATCACTGATTGAAGTGGCTTGATCAGTTCTTCCCATCATAATTATGATTTCTTGTGAACTCGTCATCGGTGATACACCTTTTAGTCGGCTTTGTTTTGACACTTGTTCATTTCTCTTCAAAGTTTCAAGTTCTTCTGAGAAACTCTCTTTTTGACAGTAATATCTTTATTGTATGATATTTGAAGAATTTTACCAATACATATTTTTGCAGATATAAGTGTCCTCGTTGTAGCTCTTGAAAGTTTTTTGAAGCTCGAAAATCTGTCAATATTCGGTAAGATTGGGTTTTTTTCAAATTCAATAGTAGTTAACAGGGTTATTTTTCCACAAGCCTTATTTTGGGAGATATCTTTCCTTGGCCAATTCGATTTGTGTCTTGTTGATAAAAACTGGGGTCCAGAGAACCAATCACGAAATCTCACTGTATCGCTTCCATCTTCATTAGAAGGATCAGTCAGTTGCAATAGCTTCAAATTGTCCCAGTCGCTTGAAATTTCCATTAATCCAATATAGAACTGATTCCTCTTTTCGCTCGTGTGTGAAGCCGATGTGAACGGACACGTGTTAGCGCGCTCCGATAAAAGGTGATTATTTTATAAACAATCTGGTTTCGAACGATATTTCCTTCGAAAAATAACAGAGTTAGTGAAATTCCAAACAAAATATCCTTTTTTTTTTAAATTATCATAAACTGGTTTCTGGGACCCTTCTGACTACAGAAAGCTCAACTCACTCGTAAACATGTCCACCCAGAACAAACAAAGTTATGCAACAGCTATTCAGTCTGAAACTTTGCCAACTAAAGATCAAGCAATTGTGTTAGATGGAATTGATGGAATCACAATAAAGGAATACGCAATTGCGATTGGAAATCTTACGACGCCAACAGATATTCGATTCATTTCCAGAATATCGAATAACCGAATATATGTTATCTACAAAGGAAATTGCATTTAAATTAACAGAAGAACACAAATCCATCAAGATTCAAAATCGGGACATAAACATCAGACCACTTATAACACCAAATAAAATAATTATTATATCTAATGTTCCTCCAATCATTCCTCATGAAAATATTGGAGTAATCTTCTGAAAGCACAACATAAGTTTCTGTTCGACAATAACCCACCTCAGAGCTGGATTTTCAGAATCAGGATTTTCTCACATTTTAAGTTTTCGTAGACAAGTCTATATACCTCCTGAAGATCTTTCTAAACTGCAAGAATGCTCACGGATAAATTATGACAATACGAATTATCGGATATATTTTGCGGAAGATATACTAATGTGTTTCCTCTGTAAAAAAGAAGGACATCTCGCTAAGAACTGTCCAAATAGCACTAATCATCCACAGATTACAGAAGAGAGTTTCACAACAAACTCGAAAAATCCGAATACCAAACAAACGAAGGATCAAGAGTGTTCTTCTGAAAAGAGCAGGGTGAGTCATCAGCGGCTCTTCCAAAAGAATACAACAGGATAAATAAACGTCCATATTCTGAATCCACATCCTCCAAGTCATCCGAAATATTAGCTCACGAAGAAGAAATCCTTTCAAATGCCAAAGAAACTTCGACATCGGAATTGAAGCAGATAATCAAACAGCCTACTTAAAAAACGAAAATACAAGAAATGGATACATCCCTTTATGAAGACCTCAAGCCAGTGGAAACTGTCATGGAAACAAATCAACACCTATATAAATTCAACTAAAGGGATTTATTGTTGGTACTTATAGACGAAGTAATATCACGGAAATTGCCTTTACAATAACTGATGATCACCTGGAACTCGCAAAAACACTCCGAGAACTTTACAAGGCTGTGTCAACTCGCAGAATGAAATCAAGATTCACCAAAACCATCAAGCAATTAGATCCAGATGGCATCACTGGCCAACCTTTAAGGGCAAGCTCCAGCCTCAACGACATATCAGATTTATAGAAGAATTTATCATGGCGGGCAAAAATAATTTGAATATTTTATACTGGAATACAAGAAGCATAAAACAACGTTAAGAAGAGATAGAGGGTAGGTTGAACGAATTTGATATTTTAGTTTGTACGGAAAGTTGGTTGAAAGACAAAGATGATTTCAATTATTCAGGTTTTAATTGTTATAGAAAGGACAGGTTAACGTCGCGAGGTGCTGGCATTTTGATGTTAATAAAAAAGTATATAACAAATAACTCGATTACATAACAACATCAACTGACTCGCTAGAAATTTGTGGTGTTTCCCTGCTTAACATAGTTCCGTCATTGGTTTCAATAGTTCTATATAGAGTTCCTGGTGTTTGATTGTCTCAGTCTTTACTTGTCGGAAATTCATCTTGATGATTAAAAAGTAAAATAACTTATTTCCGCTTTATACAGGGTGAGTCTTTGACTTGCACATATATTTTAACCGAAGATTCTTGGGGTCAAAAGAAACACTTTTTTCATTTACCATTTTTTCCGATTCGGCCCTGTTAAAAAGATATAGCCATTTTAAATTTTCATAATGAGCTAATTCACCCCTGGTAACCGGAACACTGAAGTTTTCGCAAGTATAAGATATACAATTTGAACCTTGGAAATAAGCTATAAAATTGAAAAAACCATCATAAACTCACCTTTAACATTCCATTTGTTGAACAAAGTAGTATTTTTAATACAATAAATGAGTTATCCCAACTTCACTGACGATAAAGATTAAATATTTTTCTCTTGATTTTCTATTTCATTTTCGATAATCATAACGAATTGAACTCGCTACCACCCATATCAGCTTAGCTCCGATATTCATAATTCATATCCATTCATTTATTATATCGCATTTATAATATATCGTTGTTTATTTGATTTCGTACTAGAATTGCAATTTAACCTTACATTCTCAAATAAATAATATTCATCTGTGACAGTTCTAACACAGACTAGTAGTCTGTGGTTTTAAGTTTGAACCTCAAATTTCGAGTGTTGCAAATTTAAACACAACAGTTCGAATAATCTATGTTCTAACTTCTAACCTAAAATCTAAAATATTCATTTAAAGTTTACACTGTTATTGTCTTATGATATTTGATATTATATTTGCATAAAATGAAAATCATCGAAGATTTGAAGAAACCCAACAGAATATTGAAGTTCCATACATATTTTCAAGAAATTTAAAAACAATTTCCAAAATAATGGTGTGGATACAAAATAAATAAGTATGCATTCTGATAGAGAGTAATTCCTTTATGAAATGAAGCATTTGATTTGTGCCAACTATCTCATAAAAAAAATGATCTGCATCAATATTTTTGAAGCCATTAGTGTGAAAATATGGAAATGAAGTTTTATGGCTCTGTAATCAATGGAAAATGTTAGACTCCACTTGTTATGAAATTTGTTCTATAATATGTACCTGCATTATAGCCAACTCTACTTGATTCATCTTGATTTCGCCATTGAAAATAAATGAGAAGTAATTAATATAAATATCCACAATTGAATATCCTGTTTCTTTCAACTCACCTATTTGTTTTCATATTAAAACAATTATGGCACTCTTGGAAGTATGTCAATCATATGCTTTAGGATGAATTTATGGAGTAGCAAAAGAATAAAAGTATTTAATCTCAATCACATGAAAATTTGTCTAGTATGTACTTAGTGGTATGTTTCGATGTGAGATTGAATGACCACAAGAAGAATACAGTATTGTTCGAAGGCAGTCTTTAGTGTGATATTGATTGTTGTCATTAAAATGGGACTATTTTGTGAAAACCTTTTTAAACATGGGCTTTATGGTAAATCTGGACTTTTCAAAATAGAATGTTGATTTTAATGAAGTATCTTATTATCTCCGTGTGGAACGTTTATACTGTATTTCAGAATAAACTATATTATTATTATTATTATCTGAGCTGTGTCAAAGCTCAATAATTTGTAATCAAATAGAAGAGTTGAGGTGAGCTTATTCAAATAACTTCATTTTCAAACTAAGTTGGCTAGTACTTCAATTCTAAAATCTGAGACATGACATCATAGTAAATATTCATTTCTGTGGTTTTTTTTTCCACAACAGAACAGAGTTGCATGTAGCCAAAGTACCCAATTTTTTGAATTTCACAGATAATTTTTTTTTTTTTAAGATCAAGTTACTCGAAAACGGCGCTTTGTACGAGAAAATATGAGGAATACTTTTATTTTTCGAATTAGACAAATATTCTTCAATGAACGTTCAAATTAATTTTAAGAGTTGGGTTCTTAGATTTTCTGGTATTTTTATGTGATGTAATGTTCATAATGAAGAAACTGAAAGATGTGTAGGGAATCTTGTGTTCGGAGAAGATGTATCACATCAAGGAAAAGCTATATTCCAAAAATCATTTCCTTCAATAGAACCATTTACGAGATATAGCCGAAAATCACATTTTTTTATCGATTTTCAACAGCCTGTATCTTAGTAACCGGGCCGAATCGGAAAAAACTATAAAGGAAAAAAGTGTTTCTTTCGACCTCAGGAATCTTCGGTTAAAATATATGTACAAGTCAAAGACTCACCCTGTATATTTATTTTCAAAACAATTGTTTCGTCATGATAACATGACTTCGTCAGGTGAGCATGGTAACTAACTACATATTTCGGATAGAGTTCTTTAAATAGTTGAATAAAATATGGTGTGAAATATAATAAAATCCTGGAAATTCTTGGCTTTCAAAACAGGTTGAGTAAGGGTGATTTATTTAGGTCCGTTTGGTCGTTGAGGAGAATCTGTTTTTTATGGTACCTATTTATCTCCATTGCTTCAAGGAAATTCAACTTTAGGGTCTTATTTTCTACGTGCAAAATTTCGAAATTGTTGTCGAAATCATGCCCGGTCAGATAGAAAGTCTGGAGACTTTCTATCAGATAGAAAGTCTGGAGTCTATAAGTTGAATTGTGGTACTTGCCCATATTATACATTGGTCAAACAGGAAGATCATTTAGCACTAGGATAGGAGAACATCAGAAAGCATACGTTAGCGGAACTTGTAATTCAACATATGCAGAACATCTGTTAGAGACCGGGCATGATTTCGACAACAATTTCGAAATTTTGCACGTAGAAAATAAGACCCTAAAATTGAATTTCCTTGAAGCAATGGAGATAAATAGGTACCATAAAAAACAGATTCTCCTCAACGACCAAACGGACCTAAATAAATCACCCTTACTCAACCTGTTTTGAAAGCCAAGAATTTCCAGGATTTTATTATATTTCACACCATATTTTTTTCAAATATTTAAAGAACTGTATCCGAAATATGTAGTTAGTTACCATGCTCACCTGACGAAGTCATGTTATCATGACGAAACAATTGTTGTGAAAATAAATAAATAAAGCGGAAATAAGTTATTTCACTTTTTAATCATAGAGTTCCTGGGTCCAATTTGAGCCAGTCCACATGGGATTCTGCAATTCATAATGTAAGTAAATCGAGCAAAAATATCCTATTTATGGTAGATTTTAATGTTCATCATGTAGCAATTGGAACTGCGAACAGAACGATTATAACGGCGAAAGGTTATTACAAGCAATTCACAACTCAAATCTGATCATTCACAATACTGACTCCTCCTCGCACATTGATCCTGAACGAATGTATGGATTGATTGATTCGGCTTCGAAGGACCATGAACGTGTGTATGCTTGATATATTTAAATTCGGCTTCGAAGGACCTTGTGGTGTTTATGCTTGATTATGGATGTAAGAAAATACGTATGATTTTTGCTGTTTAATATGTTAACACAAACACTGTATATGACTGTAATGTTATAATAATAATAACTTGTTGAATATGTAGTGATTGAATACTTGAATATGTATGATGATGAATACTGAGTTACTGACTGACTGAATACTAGTGGTTGAATACTGAATTATAACTGGTGAATAGTGAATAACTGAAAACCCTCTCTCGTGGTGGGACCATGGTGGGAGAAAGCATCGAATAGAATCACAGGATTCTTCTTCTTCCTCTGTAAGCCTTAACAGATCCTTACAGTGGAAAAAATCAAATCTCGATCTGATTTCAACAAAAAGATCAATTGCCGATATAGTTTCTACTGAAACATATGATGAAACGCTCGGTTCAGATCACTATCCTATACGCGTAACAATCAATGCGAAGAAACAATTCTATGTCAAAAAATCCTTTAAACTTTATTCATTAAAAACAAACTGGGAAAATGTCGATCGCGCTTTGATTTTTGAATATTCCAAATTTTACACTGCAGAATACACAAACGCACCGGCAAACAAAAAATATGAATTATTTTTGAAGATAATGTCAGATGCAATTGCCCAGAACACGCCACAAATGTCAATGAAAAAGTCATCGAAAATTGGACGTCCAGATTGGACTACATCTGAGCCAGCCGTGGCGGTCATATACCAGAAATCATATTTAAAATGTATTGCCACAAGATTATCTTGCAGATAAATAAAATTCATGTCGATCGAATAATCCATCGTTGTTTTATTGCAATTTAAAGTTCTATAGCTCTAAAAAAACACCCTTTACAAAAGCTACATAAGATCTTTCATAAAATATGGTATATCGGCTTACTTACCTAGAACTGAAAAATTATTGCGAAGATTAGAACAGGTGGAAATTAACTCTTTGCGAATATCAATGGGTTGTAGAATGAGTACACCTACCAACCTAATCTTAGAAGAATCTAAACTACCTTCTCTTCGAAAACGAGCCAAATTGTTGTGTAGCTCATTCCTAACAAGGGCACTCTCAAACAGTAGTACAGCATCGAGTCAAAATATACATAATGTTATGAAAAATCTAGTATCGAATTGTAGAGTCAAAAAAACACTAATTAAAGAATGCCTAGAAAATGTGTATGAGTCAACCACTAATAAAATTGATATCAGAAGTAAATATAATCTATACAACGTGAATTTCGAAGCTTCATTCACTAAAATTCCAATCAACACTGAAATTAGTAGAATGGCAATAAATTACACTAACCCCAACTCTGTCATAAATAATTTGATAGCGTAAATATATTTACTGACGGAAGCAAATACCCCAACGCCAGATCAGTTGGAAGTGCAGTAGTCTCCGAAGAGCTGAAAATAGATGTTTCGAATAGATTGTCTAAAGAATCCTCAATATTTACCAATGAATGTGTAGCTGCTTATGAAGCTATCAAAATAACGCTATCTAACCCAAATAAGTGAAGTTTATCAAGAAACATAATGGATCAAATATTGCCAGTACTATTTTCAAGACATGTCTTTTCGTTGGAAATTTGGTACCTAGTGTCCTCCGATGACAATTTCTTCAGTCTGAATATGAAGGTATCATCCAATTTCTTCGTCTGGATCATCTGCCGAGTCTAAATAGTCATCAACATAGTGATTTTTCGTAATTGCGTATATAATCCTTTCATCTTTTTCAGTTTTTTCTGCGTTCAAGTTTTTAATGAACTGAGCACATACAGGGGAGCAAGTGACGCCAAAAGTCATCACCTGCATTTGATAGATATCTGGTGGTTCATTCGGATTTTCCATAGAAAACTTTGAGCATGTTGGTCTTCCTGTCTGATTTTCACTCGATGAAACATTTCTTCCACTGCAATTTTTCTTTGCCTAAACCTCAACAGGACTGATACAAGAGGTTCCAATAAGTCGGGTACAGAAAATAAGTTGTCATTGATGCTTGTACCACATGAATTGGATGATGCATCGGAAACTAAGCGTAGCTTTTCCGGTTTAATCTGATTGATGACTCCGAAATGAGGTGAGAAACATGTTTTTGGTTGTTGCTGCTTTGCTTCTTCACAAGTCAATTTACGATTATATCCATTTTTGAGATATTTTCATGGTATTTCTGACTAAAATTTGCGTTTTTTGCCATTTGATTTTCCACATGCAGTAGTCGTCTCAATACTGATCCTTTGTTATTCGGTAAAGAAATATCATCTGATTTTCATAAGGGATTTCATTTCTATCGTCACTGATACATTTGGCGGTTTTTCCCATTATCATCAAGGCTACCTCAGAATCACGTTCAACTACTTGATGAAGAAAATTGTCTGAATCGTCATTTTCACAGATATTAAGTAATCTGTTATTTTTGTGCGTTTCTGCTGCTTTTACATATCCACCCTAGTGATATTTTTGTCGCAATTTGGACATATTCAGGGCCATGGACTACCTTTCTGGCAACAGTGAGATTTATATTGTCTTGTCCAATAAGAATCGTTGGCCGATCCTTGATATCAGCAATTGGTAGACCCATCAGATGCACTGTAATCTCTACTTCCGCAGTTTATCACGTTTTCTCCATTATAAAACAGCAAATCTATGAGAGTGTCGGAACAATTGGTAATACGCGTAAGTTCACTTATCGGCTGATTGAAATCAAAAGTGTTCATCAAATTCAACAGCTTTCTAGTTCGTGAACTCGTCGAATTATATAAGTTAATATTGAAGTCACCAAAGCATATTATATTTTCGAAAGAATCAAACACATCCGTCACACTTTCCTCCAAAGATTTGAAAAAGCTATCCTCATCTGAAGACGGAGGTCTATAAACACATCCCACTACCAAAGATTGTCCCAAAATCTCAACCACTATCCAGACATGCTCTATGAAGTCCCTACTTTCACTCAAAATCACCCTATAAGAAAAATTATCTCTAAGGTAAATACCGACGCCGCCCGCCCTAGTCTCCCTATCCAACCTTATAAAAGAATAACCGTCAACGTAAACATTGTCATCACCAATATTCGAGCCCAACCATGTCTCGGAAACCGGAAACACCCACAATATGATAATCATATTCACCTATATGCTCCTGAAATGCAGCAAAATGACCAAGTAACGATCTTACGTTAATATGTGCACACGTAATCATCTATGAAGAAAAAAAACAGAGGAAAGGAACTATCGAAAGGGAAATAAAAAATAGAAACGAATCAATACAATCGATCGATTAAAATCTCAAATCACACAAAAGTTGTGAAACATAAAAAAAAATTCTGTAGTGAATGAGGAACTTCAACGGTAATATGAAAATAAATGATACAATTAAAGTTGAACTAAATACATCGAATTCAAAATGCAAACGAATTAATCAAAAATGAAACAATAATTCAAATAATCCAAAATATGGGTAAATTAAAGAATATAAATAGGCAAGTTATAGAAAATGAATTAATCAGAGAAATTATTATTTCCTTTGATGTTGAAACCCTTTTCAGTAGCGTTTAGCTGTTTAGAGAGTGGGTTCAGCGCCAAGCAGAACCATAAAGGGCTCAAGGAGTCTCCTTGGAAAATTCCCTTCTTAATTGGAATCAGCATGGATTAAATGTTTGCCGTGGAAAGCTCGATGTTCGTTTTTCAATTGTACGTTGCAAGTTTTAGAGAGTTGGTTATAATTGGATCGATCTGGTATATTTCCAAAATTTTCGCCAGCCAGCCATGTGGAAGTGAGTGAAAGCCTTCTTATAATCAAAATAAGTCATGAAAAGGTTTATATGTTTCTTGAATTCTAAGTTGGTTGCACATGATGGAATCTATTACTAGCTGTTCCTTCGATCCTTGTGCATTCTTGGAACATCCTTTCCGCTGTGTTGTGATTATTTTATTTTTCTTGCAATGTTTGTAGATACGAGATGCTAAACATGAAGTGATGATTTTGTATATTGTTGGTAGGCATGTTATAGGTCTGTATTTTGATGGATCCATAGTGTTTTGAAAATCCTTCGGTATTAGGTAAGTGATACCTGTTGTTAAAAATGTTGGCATTTCTGTTGGATTATGTATTATGTTATTTATGTATTCGACTAGCCTGCCGTGCAGACACCAAAACTTCTTCAACCAGAAGTTGTGAATTCCATCTGGGCCTGGAGATTTCCAATTGTGAGTGTTCTTCAATATTTCCTGTAGTTCTTCAGACGTTATTACACTATGTGGCATACTTTCTATGGTCTCACATGATTTCTCCTCTCTTCTTATCCAACGCGCTTGGGAGTTAAAAGGAGTCGGAGTTGGCAGTTGATCGGTCCAAAAACTCTCCATATCTTCGGCGCTTGGAGGACACCCTAATTTTGTTGACGTTTGTTCATTAAGCATTCTATAAAACTTCTTTTCGGAGTTTTCAAAAATCAATTTGTCATGTTTTCGTTTATAGCTCTCATTGTATCTTCTCAGTCGTTCAGAGTATACACTCAATTTTTGTTTGAGTGTATCTAGAGTTTCTTGAGCACTTTCATTGTTGGCGTCGTAGTTTGCATGTCGCCTATGGCGATCCATAATTGCATCCACTATTTTTGGTAGTTTTCTCGACGGTGAACCCCTTTCAAATTGTGTTAACCTTTCTATATCTCGTCGGAGGCTATGTACTTTTGCTTCTAGCCTATTTTGCTAATGTGGTTTGTTATGCTGTTTTTTCTGTGCTGGTTGCTCACTTCTAGGTTTTGGCTTCACGCCGAGCACTGCTGATATTGTAGAGGCTGCACAGTAGGTAATAAGATGCAATGACTCGAGGTTTTGGTCATTCGAAAAAAACGGTGGAATAATCTCTTTGTTCATTATGTGCAGAATATGTGAGAGTTTTTTGGATGTCTTCAGTCTAGGAAGAATTGGTCGTTTAAGGGGATCAGTACCCTCGAATTCTATGAAATATCTACTCATTGTAACAGATAAGTGCTCTAATAGATTTCTTCGACTTTCTTCTCGGTTTTCCATAGTTGCAGTTTGTATATTCCGCCATTGCTCATCTCTTACTAGTGTCAAATCTCCGCTGTTTTGTTCCTCAGTATTACTTTGTGCATTGATGTTGTGTTGGTTTTCAGCACAATCGTAGTTTTCTTCAATTGTCACTTCGTTGTTAGTGAGGTTTCTATTCTGTAGCCTCAGTTGGACTGGTGTTAACTCTCATCGGGTACAAGTTTATTTCTCAATATGACCTGGTATTGGTCGGCTACTCTTTGCTCAGAAACTTGGAGTTCGGGATAGTTTCTGTGGAATTCTGCAAATAATTTTTGCCGGTAGCCTATTTTATCCTCTTCCATATTAATCACTTCATAATATATGCGCATGATCGTTTCATCGAACTTGTCCATTTCATGCGTCTTCTTGGTAGACCTGCTTGGGTGAGTGCTGGTTGGGAATCCCGCGCAGCACCTTCAGCAGTCGAAGAAACTCGTGTTATTCTTCTCCTAGAATGTTGAGATTGTGGAGGCGTAGCATTTTGTTCGACAGAGGCCCGCCTCTTTTTAGCACTCTGTCACAGACGTCCCGTATACTGTCATGTCCAGCGCCGGCTCCAGACACGCCCTGACGAACCTCAGGCAGCGGCTCTATATTTCTATTCCTCAAATTCACCATCATTCATGGGTTCCTCCATGTCGTGAGGGAAACGGCCTTTTATCGCTTTTTAAGATCCGCAAAGATACGGTTGGAGAATTCTTGAGCTGCTTTCCACACGGCTTCGTCCGTTACCCTGGAGAGGGGCCCTTCGACAGGTTCCAGCTTCCCGGGCCAGGGAGCTCCTGGAATCTGCGGTGGGCAGGAGTCGATTCAACTCTCGTGATAGGTGAATCGCTAGGGATTCACCTACCGCTACTCTTTTATTATTATTATTTGAGCATAAAATTCTGTTACTTCTTTTTCGCTTTGTTGAGAGGTTGGTGCATACACTTG
This sequence comes from Harmonia axyridis, assembly GCF_914767665.1. Lineage (NCBI taxonomy): Eukaryota > Metazoa > Arthropoda > Insecta > Coleoptera > Coccinellidae > Harmonia > Harmonia axyridis. The sequence goes on from NC_059503.1 coordinate 42,246,164, forward strand.
AATTATATTGATTTTGGCAGGACTTGATCTTAACCGTAATAGCCTCACTCTTTCGGACATTGGGATGAAATTCACCACACTTTCAACAACTGTTTTATTCAGTATAATTCCTACTCCACGTTCATGCCCTCCATGTGTGCTTCCCGAATAAAAAACTCGACGTTCATCGATGTCGCAGAAGGGAGATCCCGGCCATCTCATCTCACTGATTCCTAGGATGTTTATTTTCAATCTTTCCATTTCTTTAATGGCGTTGTGAACCTTTCCAGCCTGTGCCTAAGTCCGAACATGCCTGGTTCCTATTCTCAAACTTGATCTTGCCTTAATCTTCTTTGTATCATCATTATTCAAAACTGTTCCCCCCGGAGATCCGATTGGAGAACTTGAAACTCCAGACACTAATTTAGCCTGGAACATAGTCATGTTGATACTACAAGAGATACCAATAGTTGGTCTGTAATGCATTGTGTCTCCTTGCCTTCTGTATTCCCATGCCGTTGACTTTTTATGGTTCGTTCGCCTTTGGGAGCGATTTCTCGTTCCCAGGACAAGAGAGTGCCCATTCCTCTGTGGACTCTTTCAACTAAAGCTGTAGGCCCACACTGCTTAGTAAGGCAGTCATTCGGTCGACAGAGCCTCGTTAGTTATCCGGCAGGGTGTAGCGATCAGGTGAGGTTGTCATTTGAGAGTAGATTTTCGTCTACCAACAATATATACAGGAAATATTCCTTACAAATTGAAAGTACTCAATCTCTGCTATACTTATCGTTTTGCCGGTTCATCCAACTCAAGTCACTTTAACCGGAACCGGCATGTTAGATTCCAAGTACAGATTGTTCATAGGACGGTCTTTTTCTGTTGTAATAATGATAGTTACATTTAAACAACAGGAATTCATTCAACCGGAAATTCCAGGGATTCGTTTTTTTCAGTGTAGAAGGGGAAGGCGAATATCGATCAATTTTGCCCAATTTTTTCATGAAATATCAATAGCGTGCGACCTCTGAGCACATTATCAAAACTATAAAAATGTTTCATAGAAAAATCAATGAAAATATTGGAAAACAAACACTTAATATAATATATACGTGATTACAGATCCGCAGATTTTCGTACGGATAGATCTCGGAAGTGCTTAACCATTACCACAGAAAATTTAAGAATACTTAATATCGAAACAAAATCAACCAAATGTCAACGGAATATATATTCTGCATCCGTCGAAAATCCAGAAGAAGATCAAAAAGAACTAATGCTACAATGAATAGATGCGTCTTAGATTTTGGGGTTACAGATCCATTGAGACGGCCGATTCTGCAAAGATTGAGGACATCCAAGAAACATCTCATCTTCTGCTCATGACCAATAAGGATTATACCCAAGTTTCTTCCTGACTACCAAAATCTCGAATCGTTGCACCTTATCATCTACTGTGCAGCAAGAGCAACAGTGCTAGGTGCGAAGCCAAAACCTAAAAGTCAGCAACCAGCCAGGAAGAAACAACAAAATAATCCACATTGGCAAAAAAGGTTAGAAGATGAAGTTCATAGCATCCGACAAGATATTGGGAGGCTTACCAAATTTGCAAAAGGTTCGCCGTCTAGAAAACTTCGAAAAATGGTGAATATAATAATGGATAGTCACCAGCAACGTACATAGTATTATCCAAAAAACGAAAATGCCCAACAAATTTTCGATACACTGAAACAAAAACTTAGTGCGTACTCCGAAAAACTGAGAAGATAAAATGAGAGGTATAGAAGAAAACAGGATAATATGATTTTTGCAAACTTTGGAATGAAATCCTATAGAATGTTAAACGATAATATATCGAAGGCCTTAGCTAGGTCTAAGAAGCACATGTAAACAGGTTTGTTGAATTCAATAGATTTTTCTGCGGTTTGCCTTACTATGAAGATTGCATCTATTGTTGACCTTTTTTTTTCGAAAGCCTTGTTGTTCTTCACTAATAGCATATTCTTCACTTATCTTATTAGCAAAAACTTTTGTTTTGTTGTTGTTTTCTTGTTTCCCTTCTTAATTATTGGTATTATTACTCTTGATTTCCATTTTTCTGGTACACTTTTTGTATCCAAAATCTTCTTGAAGAAAAAATTAATATTTTTTTTTATCGAATCTCCATCATACTAAAGCAATTCGTTCGGTATATTATGGGCTATTCTATTTTTTAAATTTCTGATATGATCCTTCAGTTCATCCTTTGTAATTTCTAGGCTTCGGTCATCATCGCTATCTTCCTCATGTTTTTCCTGGTCTATAGGTAGATTACTTTCACAGTTGTATAGTTCCCTGATATAAGTTGTCCATTTATCTCCTTCTATTTCATTCGGGCTTTTATATTCATTGATAGGTTGTTTTCTACCTTTAATCATATTCCAAACCTTACATTGTGTCATGTTCCATCTCTTTGGTAAACCGCGTCAGTATTCTCTCTTCAGTGTCCTTATCTAAGAGTTAATTCAGTTTCGTGTGTTTTTATATTGCTAGAAATTACATTGTGTTTTATTACTGCAGTATTGTAGGAATGATTCTCTCTTTTAATGAGCTAAGTCTCTGATTTCGTTGTTAAACCATGGTTTTGTTATTTTTGTCGCGTTTAAGTTGACCTTCCTAACTCCGATGCTGCAAAATGCAGCTTGCAAAATGTTCAGTTCAATTTGCGCCCATAATTCGTCTATATCATTTTTCTCTTGATTCACTGGGTTCATTGTGAAAAATTCTCTCAACCGTTTCTGATACCATTTTGTAGTTTGATTCTCGAAAGATTCAATATTTAATTCTTTAATAAACTTTGGTAGTTTCTTCTTGTTCGATGGTATCTTGATAAGAAATTTGGCTATTACTAATTTGTGATCCACAAGAAAACACACAATCTATTCACGAAACGAATATTTGCTATTAACCTTAGAACATTAATAAGGGGAACGGAAATCGCCTTGTAACTGATGCATTTGTTTCGATGCGAACATTCGTCACTCCTTGTCTGACGGGACAATACATATAGCAGTAGCGTAACATATATATATATATATATATATATATATATATATATATATATATATATATATATATATATATATATATATATATATATCGGATTTCTACAGCTGTCGATAAATTGATAAATTTCGAAATTATCAATGCATGATCAGAAATTGTTTACGATGTGATTTATTCATAAAAATTCTTTCGTGTTTGGCTCTCAGACACAATCGGCTAGCTAGATTGTGATTGATGTTACTAAACTTCCATCTCTCTTGTATTCTGGATCGAGCACAAATGTTTACTTCCCGTTCCTTCTATCTACATTCTAATAGCGTTTTCTGATTGTTGCACTGGTGCGCACTGATTCACCAGGTCAAGTGTACACTGAGTGCAACCTGTGACGTCATGCACTTTTACGGGTTGCCCGAGAAATTGACATTTTGACAAATGAAGCTGAAAACAAAAGTTCTTCTCAGTGCACTTTTACCAGAGACCTCTCGAGACGTTTCACACACAACAATCTAACCCTAAATTTACTATAATTCAATAATAATAAAAATACAAATACCTAATGATGGAAACCGAAAATTAATTGCCAGGTAAGCATATTAGTACCTATTATTATGGATATTATTATGGATATTATTATGGATTTTCACCATTTTTTCCACATAACCTTCTATTCGTGGTTTATTTTCTAGTTTTTCTTTGGTCAAAAATTCTAATTCATCATCACTTGAAGATGAAGATCCCAGAACCAGTGTCGAAAAAGTAAACTAGGTGCGCACTGAGGGCGAACCAGGTAATAAGCAGAAAACGTGAACACTGAAATAGTGCACACCAAAAACGTCAGCGGTAAACGACACACTCGATCGGTGCAGCACTAGTGCGCACCAGTGCAACAAGCAGAAAACGCTATAAGGTTATTAACTTTTATATCCTTGTCACACTACACTGATATCAATGGTCTCTCTGTAACGCCAAGCAGTCGCGTACCCAAGGGGGGGATTAGGGGGATATACCCCCCTACCCCCCCAAGGAGGAATATCCATCATAAGTCACAACCTTATCTATCACAATCCTATTATGAGTAAGAAATCTCCTTTGAAATACTTCTTTGGAAAACTTCTTCAAAAGAAGGAGAATTGATGCAGGTGAATATTCAAGTTTTTCGCGTTTGAATAGAACAGCTGACACTTCGATAGTTGAAAATCAATCTCAAGAAGTGTCTGTAGATTCAAAGGACAACGGAAGCAAAAACCTATTTTTTTTCTTTATCCGACCCCAAGCCTTATGTATGGGTACGCCACTACCGCCAAGTCCATATTATCATATTAATAAAAGAAAATAAATAAAAACATTCGACAATACGTTTCACAATTTATTAATTCAAATTCAAATTTATTCTGATTCCAATTACATGGTGCCTATGTACAACTAAATTATAACATTACACTGAATATCATCATCGACGATCGGAAACTCATCTAAGCGCAATGCGCTTGTATTATGTAGTCTCCGCTACCCGACGAAATTAAGCACCTAACCTATCTGAACAGAAAATAGAAAAGAAAACAAAAAAATAAAGTAATTGGTGTGGACGGTTCTGGGCGCAAAACAGGAGGAAAGATCTATATTTCAAAGAAATTCGCTCAATTTCATCGTTATCGCGAATCATTGAAAAAAATCACTATATCAACGAGTCAGAGGCAAGTCGGCCTTCCAATATGAGTATTTTCACTTCCGATTTAAATCCTCTGTTAGTTTTCATTTTTCTCACATACAGTAGAAGCCTATTATAGAATTTCGGACCTAGATAGAAAACGGAATTCTGAGAATGGCTTTTCTTAAATGATGGAATTTGGAGAGACTCATTACCTACTAATCTAGTCATATATTTATTTCCATAGTCAACAAGAGGGTAGTTGTTCGAGAACATATACATAAGTGACTGGTAAATAAAAAGATTTTCAACGTTCATCAATTTGGATTCATAATATAAATCCCTTGTTGGATAGAGCCTTTCCTCAGCATTATCTTGATTAAGGTATTCTGTGTTGTTTGCAAGTTTCTTCTAGCATTTATGGTTAGTCCTCCCCATACAACAATGCAATATCTCAGAATCAATTCAACGAGAGAGTAATAGACCATGCGTATATTTTGTCTAGATAATATATCTCTCAGACCATAGAACGCATGCATGAGTTGCCTCAACTTTTTCGTCAGCAATGCTGCCTGCGCCTCCCATCGTAGGTATTTATCTATAACCACCCCTAAATATTTGACCTCATCAACTCTCAAAATAGATGGACATGTGCACCCCTGAAGGTTACATACTTCATTGTGAATGAATAGGAGATTTTCATCGGGTTGGTTCTCGCAGGTAATAGAAAATGTGATAAATTTACTCTTATTGAAGTTTAATGTGAGCAAATTAATGTTCAGCCAATCATAGATATCAGCCAGACATTTCTCGGCAGTTCTATAAAGTGTATCCCATGACTCACCTATAAAAACAACGGCAGTATCGTCGGCATATGAAATAATTTTACCAGGGATGTTTTTCCGCTCAAGAATGTCATTCATGTATATCAGAAACAGTATTGGCCCCAACACTGTTCCTTGAGGCACCCCCAACAAAATCGTTGATGAATTGCTAACATAATCATCAATTCTAACGTATTGAGTTCGACCTCTCAAATAGTCCTCCATTAATTTGTGAGCAACACCTCTTATACCCACGTTTCTCAGCTTCGCTAATAAAATTTCGTGTGACACAGTGTCAAAAGCCTTAGCTAAGTCAAGAAAAACTGTCATACACTTCTTCGATTCATCCAAACCAGTAACAAGATCTTTTACCAAACTCAAAACTGCATCTTCAGTACTGACACCCCTCCGAAACCCAAACTGTCTGTCCGATAATATCCCCCGCTGTTCAAAAAAAAATAGAAATCTTCTTTTAAGGCACTTTTCGAAAATTTTTGCCAAATTATTGAGAAGTGAGATTGGCCTATAGTTAGATGGATCATCTTGTATAACACCTTTAGAAACAGGAACAACGATTGATTCTTTCCATTGTTGAGGTAGTGAACCGGACGAGAATGCCAAATTAATTATATGACAGATTGGTTTGGTGATGTGAATGTGAATTGCTTTTATTAATTTTACTTGTATAGCATCAGGTCCAGCAGAAGTGTCGTTTTTAAGACTTCCTATTACCTCTATTATTTCATTCTCAGTAACCGGGGTGAGAAAAATAGATTCTCGAACAATCTTGTTGGAGCCCATTTTCTTCAGCATTCCAGGATTGCCGCATTTAATTTTTTTTGCTATCTCTGAACGGATATTAGTAAAAAATGTATTAAATAGGTTTGCCTTCTCTTCATTGTTTATTATTTCACCCCCCTCTTCATCCCTCATAGTTATTTTACTTATACTGGTCTTGACCGATTTCGAATTAGTGGCGCAATTAATGGTTCTTCATATTTTCTTGAAATTATTACCAGCATTTTCCATTTGTACCCTATAATATTTATCTTTGGTAATTTTAAGTAATCTGTTAAGTCTATTCCTATAACGACAGTATTGTTCCTTGCGTTCAATTGAGAAATTTTTAATCAGAATCCTCTTTAAACGGTCTCTCTTACCTATTGATACGATCAAACCCCTCGTTATCCAAGGTTTTAGCTTAATATATTTTTTCTTTAGGATTTTTTCTACTGTGCAACTTTGTAGAAAATATTTAATTTTATCAATGAATATATTGTAACTTAACTGCACATCCTCAGTCCTCATTACCTCCTCCCAGCTTTCATTAACTAAATGTCGTTTAAACCCGTTAAAATCAACTTGATGAATTTTTTTCTGATTTTCTAGGGAACGATTAACCATTGCAGAACTAAATGATACAAATATGGAATAATGATCAGTAAAGGCTGTACGTATTACCTTTGGTCTTATGGAGACAGCATCACCCACGCATCCCATCCTCCGAATGAAAATATGATCAAGTATACTCTTCGAAGTCTCTGTTTCCCTTGTTACCTCATTAATATATGAAATGAAACCATTTTCACACAACATATTTGTGTAATTCGTCACGTCCGATGATGATGAATCCCCCAACAAATTGAAATTTATATCACCCAAAAATATCTCAATCGGATTTTTCTCCATTGTCTTATTATATTCGTGAACATCCCGAATGTAAACCGAAGCATCAGTAGCTGGAGGGCGATAAGAAGCCGTGATACCGAATTTAAACTTTACAGTTTTCAGAATTATCCTACTCAAAACAGATTCCGTTAAAGAAACATTTATCACCTGTGCTGACAAAGTATCACGAATGTACACGATTAACCCGTCATTTTGATTAAACCTGGATTCATTGTAAAAAATATTGAAATTTGGAATAGAAAACCGACTTACCTCCTTCACCTCCCAGGATTCAGACAAAATTATCACGCCGACTCTTTCCTTGATAGTTTCTAAATATACAAGAAATTCCTCAAAATTTTTATTGATACTGCGAATGTTACTATGTATGATCGTTAGATCATCCGCCTCTACTCCCCTGAATGCCTCCCAAAAATCGTCCACAACCTCAGTTTCAATTTCACCCACCGCATCGAGTTCATTCAATAAGTCCAACATATCTACGAATGAAATTTAATATACACATATGCTTAGCGAGTATATATCGAAATATTTATTCTAAATACTAATTTCCCTAACAATCGATAATACCCAACTCAATAATCCCCTAAAAAATATAAAACAATATAAAAATGGTAAATTTTCTATCATTTACTGTACAAAAATTTCTTTAATTCTTCCATCTTCAGGATTTTACATATAGAGTTATTTTTCTTCACAAAAACATTCCCATTTTGAGTCCAAACACTTTTAATATTCGTGCATTTTATTGCCTCTTCCATTATCTTCAATCTATTTGCCGTGATATCTTCTCTAACAACCAATCCAGTGCCCTTGAGGAATTTCTTGCTATTATGAATTTTTTGTTTCATCTCAAAGTTTTTCAACTTGAGAAGTATTCCCCTTTGCTTTTCCTTGTTTAATCTTCCAATTCTGTAGCACTCTTGTATATCACTTTCATCGAGCCCAATATTCATTTTAAGGTTTAAAATTTTGACAACAGAAGTTGCAGTATTTTCGTTGTCTTTTTCCTGCAAATTAAAAACTTGAAGATTACAGCATCGGCTAATTTGATCGAGTTGCTCCACTCTTTGTCTGAGTTTTTCATTTTCATCTTTGAAACATTTTAATTCCGATTTTACTTCAAACATGTCAGATTTATATTTGTTTTCAATATCAATCAGCTGTTCCTCAAACATCAACAACTTCTTATTTACTTCTGTCGAAATTCCATCTGCCACTTTATCAACTATCATCTTGATAAAATCGGGATCTGTCCACAAATGTTTCAATGAAACATTTACTATAGATTTTAATTCTTCCGTTTTGTCCCGTGTTAGAGGCATTTTTGAGAAACTGTAATACTCTATATTATAGTATATTTAAGACGCAGAATTACTATCTCAAATACTAGAGTTTGGTAGAGTTAGGGATTTATTCTTTTAATAGTCGAGAACTCGCGTAGAAACACACCTACTCGAACGAGAGCATGTGTTGGAATAAAATATATAACATCTTGTTGACATACATTTTTCGAGTTTCAATCATTCTCAAAACTGAATAAAATAATATACACAAGTACGTATAGATGACTAGGTGATAGATGTTGAAAGTGAAGACAGGCGGAAATCTAATTGATCATTCACAATTGGGTAATTGGGAGATTTTGTTTGTGCGCTGAGGATATTTCTAAAAACTCCAAAAGGTCTAAACGTTTTCCTTTAACACCTTCGTGTAAAATTTTTGTCTTAGTATAATCTATAAAATGATTAGGTAGAGGTGATGCAGTGATTGGAAAAACCGGTTGTAGATTTATTTTGAAGAATCGATCTTTTATGTTCTTCAATTCTAATTCCGAGAGATCGACCAGCCTGACCTATATAAAATGCAGAACATTCGTTACAAAACAACTTATAAACACCACTCAATTGTGAAATATCGAGTCGACTCTTACCACTAAAAAACATTGATTTTAAATTTTTCTTATTTGTACAAGGTGGGCCAATTTCGATGTTTTAGCAGTAGAACTTTTAAACCAGAGGAGATAGACAAAATCTGATAACCCATTCTCGGTCTCTGAGAAGCTAACAAGGGTTGTTTTCATTTGTGGCCACCTTCTTTTGTTTTCGAGTTATATGCGAAAATTGGAAAAATGGCGATATCGAAAAACATTTATTTATTTATATCTTCGCTAATACTGATGGTAGAGCTCTGAAATTAAAACATTATACAGGCACTTTTTCACGTAGAATCCACTGGCGTTCTTGTCTTTTCAAAAGGGTCTTCGATTACGAAGCTATGATCCAAAGTTATGTTTTTTAAATGGGAACACTAGATTTCTGTGCCATTTTTTGAAAGCTTAATTATTCCTGAATTCAAAAATATATAATATCTACAGAAATAGAAGGGTTTTCATTAAGTTGTTGGTTTACTAGATACTCTACTTCTGTATTTGTAATGACGGAAATAAATTTACTACATCAAATGGGACTAACCTTGCATCTGGGGGAATTTTGATTGTTTTCAGTTCATTGATCAACTGGATGGAGACTTTTGATGGAGACAATAATTTTCCTTGCGAATATAATAATAATAATAAATTTCTTTATTTGCAGAAGAACCTAACTAAGTTAGGTTTTTGTCCGCTGGGTGGCGCACCGCAGTAAATCATACTGAGTTGCGCCTGCCAGCGTTCATTAAGAAGCCTGCTATTTCGTTTGTTCGTCATCTTGGGTAGAGTTATGCGGTACTGATGATCCCTAATAAGAGTGAAACCGGTATATCGCTACTTTCACTTGATGACGTACATTCTCCTTGTTTACTTTCGATTATGATTCCTATGAAATGGCGACGATGGCGTGGAAATCTTCTCTTTTGACAATTGTTGTGTTGATGGCATTTTTGTTGATACATTAACCAGATAGTTGATTAATATCGTATGATATTACACACCTGGAAATCGTACTTTTTTTTCTTTTTTGAATTTTTCATTACCAAATGCAGGTGTTAGCCAATTATATATAATTAAACTGTTTGTTCCACAAGTTACATAAAAAAATTCCCCCATAATTCCATGCACTAAATAAAAAAAAAAGATGAAAACATTCAATCATACCGCTTGCTCCTCACACTAATCGTCCAAGAAGCAATAGCTTCATCCTTTATCTACACTTGGCTAGACCGAGACCCTTGAAGTCATTCCGTATCTGATTGTACAAAGCGTAAACATGGTAGGAAAAAGATTTAGTGAACAACGGTGTTGAATGACCAGGTGGTGAAATCAGTCCCCTATGCCTCAAATTGAGATTATGTACATCAGATCGAAAATGTATTTTTTTTTTCAAACGTACAATAACAACGTCTTTTTTCGACTGGCAGGATCATCGAAAAGTTCTACTTTTCCTCCGCCGCGCCGGAGGGAAAAGTGGTTGCTACGGAAACGATTAATTAGTTACTAAGGACAAGAATGAATAATTCTAATTCAAACGTCATTTTTATTGACCAATGTTATATTGTACAATTAATGTTGCATTATGAAAATTGAAACCATATAGTAATGGACGGTTAGATTTATGTTCAAAAGTGGTCAAATTCGATGTATAGGAACTCATCCGATAACATAATATTGATTTTCGAAATCGAATTATTCGAAATGACAACCTTTATTAAAATTTTTGTCAACAAAATATATTCCAAAAAAATCTGAGGTTTTAGAATTTGAAGACATTGAAAAGTTTTTGAATTCCTCGATGTCAAGATATGTATATCATCCTCAATATTATCACATCTTGTCTGAATTTTGGCAGGACATGATCATAATTTTGGGACAAAATTGCAGGTAATATTAATTATCAGATATTCTGGTGCATTCAGAAGAATCGAGTTGAGCAGCATAACAATAAATAATTATCTACCTCTCATCTGCTAAATAAGGGAGAATATATAATATCCTTGAAATGACATGGAGGATGGAAGATCTCTTCTGTTGCTGAAAGTTATGTAGAACTGCAGCACAGAAAAAACTGGATATTGCTAAAATTTTGGCTAGCTATATTCCTGCATCGAGTAGTCAAATTTTGAACGTTCCCATTTTAAATACAATTGACAAAGGTACTACAAACGTAACCACTTCATACCTGGATTATCATTCAATGCAGGGATGTATTATGCATTCTAATGTAACAATCAAAGTTTTCAATAATTGTACTTTCAAAAATATGGACTGAGAGTTCATTCAATCTTCAAATCATTATAGAATGAATAGAATATATCGAAACAAATCTCATTTATTTTCATAAAATCACATATTAGCACAATTGCAGTAATTCTTCTTTAGTAATCAAAAATATAAGTGCATTAATATTGTTGATGCGAATAATAATTCTCTCAATCATTTATTCTGAACACTCATGATATTTATGCTAAAATTTTTAGGTTAGTTATCTTAATATATATATTTCTTGTGTGCGGGTGTATGTGACTGAACTCCTCCTAAACGACTGGACCAATTTTGATGAAATTTTTTGTGTGTGTTCGTGGAGATTCGAGAATGGTTTAGATTTACAGTTTGGTCTACTGGAAAATGTTTTTTCAATTAATTTCTTATTTATAAGGAGTTGTTGATTTTGGAATGTCAAACGATGACATTTTGTGGCTTAGATATAGAAAATCCGTGTTTTTCTCACGGCCAATTGTACGTTGCGTGTTCCAGAGTTGGAAAACCATCGAGTTTGTTTGTTTATACTCCTCATGGACTAACTAAAAATATTGTACATCCAATGGCATTACGATGAATTAAGTTTTTGTAAATTAAAAAAAAATAAATATATATGTTATAAAATGTTTTGAGTGCAAGCTTTTTCACCTTTCATTAAAATGAGTTAAAGTTTTCATTTACGATGCTGTTATTTATTCAACAAAGTAATAACTTTTCAATAATAATTTTCATCAAAGCGGTCCAGATTGTTTCAGCTCATTAAAAAAAGTATGAAATTAAAGACGTGTGTACAGGACAACGTCTGTCGGGTCCGCTAGTATTACAATATATTTCATCAATGCCTTTCCATAACTTATCCGTAAAGAAAACATTGTAAACAATATTCTTCATGAAAAATATTTCTAGTTATTTCAATCTTTTTGGTTATCCAATGCAGTTATTAAATATATAAATACGTATGTGTGGATTGTACATATTAGTATTTTCGATTTTTTTCACCCTGGAGAGTTCAACAATTCTGCAAAATAAATGTAAATAGTAGTCATACGAGATGTAATAATTTTGCTTGATTCTACCTTCCATTTTATGAAACAACTTCTTCTATACTATTAGATAAGTTCGAGATAACACAGGATCTACTTGATATATTTCTATTTAGGCAAGTTCCAGGAATTTCGATATTAGTATATGTGTAGAGTAGATATTGTATTTGTTATTGTTCACGACATGACTTCTGAGCAAAAATGAAAATAAACAATGAAGTGACAGATAAATCCGTGACTGCTGACGGAGAGTTCGGAGTACCAACATAAAATAATAAAATATAAGCATGAAAGCTGTGCAAATCTGATATATTCTCGTACGATTTTATTCGGAATTTGATTGTATGAATTACAAAACGTTTGAAAAAAAAATAGCATATTTCATTCGGAGTTGAAGTGACTTTTCATGGCTCGCTTAAATTAGCCGCCTCACTCCGTTAGGCGGGTAAACATAAGCTCGCCATGAAAAGTGACACTTCTCCTCCTTATGAAATAATATACTTTTATTGTATAAGTAAGGTGGACTCTGGTGAACTATGATATCCAACTAATTGCACCATTTCAGTTTATGGATTACCGGATATCAGATTGACCGATTATTTACTATACTGGAAGCGATATGTGGACGATATTAATTGACTGGAACTGATGCTGAGAGTGATGAACAACAGTGGCATAAGGGTTTTCATCAGCCCATACATACGAGTTATATAAATTTACAATACCGTCTTTGTTAAACCCTGCTTCATCGGTCAAAAAAATAGTGTTATGAAGTTTGAGTTTCTTCGTTGCTTATTCAACAGCCAGTTTGCGAACTGGAGTCTACGGGGGAAATCTATAGGAAATAGTTGATGCACTTTTTGCAGATGATTAGGGTATAACAACTGTTCTTGAAGTACTTCATGAATTGACGTTTTTGATGTATTAAGCTGCGTGGCTAATCTTCGAGTGCTTATTGGAGGAGTGTCTCTATTAGACGTTGGTCAAGTCGCTGAAATGTTTCGTGATTTGGAATATTGCGATTAGGATATCTTTCTCCATACAACGTTCTTGCTTCCAAAGCATTGCAAGATGAAAGACCGTACCTACATAAGATACTCACTGAATGTGTATTCCATTATCGAATTGAATTTACCAAGATATTCACAATTCAATAAATTGATATCGAAGTAAAGGATTAACAAGTTAACAATAATCAAAGATGAGAAGATTCAAAATTTACACGTCAATGCAAGTTTTTTATTACTTTGTTGTTACCATAGTAACGTTTGTATTCCTCTCCAGTTCATCTTTCATTGTGATGTGATAAGAAACAGATTTTATCATATTGAATAACATAAACTTAAACTTTGTTGTTCCTTGAATAACTTTCATACCACGCTTTGTTGCCGGCTAAAAATTAAAATTCATGGTTCTATTTAATAGAAATAAAAAAATTAATTCCTTTGTTATTTTGTTTTTCGAAAACGGTTCATTTTATCTCAATGTTCAAGCTATCCAAATTTGTTTTTCTCTACTCCTTATCATACAGGGTATTAAAAATGTAAGCATTAAAATGTACAACCTAGTCCGCCCCTGATAAACAGAAAGATTTAATTAATTTAAATTTAAGGGCAGCATTTTAAGAGGTCCCCACTACTGTTCATCATATCAAATATTCTTTAAATTATATTAAGTAGTATGAATTTTTTTCCAGTAGAATGGATTTAGAAGGCCGTATCTCCGTAGGGTGGATCTCTAGGAAAAACAAATGATGGGAACTTGTCATCTTATTTTTTTATGTTTTGTCTGAATCCGCGAGATTTTCCACATTTTTCCCGGACACCCTGTATATGCAAATGGCGATTATACTAGCTTTGTTTACGGATTGTAAAAACATTCATCGGCGACGTTGTAGTTTTCGTATAATTGGTCCACCCTATCGACACCAATTTTTGTTTGATTATAATAGGTCACAATCTACAGTTTTTTTTCCTGTTTCCGGATCATGAAGATCCATGAAGTTATAGTATATTCAAAGTCACTTGGAGAAAGCTGAATATTTGGATTATACAAGGGTTGTCCAAATTTCCAGAAATTCCTTTGGGGGTAGTGAATTTATTATCTAACAATACTTTCAAATAAACCCCAGTATTTGGCGGAGCGTAGCATCCACTTCAAAGGGACATCAATGGCCAAGCGTTTTTATGGACTAGTTCAAGTGACTTTCGATGAACTATACCGAAATAACAATTTGGTAATTTATTTTTCTCTTTGAAATATCAGACCATCGTGATACCCTCCTGAAATCCAAAAACTTAGGAATTTTCTTCAATGTACCACCGTTAGTTAACATTTTTTGTTTTGACAGAAGTTTGGAGGTTATTGATGATTAATCTATTGTAATTTGCAAACAACTGATAGTATATTATTTCACTCGCTCTGCTCGCCGAAGGGGCTCCGCCCCTTGGACCCCGTCACTATGCCGGTAGATCCTTCACTGGGTATCCGTCTAGAAAATAAAAGATTTTTTTCGGGAACCTTGTATCGTTAGCTGATTTAAGACGATTCTTATAACCACAATAAAAATCATCTTGATTAACTGAAGGTCACAATATCAAAACGATTGACAGATTATTAATATTTCACACAAATTTTGAAGATTATTAATCCTTATGATCGTCGCCATTTTGCTTAGGAGCTGAGCGACCTTGTTCTGGTTCTCGAACGCTTGTCACTCGGTATACTATAGTAATAATAATATAATAATAATAATATTTATTGATTCCAAAAAATTACATGACTAAATATGGAACAAGTCAAATTTAACAATATAGAACTTCTAACAAACAATTATCTCTTACAATATTCTCTGAATTCTGAGAAGTTGTAAGGTTCACATCTTAATATAAATGCATAAAGATCTTTCTTAAATTTTCTGGGACAGACAATCTTTTGCAACTCTGATGGTAAAACATTGAAGAAACCAATGGCCGCACATTCAACAGATTTTTCCCTAACAACTGTCTTATGAACCGGAACAATGTAGGGAGACATTCTGCGGGTACAATTCAAGTTCTTATACGAATCAAAATAATGACAATGCTTGCTGAAAAAAATCAGTAACCTATATATATACAATACTATGCTGATTCTAGGGTGGAATTCTATATGATTGTTCTTCTAGAATATACCGTTTCGCCCTTGCTCACATGAAAATATTTGATGCAAATAACTTTCCATGGCGACAAATCAAGGGCGGTCCTAGCCTTAAATTTCGAGGGGGTTCGCAGTTATGGGCTTCGAGTTTTTCTATGGGACCAAATCCCAGATTACACTGATATCAAGCCTAACCTCTCAAAAATATTTATATTTAGATATTTATATGAATATTTATACAGGGTGATTCCGGAGGAGACCGTCAGATTTTAGGAGAAGTTTACACTAGTCAAGGCAGTTTCGAAACAATGTTTGGTTTATGGTTGGGGGCTTTTATTGAGAGTCTACAGAGTGATTTGTCTGATTCGACCGATTTTTCTTTTAATTTAACTTTGGTATGGCACTTCTTCAAAAATACAGAGTGGGAATTATGATAAATTCAGATTAAATTTGCAGGTTGAAAATAAGTGTTCATTACTGGAGCGTTTTTATTTTTTTTGGCACACGTCCAGTTTCCCAAGAAAAATTTTTTGAAGATGAACAATATCGTTATTTCGCTCCAAGGCAGTGAGAATATTCTGAACTAGATAGTAAAGCTGTATCGTCCAATGATACCAAGCTCTTCCTGAGTTCTAAAGTAGTTTTTCCAAATTCGAAATTCGTTTTTAATCACTCATATTCTGATGTATAATATCATTCAATCCAGAAAATATTTTCATACGTACTTACGTAAACCAAAAAATCTAATACAGAATAAACATTCGAAACATATTATGAAAGGCAAAACTAAGAATTAATACAAAATTTACATAGAATGGTCGAAATGATTTCCTCTTTTTTGAATACATCTTCGCGACCTTTTTATCAAATTTCCAATTGACCTTCTGATGAGGGCTTGATTTTGCTTGAGGATATTACATTCTTCGAAAATTCTTTCAACTAGGTGTTCTCTACTTCTAATTCAACCTCAAATTCCTAATTCGGTACTTATTTGAGGAGTACTAATAGACAGTTCCTCCTTCACCCGTACAACAATTTGATTGGAAATTTCATTTTGAGTGGGCCTATCAATGTGCTCTGCCTTACTAGGATATTGCCCATTACATGTTCTTTAGAATGATGGAATACTTATCCAAAAGTACCTTTATTTGGTTTACGCGGTTGGAAAATCGTCTTTGGTTTTCCATTTTGGCTTCATTTTCATTTCCGTTACGAAAATCATAAACAAAAATCAAATCTGCATATTCCGCATGAGTAAATAATTGGGGCATACTGAAATACACTTCTTGTTACAGATTATTTATTTAATATTCTCATTCTGTGGTTCACTGTGATGGTAACCATGGATCTTAACGAACTTGATTTAATTTGAGATTTAAGTTTCATAAAAAATTTTCTATTTGATAAACACTATTTCTCATCATTCGGAAGAGCTTTGTATCATTGGACGATACAGCTTTACTATCTAGTTCAGAATATTCTCACTGCCTTGGAGCGAAATAACGATATTGTTCATCTTTAAAAAAATTTTCTAGGAAAACTGGACGTGTGGCAAAAAAATAAAAACGCTCCAGTAATGTAAACTTATGGTAGAACCTGAAGCAGAGAGCGAATTTTTGAAAACGGAATATACAGGGTGTTTTTTCATCCTTCAAATTTAATATGAACTTATCATAATTCCTACCCTGTATTTTTGAGAAATTTTTGTAATTATTGAAAGTAAACAATCATTGTTCTACACTGAAAATTTCATCAATATTGATTAAGCCTTACCAAAGTTACGAATTAAAGAAAAATCGGTCGAATCGGACAAATCGCCCTGTAGACTGTCAATACTTCTCCTAAAATCTGACGGTCTCCTCCGGAATCACCCTGTATAAGGCGTACAACTTTGTTTCCGCCGTTTTGCAATAGATGGCTGTAACGGTAAGTGGTAGTCGAAATAAATATATCGTAGATGTCATACAATAAGTTTAGGTATTTGTGAACATAATGCCATCGACATGTTAGTCGATTTGTGTCTGCATCATAAAGTTATTCACGATTAACCATGTCAGCTTACGAGCCAAATTCTCATCATTTGCGGGAGGTTTAAATTTTCTGCTTCAATAAGAATAAATCTGCAGCTGAGGCTCATCGAATGCTCTCAAATACCTATGGTGTGGCCGCTATTAGTGAAAGAACGTGCCGAGAATGGTTTCAACGCTTGAAGAACGATAATTATTACTTCGAAGACCAGCATGGCGGTAGAAGAGCGAAGGTTTTCGAATATGCAGAATTAGAGGCATTACTTGATCAAGACTCATGTCAAACACAACAATAATTGGCAGGATCATTATGAGTGATACTACAAGTCATTTCAAAACACCTGAAAGTCGTAGGAATGATTCAGAAACAAGGAAATTGGGTGCCGTACGAGTTGAACCCGGGAGGTGTTTGAACGGCGTTTGTTCGCTTGTGAACAGCTGCTTGCAGGGCAAAAACGGAAGTGATTTCTGCATCGGATCGGGACTGGAGACGAAAAATGAATTCAGTACGATAATCCCAAGCGCATAAAATCATGGGGATATCCCGGCCATGCTTCCACGTCGACGGCCAAACCGAATATTCACGTAAGGTCATGCTCAGTATTTGGTGGGACCAGCTCGGCGTAGTGTATTATGACTGAAACGATCACAGGCGATCGTTATCGAACGCAATTAATGCGTTTGTGCCGAGCATTGATAGACAAACCGCTGCAATACAACGAGAGAGAAGATGAATTCATTTTACTGCATGACAATGCTTGACCCCAAGTTGAGAAGTGGTCAAGATATAATTGGAAACGTTGAAATAGGAATTCCTACCCCACCCGACTTATTCTCCAGACGTTGCTCCCTCGGACTATCACTTGTTTCGATCAATGGCACACGGCCTGGCTGAATGAAGAATGATGAAGAAGTAAAAACTTTGATCGATTCGTGGATCGCTTCAAAAGATGACCAGTTTTTTCAATTCGCACGCTGCCCGAAAGATGGGAGAAAGTAGTGACCAGCGATGGGCAATACTTTGAAATATCAATATATAACCAGTTTTTTACAATAAAGCCTCGTATTTCGCAAAAAAAGTTGTACTTTTATGTATTTGTTGTATTATAATATTATTATTTACTTATCAGGGTTTTAACCATTCAGGTAGAAATTAACAAAAATTAAATAGTAAATCGATTGTTTGATATGAAAAAAAAAGAAGACAATTGGCAACTACAACACAAGATTTAATTTGGTCTGTGAACCCTTTGAAAACCTTGTAATCACAGCGTCCTCGTCAACATCAATGTCCCTATTAATGTTCAGGAGGACTAAACTGAATCCGATGCAAATCTCGGAAAAACCAGATAGAAAAAATCCCAGAAATATTTGCACAAACAAATTATTATTATTAAAAATATCATCAAACATTCAAACGAGCCGACAGTTGAGTATCATGCACGAATCTGAGAATTTTGGAAAAACAATAATTATGAATTATAAGCTTATTATGCAAAATCTCCTTATATATTCATATTTTTTCCTATGTTTGTATATGTTGAATGCAATTAGGAAACGAATAGGTATTATTTTTAAAAATAAAGGTTTATTTTACAAAGTACATAATTGTATCAAAGCGAAGAAATCTTTCATCCATGTTCATTTCCAACTTTTTCAATAAGTGGTTCATAAACAATATCCTCAGGATTATCTCTTTTCAACTCTTTCAAGATGAACACAATATGTAGAATACATCTTGATATCAGGAGGAGACAAATTAGATCTAGTCATGGTTCATAAACAATATCCTCAGGATTATCTCCTTTCAACTCTTTCAAGATGAACACATTATGTAGAATACATCTTGATATCAGGAGGAGACAAATTAGATCTAGTCTGAGCGTCTCCAATAATTTCAATCGACGAAATTGTTCTTTTCTTTTCACAAAACACATTCAAAAATTCTTCGATATCAGCTCCGTTAGCTCCGTCATCGTTCAGCAAAACACACACGCACCTTTTGCTCCGTGGTCACGTGATCTATCAACCGTTCGCACCAAACACCACACGCTCCGCACAAGTGTGGATTTGCCGAACGCAGTCAGTAACCGTAATGATTTCACCAAACTAAGATGTCTAAAAATATAGTGTATGCACTCAGCAATTTTTGAATGGAATGACATTCGACCAAATTGAAAATATTAGTTTTATTTCGTGGCGACGCCGCAATGTCATACTTTTTATTTCGATCTTTTTTCCTTTGATTTTGACAGGATACATTAATTAAAACTCGATCCTAGCCAATCAGAAGCTTTACTAATATTTTCAAAATTGGCAAAACAAAATCTAATCAGTCCATACACCAGGTTTTTAAACATCTTAATCATAACCATAGACAAAGATTTCTCTATGATCGTATGATCTCCAGACGATTTTGAGGGGGGTCTAATTCTTGTCATTTTTGCTCTAGATGGTCCCGTTTGGGCTGTGATTTTACGTTTAAAATTTGCCGAAATGTCACAAGCGGTTTTATATATTATAGATAAGGAGGAGAAGTATCACTTTTCATGGCGAGCTTGTGTTTACCCGCCCAACGGTAATTTAAGCGAGCCATGAAAAGTCCGAGTGAAATATGCTATTTTTTTTCAAACGTTTTGAAATTCATAAAAGTCTGGAGATCCTTAAATTGGCAGAATGAACGGATTAGCTCAGAATTAGAGAAATCTAATTTGAAAATTAGATTTTTCTAGTTCTGAGCTTTTATTTTATTATTATACAGGGTGATTCCGGAGGAGACCGTCAGATTTTAGGAGAAGTTTACACTAGTCAAGGCAGTTTCGTAACAATGTTTGGTTTATGGTTGGGGGCCTTTATTGAGAGTCTACAGGGTGATTTGTCCGATTCCACCTATTATTATTTTATTCATAACTTTGGTATGGCTTGATCAATATCGATGAAATTTTCAGTGTAGAACATTATGTATGTCAACTTTCAATAATTCCAACACTTTTTCAAAAACAAAGGGTGGGAATTATGATAAGTTCAGATTAAATTTGCAGGTTGAAAAAACACCCTGTACATTCCGTTTTCAAAAATTCGCTACCTGCTTAAGATTCTACCATAAGTTTACATTACTGAAGCGTTTATATTTTTTTTGGCACACGTCCAGTTATTTCGCTCCAAGGCAGTGAGAATATTCTGAACTAGATGGTAAAGCTGTATCGTTCAATGATACAAAGCTTTTCCGAATGTATGAAAAATAGTAGTTTTTATCAAACCGAAAATTTTCCATGAAACTTAAATCTCAATTAAAATCAAGTTCGTTAAGATCCATGGTTACCATCACACAGAACCACAGAATGAGAATATTGAATAAATACTCTGTCGCAAGAAGTGTATTTCAACATGGGGAATATGTAACATATGATTCTTGTTTATGGTTTTTGTAACGGAAAGGGAAATGAAGCCAAAATGTAATAACAAAGACGATTTCCAAACCGACGTCAACCAAATAAAGGTACTTTTGCACAAGTATTCCATTATTCTAAAGAACATAGGCAATCTCCTAGTAATAATAATAATGTTTTTTCAACATAAATAAACATGGTGAGTTACAGAGGTTTTCAATTCTAGAATTAACTAACTGTGCGTAACTATAAATCAACATTTTCTTTTATTTTTAACCCGTAGTAGTAAGGCAGAGCACATTGATAGGCCCACTCAAAATGAAATTTCCAATCAAATTGTTGAACGGGTGGAGGAGGAACCGCCTATCAGTACTCGTCAAATTAGTACCGAATTGGGAATTTCGCAGAGCAAAGTGTGCAAGTCTTTGAAGAAAAAAAAATTCCACCCATACCACTATCAAAATTTTCAAGAACTGTTGCCACAAGATCTGCCACAACGATTACAATTCTGTCGCTGGTTGTTAGTCAGCTACGAACTATTTTTCGTATTCTATTCAGCGACGAGGCTATGTTTACTAAGAATGGAATTTTTAATATCCACCATTCCCACGAATGGGCAAGAGACAACCCGCATTTGAAGAAAAGTCGTAATACACAACACAGATTTTCACAGATATTTGGCTTGAAACAATAAACAGAAATTTAGTTGGCCCTCACTTTTTCGCGGAAACTTTTGAAACTTTTTGGAAAATGTACATATCCGCTCTATGATTTTTCAGCATGACGGAGCATCACCTCACTTTGCATTGAATGTGAGAAATCACCAGGATGTAAATTATCCGAAAAGATGGATTGGTCGTGGAGACCCTATTGGTGAGCCACCAAGATCGTTTGATTTGAACCCTTTAGATTATTTTGTGTGAGGACATCTGAAAACAACAGTTTATAAGGTTGAAATTAGAAGTAAAGAACACCTAGTTGAAAGAATTTTCGAGAAATATAATATCTTAAAACAAAATCAATCCTTCATCAGAAGGTCAATTGGAAATTTGATTAGAATGTCGCGAATATGTATTCGAAAAAAGGAAATCATTTCAACATTCTATGTAAATTTTGTGGTTATCCTTAGTTTTTCGAATGTTTATTCTGTATTAGTTTTTTTACATTTTTTGGTTTACGTAGGTACGTATAAAGATATTTTCTGGATTAAATGATTTTATAAATCAGAATATGAGTGATTAAAAATGAATTTCGAATTTGGAAAAACTACTTGAGAACTCAGGAAGAGCTTTCAAATTTTCTATTTGATAAACACTATTTCTCATCATTCGGAAGAGCTTTGTATCATTGGACGACACAGCTTTACTATCTATTTTAGAATATTCTCACTGCCTTGGAGCGAAATAACGATATTGTTCATCTTTAAAAAAATTTTCTAGGAAAACTCGACGTGTGCCAAAAAAAATAAAAACTCTCCAGTAATGTTTACTTATGGTAGAATCCTAGGAAGGTAGCAAATTTTTGAAAACGGAATGTACAGGGTGTTTTTTCAACCTGCAAATTCAATCTGAACTTATCATAATTCCCACCCTGTATTTTTGAAAAAGTGTTGGAGTTATGAAAGTAGACAATCGTAGAGGAAAACAAATCAGATCAATTAATCAAGAATTAGTTCAAACAAGAGACAGATAATGAAAAATTTCATCAATATTGATCAAGCCATACCAAAGTTATGAATAAAATAAAAATCTGACGGTCTCCTCCGGAATCACCCTTTATGTGGGTACCTACTTCAAACTCTCCCGTCACGGATTTATGTGTCACTTCATCGTTCATTTTCATTTCTGCTCAGAAGTCAAGTCGTGAACAATAACAATATCTACTCTACACCTACTACCTAGTAATATCGAAATGCCTGGAACTTGCCTAAATAGAAATAAATCAAGTAGCACCTGTGTTATCAAATCTCGAACTTATCCATAATGTGAGTCTATGAAAATAAATAAATGAGATATGTTCTGATATATTCTATTCATTCTATAATAAATTGAAGATTGAATGAACTCTCAGTACAATTATTTATAGTTATGCTGCTCAACTCGATTCTTCTGCATGCACAAGAATATCTGATAATTAATATTACCTGCAATTTTGTCCGAAAATTATGAATATGTCCTGCCAAAATTCAGATAAGATGAAAAGATAAGATGTGATAATGTCGAGGATAATATACATACCTTGATGTCGAGGAATTCGAAATTCAAAAACTTTTCAATGTCTTCAAATTCTAAAACCTCAGATTTTCTTGGAATATATTTTCTACAAAAATTTCAATAAATCTTGTCATTTTGAATGATTTGCCAAAATCAATATTACGTTACTGGTTTAGTATACAACGTTACATCGAATATGTTTTCTCTTCAACAAATTTGACCACATTGAGCCATCAACTTTTGAACATAATTCTAACTGTCCATTACTACAGGGTTTCAATTTCCAGAATGTCATATTAACCAATTGTACAGGGTGGGCAAATAAGCGAGGTAAGCGGCTATATCTCAGGATCCACTCATCGTAGAGACTTGCGGTAAAAAATTTTACGACTAAAGTGTACAAGAGAACACACTGGAAATTGTTTTGAAGTTCATACCTCTACCGCTAAGGGGCGTAATAGCTACCGTCGAGTAGACAAATGAATTTTACTCGAAAATGTTTCATATGAAGTTGAAGAAAAAATATCATCATTGTAATTCTTGGAAAATTTTGAATTGTCACTTTCGATTTTACGACATCAAATGAGGGTAGGTGAAAGGGAGAAATCTGACTGATTGAAACGCCTCTAACTTCAGTTTGACTCAACATTTTTGAGCGAATTAGATCTCGTCTGAAAGATAATATCTTGTTGATGGAGGACAAAATATAGTCATGATAAATTCGTTTTTGCTGCTTTCGATAGGGGGCGCTAAGTCAGAAGTTCATTGTTTTGTTCATTTTACTCCGAAATTTCAAATGTAATGATAGGATTTTCTTAACAGAAACAGAAATTCCATCAAATTTGCATGAAAAACCTGAAGATCGTAAAGCGATAATTTCAGGCGTTCTGTAGTTATGGCCGAAAAAAGATATTCTTCAACTGATGCACTACGAAAAACCAACTTGTGTCTTTAAGTTCTTACAGAAACAGAAATCCCATCAAATTTGTATGAGAAAACCAAAAGGTCGCAAAGCGATAGCTTCAGACGTTGTGGAGTTATGGACGAAAAAAGATATTCTTCAACTGATGCACTGAAAAACTAAATTGTGTCTTCTTTCGGCCATAACTCTAGAACGCCTGAAGCTATCGCTTTGCGACCTTATGGTTTTTTCATACAAATTTGATGGAATTTCTGTTTCTGTCCGAACTTGAAGACACAAGTTGGTTTTTCGTAGTGCATCAGTTGAAGAATATCTTCTTTCGGCCATAACTTCAGAACGCCTGAAATTATCGCTTTACGACCATCAGGTTTTTTCATGCAAATTTGATGGAATTTCTGTTTCTGTTAAGAAAATCCTATCATTACATTTGAAATTTCGGAGTAAAATGAACAAAACAATGAACTTCTGACTTAGCGCCCCCTATCGAAAGCAGCAAAAACGAATTTATCATGACTATATTTTGTCCTCAATCAACAAGATATTATCTTTCAGACGAGATCTAATTCGCTCAAAAATGTTGAGTCAAACTGAAGTTAGAGGCGTTTCAATCAGTCAGATTTCTCCCTTTCGCCTACCCTCATTTGATGTCGTAAAATCGAAAGTGACAATTCAAAATTTTCCAAGAATTACAATGATGATATTTTTTCTTCAACTTCATATGAAACATTTTCGAGTAAAATTCATTTTTCTACTCGACGGTAGCTATTACGCCCCCTAGCGGTAGGGTTATGAACTTCAAAACAATTTCCAGTGTGTTCTCTTGTACACTTTAGCGTTAAAATTTTTTACCGCAAGTCTCTACGATGAGTGGATCCTGAGATATACATTTAATATAACTTTGGTCAATAAAAATGACGTTTGAATTAAAATTATTTATTCTTGTCCATGGTAGGTAACTAATTAATCGTTTCCGTAGCAACCTAATTTTTCCTCCGCCGGAGGGAAAAGTAGTTTTCTCTTCGGCGGAGGAAAGGTAGAATTTTTCGATGATCTTGTCAGTCGAGATATGACGTTGTTATTGTACGCTTGAAAATTTTTTTTTTCTTAATTGCTCTAAAGGGTATTTGTATTTCAATTGAAATAATAAGTCTTTGAGTGTAAGATGTCATGAAAAATGTTCATAAACAATAATATGAAAATCAAAATGACTAGACGAGAGGGCGTGATTATAGAACTTAACCAGAATATTTACATAACAAATGTTATGAACACCGCCATAAAGACATTTGCAAAGACAGTTAAAAATCGTCGAAGCAGTCTAACAAATTTTCGAGGATATTTAGTCGACGCACATCCTTCCTGAAGAGGCCGATTTAGTTCAGTTCGAATTTAAAAACAGAATTATATAAAAGTCAATGGCCAATTAACCATGAAAAGAACGAATACATTTTTTATTAAACTAAGATTATTCAGAATGATTTCGATATTCACTTATTCTTTCTTCTTTCATTCAGTGTACACAATAGTGAACTTATAAACGTATAAAATTTTAATTGTTATTTGTTTGTTTTTCATGTGCCAATTTTTATTCCATTTCTTTTATCTGTATAGATATTCACTGAATATTTTATTTTGCAGAGTGATACATTTCAACGAACTCAAAGAAGATCCTGCAAGAAGTCGCTAGAGAATACGTTTTTACAGTTGTCCACAAGAAGTAACTGATTGTCAATTTTTTAATGTAACTGATTCACATGTAACGAATAAAGATATAAATTTTTTGATCGTTACAAATAATATGGAAAAGTGGTTTTGTTCCAAAAAATATATATTCAAAGTGGTGTCTCGTAGGGATTTTTCGAAAAATAGATTATTATTTTCGAGTTATAATAAAAAAAAAAGAATGTTCATTTCCGGTTTGATGTGTTTTCTGAAGAATTTTTGTTTAATTTGAATGACAAAAATGGAACGAAACCATTTGTTGGATAGTGATTAATATATGTTTTAATCCTGTATATGTTGAATTTGAATACATATTGTAAATCATCGTGAACATTTTAAAGATTCTGATGTTTTTTAATTTTTATTTGGGTTCAAAATGTGTAGTCACAACCGATAAATATTTATTTTCATGATGGTTTGACTTGAACATCTCATCATGACAATTTGCTACATTCCTCACGGGAATTAAAGACGTATTTGTATATTCCTTTTTGAATCCATAACCTTGTTAATTAAGAGTGAATCAACTTTTGTACTATGTCCAAATCCAATATTATACTTTCGATTTTTTTGATACTTCACTTTTTAAAGCAGGAAAACCGTATCTCCATTTTTCATGTCCTGAATATTGCCGTGATTGTTTGACAATTAAAAATGTTTAAACTACTGAAATTTTTATTGATGCATATGAATCTACTAACTAGAATAATATTATAAAAATAGTATTTTACCAAAGTTGAATTTTTTCATATTCACTAGTTATATTGGAAATACCTCAGAAAAAGTTATAGGAAAATTGTATTCTCATCATACAAACATACGACGAGGAAATGGATCAAAGCAGAATTTTTCTGTCTTACTTCCATCGAAATTGGATATAAAAAAACAAATGTATATGTTATTCAGCTTTAGGATGTACAAATATCTAGATTCTTGAAATTACAAAGTGAATTGATTGGAAAATGTTGGTGTTCATTTGACATATTTGAGTTTCCACATAATATATACATATATAAAGGAAAAATATCATTCTATATGAGTATTTTTAAATGTGTGGTAGATTCAACAATACTCTGCCCAAAATTTAAAAAAAAAGCAAATAATGGTTCTAAATACAGAATTTTGTATAGGTACAATTGATTTATTGATCAAACACAAAACAAAGGTGAAAAACCATAACTCAAACTACATATGATTAATGAAAAATAATAAATCGGTAATCAGGTCACCACAGTAGTAATTTTTTATGAAACAAACCATTGACCAAATATTCCATTGGTTTTTTGTTTCTTCTCTAATCAGTAATTTCTAGGCTGTTGAAAGGGGCAAGTAATTTTCATTAAAAAAAATGGTTACATTAAATGTGATTCAAAATCAAAAATCATATTTTTTTCTTAAAATCTTCATTCTAAAAGCCAATTTGATACCTATTCTCTATTCATCATGAAATATTTCATTAAGTCGAAAAATAATTTCATGATTTGAATATCAAGTTAATAAATAAAATGATTCATATTAAAAGACAACATTCATAAATATACACCTTATGAATAGCAAAAGTTTCTTAAGATTACATGGATAATAAGAAAGTTGAATAATCCATGTTTTTGTCCAAATATTCTTTGGCGTTCAACACGATTGTTACCTACGTTCATCTAATTGGGGACGACAAATAACTTTCAGCTGTTGTAACTAGAGTGTATTGGTCCTTTTATACATAAACCGCTTTGTCTAATCACAGTTCCATTTCGGAAAAACATGTAAAACTGATTTTAGATTTCTTTTTTTCATCTAACTACTTGAAACAGTATATCGAGACAATTTGAAATAGGAAATTCCTCACTAACTAAATTGTTTCGAAATGCCTTTTCAGAATTTCGTGAGAAATTCTCTCAATATATATGACTAAAATGTGAATTATAATATTCATCGAAATTAATAAAGGCAATTATTTTCACCTAATCAAAATGAATAACTCAAAATTTCAACAAAGCTTTTTCGAAAATTGACGTCTGTAAGATAGATACCTTGAAAATATTATTGAATGAGGTAAATATTCTCTAAGCCCTCTTCCAATATTTGTATATTTTTTGTACATATTGGAGAATTCTCCATAGTGATTATAAAAATAAAATAAATTCATCTAAACAATTTTTTCATTTTCATTCCATCCATATCAAAGGTAATAATATATTACCAAGGACAATATTATTGATCCGGGGTAGTTGTGGCTCGGAAAGCCTTCCTGGAACTGCGACCGTGTAATCATGTTGATGAAAATGGTTGCTGCATATTTTCGACAAGAAAGAAGGGTTGAAATCAATGCTTCCTCAGCTAACATCCACTGTTCCCTTAATTTGTCATCCTTTGGAAAACTGTTAATAAATATTTCCTTTACGTATGAATGTCAGAAGATTTGAAAGATATAAATACTTACGAATGAAATTTCAAATTTTGGCTTTTTTCTAATCTCACTGTGCAATTGAAGGCTGCACAAGTGTGAGGCATTTTATTTAAAAATTAGTTCTTTTGGTGCTTTGAATTTCGCAATAGCAAATGAATTAACCTCTAGAAAAACATGAGCTTTCGATTAATTTTCAAGATGAAATCGGCCTTTCAATAAGTTTCATGAACTTATTGAAATCCGAGAAAGATTTCACGGAATACTTACAGCTAATTCCTTTTATTAGAATGTTCAACAATTTTACAAATCGAATCAATCAGGTTAACTACGTGTTCAATTCAGAATGAGAGAAAAATTAGCGATTTTCTGAATGTGAGTTCAATGTTTTGATCATATGATTTTGACGTTGACCCAACTAGCTCCATCTCTCTCTTTCATTTGCGGCATGCCAGAATTTCTCTCTAAAGGCCTGTCCATACGATAATTATCGTTTTGTACGATAATTTTCTGCTCAGTGCTATGTACGATACCGCATGTACGATAATAGCGTTTTGTACAATAATTTCAGAGTACCATTTGAGCTAGAGTGTCCTTAGATAATGAAAATTTAATGAAACTGTTCAAATGATGTTCGATCAATAGATTGCTCTTAGGGAATGAAGAGGATGTTCTACCAATTCAATATTTAACTACTCTCATCCTAATAGACATTTTCAATTTCCCTTTTTTACAAGTGTTTCTTCATGCTTTGTCGGCATTATATATAACAGAATCAGGGCCCCCGCAACCGCGCGTGCGACGCGTGCACCGCACACGGGCGCAACTCTAAAGGGGCGCCAAAACCTCTTATATAGACCGCAAGATTCTTTAAAATTTTTCCAACAATGTTTTTTTTCAAACTTCTTTCTTGCAATTTACAAGTTTCCGAACGTCGCAATCGGTATGAAATAGCCAGATTGCTATTATCCGATTTTTTATGAGTAAATAAATCGTAGATAATAATTATGCCTTTGTCGGCACGAGATTTCTTTAAAGGCGGCCACTCACGAGGCTACCTTGTTCGAGCGTTCGGATAATTTTACAGTCGGGCAGCTCGGGACACGACCGCACAACTGTAAATCAGAGATTGAACTTGACTGCCCGACTGGAATCTCTTGGACGCTTGGCGTTCAAAGTCTCGAAAAAACGCTTCGTGAGTGGCGGGCTTAAGGGCACCCAGCAACCTGCATCGGACGGCAGGCACCCTTTCTTCGATTATCACTTACACATATGGTAAATTGGTAAACATAAACAATCATCAATACCGAAACGACGGCCTTTAGTCAGGGGAATTACTGAAACTCACTTTCGACACCATCTGTTGGAAAAATACTACAAGTTGCGGAGAATTTCTGAAACTACCAAAATCTGTTTGCTGCACTTTAACAGCGAGAGGCGGCGTAATCCAAATAATAGATATTTTATTTCGCAACGTTTAAATTTAAATACTTAGATAATTAAAACTTGAAAAGATTTGTATTTTATGTAATTGTATTTTGTTTAACTGTTTTTTGTTGTGATTAAATTAAATTTTATGAAATGGTAAGTAAGTACCTTTCCATGGTTCTTCTGAAATACTTTTTGAATATGATAATGGAAACTTTCTCAAAACTGTCTGAGATGATTTCGTCTTTTGATCCTGTGATGAGAGAGCACATAAGTCGAGTGCAAAACTCACAAACAAATTCCTTGAGAATGACCCATTATTTAGGCTACCAGATAAAAAATGAAATTAAATTTAGATGAATTAGGAAAGAAAATCGAAGACACACTTATTTATATAATTGTATTCTAAGACAATCGATTTCGGCACTAGGCCATCATCAGGTCAGCTGAAAATAAGATGTAAAAATATAATCACAACATGATAACTTAACATACAATTTTTACAAAGTTTTGATAGTGATAGTGTCTGATCTAAATAAAAGGATGTATTATAAACTCACCGTCAAAGAAATAAGTACTTTTCAAAAAAGACATTAGATGTATAATAATTTTTCTGATAAATTGTTCCCATGTATACATATATATATATATATATCTAGGTGTTAAAAGTTAAATACCAAATTGTACCTACTCCCTTCTATGAAAACCAATATTGACAGTTTTGAATCGGAATATGTTTTATGTTTTCATAATTCCGTGTATTAGTTGACCTTCAGATTCTAGAAAGCGAATACAGAGGCAGGCGGAAAAGTCTATATAGTTAGAGGTTGGATCATCTTAAATAAATTAACTGTGGGAAAATCTTTAATATCGTTGAGGAGGTGTTCGTCATTCTTGTTTTTTAAAATCGCTAGTTGTTCTAAGAGTTAATTTATAAAAATCATTATGTTGATGCAGTAATTTTACTAATTTTAGTTTATCTAGTGAGGTAGAGTGTGCTCTCAACTAGATGATTTCCCATGGCAGAAGCAGGTCTATTTTTTATATGTTCATTAAATCTGATTTTTGCAGCTCTGGTCGTCATACCGATATAGAACGCAGGACAGTTATCACATGTTATCTTATATATCGGGTGTCCCAAGGTGAGTGGCCTATTAGATTATTATGGAAACTATTGATGGTAAAGATTTCAAATTTTGTGGATAGATATTTGGCGATGTTAGGTACATTTTTAAAATAATTTCACATTTCCAGTGTTGCCGGATGTACCACAATTTGGCAACAACTTTGTTATTTTGAATAGGACATCCGGTATTTCTATTTTTTTTATGATACTCCATAAAATATTAAATCTATTCACTCTTACTTTTCCATCTCTATCTTCAACGGTTTTTGAGTTATTAATTATTTTTCGAAATTTTTAATCAAATTGGCGTATTACGAAAATGACTCTAGTTCGTTCAATATTTGAGATTTAAGTCAGAAATTTTGCAAGTCGTTAGATATTGATCTGATCTGTGTCACTGCTCTTGAATTATGGTTGTCAATAATACAGGACGGCCAAAAAAAATCATCATTTGCCAAGTTACAAAATTGTAAAAAAGTCTATTTTTTCAAATTAGACATCTAGTATATTTTTCAATTTTTGGAATCAGTACAACACACTCTACAATTTTTCTATTCACGTCCCTATACCTATCTCAACTGGAGTCCGAGTTATATGCGTTATATGTGTATATCTTTCTTGAGCCATTATTTATAGAAAAACCTCGGAACAAAACACCTGTTAGGCAATTATTGTTTATTTTGACATTTATGGATTGAACTGATTCATTGATATATCGATCTATGAACCACATAGAGAACATAACAATACAAAAGATATTAACACTTATTGAATCAATGTGAAATCTAATAAACGCATATAACTCGGAATCCAGTTGAGATAGGTATAGGGACGTGAATAGAAAAATTGTAGAGTGTGTTGTACTGATTCCAAAAATTGAAAAATATACTAGGTGTCTAATATGAAAAAATAGACTTTTTTACAATTTTGTAACTTGACGAATGATGATTTTTTTTGGTCCGTCCTGAATTATTGACAACCATAATTCAAAAGCAGTGACACAGATCAGATCAATATCTAACGACTTGCAAAATTTCTGACTTAAATCTCAAATATTGAACGAACTAGAGTCATTTTCGTAATACGCCAATTTGATTAAAAATTTCGAAAAATAATTAATAACTCAAAAACCGTTGAAGATAGAGATGGAAAAGTAAGAGTGAATAGATTTAATATTTTATGGAGTATCATAAAAAAAATAGAAATACCGGATGTCCTATTCAAAATAACAAAGTTGTTGCCAAATTGTGGTACATCCGGCAACACTGGAAATGTGAAATTATTTTAAAAATGTACCTAACATCGCCAAATATCTATCCACAAAATTTGAAATCTTTACCATCAATAGTTTCCATAATAATCTAATAGGCCACTCACCTTGGGACACCCGATATACCGCTTTTTTGGTTGTTATCTTCTTTGGGTAAGCGTACACTATTAAAGAAGGAAATCAGAAGGCAGATCAATATTTCAGGACTCGTAGACATGAAACTAAAGTTTCTACACCACCATCTTCTGAAGATTTTACATCCGATAGAATATGAAGTATTGATATACAAACTTGAGGAAGATATATTTTTTGAGAACTATAATGCAGATTACAGAAGAAGAAGAAAACTCCAAAATCTGATCACAAGCTATAACCGACAAAGAGATTTTTCATCACGACAACTCTCCACCGTCAATAATCACGAAGGCGAATCGAACATTGACAACTCCATACATGTCTTCCACAGACGATTTACAAACCTATCCAATGTTGAGTTCACGACTAGCGAGACTGCCCTACTTAATCTTGGTCACAAATTTGCACCCACACCTCGAAGAATGGATGTTCACACCCTAGCTATCGACTTAGAACTACAGCTGAAAAGACACCCTAGCTATAATACACTAAGTAAGAATCTTGTGAATATTTTAAGGAGTAATGTTAAAAAGTTGAACATGCTTGACTGTCATATACCAGGTTTCACAAACAGACAATTTGTCGAGACCTTAAAATCCATCAAATCGAAAGTTAACACTAACAATCTAACAATCACAAAAGCCGACAAAAATGCGGGTCTTCTTTCAACATCATCATACAACGAGAAGACACTCGACATCTTCGAAAACAACAACATCCGAGTCTCTAATAGTCTAATACAAACCCTTTAAATAAATATACCACACAGCTTAATAAGACGCTCAGAAATGCTTTACCAACTCTTCAAAAATTCATATCCCGTTTAAATATTCACAGCCTGAAAGAAAAGAACCCAAAAATTCCTAATCTATATAGTCTAAAAAAATTACATAAGGCAGACAAAAGCATTAGACCCATAACCTCGGCATTCAGTTCGCCTGCTCATAAAGTTTCAAGAATCATCAATCTGATCTTAACAGGACAAATCAACTATAAGTCACCCATGTCAATAAGAAACTCTATTGAATTAGTTAATGTTATTAAATCCACTAATCTCAGTTCAAACAACAAATATATTCTGGTTTCTTTTGGTATTGTAAACCTTTACACTAATGTTCCAGTCCTGTAATCCCTAAATCTTCTCAGAGAATACCTGAATAACTGTAATTTAATTGAAAACTTCGACGCCACTCCCGAAGATATACATACACTGATGAATCTAATAGAGCTCATTACACAACAAAATTTTTTCACGTTTGAAGGAAATGTCTACACTATGGCTGACGGGTTGGCCATGGGTTCACCATTGAGCGGTCTTCTTGCCAATATCTTTATAGACCATATAGTGTCTCTGATTCGTACACCTTTTCTTCCAGAAGATTGTTCTATGGAAGAGATATGTTGACGACATCATCTGTATATGGTGTGGAACCATCCAAGAATTGAAATCTTCCCTAGAGTTCATCAATTCACTCTCCAAAATCAAGTTCACTTTAGAAATTTCAAAAGAAAATAACATCAATTTCCTAGATATAAACATAACCCTAAAACCTGATAATACGTTCGAATTTGACATATATAGAAAACCTACTCAAACCGTTATAGTTATTCCCAAATATTCATATCATTCTCCTCAAATCAAAAAGACCGCCCTTCACTTTCTCCTGAACCGTCTCGTCAATATCCCACTATCTGAAGTGAACTATCACAAAGAACTAAACAACATATATAAAATAGCAACTGTGAATCGTTACTCAAAACAGTTTGTCAATGATATCCTAGCCTCTATAATAAAGAGAAAACTTCTCAAAAACATATACCCACATACCGCTATTAAGACGACATACGCAACCATCCCCTAGTTCTCCAACCTCAACAGCAAACTAAAATCATTGTTGAAAGGTTTGACTACCTCGGTAGTATGGTCGACTGGAAGGTTGACTGGTGGTGCCGAGGGTACCGGGTTCGAATCCCGGCTAGGTCATGGATGTTGTATATGTCTGGTGGTGGTTAATGAATTATCGTATATTACTTGATTATGGGTACATAGCATTACTGCTGAGCCCGAATAAAATAGAAAAAAAAATTGTTGAAAGGTTTTAATTTGAACCTTGTCAACACATCACATAGAACAGTAGAAAGAATGCTCGTCAATAATAAACCCAAAAAAGACAACAATCCTGCCTTCTATATCGGTATGACGACCAGAGCTGCAAAAATCAGATTTAATGAACATATAAAAAATAGACCTGCTTCTACCATGGGAAATCATCTAGTTGAGAGCAAACACTCTACCTCACTAGATAAACTAAAATTACTGCATCAACATAATGATTTTTATAAATTAACACTCTTAGAACAACTAGAGATTTCAAAAAACAAGAATGACGAACACCTGCTCAACGATATTAAAGATTTTCCCACAGTTAATTTATTTAAGATGATCCAACCTCTAACTTATAGACTTTTCCGCCTGCCTCTGTATTCGCTTTCTAGAATCTGAAGGTCAACTAATACACGGAATTATGAAAACATAAAACATATTCCGATTCAAAACTGTCAATATTGGTTTTCATAGAAGGGAGTAGGTACAATTTGGTATTTAACTTTTAACACCTAGATATATATGTATACATGGAAACAATTCATCAGAAAAATTATTATACATTTAATGTCTTTTTTGAAAAGTACTTATTTCTTTGACGGTGAGTTTATAATACAGTAACGGCTCGTGACCTCGAGATGTGGGTCGGCCACACACACACACACACATATATATATATATATATATATATATATATATATATATATATATATATATATATATATATATATATATATATATATATATATATATATAAACAATGGTTTAAGGGGTGTTGGAAAACTTCAATTGTTACTAACTTCTTTATTTCATCAGTCGACGTTTCGATCCTTGGTTGGGATCTTCTTCAGGACTATGACTTAAACCATTGTTTATTAATTACTTTAGGAAATTATCACATTTTGTATATATATATATATATACACGGTGAGTCTTTGACTTGTACATATATTTTAACCGAAGGTTCTTGAGGTCAAAAGAAACACTTTTTTCATTTACCATTTTTTCCGATTCGGCCCTGTTAAAAAGATATAGCCATTTTAAATTTTCAAAATGAGCTAATTCACCCCTGAAAACCGGAACACTGAAGTTTTCTCAAGCATAAGACATACCTCTTGAACCTTGGAAATAAGCTACTAAATTAGAAAAACCATCATAAACTCACGTTTAACATTCCATTTGTTGAACAAAGTAGTGTTTATAATCAAATAAATGAGCTATTCCAATTTCGTTGACGCTAAAGATTAAATATTCTTCTCTTGATTTCTATTTCATTTTCGATAATTATAACGAATTGAGCTCGCTACCACCCATATTAGCTCTGATACTCATATCCATTCATTCATTATATTTCATTTATATGATATCGTTGTTTATTTTTCGTGCAAGAATTAACCTTAAAATCTCAAATAAATAATATTCATCTATGAAAGATCTAACACAGACTATAGTAATCTGTGGTTTTAAGTTTGAATTTCAAATTTCGAGTGATGCCAAATATAAACACAGCAGTTCGGTTCGAATAATCTATGTTCTAACCTAAAATTTTCATTTACATTTTACACTGTTATTGTTATAAGATATTTGTTATGAAATGAAGCATTTGATTTGTTCCAACTATCTCATAAAAATATTGAAATGCATCAATATTTTTGAAACCATCAGTATGAAAATATGGAAATATGTAAAATATTCTGGCTCTGTAATCAATGGAAAATGTTAGACTCCACTTGTAATCAAATTTGTTGTTAATGTGTACCTACATTATAGCCAACTTTACTACTGAATTCATCTTGATTTTGGCATTGAAAATAAATGAGAAGTATTCAATGTAAATATCCACAATAGAATATTTGGTTTCTTTCAACTCACCTAATTTGTTTTCACATTAAAACAATTATGGCCCTCTTGGAAGTATGTCAATCATAAGCTCTTAGGATGAATTTATGGAATAGCAAAAGAATAAAAGTATTCAATCTCAATCACATGAAAATTTGTCTAGTATGTACCTAGTCCTAGTGGTATGTTTCGATGTGAGTTTGAATGAGCCGAAGAAGAATACAGTATTGTTCGATAGCAGCAGTCTTTAGTGGGATATTGATTGTTGTCATTATAATGGGACTATTTTGTGAAAACTTTTTTAAACATGGGTTTTATGAATAATCTGGACTTTTCAAAAAGAATGTTGATTTTAGTGAAGTATCTTCTTATTATCAGAGCTGTGCCAAAGCTCAGTGATTTTTAATCAAATCGAGGAGTTGAGGTGAGCTTATTCAAATAACTTCATTTTCAAACTAAGTTGGCTAGTACTTCAATTCTTAAATCTGAGACATGACTTCATAGTAAATATTCATTTCTGTGGTTTTTTTTTCCACAATAGAACAGAGTTGCATTCAGCCAAAGTCCCCAATTTTTTGAATTTCACAGATAATTTTTTTTTTTTAAGATCAAGTTATTCGAAAACGGCGCTTTGTACGAGAAAATATGAAGAATACTTTTATTTTTCAAATTAGCCAAATATTCTTCAATGAACGTTCAAATTACTATTAAGAGTTGGTTTCTTCGAATTTCTGGTATTTTTATGGTATGTTATGTTCATAACAAAGAAACAGAAGAATGTGTATGGAATCTGGTGTTCGGAGAAGATGTATCACATAAAAAAAAAAGCTATATTTCAAAAATCATTTCCTTCGATACAACCATTTACGAGATATAGCCGAAAATCACATTTTTTTAACGATTTTCAACAGCCTGTATCTTTTTAACCGGACCGAATCGGAAAAAATGGTAAAGGAAAAAAGTGTTTCTTTTGACCTCAGGAATCTTGGGTTAAAATATATGTACAAGTCAAAGACTCACCCTGTATATATATATATATTTTTCAATAATTCACACAGTGTAAACTGTGGGTTGTTTCCTCAGAACATG
Source organism: Harmonia axyridis (assembly GCF_914767665.1). Lineage (NCBI taxonomy): Eukaryota > Metazoa > Arthropoda > Insecta > Coleoptera > Coccinellidae > Harmonia > Harmonia axyridis. The sequence goes on from NC_059503.1 coordinate 42,283,387, forward strand.
CCCGGGCGTAATGCCAAGAGCATTTCTGCCTTCCCTACGTCAATGGGGGTATATAACCTGTCTTATTATATTCACTGTTCCCAAGATGACAGCTTTTTGCATCCATGTAATGGTGCCTTCCGGTAGTTTCAGTTCTCGCAGATGTTTGACCGTATTTTTGTGGACTAATCCGTTCGTACTTATTATTAGGGGTTTTATGTCCACCCTGTTCAGCTTCCACATATCTCTCATCTGCCGGGACAGTGCCTCGTACTTATCTACGTATATATATATATATATATATATATATATATATATATATATATATATATATAAACAAATAGATTTCCACGTCACCCAATTTTTTGTTTTTAATGGGAAACCTCGCCTAGAATAGCCCTATTGTAACCTAATATAAAAATGTAGTTCTCAAATCAATGAAAACTGAAATAAAATGAAACCCTTGAAAAAACAGAAATAATAAAATATTCAATTATCAACATAAAATATATATTTAAATAAACATAGAGAAAACCTCTCATGAATACATATAAATACCCAGCAAACACATATACGTATCAAAGACATAACATATATATTACAACGATCTATGTTACATAACAATGTAACAAACTCGCGCCTTTCTCGTACCGCTCAACGACCGCTCTATGTCCGCCTTCCGTTACATAACATGTAACAAAATTGCCATGTATCATGTACAGATCAATGAACATACATGATACATCGCTGGTATATTACATCTGTAATATTTGTAAAAATAAGACTGTTATTTTTAGGGAAAACAACTTTATAACTTCTATGTTCTATGATCTACGTTCTATGTCTGGGATTCTAACCTAAGACTAGTTCATGTGGTATTTGTGAGTTATTTTAGAATCCCGAAGAAGTGGCATTGTTTTTGGTTTCTTACAGGTTAGTAAGCTATTTCTTTTTATTTGTTTTTATTTATTTTTATTTTATTTCTTTGTATTACTTTTGTATAATATTATTTCTTTTTTGTATGTTAGTATGTTATATTTTAAACTAAACAAAATAAATCTTACAGATTCAAGACATCAAATCGTCTATTTCTTTGATTATAAAAATAAGAATTGATTACATTCTTATAAATCAAAAACGTAAGCTATAATGACGACAACCATGAAAATTTGCATCGCTTTGGAAGCATCAAATACTGATAAGAAGAAAAATACATACAAATTCAAATGGATCCAAACTACGGGAACAGAAAAAACATATTATGAAATACCAGAGGACAAACAGGATATATCTGACCATCATGAACTTTTGGCTCTACCGAAGGTGAAGAATATCTTGAAATCGATTAAAGCAAGAGGTTCATTTCGTACGAGCGTCATTTCATTAACCCCGGAGTTGAAAGAAATATATTTTGATGCCGAAGAAGATGTGATGTTTAACGATGAATATTTACAACTGATTTATTCACCCGCATACGTGAGAACAGTATTTGGACAAGAATCATCAGAACCACAGGATACGGTAGAACCAAGAAAAAGCAAGGAGAATAAAAAGGATTTCGAGAAGATAAAGGAGGATTTTGTGCTGAATAATTTTGATGGTAAGAGTGTTTCAGTTAATTTATGGTTAGAAAAATTCGAGACGGAATGCACGCGTTGTGAAGTAGAAGAAGATAGAGACAGAATTTTGATTTTACGGTTGTTTATGGATGGAATAGCGAAAGAATGGTTTGATTCTAAATTAATTAGATTAGGTTTAGACAAAAGTTTTCAAATATGGAAAGAAAATTGCTTAGAGAGTTTTTGTGAAACGAGTTGGCATAAATATAGAGAGGCGTATTCATTTAGGTATATAGGAGGAAGTTTAGTGGACTATGCTTTTAGGAAAGAAAATTTGTTGTTAAATCTCCGAAATAATTTTCCAACTGACATATTAATGGATTTAATTATCACGAGTTTGCCAGATATCTTACAAGATAGAATTAATCGATCAAAAGTAACAACTTTCGAGAAATTATTGGGTGAATTGCGAAAGCTAGAAAGTTCAAAAAATATGATAACGGTCGAAATAAAGATAATCATAGAATGACTAAATCTGCCGAACAAATTCCTTCCTATTCACAAACAAATAGAAAACCAATTAAGAAGGAACCATGCTCAATTTGTGAGAAGAAGGGCTTCTCAGGTAGATTCCACCTAGAAACAGTCTGTCGGCTAAGGAATAAATCCAATAATGTCGAACAAAAGAACATACCTGGAAACATAAGAACGGTAAACAATGTTGGGATACAGGATGAATTAAATGAGGCCATTTCAAACCAAAAAAACTAAGACTGTTGCCATTGATAAAATTGAAGGTGTTCATAAATAATAATGAATTATGTGGAATTTATGATTCGGGCTCAAATGTTAGTCTTCTGAATTCAAAAGTAGCAGAAAAGTTATGTCTACATATTCAAGACAATAGAAACACATTCAAAACAGTCAGTGGCAGGGCAAATTTTTCAGGAAAAATAATTACAAAAATGAGAATCGATAATATCGAAAAAGAAGTTGTACTTTTTGTGGTTAATGAGAAAAATTTCGAGTATGATATTCTACTCGGACTAGATTCTATTTCCAATTTTCAATTAAAACAAGATTTTGATTTGAATATTTATCAAAGATTAGATATGAATGAAGAGAGAAAGATCGATTATCTCAATAATAATAATAATAATGATTACACCATCAATTTCAATGAAGGGATACCAACAGAACTTTTCGAAGCAAAATTAGACTATTTGGAAACAAATCAGAGAAGTAAAATTGAAGTTTTAATAAATAAATATGACCATATTTTTGCAAAACACAAGTTTGATATTGGTCAGGTGCAAAATAATGAGGCACATATAAAACTTTTAGAACACAAATTTATAGCAAAAAAACTGTACAGATGCTCAATGGAGGATCAAAAAGAGATAGAATTCCAAATAGGAAGATTGTTGAAAGCGAATCTGATTGAGGAGTCCTCCTCACCTTTGCATCACCAGTCACTTTAGCATATAAGAGAGATGAAGGGTCTAAAACCAGATTGTGTGTCGATTTTCGTGAACTCAATAAATTAATTGTTCCCGAACCACAGCCTTTCCCATTAATTGATGAAATCTTAGCCAAGACCCGAAATGCAAAATTCTTTACAACATTAGATGTAAATTCTGCCTTTTGGTCGATTCCTATTCGCATCAAAGATAGATATAAGACTGCTTTTGAGACACAGAATGGTCACTGGCAATGGAAATGTTTACCTTTCGGACTTAAAACATCCCCGGCCATATTTCAACGTATATTGAATAATATTATCAGAAAATATAACCTGAATTTATTCTGCCTAAATTATATAGATGATATTCTAATATTTTCTTCAACATTTGACGAACATATAGAACATTTGGACAATCTCTTGAATGCAATATGTAATGAAGGATTCAGACTTAAATTTATCAAGTGTAATTTTGCAGAAGAAGAAGTCAAATATTTAGGACATATTGTAGGAAACAATACAGTACGACCTATAAATGACAATTTAATTTCCATTAGGAATTTTTCTCCACCAGATACTCGGAAGAAGATAAGGCAATTTTTGGGTAAAGTTAATTTTTATCACAAATATATAAAAGATTCAGCTAGATTATTAGAACCGTTGCATAATTTACTGAGAAAAGATGTAAAATTCAATTGTTCATTGGCTTGTCAGGAAGCTTTCAATAAGGTTAAGGACATCCTTTGTTCTGAGCCAATTCTTGCAATTTTCGACCCAAGTGCCTATACTACTATATATACTGATGCCAGTATTCAAGGAGTAGGAGCTGTTCTTAAACAAAAACAGATTAATGGTGAAATGAAACCCGTAGCGTATTTTTCTAAAAAACTGAATAAATATCAAAAGAACAAGAAAGCAATAATCCTAGAATGTCTGGCAATTAAAGAGGCAATTAAATTTTGGAAATATTGGCTAATGGGACATAAATTTATTGTTGTTACTGACCATAAGCCATTAGAAGGGAAAGAATTTCGTACAAGACCAGATGAAGAGCTGGGTGACATGATGAATTTTCTATCACAATTCGATTTTGAGATTAGATATGAACCAGGAAAAGGGAATGTAGAAGCAGATTGCCTTTCTAGAAACCCAGTTCTGGAAGAAACGGAGAATATGGACGAATGTATAAGAACGTAATGTATTTGGTGGAATTAAATGAAATAAAAAACGATCAACAGAATAATCTCTTAAAGATAAATTGTATGAGAAAAACGATTGTAGAGAAAGAGATACATTACAAATTGTACAAAAATAACAAAAAAATAATTTTGTCGAATGATTTTGGAAAAGATTTGATCAGAAAAGTGCACAAGCATTATGGCCATATTTGTGCTAGTAAGATAAATAATAAAATCAGGAAGTTTTATTACATTCAGAACATGGATTCACTGACAAAAGAGGTTTGTGGATCATGTGACATATGTTGTAAAAATAAAACGAGAGTAGGTCAAAAGTATGGTCTCCTTTCTCAACTGGGCCCAGCAAAGGAACCATTTGAAATAATGTCATTAGACACAATTGGAGGTTTTGCTCGAAACCGCTCTTCAAAAAGATACCTTCATCTCCTAGTCGATCATTTTACTAGATATGCATTTGTGAGCACTTCAAAACACCAAACAACCGAAGATTTCATCAAATTAATTAATAAAATTCAAGATTAACGACCGATCAAAACACTATTAACAGATCAATACCCAGGAATAAATTCGGAAAAATTCAGACAACATATGAGAAGTTTGAATATACAATTGATTTTCACAACAGTAGATTGTCCTTCTTCTAATGGTCTGAATGAACGACTGAATCAGACATTAGTGAACAGAATAAGGTGCAAACAAAACGAAACGAAAACTAGGGCATGGACGAAAATAGCCGATGAATGTATTGAAGAATACAATAGAACAGACCATTCTACAACGGGATATAGCCCAGAATATTTACTTTGTGGCAGAACTGATCCCATTGCTCCAGAAGAACTTATAGAAGAGAGAAATTTACCAAAAGATAGGGAAATAGCATATAAAAATTCTTTACGCTATCATGAATACAATAAAAAACTGATCGACAAGAATAGGAAACACTATGATTTTAAAGTTGGAGACTATGTTTACGTTGAAAATAAATCAAAATTAAATAGAAAAAAACTTGATGAAATAAGAATAGGACCTTTTCCAATAGTGAAAAAAATTTCTAACACTATATATGAGATAAATATTGGAAATAAAAGAAAGGACAATAATTATTTTCATGTAACTAAGTTGCTCCCATGTGAAAACGCAAACATGTAATGTAACATGTAATATACTTTGTGTGGGGGGATGTAAAAATAAGACTGTTATTTTTAGGGAAAACAACTTTATAACTTCTATGTTCTATGATCTACGTTCTATGTCTGAGATTCTAACCTAAGACTAGTTCATGTGGTATTTGTGAGTTATTTTAGAATCCCGAAGAAGTGGCATTGTTTTTGATTTCTTACAGGTTAGTAAGCTAATTCTTTTTATTTGTTTTTATTTATTTTTATTTTATTTCTTTGTATTACTTTGTATAATATTATTTCTTTTTTGTATGTTATTATGTTATATTTTAAACTAAACAAAATAAATCTTACAGATTCAAGACATCAAATTGTCTATTTCTTTGATTATAAAAATAAGAATTGATTACATTCTTATATATTCATGGTACATCCTTTATGTATCATATACGTAGCTGTTACATTTCTGTATAGATGATGTACCTTACATGATACATTGAAAGATATTGCTGGTACATTACATCTGTAATATCCTTTATGTATCATTTACGTAGCTGATATATTGCTGTTATATAATAATTTACATAGATAATACGTACCTTTCATATAACATTCAGATATCTGTTATGTTACTTTTATATATCATGTTTGTAGCTGATATACAGGGTGTTTCCTAAACATGCGGCAAAAATTCAGGGGGTTGTTCCTTGGACTATTTTAAGCATGTTTTGTCCTTGGATGATTTTTGAAAAACCTCTTTGTTTCGAAGATACAGGGCGAACAACATTTTTCATATTTTTAAAATTAATAATAGTTCAAATAAAAATGCGTACCGCACTGTGTTTACTAAGTAGGTACAATTTATTTTTAAATTTGTTTAACAACATTCCAATTACTAAAAACGGCCAGTTTTTTGACTAAAAATTGATAAGTGCAGATGGTAAAGGAATACAGATTAAACACGGTTTTCATTTGAATTCGTTTGCTGGGTGTAACTTAATAAGAAATGATCCTGGTGTTTTTGAAAGGGTTCGGCAGTCAATGAGGAGAAGATTGGATGCTTGTATGCTGGCTAGAGGTGGTCATTTTCAACAGTTTTTGTAGGTTGAGTTGAATTTTCATGTAATTTTTCATAATAAAATGTTATTATCTGAAATTTTGTTTCCCCTATATTTTCGAAACAAATAGGTTTTTCAAAAATCATCAAAGGACAAAATATTCTTAGAATAGTCCAAGGAACAACCCCCTGAATTTTTGCCGCATGTTTAGGAAACACCCTGTATATAACTGGTAATTCGGAATAAGGACTAGAGTCAGAAATATCAGTATTCAACCAAGATTCAGTAATGAAAATGAGCGATGGACCATGCACTCTAACAAATGAGAGAAGTTCATGATATTTCGAATGGAGAGATTGGAAGTAAGTATAAATAAAACTCTATTCATGCATGGCACCACTACCACTCAGTTTTCTGGAGTACCTGACGTACTTTATTGTCAAGTCCCTTTCTCCGGACCTTTCGCGTTCCTTCAGATCAAGGCGAAGCTGACTCAGAGTTGCTAATAGGTGAGGAGTCTTGTCATCAGAAACTAGTACGCGCTTGAAATCTCCAGAATTGAGAAGCTTCTTCTTGTTTCTCAGCAATAATAATAATATAATAATAATAATAAATGAGTTTATTCAAATATTCAATACAATAAGTACAATTTCAAATTAAACTCAGAAAAAATAAACTGTGAGTTATCTCTAGAATGACTGTTTACAGCTATTAAATAAAAATATGATTCTAACGACAGCAAAAAAAATAAAATACAGTTCTTTCCAACATTATTCCACAATCAAATTTGTCTACATGGTCTCATTCGGGGATTTTTTTTTGTCATAATCGGGAATTTCATTCATAATCGGGAGTTTGACTCATCCTGTGAATTTTATTTCATCTTTTAAAAATACCACCAAATCAACCTATTAAGAGTTGATTAGGTTGTGTATAAATGCTCTATCTTCTCTAATTAACCAGTTTTTGATTTCTTTCTTGAACTTTTTCAAATTTCTTATTTCTCTTATATTTGTTGGTATTTTTGTGTACAGTCTTGAGGCTATGTATGTACAGCATTGTTGTCCTATTTTTTTTTTTCGCTCTTGGTCTTTCATAATTGTCCCTTTCTGTTCTAGTTGAATATTTATGTTCTTTCAGTGCAAGAGGTATTTTTCTCTGGTAAATGTTTGCTGCTATTTTACTAGCATAAATCTGTCTCACATCTAGTACTTCGGATATTTTGTAGATCTCTTTACTAGAAAAAGTGCATTTTTTTCCATACATAATTTTCAGGATGCACTTCTGAATAACATCTAGGCCTTTTTTATGACAATCCAACACACCACCCCATCCAACAATGCCATATGAGAGTTGCGATTGTACCAATGCGTCGTAAATTATTTGAAGATGCTTCACAGATTTCATGTTTTTTCTTATTAATCGCAATCTATAGGCAATACCTCTCAGTTTTTTGATCAGATAAGATGTATGTTCATACCATTTTAAATGTTGGTCTATGAAAACACCAAGATATTTTGTTGAACATGTCTTTGGAATATTCAACTGGTCGTCCCCAATTCTGGAAGTCCAGTTTTATTGGATGAGAAAGTCAAGTATTTAGTTTTTTGTTGATTCAAGGTGAGTTTATTCAATTGAAACCATTTTTTTTTTATTTTCAAATCTTGTATAACCTTTTGTTTTAGGTTTTGCCAGGATGCATCCTTGTACATAATCAACATATCATCAGCATAACTGACAATTTCACCACAGCCTTTCAAATCAAATATACTATTCACATAAATAAGGAAAAGAATGGGTCCGAGCACAGTTCCCTGTGGAACCCCATAAGAAATCACCTTTGTCCTACTGAGTTTACCATTCAGTGATACAATTTGCTTTCTCTTTGAAAGGAAGCTGTGAATTAGTGTATTTATTTTTCCTCTAAAGCCATAATCTGCAAGTTTCTTCAATAATCTTTGATGGTTTACAGTATCGAATGCTTTAGCCAAATCGATGATGATCGCCAGAGATGGAATATTTCTATCGATGTTTTCATATATAATTGATGTTACTTTTCTTATAGCATCTTCTGTTGAAATACCCTTACGAAATCCGAATTGGTTACTCGGAAGAATATTGTATTTATCCATAAATGCTACTATACGAACCTTAATTACTTTTTCGAAAATCTTGGATATATTCGACACAAGGGTGATTGGTCTATAGTTTGTGAGTTGTGTTTTATCTCCACCTTTATATAATGGTTTCACTATTCCTAATTTCAAAATTTCTGGAAACTTAGCTTTTTAAAACAATCATTAATTAGATGAGCGATTGGTTCTGATATCTCCTGTTTTACCTCTTTCAACAATTCTGTTCGAATTCCATCACATCCAACTGATCTTTTCGATTTGAGACTATCTATGATTCTTTCAATCTCATCTGGGTATGTAGGGAATAAAAAGAATGTCTCATTGTTTGGAATTTTTTCTTCCGTAAAATCATCTGGTTCAATTATTTCGTTGGCATATCTTTCACCTATCTCACTGAAATAATCATTGAAATGATCACATACCTCCTGATCATCTTCAATTACTGTGTTATTTTTAGTTCTTATAAATTTTATTTGTGTTTCTCTTCTGGAATTATTCTGTACACACCTCCACAAGGCTTGATTCTGATTCTTGTTTTTCTCAATGAGTTTCTTGAAATATTCTTGTTTTGCCTGTATTATTGATTTTTGTAATTTTTTCTTATAATCAGAATATTTTTTTTTTAGTTCATTATTATCAAGGTCATTTTTGAGTTTTTTATACAGATTCTGTTTTTCATTTATATCATGTAATATTCTTGGAGTGATCCATTCTTTTCTGATTTCTTCATTCTTCTTTTTACGAATAGTGGTTGTATTATTCAATAAATATTTTTTCAAAGTATCTATGAAGTATTCAGTTCCGACATTTACATCTTCATTTTCATATAATGGTGTCCAATTCTCATCTCTCAGCGTTTTTTTCAGTTCTGCATAATTTGTATATTTCCTTTCACTTCGTTCTTTGTTATATTTTTTTGTTACTTTCAGATCTGGACATAACACTATTGGATAGTGATCGGTGATTAAATTCTGCAGAATAATGCCTCTGATATTCGAGTCCACAGGATAAATACCTTTTATAAATAGATGATCCAAACACGTTCGACTGTCAGGACGTGTGTAACTATTTATTAGTGATGTGAAGCCGTATGAATTTAATATATTTTTATATTCTTCCACGTTATGGTCATTTGATAATAAATTGATGTTCATATCACCAGTGAAAATATGTTTTTTGCACTGTTCTTTTCTACTTAGATAAACTACTAATTCTTCAATGAATTCAGTGATAGAATATTGTGGTGGTTTATATAATGCAGTTAATGTAATTTTCTCTCTTTTATGATGAATATTCAGTTCTAAAGCGGTAATATTACCTAATTTAATGTTAGTATGTTCAAAAACGATATTTTCCCTTACATATATTATAGTTCCACGGGCGTAGCCAGGGGGGGGGTGTTTGGGGGTTCAAACCCTTCCCGAAATGTTTAAGATGTCGAAATTTATTAATCTTTTTCTTCTTTTATTCTCATTTATTTCTATGAAAAAAATTTTTATTTTTCCCATTAGCCTTTCTGTATACGCCTTTGTCTTAAAAACCCCCCCCGAAACTGAAACTTATTGTAATCTCCTTCATTGTAAACATGTGTAAGTTACATGTTGGTATCCCCCAATGTCTTTATTAAATAGATACGTAGCATTAGAATAGATCATATTCCACTGATACCAGGAAGGCATTCCATAAACAGTGGAATACAAGCTTACTTGTTCCTTAGAATGTAATAATTAAGTCAGTATTGTTCTGAATGCCGTGACTTTAACCTTGTCCGCTTGGTCAATATTCAATAAAGCTTTTTAAAAATCAAAGTTCTTAATTCTAAAACATAAGTGGCGCAGTCGGTAGGATACCCAAAACATTTTTCGACCGAAATCGCGAAAAAGTTGTTTTCGTTTCAACGATTAGTTGGGTATTCGAATTTTTTCTCGTCGGACCTTGGCCCAAAAATTGACCAAGTCAGACCCAGTGGTAAAACAAACTAGCGAGTGGAAGTCAACATCACGGAAGCTCATAATTAGGACAACCAAACAAATCAACAGCATTCAGGTGGAGAAATTATAGTTAGGTACGGAGTTTCTGGAACGAAACTGCCTGCTATAATCGCTATATCCCCTGAAGCGGAAGAAAAAGAAGAAAGAAGAAATCTTTATGAAGCCAATAGCGTAAGTTTCACGTCCTTTCTTTCCACATCCCAATCTATTTTTTTTTAATTTTAAGATTTTTGTGATTTTGTCTTTTTTTATTATTTCTTTGAACACTTGATTTTTGCTTGTGAATATAACGTAATTATAATAATTGAAATATACACAATTTTATCCATTTATGACTGATATTAGAGACCGTAGTCCTTTGAGAAGAGATAATATTAGAGAAGATAGAATGGCAGTCCCTTAAGTACAAAAACACCATATTGATTGCATCCCAGATTATGATGGAAATCCAGCAACTTTGGCTATTTTCATCCAGTCTAGCGAATATTTAATTAATAATTTTTCTGATAATACTAATATTGCAAACCCACAAAATGAATTTCTTTTGCGAGCCATTATTGGCAAATTAACGGGAAGAGCATTGAATTTAGTTGGTAGTAGAGGTAATTTGAGAAATTGGTTATCTATCAAAAATTTACTGCTCCAATTTTTCTCAGATCAGCGAGATGAAAATTGTTTAGTTGGAGACTTAATGCATTTAAGACAAGGAAAGTTAGAAAGTCCGGTACATTTTGGTCACAGATGTCAAGATCTTTTGAGTTTATTGCTAAATAAAATTCAATTGACGGAAAATAATGCAAATATTCTCGAATTAAAAAAGAACTTGTTCGAAAAACAAGCACTGAATGCTTTTCTTCAATCTAATTTACCGATAAGACTGAGAAATCCACAAACTTTAGAACAGGCTATCGCATTTACTATTGAAGAACAAAATTTTGCTTATGCTAGACGAAATTTAACATATATTAACTCTATGAAACCAACAAGTCCTCAATTTAGATCTTTGCAAAATAGACGAAATATACACCGTCCTCTTTATCAAAATTTGAGCTCTGTTAATCAAACACCGCCCACACAAATTCGTCAAAATACAATAAATTCAAATTCAAATAATCAAAGGAGTATTCAGATGAAAAATTATAATCAAACACGATCGCATCAACATGTTCCTATGGACACATCTTCCTCAAATACCAGACGTACAGACAGACCACAAAATCAAATTCTACCCAATAGACCTTTAAACCAAAGAAATTTTATTTTCGAAGAGCTTTTTCAGCAAGAAATCGATGTAGGGATTGATCAATATGATGAAAATGATTATTTCTATGATGATTATTATAACAACTCCGATTACGATCAAAATGATCAGTTTGAGGTCACAGAGTTCTCCAATGATAATCAATATTCAGATTCGCCGGAGGAAAATTTTCATGTTCCAGTCTCCCACCAAAATCAAACATAATAAATATCACGAATATCAATAATTCCACTTTGCCCTATATAAAAATTCCTAAAGTCGGTTTGAAATTCATGATTGATACTGCCCAGCAAACACGTTACATCACTTGGCAGTTTCGCGAAGTCTCAAATTGCACATTGACAGATATCTTCATTGCGATTACGCATACTTGTTCTAAACATATTTATTTTGCGACATTGCTTTGTTAACAACAATTCGAAGATGCAGTGATAATAATTTGAGGATATTAATAAATAACCACAATGCCATCCCCATAGAAAGTGGTAAATTAGTAGTTAAAAAGTTTACCATCGAGCGACTTCGCAACGAAGTCTTTTTGAGAACTACACAATGTTAACATGAATTGGATGATATTTCAAATCCTTTTTGAGTGGGTCACTTTATGTTCCCAATGTGGCTGTTTATTCTGGTGAATGTAATAGTAATACTTTGCACATTAATGTGCAAATTGATTGGATTGTTGAAAATAATAATTATTATTTTCAATTATCCATCTGTGGCACTGAAATATCCAGCCCTCAAAGAGTCCGACGAATATTTATTTATTCTCCTTCATCTGGATGTAATAAACAAAAACAAACGATTCAGAGCAATCCGAGAGGTCGTCGGTGAAACCAGAACGTGATCCTAATAGAAGCATTTTTGCAACAAAATACAGAATACGTATTCACTTGGTCCGTTTTCTGGCTGATCGAGCGATATTTCGAAAACTACAATAGCTATAGGCTTCCCGTTTTTTCAGTTTTATTTGTGCGTTGGTGTCTGCCATGTGGCTGGTGATATAGCTATATCACCAAAAAACCAATAAATTAAAATATATATAGTATTTTTTTATAAGTGGTCAAATGAAGACCGGCTCTGTTTGTTAATTTTATTATTTTATGAGAGATAATTCCACTTTTTTGTGACGTTTGTTTTTTTATATTAGATTGAATAATTATTTATTATATGGATGTTTCATTACTTCATTTCCCATTTCCAAATTGTATGTACAAATTTCTACAGGATTACTTTTGTGATATTCATAAAATAGTCCCTTTGGCACTATACAGTGTGTTTCCAAATTGTATGTATGACTTTGTACAAGATATTCTACACATCAAATAAATGATATTCTATATAGGAATCCTTGTCCGAATTTGAACAATACAAGGCATTTGACCTATATTAAATATCATTTATTCAATGGGTAGAATATCTTGTACAAAGTCATACATACAATTTGGAAACACACTGTATAGTGCCAAAGGGACTTTTTTATGAATATCACAAAAGTAATGTTTTGTGGGGATTACAGATTCCTGCGTTACGGTCATGGTGGCGCTGCCAACCAGGTTAACGCTTCCCCCAACAGAGGGCGCAACAATCTACTTAAGCCTCGAAGTAAGCATCTTAAACGGAGATAAGCCGAGGATAGGCAGGTAGTGGCCTAGTTAGAAAACCATTTATTTTTCCCGTTAACTAGGATTAGGCAGATTGAGAACTTGTTAGCGGATGTCCCGTTATAGTTATCCCGAGGTAAATCAGGAGTAGGCAGATTGAGGCCTGATTAAACCCCACCATCGACCAAGTCGTCACGCTGTCCCAAAAGTTTTATTAAGTTCAAAATTTTATCTTATATGGAAGTCAGTATGTGTACTCTATGTGTAGTGAAAAAAAGAATAGTATTGAGAAGTCTAATAATGATATCCTAATGAAATCATAATCGAACTTCCTATTGAAATTGATATAATGTTCTCTATGTGTGGTGAAAAAGGGAATGGAATATAGAGATATCAAAGAGACCTCGCATGAAACGACCCAATGTGGTTATTAAAAAGACATTTATTGACTCAAAAACTTCCATAAAAGTGACAACAAATGGATGTTTTTTTGGGGATATTTTTTCATGTCTCAATTTGAACAACACAACGACTTGAAATGCGTACATGATGTCGCGGACATTTCGCTGCAAATGCGAGCGGGAGGCAATGTTTTTAATACATCGCATGCGAGCTTTTAGTTGCAAAGTTACTTCCATGGTACTTCACAGTTACCTCCCAGTGTTTGCTGGGTGGAAGCTCAAAAACCTTAATTAGTCATCGAATTGTGGAACAATTTTATCAAAATTATGTCAAATATGCTCCATTCAAAATAAAAACAGCTCAAAAAATCACTTTTCACGAATACGTTGCGCACATCCCTCTCCCGAAAATTTTCAAAACTAAAGAATATTTTGACTTTCATATTTTTGAGTTTAACGAAGAATATGATGGATTGATTGGAATGGATTTATTGACACATTTAGGTGCTAATATCGATCTCAAGAAAAACGTGCTCTATACAAAAAATGGCCCTCTTCCTTTATATTTCAAACAAAATTGATATTCATACGCTCTACCACCTAGATCTCAAAAAATTATAAAAGCACCCATCATTTCGAATGAAGTCAATCAAGGTATTATAGAATATTTAAAATTAACAGAAGGCATCGAAATTCCACAATGTTTAGTCAGAGTAGAAAATAATGAAGCTTATTTAACGGTAACGAATAGCAATGAGACTGAAGAACAAATAACAATAAACCCCCTCAAAATTTTGGAAATTAATGATTCCCCAACAACTGTAATTCAAAAGGAGGAGAAAACCGACAATTTACTAAAAGAAAACATGAAAAATCTTCGTCTAGAACACCTGAATAAAGAAGAAAAAGAAGCAATACGAAAAATTTGCTTTGAATACAGAGATATTTTTCATTGCAAGAAATTGCCTTTGAGTTTTACTAACGTTGTGAAACATGAAATAAGAACCACAGACGAAATACCAATATTTCAAAAGGCTTATAGAATGCCAGAAACACAAAAGAAGGAAGTTGAAAGGCAAGTAGAAGATCTGCTGAAAAACGACATTATTCAACCTTCCTGTAGCCCATGGAGCAGCCCAGTCATCGTAGTTCCAAAAAAGATTGATGCTTCCGGAGAACAAAAATATCGTCTTTGTGTTGATTATAGATTACTCAACAAAAAAAGTATTGACGATCAATACCCATTACCAAATATAACAGAAGTGTCATTTTCGTTCCCCACCAATGTGAAGTGAATTTAGAAACATTCATCCTAAAAAACTGGAAGCATAGCTCTTCCAGAATGACAATTGTTCATTTGCCAAACATTAAAATACCAGAAATATCCGATTCAAATTCTTTTGAAAAAATTCATCAAGTTCCTATAGAATTAGATGATATTCAACTTGATGACTTAAGGAATATTGGACTTCAAATTGAACATTCGAAAAAACAAATCCTTTCTATGAAGAGTCCCAGTATTCATTATGATAATTTAAGTTTATATACCTTGATATTATATATGATAATAATTTCAATAATTTTCATTATCTTATTCAATAATTGTAACATAAGAAAGACTAAAGATTCAAATATTAGGCCAAATAAAAATAATCCCTTGGAGGATATTGAGCTCAAAAATTAGAGTTCTAGTAAAACCCCAATTTTTTCTCTTAGGCGTGGAGGAGTTACATGTTGGTATCCTCCAATGTCTTTATTAAATAGATACGTAGCATTAGAATAGATCATATTCCACTGATACCAGGAAGGCATTCCATAAACAGTGGAATACAAGCTTACTTGTTCCTTAGAATGTAATAATTAAGTCAGTATTGTTCTGAATGCCGTGACTTTAACCTTGTCCGCTTCGTCAATATTCAATAAAGCTTTTTAAAAATCAAAGTTCTTAATTCTAAAACATAAGTTGTATACCCACGTAATTTGAATAAACTTATATCAATCACTCGAAATGTTTCAGTCAGCACAATTATATCGAATCTAATTGGAGTCCCTTCCAAAAATAACTCGAACTCTTCAAAGTTCATTTGTATGCTCTATATATTCATTTGTATAATATTGAACATATTACTGATTATAAAGATTATTAAGTTCATTTATATTTTCAATTATAAGAGTATCATAATCCTCATTTTGATATTGCCTTACATATGAATCCATTTTGGTAAAATTTTTTTTTTTTTTTTTTTGTTACTTTCATATACTCAAACTAATATGATATGCTTACTCCATATAAATTTTTCACCTTATTTTTTTTTTAATTTTTTTTTTTTTTTTTTTTATTATTTTATACAATAATTAATTTATGATTACTCACAGTTACGGATTCCATTAATTTTTTTTTTTCCGATGTAGGTTTCTCCCTAAGCTTCATACCATCATTTTTTGTCTTTGGAGGAGATTTAGTTTTATTGGAAAAAATTTTTTTATGTGTTGGCAAATGAGGTGTATTATTAGTTTTTTTATCTTTAATATTTTTTCCTTGTATGTTCGATCCTGCTGCCTTACCCTTCGTTGTTGAAGTATTCTATTCTGTTTCTTTGGATTTTTCACTGTTATAATTTGTAGTTGGTGTATTTGGGGTACTATTTGTCACTTTCCTGTTTAATTTCTCTAGTTCTTCTAAAGTAAAGGATTCTTTACCTATTATTAGTTTGTTTCCCTTCACGTAAGATATCTCTGAAGATTCCAATCTAGCTGTTCGCAAGAATGACTTCAATTTCCTGAAATCCTGGCGTTGTCTCAGTGTTAAATCATTCGCAATAGATATTTCAGTACCTTTCAGTTTCTTAATATTGCGAAATATACTTTTTTTGCATTGATGAGAAATGAACTCAACTTTAATTGGGCTGTTTTCTTCCTTCCCTAGTTTATAACAGTCGTTTATATCCTTCCTATCTATTTCAACATCCAATAATTTCCCTA
Source organism: Harmonia axyridis (assembly GCF_914767665.1). Classification (NCBI taxonomy): domain Eukaryota; kingdom Metazoa; phylum Arthropoda; class Insecta; order Coleoptera; family Coccinellidae; genus Harmonia; species Harmonia axyridis. Next base: position 42,300,136 of record NC_059503.1, read on the forward strand.
TTTCTTCACAAACGAAATCCGCCGTTATTACAGAGCTTTTATGTATACCAAAAATCACAATGTTATTTTTATTACACCATTGCTCTGTTCTCTCAAGTCTATCCTTCAGGTTCTCGTTTTCTCTCTCTAAAGCCTCATATTTATTCTTCAATGTCTTAATTTCTAACAGCAGCCTAATCTCAGTATCCGAAATACAATTTTTGACCTCGTTCTTAGTGTCTTTGATCTCTTTTAATAAATCATGCAATGTTACATTTTCCTCTCCCTCGTTTTTTGGCATCATCAATAGCGTACGTAAATGTATGGTAGGCTTTATTTATTTTCGATTGAATTATCTTCTCAATACACCTGGGTATAATCGTATGTTGTTATAAGATAATCAATAAATGTCTTCTTTCTCACTTTTACCGAACAATTTTCACCCTTATACGTACAATTCGTGTAATATCAAATGGAACAGGTAGTACCATAGATTAAACAATTTTCCGATTTATACTTTTATATATGTTTTATGGTATTTAAGGTATTTATACACTTAAGAAATCATTAATTACTCAGAGAAACCGTTTCTGCTGTCGCTTCATATGTTGCACATTTCTTAATTGTTCCCACAACCCCGTTGTTCGAAAAGGAAACCCTCAGCAGACGTGGGTGGGATGGATTACGTTTTCCAATACGGGAAATCTTGACAATCGCGCTTTGTATAGAGTTATCAATAGATTCCAGTATCTTGACAGCCACGTCGGTGTCACCCTCCTCTGGGTCAGATTCAGGTACATTTTTAAGCAAAATGTTATAAGAACGTTTGACTCGCTCTAAAATCTCAGCGGAATCCAAAGAACATAGAGATGGTAGTCTATCGGGAGCAGCGGATAGAGTAGATTCAATCTTTACTATATCGTTCATCTCATCAACTCTCGAAACCACAGCGTTCTGTGATGACTCTATTTGAGACAACTTATTTTGACACTCGTCAATAATGGAGCTATGGCTACTTAACTGCGAGGTATGTTCATTGAGAGTTGTTTTGCATTCACGCAGCTCGGCCAAAATTAGAGACTGATCGGATTTTATTGATTTTATATCCTCAGATACTGAACTCATTTTACTCATTAGGAGAGAAAAATGTTCGAGTGTTACAGGCTGATCAGATTGCGAGTTACTCCGTAGCAATCGTTTGCTACTCAGGCACGGCGGACAGCTCCACTTACCCTTCGACTCCCTCATAAACTCAGAGTCAACGGGCGATATATCGACACACGAAGCATGATAGAATATGCGGCAGGTAGAGCATTTTAACACATTTTTATCTGATTCGGTGGCTTTTTTCGAGCATTTAAAGCAGTACGAGGGCATGATTAGTAGAAAAATATTAGTTTAAATAGAAAAGGAGAGGCAAGTAAACTTTTCACTCTTGTGGGTCGATACAAGAGACTTTCACAGAGAGGGAAGACCACGGAATGATAGGAAATGGTGATCAGGCCGCGAAATAATTTGCTACGATTATCGGTCTGCTGAATTTAAATATTATGATGCAGTGCGGTCCACGCGGTTCCCACGACAGAGCCGAGAGAATGAAATATGTAAAGATTGTGAAATGTGGGGATCAAAAACCGAAAACCAATGAGCGTTCAACGAAGGAGGGGAAAGAACGCCAGGATCAACAATTATCTGCGCGGGTGGGATGCTAATATCGACCTTAGAGATGTAAACAAAGATCAGTGATGAAAAAATCGACAGAATTAAGACATAGATTTAACAAAGTGAATTGGAAAATTATATTATCCTACATGAGGAAAGACAGAAACTGTATCATTCAACATTAAAATATCAATGTAGAACACAGATAACCAGCTATTAACTAAAGTTGATTGAGAGCTACAGCAAAACGCGTATAGACGAGGCAGTAGTTCGATGAACATGTCGTGTCAGATTATACAGAAGTGTTGTAAAAATAAATGAACTTCTTGATATTAGGACTTATTTTTGGAGTGACTCAATGGTGGCTTTGACCTGGATCCGAACGAAAGGACAGTGGAAAACGTTTGTAGAAAACAGAGTGAAAGAAATAAGATTATATACAAAAACTGATGATTGGTATCATGTTCCAGGCAAAATCAATCCAGCAGACATAGCTTCTGGAGCAGCCATACTCAACCTTTTTTCACCTCGGGCCGCATAATTGCTACTGTTCATTCTTGCGGGCCGCAGTAATTTACCTAGCTGTAAAACTAGCTTTAGCCCGCGCGATTTTCGTTTATCGCGCATAATCAAAACTTTTTTTTTAAATCGGTTACACAGTAGCCTTAGTCCTTTATTAAGCACTAGTAGTTCCTATCTGTGAACCAAATTTTATCAAAATCGATTCAGTGGTTTATGCGTCGAAGCGTAGCAGACAGGCAGATTACGTTTTTTGCATTTGTAATATTAGTGCGAAAATAAAAATATACAGGGTGTTAGGGAAACGCTCCCAACAACGAAAACAGGGGATACTATTGACGATTTTAAGAAAATTGAAATAATTTTTGTTATCACAATTTTTTATTTTGGTAGGTACCATGATTTCTAAACCCTTTTATTAGCATAATTCACGCAATAATGCTAATGAGAGGTTTCAAAAATCATGGTACTGACCAGAAAAAAAAGTACACAATAATATGACAATTTAACCGTATAATCAGCTAAAAAAACGCACCCAAGAATCCATAGAAATGAAAACTACAAGAGCAAAAAACGCGAGATAAGGTATTCTCGCTAAGAAGATTGGATATAGTATGTACATAAAGAATCCATTGTTCATAACGGGTGCTTTTTTCGAGGTATATAACTTTAAATTGGCATTACTGTTCAAGATGGCGACCGATTTAACAGCTGTCAAGTGATTTATTCTCAGTTTGGTTTGGCAATTCATCATGAATAGACTCACGCCTGAGCAACGCTTGCAAATAGTGCAATTTTATTTCGAAAATAATGGTTCTGTGCGGAATACGTATCGCGCACTAAGTCCATTTTATTTTGTTTAGCGATGAAGCGCACTTCTGGTTGAATGGCTACGTCAACAAACAAAAATGCCGCATTTGGAGTGAAGCTAATCCTCAAGTGTATGTCGAAACACCGTTACATCCAGAAAAACTGACTGTTTGGTGCGCTTTATGGGCTGGTGGAATCATTGGTCCGTACTTCTTCAAAAACGATGATGGCCAGAACGTTACAGTCAATGGTGATCGGTATAGAGCCAAGATTACTAACTTTTTCATTCCTGAATTGAACAACCATGATGTCCAGGAGCTTTAAAGTTCTATAGCTCTAAAAAAAACACCCTTTATTATGGATATAGTGTTCTGTGTGTACGCAATAAGGGAGAAAACAAAGGTAAATGAGTGAATATTGATACCGTTATTTTTGCGTAATTTCGAAACTTTATTGGTGATACTATTGTGAAAATGGTAATACTGGACTAGGCCGTTGCTCGGGCCGCATAAAAAGGGGCAAAGGGCCGCACGTTGAGTATGGCTGTTCTAGAGGGTGTAGTGCCAAAACTTTGCTGGAAACTAAGTGGTGGTTTGGTCCAACATGGTTAAAGAAGAATCTGGAAGAATGGCCTCATACAGAAATCAGAAGAAATGAACACAGAAAAGATGAAGACAACACAAATTCTCATATCAAACATGATTTCAACGACTGAAAAATTTCAAAACTTTTCAAAATACTCCAAAATTTTGAGGATGATCGCATGGATTTTGAGATTTGCATTCAACTCTAGGCCAAGAAATTCAAAAATATCCGGAGAAATCTCATATGATGAAATTAGTGAAGCAGAAACCAGATTTCTGAGAATGATACAAGAAGAAGTTTTCGGTCATGATGTTGATTCCTTGAACTTGGAGATATTCCAAGACGAGAGGAAAATATGGAGGATAAGGACAAGACTTGTTCTGGGAGACTTCGAAGAGAATTTTAAATATCCTATTCTACTTCCTAGTAAGCATGTTTTGGTACATAGACTCATAGAAGAATATCACATACTGAATTGTCACAAAGGAGTTCAAACATTGTTGAGTATTCTCAGGGAGAAATTTTGGATATTAAAAGGTAGAAAAACTGTGAGGCAAGTTATTTCATAATGCTTTGTATGTAAAAGATATACTAGTAAAGCTATAGAGACACCTTTTGCTCCCCTACCTAAAAACAGAATAACATGTGGAACAGCTTTCAGTGTTGTAGGTATAGATTTAGCTGGACCTCTGTACCTTAAAGATAAAACGAAAGTATGGATAGTCTTATTCACATGCGCAGTTTATAGAGCCATCCATTCGGAACTAGTTGATTCTCTTTCAACCGAATCATTTATTTTAGCACTTAGAAGATTTTCAGCTCGTAGAGGAAGAGTTTCCACTATTTACTCAGACAATGGTGGTAATTTTGTTGGCGCATTTAATCTATTGCAAAAAATCGACTGGGATGGATATCAACATATGCCTCAGTGCATAAAATAAAATGGATTTTCAATGCACCAACTTCTGCCTGGTGGGGAGGTTGGTGGGAACGTATGGTTCGCATTGTTAAAGATTTACTAAGGAAGGGGAGAAAATCAAAATTACAAAAAGAGGACGTGTGGTGAAACCACCTGATCGTTATGGTTTTCAATAATTTCGCGGGGGGAGAATGTTGGAAATGGATTGATTTCATTGTTTCAATTATTGCCTTTATATAATTTGATATGTTTTTGTTACTATAGAGATGTTATAATGATATTGAAATAAAATAATTCTTGGAAAGCTGTCACAAAGTATTTTAATCGAAGTTTTTCAAGGAAATAGTGTAGATACAACAAAAACCACATTCTACTATTATATGAATTATTTTAATTCAATTGTATCTATCAATTTGTTTTAATTATTCCTGAATAGTGAGTTAAGTGATCATTCAAACTTTTATCGTTGTGCAAAACGCAATTATTCGAATAAATATTCAAATGTAGTGGTAACTTAATAATAACATAAAAATTGTTGGCAATGTCATGCGACCCCTTTTCAACCACGCCACTGAATGAATTATCGTATTATTTCTGCGCCATCTATAGCTCATGATTCAGCGTCATCTATTATCGAGTTACTTCTCCACTTTTGGTAGTCAATAGTGTTTTCGATATATGCAACCCGTAACACGAAATCCAACTACAGTAGCGACCCCTGGTGACTATTTCCTTGCCGTCAAACGGCGGTTGGCTTACTATAGTTTTCTTATAGAATAGTAAGCCAACCGCCGTTTGACGGCAAGGAAATAGATAGCGCTGAATCATGAGCTATAGATGGCGCAGAAATAATACGATAATTCATTCAGTGGCGTGGTTGAAAAGGGGTCGCATGACATTGCCAACAATTTTTATGTTATTATTGAGTTATCACAAATACACGCCACTGGCGTAAATGCTTATTACAGAGCAGAAAAAATATCAAAATATAGAAATCTTCTGACCACTCTATTTCAAATATTTTAGTTCTTCAAAATAACACCGATTTTTTCAGAGGGCTCCACTTTACGGACCAATTTTTGACAGTAAAATTCGAGTAAAACGCGAGTACAACTAGATGGCGCTCAACATCAACAAAATCGAAAAAAAGCACTACACTGGCTTACTATCCTTTCCTTATACTATGGTATCAGTACAAAAGTAGACCCTTTTAAATCCTTACTTCGAAATTGAATTCTTTCAGGTACCTATGCAATGCTGAACCGACCTAGAAACTGTCAAATTGTCCAGCAATGAAATAATACGTACACAAAAGAGTACCGAATAACCCTTATTTACAACTGATGTTTATCTAATGGGTCAATAAAATCTTGATATAAATCAAATAAATTTACACGAAATCACTTCTTGTTAACTTTCAAAGTACAATACCTAATCTAAGAGAGGTTCAAAACTACCTTAATTCTGTATTATATGAAATACGGTAAAAACAAGATAATTTACCTGACATCATTAAATCCAAATCGCTCTCCTTCAATAACAAACATTTCCTTTTTCTCAAACATATGAATCCTTCGGTCCGAAGTAATAAGTTGACTATTGGATCCAAAACCTTCCACGAGGAATAAATTTTTTCATTCGAAAAATTAACATGAAAATCTGTCGTATGGCTTTTTTTAAACGACAAAATATTTATTTTTGTTCGTGACAAATAATTCAGGTTTTCACGAATATATTTCCTAAAAGACGGTCCTGATAGCTACAAGCCACGCCCCTCAGGGAGGAGCAACGATTTTTAGTTCACAATTCTGGCACTTGAAACAGATTTACGTCACATAGAATTTTGAGTAACTATTATGTAATATATTTCTTATTGGTATCATTGGAAAGAAGAAGAAATAGGCTACAGCCATGTTGTGTTAGATTTTCGACTTTAGGTGTTAACCTAATTTATTGTCGCCTCTGTTAAGAGGCGACAATAAATTATTCAAATTTGGTATTGAAAATCGTACTTTCTACGTCAATAAAACAATTAATTTGCAACTTAAAGTGAAATTATTACCTAACGGATATACAAGGGATAAAGACCTTCCAATATTGTTTTGAATCATCTCGATAGCGTTTACCGTTTCTGAGAAAATCAAGACCGAATTAGTTAAGAAAACGCCTGAATTTGCGCCGCGTGAACGGACTCTTAAAACGTCGTTCTTAGTTAAAAGTTGGTCAACTTTCTAGTCATAGTTTCATAAACGCGATATGTACGAGTTCAATTCTCAGTTCTTAGGAACGGTGCATAAATCTACCATTCCGACGTGAATGGTGCGAACAGTGTGGCATATACCGAATGCAGTATGTATTTCATATTTGGACTTTAAATACTTTAAATCTGACCCAATGCGAATGCGTAGATGCCAAAATGAGAGACATTTTATTAAAAGATTGCTTATTTGTACGTTGCAATAGCTCTCTATTATCGATGAAAAGTGTTAGGTGTATCTGAAAAAAAATTATTTCTTCCACAAGCAATATCAAACATCAAAGTATGGAACGAATAGAAAGTAGTTCGAGCGCTTTCCTTCAATAGGGACTAACAAGAGAGTGCATTAACACCACAGAATTCTTTGATAGAGTTCTTAGAACTATTTTCTTAGAAAGGGCGCATAAATCTACCATTATTAGTTTTTAGGAACGTTACATAAATCGGACTTATCCCAAGATCGTTAGAAATGTAGAAAGGGTTATCAAATTGAAAAATAATTACCTTAGACAGTATTTTAATAATTGATAATGAATTTTGATGTTTAGCGAAAATACAAAGATATGTATGATACAATTAAACTTGCTTGGAATGATTTTAATGACATTACTTTACTAGGAATCACTGCTGAACAATTTGTTTGGTTCTACTCTTTTACTATGCGACAAGGTGTCATTTATGAAGTACTGCATCAATATTATCAGTTAATGTTTTCATCACATTCTGTCACAACGAATCAGATTTCAGTGTATCAATGGTTTTAAGAAGTTCAGCTTTAAGTTTCATTAGTGTATTATCCAAGCTTTCTATTTCAAATATTTGTTTCGTATTTCTATGCTCAGTAGTTCTTTTCTTTTCTTCACTATTGTCTTCAATACTCGATATAACTTTAATCTTGTTCTCATGATCAATGAATTCAGTTTTGCCTTGAGAATTTACTCCAGGGATAATAGAGATATCCCCAAGTATCTTGATTTTTTCTCCAACTTCGATGATTTGATCTCCAGGATTGGTAATATCACTTTCAACCGGAATATCTACAAAAAAAGGAGTAGTTATGTAAAATATACTCATGAAAGAGCATATTAATATAATTTTAATTATTAATTGTTCAATGTCAAAATAAATTTAATCATAATGCAATAACTTGGGTATTGAACACAAAATACGATTTGAAAAATGTCCCAGATAGGGTGGTAATTTGAAATATGTTGATTTGCAGTTTTGACAAGTTTGAATTACTGGTGCTAAATATTATAGTCTATTCATTTTAAGTATAGCATGACAAATCAAAGATGCCAAAAGTATACACCTTGAAAACGCAAACAAAATCGGGCAATTACTAAATTTTGTGTCGTCAATCCATTTAAATGTTGCCGCTGTACAGGGTGGGCAAATTTCGATGTTTTAGCACTACAACTTTTGAACCAGAGGAGATAGACAAAATCTGATTCCCACTTCTCGATCTCTTTTTCTGAGAAACTAACAAGGGTAGTATTCATTTTTTACCACCTTCTTTTGTTTTCGAGTTATAAGCGAAAATTGGAAAAATGGCGATATCGAAAAACATTTATATCTCCGCTAATACTGATGATAGAGCTCTGAAATTAAAACATTATACAGGCACTTTTTTACGTAGAATCCAGTGGCGTGCTCGTATTTTCAAAAGGGTTTTTAATTACGAAGCTATGACCGAAAGTTATGTTTTTTCAAATGGGAACACTAGATTTTTGTGCAATTTTCTGAAAGCTTAATTTTTCCTGATTTCAAAAATATATAACATCGTATGATTCGTATCAATATAAATAATAGAAAATGGCCAAAAACCTCTTTTCACCTAAGAGTCTCAATATTTCTATGGTTTCAACTGTTGATGAGCCTTTCTATAACAAGAGCAGTGTCCTTCCGTCAATCTGATTACATCTATGCTTTTCACTTATTCCTACAAAATTCGAATCTAGATAATGTTTTATACATTTTTCATCTAAAAATTGATTTGGAAATAACGGAGAAACCACAAGATCGAATTTTTCAATCGAAAGAGTTGTATTGAGATGCATGTATCAGGAGATTATTAACATAGGTCTCCAGAATCAATACGCACAAGTACCAATCCATTTTAAACAGCATATGAAACAATGCATATATGATTGAACTCAACATTTTATTACGAAGGGACAAACAAGAAATAATATTCAACCTAATAATGACAACAATTGCACAATGCACAGTCGACACCTCTTCTCGATATTTCAATAGATGAATATTTGAAACTGTGTTCAAGCTACCTAGGAAACTTTTTCCAAGTTCGTTTATCTTATCGAAACTATTTGTATAAAATAAATATAGATTCGAATTTTGTAGAAATAAGTGAAAAGCATAGAAATAATCAGATTGACGGAAGGACACTGCTCTTGTTATAGAAAGGCTCATCAACAGTTGAAACCATAGAAATATTGAGACTTTTAGGTGAAAAGAGGTTTTTGGCCATTTTCTATTATTTATATTGATACGAATCATACGATGTTATATATTTTTGAAATCAGGAAAAATTAAGCTTTCAGAAAATGGCACAAAAATCTAGTGTTCCCATTTGAAAAAACATAACTTTGCGTCATAGCTTCGTAATTAAAAACCCCTTTGAAAATACGAGCACGCCACTGGATTCTACGTAAAAAAGTGCCTGTATAATGTTTTAATTTCAGAGCTCTATCATCAGTATTAGCGGAGATATAAATGTTTTTCGATATCGCCATTTTTCCAATTTTCGCTTATAACTCGAAAACAAAAGAAGGTGGCTAAAAATGAATACTACCCTTGTTAGCTTCTCAGAAAAAGAGATCGAGAAGTGGGTATCAGATTTTGTCTATCTCCTCTGGTTCAAAAGTTGTAGTGCTAAAACATCGAAATTTGCCCACCCTGTACTTATTATGATTCTGCGAATTTATTTCATTCGTAATAAGAATTGGTTTTGGCTGTTTTTGATTCAATATTCATCTACTGTAGGCATAGTTTTTCGAGAATCATTTACAAAATTTTTATATTGAAAAGGCGCATTGGCTTTAAAAATTACAAATATGACGCACAAAGAAGCCCCCAATAGCTTGGAAATAAATGAACTTTTAAAAAGCCCAAATTCAGAAGAAAAATAAAGGTTTGCGACAATTTGTTTTTGGGATGAAACTTGAATTTTCAATATAAATAGGATTAAAACAGTTGGTATACAAAGGTTCATTAATTATATTAAATGTATTTGTCTTGTTATTTCAATTGTTTGTAGGTACTTCATGTGTAAAATTTAGTTGTGTTCATAAGAGACTCAAGTTTTTTAATAATGAAATGGTAGACAAAGTCACAAGTACATTGTTCTTTATACTGGAAATCCTAATGGATTTCTTAATGCTGAAAAAATTAATATATTGATTACCACAGAGAAATGGATACAAACAAATTTTTTAAAATGGTTTGACAATCAACTTCTCAAAAACACTGCAGATTTTTTTTTTTTTGGTTCTACTTGTTGTTACTATCTGACAAACTATCATGTATGAAAAACTGCATCACATTATCAGTTTATGTTTTCATCACATTTTTTCCCATCGAATCAGATTTCAGTGTATTAATGGTATTAAAAAGTTCAGCTGTAAGTTTCAGTTTCAAATCATTTTTTTATATTATTATGCTCAGAATATCTTTCATCCTTACCATTATCTTCAATACTCGATTTAACTCCAATCTTGTTCTCATAATCAATTAATTCAGTTTTGCCTTGAGAATTTACTTCAGAGATAATAGATACATCTCCAAGTATCTTGATTTTTTCTCCAATTTCGATGATTTGATCTCCAGGATTGGTAACATCACTTTGAACCGGAATAACTACAATAAAAAAGTAGTTATGTAGAATATACTTACAAAGGAGCATATCCATTTGGAATTTTCTAAAATTATATTTTGTGTTTATACTCAATTCATTGGGTTGGGCTTAAATTATTTCTTTACGTTTGAATAATAATAATAATAATTTATTAATCCTGTTTGACATAAGAATGTATAGGACAGGACAATAATAATTAAAAGTATTTACTTTTAATTATTATCATTATTCAAACGTCAAAAAATAATTTAAGCCCAACCCAATGAATTTGGTATAAACACAAAATATAATTTTAGTAAATTCCCAGATAAGGTTACTGGGTAATTTAAATTCAAAATAGATATATATAATTCATTCATCTATAAGTATCACAATATTCTGAAAATTCCATTTACATTATATGGATCACAATTAATCATAAACTGATACAACTTCCTTAAAAAAATCTTTTCAACATCTATTTTATGAAATTTTACAAGCAAGGAATTAGTCAATCTGATACACACATATCTTGCATTGTTCTGTGTCAGTATTAGATTAAGTATTACAATCTGTCTGGCACAGCATTTCTTTTTCTAAATTCTTCAAATCATTCTGTATGCTGTGTGAAAAATTTAATGCTATTACAAATGTAGAGACCTGGAAGAGTAAGAATATTATTTCTCGAGGAAACACCTCTACAAGTCTGTTTGTACTTCATACCTAGCAAAGTTCCCAACGCAATCTTTTGTTTAACGAATAAAGAATCAGAAAATGAACTATTTCCCCAGCAGACAATACCATACGATAAAATTGATTGAATATTTACAAAATATACTATCCTCAAAGTGGATACATCAACTGACTTTCTTAGTATATTAATGGAATAGATAGCAGAGTTAAGTCTTTTTCCAGTGACTCAACCTAAACCTTCCATTTCACATTACAGTTCACATGAAACCCAAAAATTTGATAAAGTTACCTACCGAAACACATATACCATCCTGCATTATTTCACATGGTAATTCATAGTTAGATCTATCTTTATGAAAAATAACACACTCTGTTTTACTTGCATTCAAACTAAAATCATTTCTGTAGCACCTATCCTTCACGCTTATAAAGACCTCATTCAATTCAATTGTCACTATATTCGAATTTTCCAAAATTTTGATTATATTAGTATCATCAACAAATATTATTACATTAAGGGATTTATCAATACTGTATAGACAATCATTCATATAGATCAAAAATAACAGAAGGCCTAAAACACTGCCCTGCGGTACTCCACAAATTATATCTCCCTCATTCGAAATAAATGTTTCAGATTCTATTTCTATTCGAACCTTCTGTTTTCTTTCTTTCAAATAGATCTTTATAAGATCAAGTTGTTCAACTCTTATTCCGCAGGTTCCCAATTTTTTTTATTAGTTTTTCATGATTAACACAATCAAAGGCTTTCAAAAATTCTAAAAAGAAACCAACAGGAATTTTACCTTTTTCTATTGCATTCAGGATAGTATTAGTTAGTTAAAAAATTGCAGTAGTTGTATTTTTTTTGTGCATGTTGACAGAAGGAGAATACTTTGAGAATGTTGTCAATAAATTTATCGGCCTATAGTTTAGGATATCCTCAACATTACCAGATTTAAACAAGGGCATTACCATTGAAACTTTCAAACTACCTGGACAAGTAGCAACAAAGGATGTATATATTATGTACCTCAGTGGTTCTTCAATCAAAAGAATGTAGAAAGAGATTGGACGTTGTAGAATGAAGGTTGCCAGCGAGGTACGCAAAGTGCGACAGAGAGAACACGTGGTAAATACTTGGTAAATGAGACGTATTGTGAATGTAGATTTCGGTTACGGCTTTTTCAGTAGTAGTTTCTTAGTACTTTTCAGTACTGTAGCCGTTACGGATTTTTAGTAGTAGTTTCTTAGTATTTTTCAGTACTGAAGAGCGTTTTTAATGAGAAGTTTTTTGAGTGTAGTGGTCCCCAATGTTCCATTGCAGCTCGAAATAAACGGGAGATTGTGTTTAATGTCCGAATCTAATTTTGGAGATTTTAAAGATGGAGAGGAAACTAGAGCGATAACCAATGAACAAGGCTCATGCGTTACGAACAATTAGGCCCCCTCTAAAGCAAGTTCGGCCAATGAGGAGGCCGCTATCGACATGAAAGTCGATCAGCCAACTCGACCGAATAAATGAGACTAACGTTGGAACAGTCTCCGACGGAGACAAGTAATTCCAACTCATCTCAAGGAAAAAGAGGAAGACCAAATCCTCGGTAGATCCCAAACCGGCAGATTCAGAACCCAAGAGAAGTATAGTGCCGCCGATTATCCTGCGGACAAAGGAAAATTGGTCTCAACTTATAAGATTCTTGAAAGAATGTCAAATCAAAGTTCTGAGAAGTCAGAACATCAAAAATGGTATCAAGATCCAACCTGCCGAACCAGATCCTGTATTAAAAAAAGCCGTACCACTCATTCCAACTCCCGGAGGAGAAGGTACTGAGAGTGGTACCAAGAGGGGATCCCCGAAACGGTTGAAATGTCAACCAGATCTGAAAAAAAAAGGCTTCCATCCAACGGGAGCCTTCAGAATGAAGAGTGGAAAGGACAGGAAGCCAACTCCCCTGGTCCTCGTCTACCTCCCTAGAGACGAGAGTAGTATTTACGACGTTAAATTCACCGCGGATGTCTGCGTAAAAGTAGAATCTCTGCGAAGAAGCCTTGGCCTATAACAGTGTCACAGATGCCAAAAATTCGGGCACGCCGCCAACAGGTGCAATGCATCTAGAAAGTGCGTTGCTTGTGCCGAAGATCATAAAGGGGTTACCAAATGCCCCATGGATAAAAAGAGCCTGCCGAAATGCGCGCTTTGTAATGGCCCTCATCCGGCCAATTACAAGGGATGCCCCAGTCATCCTTCGAAGGGAAATCCGACGGTTTCCCTTCCGAAACCGGCCATCTCCCAATAGGAACAGGCCAAACTCGCTCCGGCTCCAAAGAAGGCAGTTCCCCCCAAAAAGAAGCAAAAAACTAAAACAAGGACCCCGAAGAAACCAGCAGTCAAAACCAAGAAAGCAGCGAAAACATCGCCTAAGATAAATTCTCCTGAAAAGGCAGAAATTGAAAAACTCATGGCCACATTTCAGGTCATGATGAACCAGATGATCAAACTTGTGGAATAATACTGGGGGACAAAAGGAAGCCTAAATCCCTGGAGATAGCTGTCTGGAATGCAGACAGCTATCAACAACAACACCAACAAAAAAGAAGAGTTCGAGGACTTCTTGAATAGGCATGAGGTGGACGTAGCACTGGTGTGTGAAACCCAACTCAAACCATGCTTCTCTCTTAAAATCCGCAACTACCAGACCTATCGTAGGGACAGGAATGACGAGAGAAAGGGTGGGACAGCCATCTTGATCAAGAAGTCCATTGCTTCCTAGGAAAAAGATCTGAGCATTTGGAAGCCAACGCAATTACTGTGTACACCAACTCCGTTGACATAAGAATAATTGCCGCTTATAACAGACCAGGTCGAAAACTACTCAAAGAAGACTTGAAGCGTGTATTCGAACCCAGAACTTCAACAATGTTGGCAGGTGACCTGAACGCCAAACATCTAGCACGAGTTATATATCTCGTTCTAAGACCCTAACAACAAGATAAGCAGACTAAGGAACAAAAGATATGTGTAACCTGACCGCTTCGTGGAAGATGGCTAAGTCCGCAATTCTTACCAGCGACACGGACGCTCTATCTTATCTTAGTCTGTAGTTAACATCTTATAAGAACACTTGTATGTTATCCCAATAAAATTCTATCGTAGAATTAATTTGTATTAACAATTGTAATATCTAAGTTTTTTAAAAACTATCTTGCTGGACCAAAAACCATAAGTGGCGCAGTCGACGGAGTTTTCGCGAGTTTTCATTGTGAAGGACTTTTGAGTTTCAACTCATTAAGCGAAAAAACGAACCCATCAAAAAGACTTGGTGCAACCGTGAAGTTCCATTGAGGATACAATCACGCAGCGAGGCATGAAGATTTTGATGAATTGAATATTACCATTGTTTATGTCAGACTCCTCTGATTCCAATCCTATTGATTCAATTTCCGAAAACAATTCTATTGAATTAGAGACAATTCTTGATTTAATTAACACATTTGATAATTTAAACATTACTGAAGAAAGTAATACAGTAAATATGGCAGTAACGCCCAATTTTGACACGAAGAATCTTTGTATCATACCGGAATTTGACGGTAACCCAAATAAACTACACAGATTCGTAATAGCTTCTGAATCGCTTTTACTTCACTATTTTGATGTTAATAACCCTAATAACTTTCAAAATACCTTACTGATTGATGGAATTTTGAATAAACTTCAAGGCAAAGCCGAAGAAGTGGTAGCTATTCACGGCGCAACTAATAGTTGGGAAGAAATAAAAAATTCTCTTATCCTAAATTTTGGAGATCAACGAGATGAAAACTGTTTGAACCAAGATTTAGTTAACTTGAGGCAAAGACCCGGAGAATCTCCCCAAAAGTTTCACGAAAAAGTTTTAACCCTTCTTAACACCATTTGCAACCACATTGACCTTAAATGCGCAGAAACAGAACGTAAAGCCAAGAGAGAATTTTTCACCAAACAAGCTCTCAAAACATTTTTAGCAGGATTAAGAGATCCACTAGGACCAATGATACGCGCTATGAGACCTAATAGTTTAGCTCAGGCACTTCAATTCATCATTGAAGAAGATAATATAAAACATTATCAAAGTCCAAATCATTTTCAAAATTTGAGAAAACCGAATCCACAAAATTTTTCGACACATCAGCAATTTTATCGATCACAAAATAGACCAATTCTGACCCAACAACAATACATTCATCCCCAAAACAGCCAAACAAATTCACAAAATAATTCGTACTTCAAATACCAGCAATTTCCTAGTGTCCCCATAAATCTCCAGAGGAATCCAAATTTCGTTCCGCAACGATTCCCAACCAACTCCCAAGTTTTCAAACGATCCCAAAATTATCAACAGAATAAACCTACACCAATGAGCATTAGCAGTTCCCTTAATAGTAAGCAGCGAACTCAAAGAAATTTCCAAAATACACCCTTCCAAAATACCTCTCAAAAACCAGATTTTATTAGCGAAGAACTTTTCAATACTGAACATTACGATAACGGACAAGAAAACATAGAATTCGACGAAAACATTGAAATTGACAACCCCGAAGAAGATTTCCCAAATTATGATTTCCCCGAAAATTTTCAGACGGACGCTTTCTCGGAACAAGAGACTTAATTGAAACATATATATCCTCGGATAAAAGAGAGCTACCGTGTATTCAGATAAAAAACCCTCCTTTGAAACTATTAATAGACACTGGATCAACAAAATCTTTCATTAACCAAAAAATCGCTCATAAAAATTATCCAAATCAGATTTTACTAGAACCATTCACAGTTTCTACAGTTTTTCAATCAGAAACACATCAACATTGTGCCGACATCCTAATCTTTCCAGAATTCAAACAAAATATCAACCTTAAATTTTACCTTTTCAAATTTCATAATATTTTTGACGGACTCATAGGATTAGATAACCTAAAGTTATTGAACGCCCAAATCGACTTAATAAACTCCAAATTAATTACCCCTGTAACTGCTATTCCCATTAAATACCAACCAAGCCAAGTAAACCAAATTTTCAAATTAAGAATTAATCCTCATACCCAAGTTATTGCGAATGTACCCGTAAAACAAAACAACGGCGATGTTCTTGTACCACATCAGATTATTCAAAAATGCGAAATACCGGCAACACTTTCGAATGCTCAAAACGGTTTTGCAAAAATTCAAATCTCTAACAAAACAGACGAAGATATCATTATGAATTTAACACAACCAATTAACTCATTCCCGTTTATAGAAAGCAACTACGAATTTCATCACTTATCACACATGAACGAAGAAGACAAATCCTACATCCTAAAATTATGAAGGCCAACGTCTCACCTTCACAAATCAGATCAAACATTCAATAAAAACAAACGACGAAATTCCTATTTATACTAGATCCTATAGGTATCCATTTGTACACAAAGACGAAGTAAGGCGACAAATTAATTCCATGCTAGAACAAGGCATAATTAGGCCAAGTAATTCACCCTGGTCTTCTCCAATTTGGATCGTACCCAAAAAGAACGACTCATCCCTAAAGAAAAAAATTAGAATCGTGGTAGACTTTCGGAAACTAAACGAAAAAAGTATTGATGACAAATATCCTCTTCCAAACATTACCGATGTTCTCGATAAACTCGGGATATGCAACTATTTTTCAACCATCGATTTAGCCAGTGGTTATCACCAAATTGAAAAGAACCCTGATGACATTCCTAAAACCGCATTTAGCGTCGAGAACGGTCATTACGAATATCTCAGAATGCCCTTCGGATTGAAAAGTGCCAGTGCAACCTTTCAACGAGTAATGGATAATATGCTTAGGGGATTACAAAACGAAAAATGTCTTGTATATCTCGATGACATAATCGTCTATTCAACATCACTCCAAGAGCATATCGTCAATCTTGAAAAAGTTTTTCAGAGACTCCGCGAAACTAATTTCAAAATTCAACTCGACAAGTCAGAATTTTTAAGAAAAGAAGTAGCTTACTTAGGTCATATCGTCACCCCTGACGGCGTCAAACCTAATACAGATAAAATCAAAGCTATCAAAAAATACCCAATCACTATTCAATAGAACACCTAAAGAAATAAAAGGCTTCCTAGGACTTCTCGGATACTATCGAAAATTTATCAAAGACTTTGCTAAGATTACTAAACCCCTTACTGAATGTCTAAAAAAAGGTGCAAAAATTGAGCACACACCACAATTTATAGAATGTTTCGAATACTGCAAAAATCTCCTTACAAACGACCCCATTCTTCAATATCCCGACTTCGAAAAAGAATTTCTTCTTACAACCGATGCAAGTAATGTGGCCATAGGAGCCGTACTTTCACAAGGCCCTATTGGATCCGATAGACCAGTTGCATACGCATCGAGAACACTAAACGATAGCGAACGAAACTATAGCACAATAGAGAGGGAGCTTTTAGCCATAGTCTGGGCAACTAAATATTTCCGCCCCTATTTATTCGGTAGAAAATTTAAAATATTATCCGATCATCGTCCACTTCAGTGAGTAATGTCACTGAAGGAACCGAACAGCAAACTCTTAAGATGGAGATTAAAACTATCAGAATTCCAATTCGAAATTCTATACAAGAAAGGCAGCTCAAACAGTAATGCTGACGCACTTTCTCGAGTCGAACTACACAATAAAGAACTTTTTGAATATATGCAAAAATTTAACGAATCATTTTCAAAATCGAACGATAATGATAAAGACAACGACACATTTTCAAAATCGAACGATAATGATAAAGACAACGACAATTTTTCCATGTTAGCGAACGTAAGCGGAACACCGAATGTTAACGAAATACCGGAACCCGAAGCAGGTCCATCGGTATCTCGACCTCTCGAAAGGGAGGATGCGACGGCAAGCCCATCTCACCCATCAGACAATCCTCCAGATTCCGACGATGACGATACAGTTCATTCAAGTTCTGAAGAACCAATACAAGGAATCCCAATAACAGAAAAAGCACTTAACTTTTTCAAACATCAAATTATCCTAGATTTCGTTTACCACTCACCAGCAAAAACAAAAATAGAAAATCTCTTTTCAACAAAGCGTAGAATTTATTGTCAACTCTCCGTGAACAACTTAGAAAGTGATACCATAAAATTATTCAAGAATTACATAAAACCAAACACAATATATGCGATAAGTTTCAAAAATGATGAGTATGTACTAAAAATTTGCGAATTCTTGAGAAATACATTCAAAAACTCTGCATTCAAATTGATCAAATGTAATACTGTTTTAAAAGATGTAGAAGATAAAGAAAGACAACAGGAACTCATTAAATTTCTCCATGAAACAAAAACCAATCATAGAGGAATATTAGAAACAGAAAACCGTATAAAACAAACATATTATTGGCCAGGAATCAAAACCGACGTAAGTAACGACATAAATTTTTGCGACATCTGCCAAGTCAATAAATACGACAGAAAACAAAAATTAATGCTAACACCGACCCCAATCAAACCTTTTGAAATAATCCACATCGATACTTTCCAGACACAAGGACCAAAATTCCTTACTTTGATAGATACATTTTCCACACGCACAAGCATATCCATTAATTTCCCTATCAGGTATTGAAGTTGTCTGATCTCTATTGTCTTTTATGACCCATCATGGAGCACCGACTACCATTGTAATGGATAACCCCCATTACATTACTGTGAACAATAGTCAATCAAACGGATCAATCGAAAGACTTCATTCAACTTTAATAGAACTACTTCGTATCATAAGAGAAAAAGACAAAAATTCAACCAACATTCTAAACCAAATGCTTTACGCTATACTAAGTTACAACAACTCTATTCATTCTGCGACAAAGCAGAAACCAATAGACGTAATCAACGGACACTTGAACACATAAGACCCCCTTGATATTGATATCAACGAAAAATTCATAAACAACTACATCGAAAATCATCGTGATAAAACACTCGAAATATACAAAAACCTAAATGAAAATTTGGCCAAGAAAAAACAAGCTACAATGGAGAAACACAACGAGAAACGACACGAACCATTGACATACAAACCCGGAACTACAATTTATCGCAAAATTACATCTAACAATCGAAATAAACTAACACCAAAGTTCTCAAAAGATCAAGTAATCCAAAACAGAAAAATTAAAATCACGACCCATCGAAAAACCCTCCACAAACAGAACTTAAGAGATAAGGGTACCCCGTGCGTTTCGGCGCATCTGTCAAAGTTTACCTATTCAGCTCCCCCCAACCCCTCTGAGAAGCCATCACTTTTCAGGATGAGTGGAGCAATCTCAAACGTTCTTCTGATTTTCCGTCCTTTTCTACCACATGTAAGAATTCAGATACGTTTGACGGCATTCAATTCTTACACGCCAGCCAATGAATTGCCAGCTTACTGTAAAAAGGTTGTTCGAACATTTGGCAATGCAGCAACTTCGAGCTCGATAGACAGATACAGAGATGGTAATATCATTCTTACGAAAATTAATTTGATTCAAAAACGTATTTAGTGGAATAATAAAAAAAAAATCAAAACAAATGTACCGAAACTTTTCACATAAGCGGGTCACATTCATTGAGCAAAATAATGATTTTGCTCATTATGGTTAGCCAAATCAAAATGAACCATCAATATGATGGTCATCCAAATATGATATCGGATGAATGATGGAACATGGGCATTTATGACCAATAATCATTTCAAGTCAGTTGTTATATCTTATTGATCAACATGCTGAATATTACGATTCATTTATATTGAAGGCAAAAAAAGTACTGAAATTTTCAAAAACTCTTATTTTCGATGGAACATGGGCATTTATGACCAATAATCATTTCAAGTCAGTTGTTATATCTTATTGATCAACATGCTGAATATTACGATTCATTTATATTGAAGGCAAAAAAAGTACTAAAATTTTCAAAAATTCTTATTTTCACAAACTGCCTTCGTACAAAAAACAGTTGTTATATCGCGATATCGCATTGATTCTCCATGTTCAGGATCACGATCCATCAATTTTGAAGGCATCAAAAGGACTGAAATTTGAAAAAAAGCCTATTTTCAAAAATTGACTACGTACAAAAATCAGTTGTTTTATAGCAATATCGCATTGATTTTCCATACTCAGGATTACGATCCATTAATTTTGAAGAAAAAAAAAATAACTAACATTTTTAGGAATTCTTATTTCAAGAAATTGCTCACGTACAAAAATCAGTTGTTATGTCGCGATATCGCATTGATTCTCCATACTCAGGATTACGATCCATTAATTTTGAAGGCAAAAAAAGAATTAACATTTTCAAAAATTCTCATTTCCAGAAATTCACTATGTATAAAAATCAGTTGTTATATAGCAATATCGCATTGATTCTAATATTCAGGACGCTCAGGATTACGATTCATTTTTTGAAGGCAAAAAAAAAATGGAATTATAAAAAATTCTCATTCTCAGAAATTGACTACATACAAAAATCAGTTGTTATATATCGCATTAATTCTCAATGCTCAGGATAACGATCCAACAATTTTGAAGAGAAAAAAGGACTCTAATCTCATTTTCAGAAATTGACTATGCAGAATCAAGAAATTTCTAAACAATAATAACATCTTAGTACTGAACTTCAATATTCCCCTATAATTATCAACCAGTTCAACTGAAATATTAATTCTTGTTGTGCATAAAAATAATCACATTCCCATACACTGAAAGATAAATTGGGATTGACTGAATATCTACGAAACAAATTTACATGATGAAAAAAACTAATAGTTGTCATAATCATTAGAATGACCATGTACTAATGAGATTCTTCTCGTTTTCCTATAGAAATCAAATTTGATAATTTTACACGATGGGCATGGGAAAGTTATTCCATCTGTTTATTTTCATATTTTTCCCAAACAAAAATCTTACAAATTCGATTGGGAATAGAATACAGATAATTTATGACCAATTTTCATTTCATTTGAAATGAGCAAAAGAAACAAAAACGTTTATGATTCAATTTTTAGTACCTACTCGAAAACTATAAATTCTTGAGTACAACTTTATTATTTTTGATAAACGTAGAGAAAAGACAAAATTTGACAATTTACGTTCTGGAATGAATAGAGTAATAATATCGAATAGGTAGAATCCGTTTGTCTGAAGCTTTTCTCGGAAAATATGAAAACTATAAACATGAAAATTGGTAGAAAATCAGTTCTTATATCACTTATAGCGCATTGATCTTTTATACTCAGGATCACGATCCATTAATTTGGAAGGCAAAAAAAGGACTAAAATATTTTTTGAAAATTCTCATTTTCAGAAATTGACTTCGTACAAAAATCTGTTGTTATATCGCAATATCGCATTGATTCTCCTTGCTCAGGATTACGATCCATTTATTTTGAAGGCAATAAAAGATTCTCAAATTTCAAAAAATTCTCATGTTCTGAAATTGACTCACATCGTAACGTCGTAGTACTGAACTTCAATATTACCATATAATTATCTACCATTTCAACTGAAATGTTAATTCATGTTGTGCATGAATATAATCTCGTTCCCATACACTGAAAGATGAATTGGTATTGAATGAATATTTACAAAACAGATTATGCATGATTAAAAAACTAATAGTATCATCATAAGAATGACCATGCACTAATAAGATTCTTCTTATTTTCCTGTAAAAATAAAATTTGATAATTTTACATGATACTCCCAAAAAGCAAGTAATAGGATCAGAATAAATAGATCCTTGAATCTCTTGTTACCCATATCGAAAAGAATTGACAGCTAACTAAACTGAACAAAGGTATGAACAGACCGACGCGTGACTGCGGGAGCGAGAAAGAAACTTTTGTGGGATGGAAATCAATTGCGTTGAGCAGTAAAACTTCTTCCTCCGAAAAACTGTCATTTTTATACATAATTTTAGATTCATACTAATAATCGTGTCTCATTATATTCGCGTAGGTGTGCATGCTATGCAATCTGCCCGTTGAACACATCGCTCCCGTTCCCGAAGTCCCGCGTCGATCTCTTCATACCTTCAAGCGTTCGAAAAGGAACGAACAAGCTGGAAATCTTTCTATTCACCTAATACTGTTTACGACTCTAACTGAGAACTGATTCATAACGCAGCAACGTTGCCGGAATTATCAAATTGTAGGTAGTATTGAAGAATCTGGTGATTCGTTGCGAATTTATACAGTAGGGGCAGCACTATACGATGGTCGATCATTCTTTTTTATTTGGAGTGATTTCAGTTTTTTTGAAATGTTTTTCTGTAGTTTTTTTTAACGAATAATTCTAAAATAAATCAGTGATAAGCCCTTTATCCATATCATCAATTCATTTGCGAAAAACGAAAAGTTACCAACTTTTTTTTTGTTTTTTCATTCGCAAATTAAAAATAGCCAATCCCTTCCTTTCAGATCATTGTTTGAAGAAATTATCAGAAAACCCCATACAAATCGGTGATCTGCAAGAATAGTTATTCCCCTTTAAGTTTTGAACTGAGCAGTCAAGTGGTAGCATTCCCTCTTAAGAAGACCAAAGACTAAACAAAATGAATATTAACAGGACGAGCCTAATCGCAATAGCGACGACAGCAGATCAGAAGATAACAATAACTAACCTCAAAGACAATCCAGGAATTCTTCCAATTGACCTAGGCAACGCCAAAGTAAAATTGAAATCCCACAATTTCATCCACTATTACAATCTCCTACCCATACACACTGAGCTGAATATGATTAGAAGTCATTTCGACAAAATTACTGAAACAATTCTAAATAATAAAAAAAAAACATATTATTTCGAATTGCAAAATTTCGACAGAGCTTTGAGTTACCAATTAGACATGGCAGAACAAAAATTAAACATAATTTTTCCCAAAGCAAGAGTCAGACGTGGTCTCATTAACGGTTTAGGCACAGTGATTAAAGGCATTTCAGGCAATGTAGATGCAAATGATGCAGTTCACTACGACCAAATTCTTGACGATTTAAAAAATAACAAACAGGATTAAATTAAATACCGAAATTTCAATAACCACCGAAATAATCAAAAATTTCAATTATACAGTTTCATTCTTAAAACAAAATCAGGAAGAAATTAAATCTGCACTTTCTCAGACAGTATTCCAATTAAAAGAACTAAATTCCAACTTCTTCAACTACCTCCAAGCAAGAAACGTCTTAGATCAAATAAATGTATGTTTGAATATAATACTACAATTACTTAACGATATCGAAAACGCTGTAAACTTTGCAAGGCAAAGAAAACTTCACCATATCATAATAAAACCATCAGAGCTACACACGATAACGAAATTCGTTCTAAAACATAATAAACCAGAAAACCTCCTTTTCGTTGAGGAAGCAGAGATTCACAAATATTATAATGTCATAGACGTAGATGCATATATTTCTGGCAACAGAATTGTTTTCATCCTATATTTTCCAATAATATATCCCACAAAATTTTCACATTACCACCTTTATTCGATACCAACAAAAAAAAATACAACCATAATTCCTGCCAACTCATATCTGACAATGAACGAGAAGTATTTTCAATACACTCCAACACCATGCATAGATTTGCACCCAGGATACTATTGTACCCAAAACAAACTCACCGATGGTAAGAAACATTCAGATTGCACATTCCAATTACTACAACTCCAAGATACCTACAAGGATTGTCAACACATCCCTATATCATTATCAGAAAATTTCATCGAACAAGTAGACAACTCGAAATACATTGTGGTAGCACCAAAAGAAATGAAAATTCTAACAACCTGTGAAAGAACCGATTTTGCTACACTGAAAGGTACCTTCTTAGTAGACATTCCCTCCGGATGCCTATTCGAAACTGAAAACAATCAATACAGAAATGATAAACATATGATTAAGAATCAACCAATGTTCCTGCCACAAATAAGTTCAGAATTAAAGAACTCTACACCCCAATACACCAGGATGCATCTACACAAAATTCGCTTAGACAAAGTACATGAACTTCAAAAACAACAGGAACAAATAAAACCCCTAATACCAAAATTTCAAGAAACAAAATCAACAAAATATTGGATCCTTATCATCTATTCACTAATTATCCCATTATGTTTCTATTTTATTGTGAAAAAATTGACAAGACTAAATTTGTGCAATCGAAGGGCTACCAGTAGATCCACCTCAGCTGAAGACACCAACAGTACCAACCATCATCCCGTAGACGTCACTCTGAGGATGGAGGAGTTATATATCTCGTTCTAAGACCCTAA
This sequence comes from Harmonia axyridis, assembly GCF_914767665.1. Lineage (NCBI taxonomy): Eukaryota > Metazoa > Arthropoda > Insecta > Coleoptera > Coccinellidae > Harmonia > Harmonia axyridis. Next base: position 42,324,759 of record NC_059503.1, read on the forward strand.
CAACAAGATAATTCATATATATGTTGTCGGACTTGAAGGTAGTATTCTGTTCGCTCCATAGTTTTTTCGAAATTAAGTGTGTTAATATAGTCTATAAATCTCAAAGTTTCACACAGTAATCAGTGTTAATCCATCTTTACAGAAAGTTTATTTCAAAAAATCTAGAAGAGAAGTATTTTGTCCTGAAAACTGTAAAATGTCTCATTGCGTGCGTTGTAATGAAGTAACATCAAAGAGATCGCCGAGTATTTTTTGCAGTTTTTGTCGAAAGCATTATCACGCGAATGGCACCTGCTCCGATGTCACTAAGAGTCAGTTATCGGCAATCAAGAATATGCCTGGTACTGATTGGAAATGTGACACATGTCGTCAAGAAAATGGACAAATATCCAGTGGTGGAGATCGGAGGAGGCAATCGATTTCGGCTGGCCGTCCATCCCTCGCATGCCTGGGTAATCAGTCTCAACGAGTTGAAAAGCCCATCGTTTCAGATAATGAATCAGACGCTGAATGGCGCAATGATGGTGTTTCTCGGCCCATTCAATCTCTCACTTTGGAAATAAGAAACCTACGAGAATCAGTTAATTTTTGTTCAGGTAAAATAAGCGATTTCGAAATCAAGCTAAGTAAATTCAACGAGCTTGTCACTAGAATGGGTAAAGTGGAGAGGGAGAATGAATTTCTGAAAAAACAGGTCAATTCACCAGATCTAACAACATCGAAATTCAGCATATTCCTGAAAAACCTAATGAGAATATCATAGAGATTATTTCATCAATTGGGAGGGCTATTGATCAGCCGGTTGACTCTTCCTGTTTTGATTCTTGCAGCTGGGTTCCTACAAACATTCAAGGGAGACCTAAGAATATTGTTGTGAATTTCATCTCGAAAATCAGGAGAGACGATTTTCTTGCAGCATACAAGGCCAAACGAATGTCAAATTCGGGATTTGATAAATCAGGAATTAAAGTTGAAAAGGTATCTGAAAAGCTATACATTAATGAGCACTTGTCAACTTACAACAAAATTCTATTTAAAGAAGCACGAGAAATTGCAAGGAAAAAGGAGTATAAGTATGTATGGACTCAATCTGGTAATATTCTTCTACGCAAAAACGATGCTTCTAAAATTTTGCATATTCGGTCAAGCGATGAGTTGAGAAAGCTTATATAGTCCATATAGTTACATCCTATATTTAAAAATATTTTTTGATTCCCATGGCTCTCTCGATATATTACCAGAATGTCACTGGACTCAGAACTAAATTAGAAGAATTTAAAGTAAACGCCACTGTTAATAACCACGATATAATTTGTATAACCGAATCTTGGTTGAACGATGGAATAGTTGACTCGGAATTAATCGATTTGAAGAACTACACTATCTTCAGGAGAGATCGTGCGACTTCGGGTGTGGTAAAAACCGACGGAGGTGATGTCTTCATTGCGGTTAAAAACAATTTTAAACCTACCAGAGCTGCTGAACTTCAAAGTGATGCAGAGGATATTTGGATAGTGCTTAAACTAGGTATTATAAAGCTCTTTATTTGTTGTGTTTATCTTCCACCTGGCGAGCAATTTGCTAGTTCCAGCTTCATTTCGAAACTTTACTCCAACAAAACAAAATTTGATGACTGTCTCGTCATAATCCTTGGCGATTTTAATTGTTCATCGATTTCGTGGATTTTTAATGATGATGATAAATATTTGAATGCCTTTAATGTGGAAAGTAAATTCGAACATGTTGTTGACGCTTGTGCGTATTTAGAACTAATGCAATATAATCATATAAAAAACTGTAATAATAGAAATCTTGATCTTGTATTCAGCAATTCTCACAGAGTTAATAATTTAGAACATTGTTTATCTCCTTTGGTTTTTGAGAATCGTCATCATCCTGCGTTAGAGTTTTTGTTTGAGGTTCAAACATTCAGACATATTCCATCCAATGTCTCTTCTTTTTTTAACTTTCGAAGAGCTGACTATAATATAATAAATCAGTCTATTTCTGATATTGGTTGGGAAACTTTGCTGAATAATGATAACGTCGATTGCGACTTGAATATTTTTTACGATAAACTTTTTGAAATTATTAAGTTTCATGTACCGGAACAGAAAATTCGTAAACGTTTTCCTGTTTATTTCTCTAAGAAGGCAGTTAAACTAGTTAAGCGTAAAAATATATTGCATGCCAAATGGAAAATCTATAAAAATATGAAGGATTTAGTAGAATTCAGGAATTTGCGTACTACTTCAAAAAAAGTTATTGCATCTGATTACAGAAAATATATTTCAAAGATTGAACAGCAGGTTACTGATGATCCTAAGAGTTTTTTCAGGTTTGCATCGAGAAAATGTCGTGATCAGGGTCTTCCGGAGTTGATGTTTTGTGGGGACAAATCGGCTTCGTCGGGAGGGGAGGTGTCTGAATTGTTCGCGGAATATTTTAGTAGTGTGTTCATTAAAAGAAACCGACCTCTCAAATCAACTCATCAAAATTCCAATTTTCCTCAAGTTAATCTTCCGAATCAACTAAATTATATTCAGTTTTCATCTCATGAAATACGGAAGGCACTAGAGGGTCTCGATGAAAAGAAAGGTGCCGGACCTGATGGAATTCCGTCAATTTTCATCAAAAATTGTAGTCTTTCCCTAGTTAAACCACTAATGATCATATATGATAAATCTCTGAAGACAGCCTATTTTCCGACAAGATGGAAGACTGCATCCATTACCCCAATTTTCAAAACAGGAGATAGAAGTTCAATTAGTAATCATAGACCCATAAGCAAATTATCCATTTTCGAAAAAGTGTTGGAGTCATTGGTTTATCCATACCTTTCAGGTCTAATTGCATCAAAAATTATTGCGGAACAGCACGGCTTCATGAAAGGGCGTTCAATCGAAACTAATTTAATAACATTCGTAAAGTTTCTGCAGTCCGACGTGTTCAGGTTGATGTTGTCTGCACTGACTTCAGCAAGGCTTTTGATAAAACAGATGTCAATGTTCATATTTCTAGCCTTGCTGAGGTTGGTGTGGGTGGCAATATGCTTGGATGGTTTGTGTCATACTTGTCCGATAGGTTCCAGTTCGTTTCAGTTGAAGGCTATTCTTCGAATCTCTTTGAGGCATGTTCTGGTGTACCTCAAGGCTCCCACTTAGGACCATTATTGTTTCTTATATATATATATATATATATATATATATATATATATATATATATATATATATATATATATATATATATATATATATATATATATCAATAATATTGCTGAATGTTTTACCAAATGTAAATTCCTCCTCTTCGCGGATGATTTAAAGATAATGAAAAGTATAAGCTCTGAACAGGATTGCCTAGTTTTGCAGTCTGAATTGAATGCCCTTTGTACTTTCTGTGGTGAAAATCAATTATATTTGAATTTGGATAAATGCCGGGTAATCAAATTCACGCGCAATATCAATAAAATTATCTATCCTTATAATCTTGAAGATACTGTCTTGTCTAGGGTAGATAACATAAAAGATTTGGGGGTAGTTTTTGACTCTAAGCTGATTTTTGACCTTCATATCGATCAACTGGCAAGTTCCTGTTGTAAAATTTTGGGCTTTGTTACAAGAAACAGTAGACACTTTATAAATTTGAAAACCTTCACCATTTTATATAACTCCTATGTTTTCAGTAAGCTCAACTTTGCATCTGTAGTTTGGAATCCAAAATATGCACTATATATTGCCAGGCTCGAGAGAATTCAGAATAGATTCCTAAAGTTTATTTCTTTCAAGTACAATTTTCGTTTAACACCTAGAAATCCCGAAAACTATAATCTTCGTATGATTCAATTTGGTTTCATTTCCCTAGAAAATAGAAGAAAAATCAGTGATGTCCTTTCCCTATATAAGCTCCTTAATAATATCTATAATTCCCCTGACCTCTTTTCCTCCATAACTCTCCATGTTCCGTGCCGTCCCCTCAGAAATAGCGAATTGTTTCACATTCCCTTTCGCAACACTAATAGCGCGATGAATTCACCTCTCTGCAGGATGATGCGATGCTGTAATTTTTTAGGTAATATAGATTTGTTCCATATAAGTCAGAATTCAATCAAGCAGAGACTCAAAAGGATGTATTTGCGTCAGTGAGATTTTTTTTTTTTTGTGATCATTTTCATTGCTGATTCAATATATATCATTGTTTTTTTGTTATTGTTGTCTCACTATATTTTGGTTTTCCTTTTTTTATTCATACTGTTTCATAATATATATATATATATATATATATATATATATATATATATATATATATATATATATACATATATATTTTTTTTTTAATTTTTTTTTTATATATATATATATATATATATGTATCTATATATTTTTGTTTTGCAATTAAGTTAATTAAGCAATTAAGCACACTTTGAGTTTCCAAATAGTGGATACTGTGTTGGGTGGTCATCACCTGTATGTATTCCTGTTTATATAAATAAATAAATAAATAAGCAGACTAAGGAACAAAAGATATGTGTAACCTGACCGCTTCGTGGAAGATGGCTAAGTCCGCAATTCTTACCAGCGACACGGACGCTCTATCTTATCTTAGTCTGTAGTTAACATCTTATAAGAACACTTGTATGTTGTCCCAATAAAATTCTATCGTAGAATTAATTTGTATTAGCAATTGTAATATTCAAGTTTTTTAAAAACTATCTTGCTGGACCAAAAAAAATAAGTCACGCCATAACGGAATCACCAATACTAGTGGAAGAACTCTGAACGATTTTGCGGACAAAACCCATGAAATCGTTATGGACGCACCGACCGAGGCGTAGAGCTCAGAACACACTCAGCCCGTAGGACCGTCGAGTATTCAATCAGCTCAATCTTAGAGTCGAGGAGGCTCTCGGAAAGGTCCGGAATGATCGTTGGGAAGATAAACTAATTTCTCTTTCCACAGAAGACAACAGTGTTTGGCGGATGGCCAAAGCACTGCGCTCAGATAGGAAATCAACCCCACCGATTCTAACTAACTTGATGTTGCGAAACCTCCCTCGAAAAGCACTGACGAATATAGTCGATGCTACGATACGACTAAGGTACTTTCCGAAGGATTGGAAAAAAACCAACGTAGTTTCAATCCACAAAGCCGGCAAAGATGCTAAATTTCCGTAGAACACCGTCCGATCAGTCTTCTCTCGTGCATAGGGAAGATTACGGAAGCGGTCCTCTGAATAGATTGAAGACATTAACGGAAGAAAAGTAGATCATACAGTTGGAACAGTTCGGTTTTCAAAGCTAACACTCCACTGTGCAACAAGTGCTTCGAGTAGTGGAACAAATCACGAATGGATATAACCACAAACAAGTCACAGGGGCTGTGTTCTTGGATGTAGCCAAAACGTTTGATAAAGTATGGCACAAAGGACTGCTAGACAAACTGCTTGCGGCAGGTTTCTCACTCTCCCTGGTCCAACTTTTAGCTTCTTACTTGGATTCTCGCAAGTTTAGAGCCGAAGTTGACGGAATATTGTCCTCAAAGAGGTTTCTTTCAGCCGGAGTTCCGCAAGGATCTTTGCTGTTCCCAATATTGTTTACAATATATGAATCTGACATGCCAAAAACGGAGAAAACCTCCATGGCACTGTATGCTGACGACACCTCCATTCTTGCCAGTTCTTGGTGTCCTTAAATGGAAACGAAATACCTACAAGAAACCATCTACAGACTTCAATCATGGTTTGCTCGATGGAGAATTGAAGTAAACCCTGAGAAGAGTGAAGCCGTTCTTTTCAGCAGAAAGAAAAAAGATCCCCAAGGACACGTCGTAATAATAATAATAAGCAGGTAGAGGTAGGAAATCCCTAAGGATTCATCTATCAGGAGAGTTGAATAGACTCCTGCCCACCGGAGATTCCAGGAGCTCACTGACCCGGGAAGCTGAAACCTGTCGAAGGGTCCCTGTCCACGGTAACGGACGAAGCCGTCTGGAAAGCAGCTCAAGAATTCTCCCACCGTAGCTCTGCGGATCGTAAAAAGCGATGAAAGGACGTCTCCCCCACAACACGGAGGAACCCATAAATGATGGTGAATTTGAGGAATAGAAATATAGAGCCGCTGCCTGAGGTTCGTCAGGGCGTGTCTGGAGCCGGCGCTGGACATGACAGTATACGGGACGTCTGTGACAGAGTGCTAAAAAGAGGCGGGCCTCTGTCGAACAAAATGCTACGCCTCCACAATCTCAACATTCTAGGAGAAGAATAACACGAGTTTCTTCGACTGCTGAAGGTGCTGCGCGGGATCCCCAACCAGCACTCACCCAAGCAGGTCTACCAAGAAGACGCATGAAATGGCAAGTTCGATAAATGAAACTACTATGAAGAATACTATGAAGTAACTGATATGGAAGAGGATAAAATAGGCTACCGGCAAAAGTCCAATGAAATCTTTTGCCGTACCGCCCCCAAAGATCTTCGCGGATTCCTGGAAACCGAATATTCTAGAAGGACTAGAACCTTTCAGAAAAAAGATGAAACACATCTGGCATGACCGTATTGTCTTCGAACCTTATCAAACCCCCAATAAATCTCTTAAGTTTTACCACCGACCTGACACATTTCTTCGACACCCCGAAGAATAACACATCCTTTGTGCATTATGTACAATAACCATTCGTTTCCTGTAAATTCATTGAATTTGTCATGCCCTTGGCACTGAAGAGACTAATAGGTCTCCACGCATCCGGTTGACCATCTCAATTATTTACAGGGAACAATAAACTGGATCCTACATTTATTATTTGACTCAAGCAATACAGACTTTTCATATTTTTTTCTATTATTGAACATTTTTTAGCAATTCAGAGGGTTGTTAATGTTGTTATAGGGGCTGTTTCTAGTTAAAAATTCATAACTTTTTTGTTTGAGAGAGTACCTTGTTCTGCTTTCAGTATGTGGTAAACAGAGCAAAACAGAATCAAATGACATACTCCATATAGTTTGTCAGGCCTCGGGGAGGGGGGAAACTGCGATTTTGGGGGTATTTTTCCACTAAAAAATTCATAACTTTTTTAAATGGAGGAGTACCGTGTTCTGTTTTAAGTATGTGATAAACAGAAAAGAACTGAATCAAATGACGTACCCCAAATAGTTTGTCAGGCCTCGGGGAGGGGGAAAACTGCGGTGTTGGGAGTATTTTCTAGATAAAAATTCAGAACTTTTTTGTTTGAGAGAGTACCGTGTTCAGCTTTCAGTATGTGGTAAACAGAGGAAAACTGAATCGAATGACATATACCATATAGTCTGTCAGGCTTCGAGGAGGGGGGAACCTGCGATTTTGGGGGTATTTTTCCACTAAAAAATTCATAACTTTTTGTTTGAAAGAGTACCGTGTTCTGCTTTGAGTATGTGGTGAACAGAGGAAAACTGAATCAAATGACATACACCATATAGTTTGTCAGGCCTCGAGGAGGGGAGAACCTGCGATTTTGGGGGTATTTTTCCACCAAAAAATTCATAACTTTTTTGTTTGAAAGAGCACCGTGTTCTGCTTTCAGTATGTGGTGAACAGAGGAAAACTGAATCAAATGATGATTAAAAAGTAAAATAACTTATTTCCGCTTTATAAAGCGGAAATAAGTTATTTTACTTTTTAATCATCAAGATGAATTTCCGACAAGTAAAGACTGAGACAATCAAACACTTGAATCAAATGACATACAGCATATAGTTTGTCAGGCCTCGAGGAGGGGAGAACCTGCGATTTTGGGGGTATTTTTCCACTAAAAAATTCATAACTTTTTTGTTTGAAAGAGTACCGTGTTCTGTTTTTAGTATGTCGTGAACAGAGGAAAACTGAATCAAATGACATACCCCACATAGTTTGTCAGGCCTCGGGAAGGGAGGAACCTGCGATTTTAGGGGTATTTTTCCACTAAAAAAATCATAACTTTTTTGTTTGGAAAAGAGTACCGTGTTCTGCTTTTAGTATGTGGTAAACAGAGAAAAACAGAATCAAATGACATACTCCATATAGTTTGTCAGGCCTCAGGGAGGGGGGAGACTGCGATTTGGGGGTATTTTTCCACTAAAAAATTCATAACTTTTTTAAATAGAGGAGTACCGTGTTCTCTTTTTAGTATGTGATGAACAGAAAAAAACTGAATCAAATGACATACCCCACATAGTTTGTCAGGACTCGGGGAGGGGGAAAACTGCGGTTTTGGGAGTATTTTCTAGATAAAAATTCAGAACTTTTTTGTTTGAAAGAGTACCGTGTTCAGCTTTCAGTATGTGGTAAACAGAGGAAAACTGAATCGAATGACATATACCATATAGTCTGTCAGGCTTCGAGGAGGGGGGAACCTGCGATTTTGGGGGTATTTTTCCACTAAAAAATTCATAACTTTTTGTTTGAAAGAGTACCGTGTTCTGCTTTGAGTATGTGGTGAACAGAGGAAAACTGAATCAAATGACATACACCATATAGTTTGTCAGGCCTCGAGGAGGGGAGAACCTGCGATTTTGGGGGTATTTTTCCACTAAAAAATTCATAACTTTTTTGTTTGAAAGAGCACCGTGTTCTGCTTTGAGTATGTGGTGAACAGAGGAACACTGAATCAAATGATGATTAAAAAGTAAAATAACTTATTTCCGCTTTATAAAGCGGAAATAAGTTATTTTACTTTTTAATCATCAAGATGAATTTCCGACAAGTAAAGACTGAGACAATCAAACACTTGAATCAAATGACATACAGCATATAGTTTGTCAGGCCTCGGGAAGGGAGGAACCTGCGATTTTAGGGGTATTTTTCCACTAAAAAAATCATAACTTTTTTGTTTGGAAAAGAGTACCGTGTTCTGCTTTCAGTATGTGGTAAACAGAGAAAAGCAGAATCAAATGACATACTCCATATAGTTTGTCAGGCCTCAGGGAGGGGGGAGACTGCGATTTGGGGGTATTTTTCCACTAAAAAATTCATAACTTTTTTAAATAGAGGAGTACCGTGTTCTCTTTTTAGTATGTGATGAACAGAAAAAAACTGAATCAAATGACATACCCCACATAGTTTGTCAGGCCTTGGGAAGGGGGAAAACTGCGGTTTTGGGGGTATTTTCTAGAACCAGAACACAAGCATCTAAAAACAACTAATTAATTCCAAGAACAACGGGTTTGTTAGATGCGAAACTGGTGAACAGCCATGGCACATTGACAAAAGAGGAAGAAGAAGAAGAGAAATTGCAGTTTTCCTTAGTTCGAGTTTTTCCTCGATAACTCTTTGAGTATAGGATTTGCTTGAGACCCCTCTCTCTTTATACCTACGTAAAATTTACTGAATGAATAAAAAATATAGGTTTTTTCCAAAAAACTATTCGAGTGACTTGATGTCACTCAAGGACCTCAAGGTCATGCACCTATTCTACCCTAGTTTGTCTTATCTTCAGACAGAACATTTCCGAATTAATCTCAAACATCGTGCTCTTATAATTCTATGCAACGATCAGTTCATCATCGTTGATAACGTTCCTTGATAGTATACTACAGGTCAAGAATAAAGAATAATCAAATTATAACACCGTAGAATGACATTATCATTTTTGATGTAACAGCGAAAGCTACTCACGTCACAAGTTTTCTGAAAGAATCGACATCTGAGTCCCATACATACGCAAAAATATTATTTTCAACTCAAGGGTTTGAAAAGTGTGCGCCTATGGTTTATGACTGTTTTGCAATTATCTCTGGCCAAGCGTTTTTATAGACTAGTTCAAGTGACTTTGGATGTACTATACTCTTTCAAACAAAAATGTTCTGAATTTTTATCTAGAAAATACCCCCAAAACCGCAGTTTTCCCCCTTCCCAAGGCCTGACAAACTATGTGGGGTATGTCATTTGATTCAGTTTTTTTCTGTTCATCACATACTAAAAAGAGAACACGGTACTCCTCTATTTAAAAAAGTTATGAATTTTTTAGTGGAAAAATACCCCCAAATCGCAGTCTCCCCCCTCCCTGAGGCCTGACAAACTATATGGAGTATGTCATTTGATTCTGTTTTTCTCTGTTTACCACATACTAAAAGCAGAACACGGTACTCTTTTCCAAACAAAAAAGTTATGATTTTTTTAGTGGAAAAATACCCCTAAAATCGCAGGTTCCTCCCTTCCCGAGGCCTGACAAACTATGTGGGGTATGTCATTTGATTCAGTTTTCCTCTGTTCACGACATACTAAAAACAGAACACGGTACTCTTTCAAACAAAAAAGTTATGAATTTTTTAGTGGAAAAATACCCCCAAAATCGCAGGTTCTCCCCTCCTCGAGGCCTGACAAACTATATGCTGTATGTCATTTGATTCAAGTGTTTGATTGTCTCAGTCTTTACTTGTCGGAAATTCATCTTGATGATTAAAAAGTAAAATAACTTATTTCCGCTTTATAAAGCGGAAATAAGTTATTTTACTTTTTAATCATCATTTGATTCAGTTTTCCTCTGTTCACCACATACTTAAAGCAGAACACGGTGCTCTTTCAAACAAAAAAGTTATGAATTTTTCAGTGGAAAAATACCCCCAAAATCGCAGGTTCTCCCCTCCTCGAGGCCTGACAAACTATATGGTGTATGTCATTTGATTCAGTTTTCCTCTGTTCACCACATACTCAAAGCAGAACACGGTACTCTTTCAAACAAAAAGTTATGAATTTTTTACTGGAAAAATACCCCCAAAATCGCAGGTTCCCCCCCTCCTCGAAGCCTGACAGACTATATGGTATATGTCATTCGATTCAGTTTTCCTCTGTTTACCACATACTGAAAGCTGAACACGGTACTCTTTCAAACAAAAAAGTTCTGAATTTTTATCTAGAAAATACTCCCAAAACCGCAGTTTTCCCCCTCCCCGAGGCCTGACAAACTATGTGGGGTATGTCATTTGATTCAGTTTTTTTCTGTTCATCACATACTAAAAAGAGAACACGGTACTCCTCTATTTAAAAAAGTTATGAATTTTTTAGTGGAAAAATACCCCCAAATCGCAGTCTCCCCCCTCCCTGAGGCCTGACAAACTATATGGAGTATGTCATTTGATTCTGTTTTTCTCTGTTTACCACATACTAAAAGCAGAACACGGTACTCTTTTCCAAACAAAAAAGTTATGATTTTTTTAGTGGAAAAATACCCCTAAAATCGCAGGTTCCTCCCTTCCCGAGGCCTGACAAACTATGTGGGGTATGTCATTTGATTCAGTTTTCCTCTGTTCACGACATACTAAAAACAGAACACGGTACTCTTTCAAACAAAAAAGTTATGAATTTTTTAGTGGAAAAATACCCCCAAAATCGCAGGTTCTCCCCTCCTCGAGGCCTGACAAACTATATGCTGTATGTCATTTGATTCAAGTGTTTGATTGTCTCAGTCTTTACTTGTCGGAAATTCATCTTGATGATTAAAAAGTAAAATAACTTATTTCCGCTTTATAAAGCGGAAATAAGTTATTTTACTTTTTAATCATCATTTGATTCAGTTTTCCTCTGTTCACCACATACTTAAAGCAGAACACGGTGCTCTTTCAAACAAAAAAGTTATGAATTTTTCAGTGGAAAAATACCCCCAAAATCGCAGGTTCTCCCCTCCTCGAGGCCTGACAAACTATATGGTGTATGTCATTTGATTCAGTTTTCCTCTGTTCACCACATACTCAAAGCAGAACACGGTACTCTTTCAAACAAAAAGTTATGAATTTTTTACTGGAAAAATACCCCCAAAATCGCAGGTTCCCCCCCTCCTCGAAGCCTGACAGACTATATGGTATATGTCATTCGATTCAGTTTTCCTCTGTTTACCACATACTGAAAGCTGAACACGGTACTCTTTCAAACAAAAAAGTTCTGAATTTTTATCTAGAAAATACTCCCAAAACCGCAGTTTTCCCCCTCCCCGAGGCCTGACAAACTATGTGGGGTATGTCATTTGATTCAGTTTTTTTCTGTTCATCACATACTAAAAAGAGAACACGGTACTCCTCTATTTAAAAAAGTTATGAATTTTTTAGTGGAAAAATACCCCCAAATCGCAGTCTCCCCCCTCCCTGAGGCCTGACAAACTATATGGAGTATGTCATTTGATTCTGTTTTTCTCTGTTTACCACATACTAAAAGCAGAACACGGTACTCTTTTCCAAACAAAAAAGTTATGATTTTTTTAGTGGAAAAATACCCCTAAAATCGCAGGTTCCTCCCTTCCCGAGGCCTGACAAACTATGTGGGGTATGTCATTTGATTCAGTTTTCCTCTGTTCACGACATACTAAAAACAGAACACGGTACTCTTTCAAACAAAAAAGTTATGAATTTTTTAGTGGAAAAATACCCCCAAAATCGCAGGTTCTCCCCTCCTCGAGGCCTGACAAACTATATGCTGTATGTCATTTGATTCAAGTGTTTGATTGTCTCAGTCTTTACTTGTCGGAAATTCATCTTGATGATTAAAAAGTAAAATAACTTATTTCCGCTTTATAAAGCGGAAATAAGTTTCCGCTTATATAAAGCGGAAATAAGTTATTTCACTTTTTAATCATCATTTGATTCAGTTTTCCTCTGTTCACCACATACTTAAAGCAGAACACGGTGCTCTTTCAAACAAAAAAGTTATGAATTTTTTAGTGGAAAAATACCCCCAAAATCGCAGGTTCCCCCCTCCTCGAAGCCTGACAGACTATATGGTATATGTCATTCGATTCAGTTTTCCTCTGTTTACCACATACTGAAAGCTGAACACGGTACTCTTTCAAACAAAAAAGTTCTGAATTTTTATCTAGAAAATACTCCCAACACCGCAGTTTTCCCCCTCCCCGAGGCCTGACAAACTATTTGGGGTACGTCATTTGATTCAGTTCTTTTCTGTTTATCACATACTTAAAACAGAACACGGTACTCCTCCATTTAAAAAAGTTATGAATTTTTTAGTGGAAAAATACCCCCAAAATCGCAGTTTCCCCCCTCCCCGAGGCCTGACAAACTATATGGAGTATGTCATTTGATTCTGTTTTGCTCTGTTTACCACATACTGAAAGCAGAACAAGGTACTCTCTCAAACAAAAAAGTTATGAATTTTTAACTAGAAACAGCCCCTATAACAACATTAACAACCCTCTGAATTGCTAAAAAATGTTCAATAATAGAAAAAAATATGAAAAGTCTGTATTGCTTGAGTCAAATAATAAATGTAGGATCCAGTTTATTGTTCCCTGTAAATAATTGAGATGGTCAACCGGATGCGTGGAGACCTATTAGTCTCTTCAAGTGCCAAGGGCATGACAAATTCAATGAATTTACAGGAAACGAATGGTTATTGTACATAATGCACAAAGGATGTGTTATTCTTCGGGGTGTCGAAGAAATGTGTCAGGTCGATGGTAAAACTTAAGAGATTTATTGGGGGGTTGATAAGGTTCGAAGACAATACGGTCATGCCAGATGTGTTTCATCTTTTTTCTGAAAGGTTCTAGTCCTTCTAGAATATTCGGTTTCCAGGAATCCGCGAAGATCTTTGGGGGCGGTACGGCAAAAGATTTTATTGGACTAGGAGATGGTAGGTACTTTCCCCTAAGGGTGTGGCCAAAACGAAAGGAAGGGATATTCGAGACAGGGTAGATCCAATCGCGAGAGAACACAGTTAAGATTAAACCAAAGACGTGTACAGACGGTACAGTTTAACTCAAATCAAAGACGAGACAAGTTCGGTCGGTCAACTTAAGAAGTAAGACGAAAAGACGGTTCGCGGACTAGATTAAGACGAGTCGCGAACAAGTTGAAGACGAGACGACCGAAAACTTGAAGTACGACGAAGACGTTTCGAGTAATCAATTAAACGAGAGTTAAAGACGAAATTCAGTACCGTATACCGTATAGTAGTAAGAAACTTGTTATTTGGACGTTATTGGGATCTTCTCAATACTGAGTTTTCACTGTATAATTGTGGCTTTGTAAATAGATGTGAATAATTCAAAAGAGTTTCATTATTACAAATCCAACAAAGTCACGGAGAAAAAGACGAAAGGCCAGGTAATCGAATCATACCTCTAGACGATCGATTAACCAAGCCTACATAAATTGCTATCCATTTTCATATTGAAAATCATAAATATACCATTTTTTGCTTCGACCCTACTTTTGGCTCGGAGTGTACTTGTGGATGTGGATTCACACCGGTACCCAGATGTGAGATCTACTTCAGGAATAAGGTTATAAATCGGAATGACTGATTGACAACTACTCCTGAGAGAATTCCGAAACCGATTTCGGCGATCCCTCAATATGCGAACGCACTCTGCGAGTTATTTATTCCTAAGAGCAGTATCTAGCAATGTCTGGCATCGGGCCTGAATCCCAATATGCGCCCGGGCTTATTTTTTGTATATACAATAGTTGAAAATTGTATTTAGAAAGGTAACACTTCACAATGTAATCAATTCTAAGCCGCTAAGACGGCGAAACAATTATCGACATAATAATAATCTGTGGAAATTGTGTTTATTTTTATTAAATGAGAAATTGATGAGAGTCATATTCCTTACCGTTATCAAAATCATTAAACCTCAGATGAAGTTTTGGTTTAGCAGGAATCCAGGAGAAAGTTTTTTCACGAGAGGTATTTTCTACTTTTTTAGGAAAAATTTCCTTAATCTTTTTTTTGTGTCGTCTCCTTCTCCTTCTTTTTGGTTCTACGAAATTTCCATCTGCATCATAAATATGATTAAATAGGTTATAGCTACTCCTATTGAGATTCGAAATATCTTATAGCAATTATAGTATGTTAATTATTGAAGGGGAGAGATTACAGTAGATGTTTTAGTCAGTCTACAGTACACCATTGAGGTTCATAAGATATTTGATCTATTAAAAAAATTAATATAAGAGAAAGCTATAAAAACTTAGTTTACAGACGAATTCATCAAGCCAATTTTTAGATTCGACAACGTAAACTGAAAATTCAAAAGGTGTTTTCAATCATACAATATTTTATTTCCTTCTTGAGGCTTGTTATATACTTAAGTAAAAGCTGATAGGCAAATCAACATAAGCGCTAGGCCACCTGGTGACAATCTGAGTAACTGAAAATATTGACATAGTTCTTGAATTCTGCTTTGTGTTTGTGAGATATTCTACAAATATTTATATTTTCAAATCATTTAAATGGTTACGAGTCGTTCGAATCGCTATTGTTCAGTTCCTCAGTGATCTTCCTGGGGAAAAAAATTCAAATATCAATTTCCATGCTTTCCCTCAAACTGGTGATAAATATCGTGTTTCGGTGAAAGGGAAATTGGGGAGTAAAGTGCTGATGGATCGACAAAAAGCTTGGCAACTGAAACTCAAAATCGGTAAACCAGTGACATGAAATATGAAAGTATGTTCCCTGCATTTTATCGAGGTAAGCACGGATTACACATGAAATTTTGGGTTATATTTATGGGGATAATGGTTTACAGATTCTAGTTCTACACAAGGTTTTTGGAAAAGACTGCTGTGCCTTCCAGAAATCTTCTTGTTGGATCTACTACCACAAAGGAAGAACCTGAATGTTCTAGTAGTATCTCTGAAAGATTGAGACAAAGAAGTATCAACAAAGAAAATTGTTGCTGAAGAATGCTCTTGTGAAGAAATCAAATCTGCTGTACAAACTACTTCCCAAGATGAAATCGAAGTTGCACAAAGTCTATTACAGCTTCTTCAGGGTCAGCCTCATTAAAATGGGTCTAAAACTTTCAAAGATTTTGAAGTGCAAGTGAATACTCCTGAAGTGTCTTCTTTGTGTGACCTGATAACAACAAACAGTGCTCTAAACAGTTTTACTGGTCTCAATAATATAAAACTATTAGATACAATAGTAGAAGCAGTACAATCTGTTTCCAGTGATCAAAGATCACATCGTTCAATCATCAGCGTATTATTTTCGTACTATCCAAATTGAAATGTGATCCTACATTATCTCTTTTTTTTGGCATTTCACAAGAATTGTGCCACCCATTTTAAGTAGAGTTCTAAGTTGTGTTATAAAATTTCAGATTTTCCTTGTAGCATGCTACATTGCAAATTGAATAATATTCAACTAAACAGGAAAGTTTAAAACATCATCAAATGTATAGGAATAATCAACGAGAAAAATAACACAACATATTGAAAATATAAAGAGAACAATGCTGGTAAATTGAGTTTTAAAAAAAGTCTTAAATGATAGAATTAGAAAAGAACTGTTGAATATTATAAAAGCAATTTTTAATCAACATTGATTTTTACTTTTTTCTTAAATTGTTTTTCACCAATTCTCTCAAAATGTTTAGGCAAGTGATTATATAATTTAATTCCTGTGAAGGTAGGTTTAGTATTATGCTTGGGAATACATAAAATATCCTCATGCCTACTATTGTAGCTATGAAAATCGGTACATGTTTCAAGTTTTTTTTTAATTTTGGTGAACATAAATTAGACAATTTAACATTTATATAGAAGGAAATGTTAATATTTAATTTTCTTTGAATATAGGGCGACCGGTTTGAGAGAAAACTGCGAATCCAATCGAGGAATACTCCTCGGAAACCCATTTGATACATTTTCTCAATAAGACACTCTGGTTGAAGACAATCAAATGCTTGAGTTAAATCGAAAAATACTCCGGCAACCTGATACCCAACATCTGACGAGGAATAAACGAATTCGAGAAATTCACAGCAGGCACTCTGAGTGGATTTTCCAGCTCTAAAGCCATGCTGACGACTTGTCAGGATGGAAAATCTTGAAAGATAATCATACATTCGACGGCAGACTATCCTTCCGATTACCTTCGATAGCTGACTTAATGAAGATATTGGACAATAATTTTTCAAGTCATTAATACTACCCCTTTTACTACTGCTTGATTTAAAACTGCTGGAAATTTATCCAAGGAAACAGAGAAATTGATAAAATCAGAAAATAGCTCCGCAATAAGGGGAGAAATATATTTGAGCACTTTAGAAGAAATATTATCGGGCCCAGATTCACTACAATTTTTCAAACCTGAGACCACAGACTCTTCGGGAACAACAGGAAAAAAGTAAAAATTCGAGTGAACTAATTTTTGGGTGGTGCATGAGTTCGAAATTAAATTTCCGTATTCACCTTGTAATGCGAGCTCATCCATAGTAGAAAAATAGTTCCCAAATGCGTTGGCGACCTCATTGGGATCTGAAATAGTCTGTTCATTATTCATTGACTTCGGTTCTTACTACCTAATTCTATATTTACAAGGGTCCATAAAGTTTTGTAGCGATTGGTTGATTCAGAAAGAATATTATAATTATAATTTTGTTCAGAAATTTTCAGTAACCGATTGTATGCTGTTTTAGCTTTCTTGTAATTTATCAAAGCATCTCGGGATTTCAAGTTCTTAAAAACCCAGTGAAGATTCTTCAAATGGTCTCTTGCTTGAAGTATTGAGGAACCTATCCCCCTCGGTCTACACCGAGAAGAAGAAGGCAATGATCTCAAGGGACAAGTAGCTTCAACCGAAGAAGTTAATAAATCCAAAAATATTTGAAATCTAGAGTCTATTGTGTCGAAATTATACAATACTTGAAAGTTAGTATTTAAAATCATGGAGAAAAGATTCTCCAAATTTGATTGGGATATCAATCTGAAATTTATAAAATCCTTTTCAACTCCAAGTTTGTCATTACAAAGATGAGAAAAGTCGAGAATGAGAGCTTTATGGTCACTAATGAAGGGCTCGTGAACTGACACCGAAATGCTCATCAAATGGGGTTACGGAAACTGACCTGAAGGAATTCATATCCGCAACTGTAAAGGAAGAATCTATTACGGTTAAAAAACTACCAACAAAAGGCTCAAACTCTTCCTTCAGTGTGGGAACTCAAAATAATGAAGTGCATCAGAAGCTGCAAAACCCGGATTTCTGGCCGGCTGGTCTGATAATCCGAGAATTTAATTTCAGAAATTTTTTTCAGAGGGATATCAATGTGAACAAACTGAAACAGTGACCAACAGCGTTTCAGGGAAATAACAAGACCTAAAATTAATCTTACAGAATGTACAGTCCATAAGCACTGCATTAAATAAACTGGAAATACTATTGTCAAGCTCAAATGCTCATGTGACAGCAATAACAGAACACTGGTTATCACAGGAAGAACTTCTACTTTACAATCTTAGTGGTTTCAACTTGGCTTCTCATTTCTGCCGGTCTCGCAGTGAACATGGAGGGACAGCAATTTATTGTAGATCTTCACTTAAATTTTCTACAAGGTATGATCTAGTAGATTTGAGTGTACCCAATATTATTGAATGTTCTGCTATAAATCTATCATCTTCCACAGGAGGAATAATCATAATCTGCATTTACAGACCACCTTTGTCCAATTTTAATATATTTCTTGAACGGCTTAGATCAATGCTTATCAGAATCTGTGAAACTGGTAACTTTTTCATGATAACTGGTGATTTTAATATAAATTTGTTAGCCAATAGTCCTGAAAAGGTTGAGTTTGGTGCCTTACTGGGAACGTTTGGTATTAATTTACCAACGCCTCAAATAACTCGTCCTACATCTAGCACGTGTTTGGATCTTATAATAACGAATATAGAGGTAAACTGTCAAACTTTTGAAAATCATATTTCAGATCACTCAACTGTAGTATTTTCAGCAAACCTTTTGAAACCCTCATATAAGAGAAATATTTACGATGAAAGAAGAATATTTAACAACAATAGAGCTGATAATTTTGTAAGTGTGGTTCAAGGTGAGAATTGGAATGATTTGCTCTCTGATACAGATGATTTGAACACAATCTGGGAAAAATTCTCGAATAAATTTAGGGACATCTACTGTCAATGCTTCCCCAAAACGAGGGTTAAAGTTAACATAAAAATCCGAAGATTTCCACTTACAGAGAATATACTAATTTTGAAAAAACAACTAGATAACCTATTTCTCATTTCTAGTACAAAGCCTCAATTTAAACCAGCATATTTCGAAACAAAGAGAAATTATGATAAGGCTTTATCACGTGCTAAGAAAGACCATCTAAACAACTACATAATTAATTCTTCAAACAAAAACAAATCTGTATGGAACATTATCAGAGAACTATCTGGTTCTAAGGAGAAACAGGCCACACCCTCCTATAATGATAAATTTAAGTTGGTCAATGATTTTAATCAACTTTTCGCTACGGTATCATCCAACCATTAGCATGAGATGTCTAAATTTACTTCTTCTAGAATAAAGTATAAAAAATCAGGAAAATCATTTTTTGCTTTCGAAGTGACACAAGAGGAGGTAATTTCTGTAATACGATCCCTTAAAAATTCAAACACATATGGACATGATGAAATTCCTATGAGAGTAATAAAACTAACTGCTCAGCATATTGCAGGGCCTTTAGCTATAATAATAAACAGAGCACTCATAGAGGGAGTATTTCCAGAAGACCTCAAAATGGCAATTATATGACCCATCTATAAAAAGGGTGATAAAGATGAACTGTCCAACTACAGACCAATTTGTCTACTGTCCTCTTTTTCAAAAATATTCGAAAAACTCATCGCTAATAGGATAATTGATTTTTTCAAAAAGGTTCAGGTTATATCACCTAACCAGCATGGATATACAACAAACAAGAACACGGGAACAGCTATTTTTGAACTCCTACAATCGGTGGTTGAAAATTTAGAGAAGGGTAATGTTCCATTAGCTCTATTTGTCGATCTATCTAAAGCTTTTGACTCTGTGGATCAAGGGATATTGCTGGACATGTTGGAGTGCTGTGGAAGAGACAATCAACTCCAACTGATTAGAAGCCATCTTCAGAGCAGAAAACAAAAGGTTACAATTAATATTGATGGAGTCTCTTACACTTCAGATGAGATTAATACGGTGCTTGGGATACCTCAGGGCAGCATTCTGGATCCCCTCCTTTTTATAGTCTATGTTAACAACTTATACTGCATGATATTGGAACTTGGAATACCGTGAAAACCGATTACATGTTGATGATAAAAATTTTGTGGTTGGATCTGCAGATGTGGATAAGTTGATGAGGTTTGCCAGGCTCATTTTGTGTAAGGTCACAGACTGGTATCGGGAATTCAAGTTAACTATGAACATCCAAAAAACAGATAGCATAATTTTTGACATTGCTAGAACAACCAGAAATTACCCTGAAAAATTCAACTTTCAGGACACTGAGGTCATGATTAATACTGCAGTGAAATTCTTAGGAGTGGTACTGGACAGAAATATGAATTGGCTACAACACATAAGAAAAAAGCTCAACTCTAACATCTATACCTTTTTGAGACTAAGGAATCAAGTTGATCAAGATATACTCAAGGTCCTATATTCTTACAATTTTCAATCAATATTGTCATACGGCATTATTTTCTGGGGAAATTCCCCCTTCATCAACCGGATATTTGTTACCCAAAAATGGGCTTTGAAAACAATATATAGACTGACCTACAGGCAATCCTGCCGTGGAGAATTTAAGAAAAATGGAATCATGACAGTGTACGGATTGCTTATTTACAGGTTGCTGCCATTCATCAGAAAACACCATGGCTACTTCTCAACATGTGAGAATACAAATACCACAAGAAGAGTGCATCCTTATATTTATCCGATTCACAGGACAACGGCGATGGAGAAGACTGCATTCTACAGTGCAATTAGACTCTACAATACCCTACCTAGAAAACTCCAAAGTGAAATCAACTACAACACTTATAAAGAGTCAATTTTCAATTTCATTGTTCAATGTGAACCATATAGTATTGATGAATTCATTCAATTTTGTAGTACATAGGATTATTGAGTTTTCTTTTTTTTTTCTCTTCAATTTGACTTGTTTTACTATTTGATCATAGTTCACTGTGGTGTAATTGCTGAAATCAATAAATTCTATTTCTATTTCATGATTCTTAACTCAATGAAGACAAAAAAAGTTCGTTTTGTGTCTCCATTGGAGCTTAATAATAGAGTTTGTTTTGATAACAAAAGTTAATTGACATTTTGAAATTTATAGTGTTGTCAATAAATATTTTCTACGAGAAGTTAACCCTGAAGAAGAAGGAAATCGCCTCCGAAACGTTGGCAAAAGTAAACTTGTGAGAAAAATAAAACATTGTCCACATTCCTGACAAGTTTTTATATTATATTGTTTATCATGGACGAAAACCAAACTGATAAATATAAACATTATAGCCGACTAACAGCAATAAGGAGAATAATGATCAATATTGATTAAAACACGAAAGGAACAAAGACATGACTCCTTTGTTTTACTGTACAGATGAAACACCTTGTGAATTTTTTTTTAACAACAGGAATACATATAAAAATAAACTGAAGTGTTCAGGATAGTTGTAAAATATTCATCAAACAATCCCATATAACAATTAGTGACAATAATGAACAAATCTATTATTATATTAGGGATTATTCGAAAAAATGGACAATACATCAAGCTAGGTTGACATAAGTATTACACCTACGTCGTGGATCAATATTTTGTGAAAAACGAGTCGTGTCAATGGAACAGTCATGCAAATATTGCAAATAATCCCGAAACGACTGATCTTAGTTGACATGGGTACTGAACATAACCGTGGTTAATTATGTGGTGGAGATTGACTCGTGTCAACGAATAAATCGTGAAACTATTCACTAAACGAATGGTCATGAATGGCTGCAAGATCGTGAAACGGAATATCAAACATGTATCAGTCGTGGAGCGACCATAACGGAAGAACACGAGGGGTATTTTCATTTTTTTTTTTTTTTGTACTGAATTATGTTAGGTTTGTACTACTTTGTACCATTAAGTTTTTTCTTCCAAACGGATCTCAATATTTCCCAGAATATTTTTAATAAATTTCAATGGATGAAGTAGTTTTTCCTTGAGTGCCATCGATGGAGAAATTTTCTGGAAATTTTTTTGTGTTTCATGGAATGTCCTGATAATGAAATACTCATACCAAAGCTCCTATTCCTTGGATAATATCAAGAGAAAAAAGTCGAATAAACATAGAACCACAAACGTTTGGTTTTCAAAATACAGGAGGTTAATTCATGAAATTTGAGTATGATACCAAAATAGATTTTTTAATAGATTTCGTGAATTATTTGATAAATATCAAATTAAGTTTTCTTTTTTTTTGTATACCACTTTGGACTTGATCAGTACATTCTGGAAGAATAAAATGTCCGAGTGCCTCACACATCACTGCACAATTAACCTTCTGCTAATGACGAAGACATAGCTGCGCTTGCCGCCGAAGAAACAGCATACAATCATGAAATACGAAATTAGTCCATTCTAATGGAAAAGTGAAACCAACGATCGGGCTCCACTACCCATGTCAACCTAGCTTCAATGGGAAATATCATTTCAGAAATCGAAAATACCTTTTTCTGTAGTATTTGAAAATACCAAGTCCTCATCAATGGAATCAACAGATGTTTCTACACCACTGGATAGTTCAATCATTCTATTTTTTACTTCATTTTCTGACCTCAAAACAGCAAACTGTAATTCTTGGTTGTATGTTTTATTAGGTACTATGTTAACAGTCAATTGTTTCGAATTTGCTCCTGAAAATTCAATCATATTTTTGAAAATGTCTATAGGAAATTCTTCTTTCGTATTTTCTTCAATACGGCTGTTTTTTTCTTCAATTTTATTTTCAACCAGGAAAAAATTTTTTGATCCTTTTACTGAAGAATTCATACATAATTGATCCATATTTAAATGCCTATTCACTGTTTTCAATAATTCTTTTTCTGAATTTTCATAATTTTGAATATATTTTTGATTGATTTTTTGTCTCCATAACTCTCTTGCTTCACTTTTTGTCAAACTTTCAATTTTTTGAGAGTTTTCTATCAATTTCAAATGGTCAAATCCCATATCACTACAGTTCACATCCTGAGAATATGAATTAAATAGTGAGTTTTCATCTGTTGAGTTAGGATGTGGCATCAATTCTTTTTTTTTTATTTCTC
The DNA here is from genome assembly GCF_914767665.1 of Harmonia axyridis. NCBI lineage: Eukaryota > Metazoa > Arthropoda > Insecta > Coleoptera > Coccinellidae > Harmonia > Harmonia axyridis. Next base: position 42,347,813 of record NC_059503.1, read on the forward strand.
TACAATTGAGATCATTCTCTTCAGATGTAAATAAAGACTGATCAAGATCTGAAGAATTAATGCATTTTTTTTGTTTCAATGTATCTTGTGTAATCTGTGAACAATTATTGAATTGTATAAGTTCAGTATTGTGCTGATCAAGGTAGTTTTGGGAATTTATATCTAAATGAGAAGGATTATTTGAATCAATATGTAGTTTCTTTTGTGGAGATATTCTTGAAATATTCTGTGATTCAAAATTATGTGGAATTGAAATCTTAGAAGTCTTACTAGTAATATCGCTAATATTTTCATTTGATTCATCGATTTCTGGGTCAGGAATATTGAGAAATCTTGAATAATCAATTTCTATTTTAACTGTAGGAACTTTAATGATTTTTACTAAATTTATAGTTTTAGAAAGAGGAGTTGTTCTCCAAGATGTAATATCTTTTGCTTTTTTGAAAGGTAAAGGTTGAGATTGAATTTTGTTACATTCAGTAATATGAGCTGAGTTGAATATCTTTTTTTCAAATTTTTCTGATTGCTGCTTCTGATATAAACTCCTTTCAGCACTAGATTTTGAATTTTTTTGAAGTACTGAATCTACCAAACTACCGCTATCATTTATTCTTTCATCTTTTGTAAATTTCAATATATCTCCTAAGTGGGTATAATTTTTGTTATTCATTTGCTCTTCGTCATCATTCATAAATATCATTTTTGCTTTACTCTCATTATTTTCAATGATCTGTGTTGTTTCATATTTGCAGGCATTAAAATTTTCTTGAGTCACTGTCTTTTTACATTTATTTTCTAGATTGGATGCTTTCTGACTTTCTTCATCCAGCAATGTATGCTTCCCTTCTTTGTATTTTTTCAAGTCACTTACATAATCCTCACCTGCATTTATTTCTGATTTGCGTTTCCTTTTTTTTTTGTTATATGATTGAAGTGAATTAGTTTCTATTACTACCTCATTCTGTTGAATTCCCTCAAAATCAGTTGAAACAGTATTTATTTCAGAGTTGTTGGGTTTGATACTGTATAGTCCCAATATTTCATTGCTTTCCTCATGGCCATTTATGACTTTATGTTTAACTTTCCTCTTTTTTGAAACTTTATTTCTTTTTGAAGATGCTTCAACTTCATTACATTCTTGTACCAATTGTGTTGTTGCCATTTCATTGTTAGATATAGTTTTTCCTTCAACACTTGTATTTGAATTATTGGTGTAATATAATCCACTAAGCAGCAACGAATTAGATGGAAATATATTTGGTTTTATGCTGAAAATATAACAGAAATAGTATTCAATATTTTGTTTCACGAAATAATTATTTTATTCAATTAGTTTCTGCCACTATTTTGAGTTTAGGGATAGGACTGAAAAATTGAATAATCTCTCCACATGTTCCAGTCTTGAATATTAGAAGATTCAATTCTTTTAAATATTTAATATCATAAAGAAAGAAAGGAATCAATTATCAAGTTCACTACGACTATAGGATTTGCCCATTTCATCTATATGCGGCACATACTCCTGGGGATACGTGTGTAAATTATTTTTCGACCTCCATCTAACAAACAGGTAATCATATTCATTGTACCGCACAGGGACTAGAGGAAATTCAGTTCACCTATTTATTTGGTATTAGTTCGTCTTCTAAGCTGGATGAAACAAACATTGAGTCAATTGGTTCTTTTTTAAAGTAGAGCTTTATAATAAACATGTTCAGCCAGACTATCATCATTCAAAATGGTTTATAGGTAGTTTTCATATTATCATGAGATATATTATTGTCATATTTTTATTAGAGAACAGAATTATCCAGGTTGCCTTGGACAATCCGAACAAAATGAAATTATCTGGCGAACATCTCAGTATGAACGAGAATCGACATGTTTAACACATCCCGGGGGCATGTACCGCACCAAACTAATGAAACATTAGTTGTGTACAGCATGTATCCCTGAGGGCTTGTGTTGTGTTAAATATGCGAATAAGCAATTTTTTTGAAATACAAATCAATTGCTATTTGCATCGTTCAAATCCGTGAAATAAACAACTTAGTTATGGATTTCGCACTGGAATAACCCACTCATGTTTTTGGTGCCGCACTAATTTTAAGACTCAACACATGCCCCCGGGGATACGTGCCGCAGTGAACGTGTTTATGGTAATAGATAAGTTCGATGCATCCGCATGCAAAGATTAGGGCATTACCATATTCAATTCACACTGCTCTACACTATATTATTCATGCTGTTGAGGGCAGAAAGCTAACAGTTTATATTCATAAATAACCTGAAGTAAAATCGTCCAATAATTATTTAATAAATAATATAAAATGGCTGACACCTGCACTTGGTAATGAATGAAGAAAATACAAAAAAAAAAAAAAAAGAAGTACAATTTCAAGTGTGTAATATCATAGGATATTAATTATCTATCTGGTTAATGTATCAGCAAAAATCCCATCAACATAACCATTGTCAAACAGAAGACTTCCCTGTTATTACATAGGAATCATAATCGAAAGCAACCCAAGGAGACTGCATGTCATCGAGGGAGAGTAGCGATATACCGGTTTCCCCCTCGTTAGGGATCATCAGTACCACATAACTCAACCCAAGATGACGAACAAACGAAATAGCAGGCACCTTATACATATTATATAATTATTTAGATCAAAAATTATTGACAACAATGACAACTCGGTTCAATAATCATGGGAAGATCAGTAAAAGTAGAAATTTTTATGTCATTTCTTCTGGTGAAAATAAAAGTCAGCATCAAAAATATTCCTGCCCTTCAATCAGTTCTTTATTCTGTTTGATGCTATTATTTTAGAATTTTGGATTACCACATTACTTTTTGAACTGAAATAACTAGAGTTTCAAATCAGTGTAGTTTAGTGGATGGTGGGAGATTGGTTTATTGAAATTTTTCTGTTTAATAATTTTACAATGAACAGAGACAACAGGGTGTAGTTTAGAATGAAAATCATAGGAATGTATTTACTCTTACTGTACCAGTGTAGTTCAGTGCACCAAACACATCAACTAATGGATATTGAATATAGTTGATATTAACTATGGAATGTAGCTTAATAATTATAATTGAATTCTTACTTGTAGATAAGTAGTACAATAGTAAATCAATAATAACCATCATTTATAGTTACTTGCCAATCACCATAGAACGCTTTGAAATAGCAAATATATTAATATAACATAAAATGAATCTTCATAATTCAAAACTCCACGCTAGACGGATTATTCAAGAATTTAACCATGTATCACAAGAATGAATCAAATAATTTTTATCAACATAGCTGAATATTGATTATATATAAATAACAAGCTTCTAATCTTATTCTTACCAAACTGTGTCTCCACTTTTGAGTAAGGCAATATCTTCACAAGAAGGTAAAAGGTGGTCATTAATCAGTAGATGGAATTCTTTAATCCCAAATATATCAGAAATTCTATCTTCCAAATCTTTAATTTTCTTATAATTTTGATTTATAAGAATTATTGATCGCTGTCTATCATCAGCAAAAAATTCATGGAGATCCAGTAATATAATACATTCACTTTTAGCCATTCTCATCTAATAATTTTCAAATAAACATTGGAATTGTATATCATAAAACTTCACTGCTCCATTTCTATTTTCTATTCATTAGTTAGGTTATAACCACAGAGAGATTCATCGACACATATGCTTGATTGTTTGAAATTAAGTAAGCGCTACGCCACCTGGTGACAATCAGAGTAACTAGAAATGTTGACATGGTTTGCCTCAGGGGTAGTCAGTCCTTTTCATTCCTCTGAGGTTCTAGCATTTTGCTTTGTTTTTGTGTGATATTCTACAAATATTTATATATTTTTTGAATCATTTCAATAGTTCTAAGTCGTTTGAATCGCTATTGTTCAGTTCCTCAGTGTTCTTCCTGGGAAAAAAAAAGATCAAATATCAAGTTCCATGCTTTCCCTCAAACTGGTAATAAATATCGTGTTTGGATGGAAGGGAAACTGGGGAGTAAAGTGCTGATGAATCGACAAAAAGCTTGGCAACTGAAATTCAAAATCGATAAACCAGTGACAAGAAATATGAAAATATGTTCCCTGCATTTTATCGATGATGATTATTTTTATCGAGGTAAGCACTGATAGCACATGAAATTTTAGATTATATTTATGGGGATAATAATAATAATAATAATCGTTTACAGATTCCACTACCACAAAGGAAGAACCTGAATGTTCTAGTAGTAGATCTGAAAGATTGAATCAAAGAAATATCAACAAAGAAAAACTTATTGCTGAAGAATGCTCTTGTGAAGAAATCGAACCTGCTCTACAATCTACTTCCCAAGATGAAATCGAAGCTGCACAAGGTCTATTACAGCTTCTTCAGGGTCAGCCTGATTATAATGGGCCTAAAACTTTCATGGATTTCGAAGTGCAAGTGAATACTCCTAAAGTATCTTCTTTGTGTGACCTGATAACAACAGATAGTGCTCTGAACAGTTTTACTGGTCTCAATAATATGAAAGTATAAGATACAATAGTAGAAGCAGTACAATCTATTTACTGTGATCAAAGATCAGATCGTTTAACAATCAAGCAGTGTATTGTTTTAGTTTTAACAAAATTGAAATGTGATCGTTCATATGTGACATTATCTGTTTTATTTGGCATTTCACAAGAATTCTGCCAAAGATACATTGTCTTCAAATCTAAGGTACCTTTACACAATATTGCAAAAATTCCTCAGAAATATATGGATATGTACTCTGAAATTCTATATATTTTTTTCAGGGCACACTGATGATACTTCTCTATCACATTTTAATTATTTTAAAATAGTCGTATAATATGCCGAATATATTTTCAAAATAAATACATTTCATAAATGAAATATTTTCAATTCAATTCTCATTATTTTTTGATGATTCATTAGTCAAGCAATGATTTAATTCGATAAATAGGTATCGATATGAGTAGTTTTGAGTAACCTAGTTATATAAATTTATTTTTAGAAACATTTTATGTAAATTGAGTCATCTCTTAATAAATAAATAAAAATGGATGAGGGACTCACTGTGGTATTCCAAAAATATTCAATACATTAGCATTTGTAATATTTTGTTGGGACTGTATAATTGAAGGGTGGAATGATCAATTCGGATAAGTAAAAAAAAACCTTCCAACTAAAGTTTATTAGTCATGCAAATAACATGTAACATTTTTATTATGTGACCAGCATTTAAAACTTCTTCACCTTCATAAACACTTCTAGAAGTGTTTGTGCCTTTAAGATACCCCAAGTATTCTACTAAACTCAGTCTTGCCATTTGGACCTAAAAAAGGTACTATTAGAATCCTGTAGTATAATAATGTTGAATGAACCGTTCACGTATTATATGCACACGATTGTTATTCGTAATTTTTCGAAGTCTTCCATCCTTGCATAACTTTCAATATCACTACACTGAACTGAAACAAATGATGATACCGCCTTTACCTAAAATGAAAATATTATATACACAGTAACACACTTGTTCACTATAGAAGACTGAAAAGTTTTTATATTTATTGCAAAATCAAATTTTAATAACGCAAATACACACACAACTAATACAACAATACACTCCAATGTCAACATTTATAGTTCAACGTTTGCTCACCTTGGCGCTGCATTCTTAATCTCAGATGCCTATTGCAAGGTGCTTTTAACGAAAGTCAGGGTAAATGTTTACTATATAGAATTAATTTTAATAACGATCCGAAATTTTGCAGATTTACTTATTTTGGGTCTTAGATCACGAATCCGGTGACATAGATTCCTCAATCTTGCTAGTTTTTTTTTTTTTAATTGTAAAGTTGCCCTAATGAAGGTGAGGTTATCCCCATTAAAAGCTAGTTTTCTTGTATTTTATCCACTGATTCTCGTTAGAAATAATTAATTTCTCACACATTTCAAGCTTTTCCTGAACAAAAAATGCCTTTTTTTCGTCAAAAGCTACTATTTTATTCATTGTTTATATCTGGTGGCGGCCATTATATTCAATACGTCAAATGCGAAATAATCTTCAACGTTGCCAGTATGCCCAGATCTTCTTGATGGGATCGGTCTTTACTTGGAAATTCATATTAATAAATTGTTTGAGATTATGACGTATTATAAAACTGTATGGAAACTCATAATTTTCGCGCACCTATTTGAATAGAAAATTCGGCAAGTTTATTATAATTTATATATTACAACCTGATTTTAAGGTTTATTTATTGCGAAAATAAGTATTTTGGCCCATTTTTGTTAACTTGTTCCAACATTTTCCTACTATGATATGGTTGGAAAACCTATCCAGCAAAGACCACGAGGAGGTGTAGGCCACCTATGTCAGGAAAGGATAATGGAAATGAGGAGAACTTGGGTTTTGGAAAAAAATAGGAAAAATTTGGAACGAGCAAGAACAACATGAATAGAAGTAGAATATAGTAAAATAAAGTGAAATATAGTAAATTGCAGTGAAATATACGTTGATGAAGCTAATCTCTAGATGGAAATGTATAATCAAAATAAAACTAACTACTAGTACCCTCCCCTTCATGTTGAGTGTCTGTGGGGGGATATACTTCTGAAATGTATTTGAAGAAATCATGAAACCTATCGGTGAATTTAGGAAATTTCCGATGAAAATGATGATCGGCCAAGTAAAAAACAAAATTGTCCGAGCGCCTTCCAAATCTAGGAATATCATGCCTGATATCCCTCCAAAGCCTCTCAACATTCTAGGTATGAGCTCCAGTGTCAGGGTCCACAAAGTTTAACGAGTGGTTTACCTTCAGATGTTGGAAACCCTCATTTTCCAAACAATCATAGGATCTCCAACAATCGGATATAACAGTGGTTTCTGGAAGAATCCACTCCTTGATTAATTCCAACAAAGTATCCTGACTCCTATAGGCAACTGGAACCATGAATACTTTTTCGGATTCTCGCTCGATTCCCCCAAAAATCCACTGCCCCTCTATAATTCTACCTCGATTATATTTTCTCCTACCAAATTTCGCTTCATCTATTTCTACAATTTTGCCCGGTCCCCCTAAAGGTTCAGTATGATCGCGTACAATTATAAAACAAACTTCTCTGCAAAAACTAACCGAGTCTACAATTGTCCTTCTGCTCCATTCCATTTCGATTTCAAGTTGTTCTTGCTTGATACTAACCAGCCAAAATGCAACAAACTGGCATATTTCCTGGACAGATTTCTTACTTCCCGAGAAAAAAATGTTCGCTAATCACTTCACTCATGGTAGTAATAAAATACATCCATTTCGCAAATGAATCATCGGCTCGGCACTTGGCACCCGGTTTTGAAGAAAGATGATAGATAGTAAAAGAAACTGGGCTGTGTAATTGCATTCTCTTAGATGCACCAATTATTATTTCTTCAAAATGTTATGGTCTTAAATATTGTTCATTATTTTTTGAGAATTTTTTTAACTATATATCTTTGTAAAGTTGATCAAAATGAATATTTTTCGGGAACAAGATATATTAATTAGGGTTAATATCAGTTTAAGGGATTTCAGATCTTCTGTATATTTATTTGTTTGGAATAGATACAGGTGATGATCATTAGGTAGTTTTCGTTAAAATTAATAATTCAAGACCTCGTGAATTTAGTGTTCCGTACAAAGTACATTCATGATTTACTTCTACTTCTTCATTAATCATTTAAATATTCCAAAATCATCAATTTGAACGAGGAATATATATTAGATTTTGAAATTTTTTCGAAAGGTCCATAATCATCTCATGAACCAGATATCAATTTATTATATTCTGCCATCTCAGTAACTTATGATAATGGATAATCTCCTTTATGTTTATGATTGTGTCTCAAAAAAATCATTATCACAAATTCACGATCCGATTAAAAACATACCGACTAACAAATACCAAGCTGATATTAACTTAACATTCTTTACCAAGAAAAAAAAAAAAGAACGAAAGAACCAGGTCTACGGATCTTTGAATCATGCGCAAATCGTACATGATTCGATCTGAGCTAGTGAGCTGAAAAGAACCATTGGGTCAATTGAACGGGTCTTTTGAACCGGGTCCTCTCAGCCATGGATCTGGTTCGACCCGGTTCGTCGAAATTGAACGAACCACACATCCCTACTTCCATCCAAACACGATATTTATCATAGAGCAATTATATACATACTTGTTCTATGATATTTATTACCAGTTTGAGGGAAAGCATGGAACTTGATATTTGACCTTTTTTTTCCCAGGAAGAACACTGAGGAACTGAACAATAGCGATTCGAACGACTCATAACTATTGAAATGATTCAAAAAATATATAAATATTTGTAAAATATCACACAAAAACAAAGCAGAATGCTAGAACCTCAGAGGAATGACTACCTCTGAGGCAAACCATGTCAACATTTCTAGTTACTCTGATTGTCACCAGGTAGCGTAGCGCTCATCTTGATTCGCCTATAGTTCACTTTTAACATCCACGATCATAGACCTATAAGCTGCTTTCCAGTCAGGTGCGTGTCACCCCGGGGCTCGGCGCACTCGAGCTTCGAGCCCTTGCTCGAACGCGCAAAACGCGCCAAAACGAAACTGTCAAATTCAACGTAAACAAACCAGCATTCTACAGCTGTCTCGTACTTTATGCGAAGTAACGGTCTTCTTTCTCTCTCACACCTGTCAGGGCTCGAAGCCCTGCAAATGCGGGGTGTGCTTCAGGGGAAAGGGGAAGGTAACGCGAGGGCTCGACGCCCTGTTTACTGGAACACTACAAGGGCGCTTCGGAGCTGTACCGAGGAGCTCCTGACGTTGGCTGGAACTTAGAATATAAGCTGCTTTCCAGTCAGGTCAGCGTTGCCAACCGTACGGTAATTACCGTATATGTACGGTAAATTGATGCCAAATACGGTATACGGTCCGAATGGGCTACCATACGCCGAAATACGGAATTTCAATTGCGATTTTTCTAATGCATCTCAATGTATTCTGGAGAAATTGCAGTGCTTATGAATCATAGACTTAAGAGAAATCCTATAGATGGCGCCAGCGTCAGTTCTCCTTTATATATTTAATTCAATTTTATTTCTAATTTATATTCGATATTGTATTTCTTCCTCTGATGAGGTTTTCTAATGTAAATTACATAATTTGTATTTATTGTATAATTTTAGATGAGTTTTCTTGATTGTAAATTCATTAATTCTGTGCGTAATATTCTATGGTAAAAGTCTATGTTCTGGAAGCATGAGATTATTGTAACTCTCTTCTCTTCTCTCAAGTTAGTGTATAGTTAACAATGTCGTTAACTGTCTCGTGTTTAACACGTGCTGGTAAAGTCTTAAAGTGTTAAAAGGCTTTCGTTTTTAGAGCTATCTGTTTTAGCTCTTGTATAGTTAACAGTGTCGTTAACTGTTTCGTGTTAAACGTGTTTTCGTGAGTCTATGTTAACAGGCTCACGTTTTTAGTTCTAACTGTTGTTAGTTTTAAGTGTTCAAAATAAAACCATTTAACCAGCGCAGGAATTATTATTTTATTTATAATTTTATACAGTCCATTAAATCGTAAATCTTTACATATTCTATTCAAGACAAACCCTTAAAAATGTAATTCATTAACTAGTGCCATCTCGTAGCGAGACCCAGAACTAGAAAAATGCTCGGCAAGCTTATCTGTAACGTATATTTTGTAAAGTTATATTACCTTTTCCTCAATTATATTTTACCGAAAATATCAAAATTTTCAGTCAGATAAGGTAGTACTGCCGTATTTGCATAAAATGATGGAGGAAGCTTATAGAAATTTTCTATTATGCTACATGGAAAGACAATATGTAACAAAAACTGCAATATCTGAATCCGTCTAACAAAACTTGGTTTTTACCAAAGAAAAATGTTGATAAAGAAAAAAAAATAGACATCAACGAGGACATTGACATATTCTGGGGAAAACTCCAAAAATATACAAATGAAATGGGTGTATTTGAATTCCAGAATTTGTCACAGTTCGTACTGAATATATTATCCCTTCCGCACTCAAATGCTGAATGCGAAAGAGTCTTCAGTAAAATAAACTTGGTTAAAACAAAATCAAGAAATAAGTTAATAACTAATACAAACAATGGTTGTTTATTAACGTCTCAGTGTGTGAAAAAAGATGGTAACTGCGTAGATTTTACACCTACTCAGAATATGTATGCAAGAATGAACAAAATGGATATGTATTCTTCCAGTTCTAGTATCGAAGTTGATGAAGATGAATTTGTCATAGACGGTTGAAATATAAATTTTTTTTATAGAATAAATATACCTGATCATCACACATATATATATATATATATATATATTTTTTTTTTTTTTTTTTTTTTTTAATTTCACACTTCCGTGGAGTTCCTTGAAGCGTCTCGGGCCAAGAGATCTTCTATTGTCTTGGTGGCAAGATTTTGGGTTGGCAACGCTGAGTCAGGTGCGTGTCACCCTGGGGCTCGGCGCACTCGAGCTTCGAGCCCTTGCTATGAGTGGAACGCGCCAAAACGAAACTGTCAAATTAAACGTAAACAAACCAGCGTTCTAGGTTCTACAGCTGTCTCGTACTTTAAGCGAAGTAACGGTCTTCTTTCTCTCTCACACCTGTCAGGGCTCGAAGCCCCGCAAATGCGGGAGATGCTTCAGGGGAAAGGGGAAGGTAACGCGAGGGCTCGACGCCCTGTTTACTGGAACACTACAAGTGCGCTTCGGTACGCTTCAGAGCTGTACCGAGGAGCTCCTGACGTTGGCTGGAAAGCAACTATAGATAGATGTTCTAAGGGCTGGAAAGCACCTATTATAACATGGACTGGGCGTTAGAGAGAGACCATTGATATCGGTGTATTGTGACAAGGATGAAAGTTTAAAGGCATAACATTGGTTTTCTGAACTGATTGTATGTGTTTTCTTGTGGTGATTACTGATTTTTGAACAATTTACTGAGTGTTTGTTGGTGTACTGATGGTTATTTTAGTACTAACAAACAATTTTAAGTATCTCTGCTTCGAATGTAGCTTATAATTGTGTTGTTATATCCAAAAAAGGGTTGGACGTGACATTTCATAGGTAAGAAAACAAGAAGGGATTTATCGTTTATTTTATTGAATATTTTCACAGGTTTCAGAGAAATTGAATTAAATGGGTAATGGAAATATGGAGTAAAGACAAAAAACCTTCTGCTACAACAGTAATATGTAGTAATCACTTCAAAACAGAGGACTATTATGTCAATCCCCATATGGAACCCATAGACCTAATATCCATATTATTGGATATTAGGTCTATGATGGAACCAAAGTTTTGAAGGAAAGAGCCATACAATTATGATATTGAGAACATGTGTTTCTAAAATAATAATGAATACTATACAGCAAATTCCTGCCATTCATAAATATGGAGTTATGAATTTTGACCATGTTTTTCCAGTTTCGAAGCCCTGATTCGAATCTCTTCGTTGGATGTTAATCATAATTTTTTTATATTGATATTTATTATATGTTTTTTTCCATATGTGCTTGCATATTTGTTGATAAAAGGTAATATAATAAACCCATGTATAAAATTTGCAGTACTTTTTTAAATTGTTACAGTAGAGGAAGATGTATACTTTTGGAACGTAAGGCTGAATTTGTCCTTTGATAGGAAAAATATGGCACTCTCATCCCCAATAACACTCACTATTTTATTTCCTCAGTCTATTTCTGGAAATATTTCGGCTATTTTTTCAGAAGATAAAATATAAAAATTTCATAAATTTTCTGTTGTGTTTTTACTTCTCACAAATTTTGAATTTCCTAAAGCTCAGTTACACTTGTAGCTACATTATATCGAATATAAATTTAATCATCTATAATATTATTGATATACTGAACTATCTAAAAACTCTGGAATAGAAATAAAAAAATATTTTCTTTCAGGTAGCACTCAATAAAATTCATCTTTTTCTGAAAAAAATGTTAGATACCATGAAAATCTGTACCATACAATTCTTAAATGTGATTCATTTAACTATTTCAATACTATTCTCCTTCGAATAACTCAATATTTTCTTGTAAAAAAAAATTAAAAACGCGTTATTCCCATAGCCATATCAAGCTATTTCATTACTATTTCCATCCGAATAACTCAATATTTCTCATAAAAAAATTAAAAACGCTTTATTCCCATAGCCATTTAGCTATTTCAATAATCAGCTAATGCGAAAAACTCAATATTTCTCCAAAAAAAAATTAAAAACCCGCTATTCCCTTAGTAAATTCGCATTTTCTGCCTTTCTACTTCCATCCTTCACAACACCTCTCTCTCTTCGATAGTCCGCAGAGCGAAGCGAGTAGAAGCCACGTGAAGGCCAGTCCATGTTATTAGAGAGTTATTGCAACGCACTAATAAGCGATCTTTTATTACAGGATCTCTTATTTTGACATGTACTCATGCGCATTGAGTCAGATATTAAGGATTGTTTAAATTTAAATACAGGCCTCCCTTACTTTATCTAAATACAGGCGACCAACTTTTATTTAAGGATCTTTTATTTTGACAGATATCTGTTTATGCCGAATATTTACCGTCGTTATTCAGCAAGAACTAACCTATAAATATTTGTAGCTGTTTAGGTAAACAAAGTAATGAAGTGAACTTTTTGAGAAATTTGCATTTTATTTCTTGATTTTGGGCATCTGTGAAAATTTCATTCGAGAAAAAAAATGTGCTCTCAATAACGAATTTTTCAAGAACTTATACGATTCTCAACGAAACATATTTAATTTGAACCTACATACTAAAAGAATTAAAAATAATACTAATAAATCCTGAATTTTATTAGAAATAAGAATTTTCCTATATGTGTAATGTAGTATTGTTAAAGCATAGTATAAGGAATTCCTTATACTATGGTTAAAGAATGCTACTGCATACTGAATATTATTTTTTTTATATTGAATATAAATAATTCATTCTGTAATATGGACACACCAATGAGATTGTTTTGAAAGAAAAATAATAAACTTGTTACCTAAGTACTTTTTTATATATTGAATCAACATAGCATAAAAAAAGCAAATCACAATGCAAAACCAAATTAATTATCAGTAATGTTATTATAAAATTATACGTTACGTACACTTTTTTCAAAATTATTGTAGGAAAAAGTACAAACAAAATAATCTTCCAATACTGGTGGTTTCACATAAAAAGAAATACTTGATTGACTTCCATTCAAACTTGATGATACTTCGTCAACAAATTTCTCTAATAGTTCCATCGATAAAACCCCAGTAGTTTGGTACAGCTCCTCCCATATTACGAATTGGTAGACTAAAAACGAATTAAGGTAATATAATATATAATAATTTAAGTTTAATTCAGCTAATAGCTTACCTGTACATATAGCTGATAACTATTTCTATAAAGCCACTTATGTGCATTCAAATTATCTTAGAAGTGTCCATGATTTTCCACAATGAAGATTGCAGTTATAAAAATAAACTTCGATAATGATTGCGATACTTGTAGTAAAAATTTTCCAAGTCAACTAGTCGATTTGTTTGAATTGGTTTTGATATATTTTCTACACCAACTGTATCTATTATGAAAAATCAATTCCTCAATAATGGTCCCAGCTAAAATTGCTAACGATATTTGTTCTTTTATTTTCGATTTTGATCTTTTACCAAATGAATTATTTTATTTATCAGAATACAAAATAAAGGTGACAAAATATAAATATGTCAAATTTAAAGATCTGTCACTTTACTGACTCGTTAAAAGCACCTTGCAATAGTTCACTTTTAACGTCCACGATAGAGGATCCTTTATTACAGGATCCTTTAATAAAAGATCGCTTATTTGTGCGTTGCTCTCTATTATCAAAGACTAACACAGATAACAGAGTAGTCCTTGCAAGATTAGTGAAATTGACCATATTCACCGTCGCCATATTGTTTTGCGACAATACCAACTACCCAGTGTTCCCAACGGAGAAATTTTGAGTTTACTAGAAAAATACCGCTAATATCAAAAATACTATCAGCCATAGAGACTATTCTCCCACTGACTATTTCCAAAAATGAAGCGAAGCCTTCATTTATACACTCGGCCACAATTAATTTGTTCAGAAAACCACCTTTCACTAATGTTTTTATTTCCAAAAGGTGAAATTTTTGCAAAATATTGTCCCAAACAAGCCTATCTGACGTAGCAGCCAGAAAAGGTACACATAAACTTCACTTAGAAACTTTATATTGTGGAATTTTTCTAGTAAACTCAATATTTCTTCGTTGGGAACACTGGGTAGTTGGTATTGTCGCATAACAATATGGCGACGGTGAATATGGTCAATTCACTCTGCCGTTTTTAGGCACGGCGTTTCGTTGACCTTGAGTTTCACTATGAACTACTGTAGTAAAAAATGACAAAGATAACCGAACTTCCCACTCTTTCTAAAAGGTTCAAAACGCATGTGATTTGTCAGATTAACCCATTCAAATTTTTGAATTCATCGGACTGCTTATATTCAACTCCTATTCTCTTTGAATATTGAATACCAAGCAAAATTCATCAAAGTATTCAAAATACCTGTTTTTTTAAAAACATTAAATATATTTCTTTGAATTAAAACAACAAAGGAACTAAATAAATATTTTATTATTTATAATATATTTGGAATTAGTAAATATGGAAGCCGGTCAAGGTAAAAAAAAGTACGAAGTGTTCTGTTAAAAATTGTAATAGTGCAAGATATCAAGGGATTTCTACGAATTCCATAAGATTCTTCAGATTTCCTAATCCAGTTTATAAGGACCGAGTGATGCAATGGAAATTGGCTTGTAGTGATGATATAATAATGAACAAAGATGCAATGCTGTTATTTATTTATTTATTTATATACGGACAAGCCAAATAACAGAATATGCAGTATCCACTTTGATGCCAACCTAATGACAAATCACCGTTTATCGAAAAATGCAATTCCAACATTGAATCTGTTCCGAAAACCAAGAGGAATAGATGTTCAAACCCAAACAGAAGATAAAATGGGAACCGAAGGAAAACGAGTTGTACATATAGAAACTCAAACAACCAAAGAATTATCTCACCAAACACCAAGAAAAAGAAAGTTGAGGCATCTAATTGAGGTAATATATAGTTAAATTTGGAGAATATATAGTCAATAAAAAAAACCTTATTTTTCAGTCAAAGGAAAATGAAATTAAAAGAATGAAATTAAAGACATTCAACCTCGAACAGTCTATTCAGGAAATAGATCCCTGTAAGACACAACTATCTAAAGACAAATTCAAAAAGGCTTGTGATATTCATCTGCCAAATAGTTTTGGAAATATAGCCAAAATAATCAGTGATCTCAATGATAAAAATCTAAAAGGAAGAAGATATACCAAGGAATTTAAACAGCATGCCCTTTCATTATATTATTCCGGGCCTAAAATTTATGAAAGAATGGTTGCCATATATAATTTTCCATCAGTATCTACATTGAGAAGAATGACAGAGAATATTCAGAAAGGGAATGGTTTAAATGATTTCATATTCAGAAGTCTCAAATGGCGACTAGAAGGTAAAAGCAAAGAAGACAGGATGTGTGCTTTGTCAATGGATGAAGTATCGATCAAAGCAAATTTGCAATATGATACAAAAAATGATAAAATTGTGGGTTTCCACGATATTGGTTAGCATTAAGAGCTGAATTTTTTCATTTGCTGAATACTTGATATATATAGAAAAAGTTTCTACAAAACCTTTTTATTTCAGGCAAAGAGAAAAAATATATCCCAGCAAAAATGCCTTAGTATTGATGGCAAGAGGAATAAACGATAATTGGAAGCAGCCATTAGGATATTATTTTTTAAATACATCCTGTAGTCCAACAGACCTGAGTGGAATTATTGGAGATTGCATAGACAAAATGGTTGAAATAGGACTTGATGCAAGAGTCCTAGTGTCTGATTTGGGCTCTAACTTTGTTGCATTTTCAAAAAATTTAGGTGTAACTGATAAATGTACTAAATTTGATATGAATGAATTGTATCAAATAAAAAAAAGCAAATAAGCAGGATTCATTCATTATAGTGTTGTATTTCTTAGCATATTTAATGATTTTTTTTTGACAAATATTTCTTTCGAAAACATACATAACACATTCAGGCTCATCGAATTTTTCAATCAATATCTAAATGCACAGAAGATCAACAACTAGATACTAAACAAAACAACATATATTAAAAATCAATTTCTATTCGATACTGATTCAAATTGGTATAGATTTTGATTGTGCCTGCTACTAGCTCTGATGAGGAACACTGCACAATTGATAATTAATTTGAAATGTTGCAATCAAATCAATGATAGAGATTGCAATATATCTAATGAAAACTAATATGGATTCCTCATAATTTTCAGAAATGAAAAGCACATACTTAACATTTCATTTTAGACACTTTCAAAAAACAAGAGTATTTCTGAGAGCTTTAAAAAGGTACACCTCAAGAATTAAAAATTACACCAAACTTCTAACAATACACTAAAATAACTGAGTGTGAAAGTATGTATCAAAAATGAAATTCCTTGGAATACTAGCATGATTACTAAAAAAAAACGTCTATTGGTTGCTTCTTACTTAGAATCATATTAATATTGTAAGGGTTGCTTGGTATCTCTGAGATTCAAAAAATCTTTTTCGTCTTACTGATGAATGACTGTTTACGGCAGACTATGATTGCAAGGAGAGCTCGAGCAGCGATCCTACATTGAGAGAAATATTTGAATGTAGAAATATTTGCGATTAATATTTTAAATCAAGCAAGAACAAAATAAAATTTATTTTCTTAGAACCGTCATTTTCAATAACATAACCTAAGCGAACGCAAAATCCACGATTCAAATTGAACTATTGCAAGGAGAGCTCGAGCAGCGATCCTACATTGAGAGAAATATTTGAATGTAGAAATATTTGCGATTAATATTTTAAATCAAGCAAGAACAAAATGAAATTTATTTTCTTAGAACCGTCATTTTCAATAACAAAACCTAAGCGAACGCAAAATCCACGATTCAAATTGACCATATTCACCGTCGCCATATTGTTTTGCGACAATCATAGACAAATAAAGAGAAGACTGACAACTGCGTAGAGTCGTTTGAAATGTTGATGCTAGCGACCCGAGGGACAGGGTTAGGAACTAATGTATCGCTATTTCACACAAAAACATATTTCATCCTTACCTACTGTATCTACTGATGAAATGTTTTCGGCGTAAATTCCAACCTCTCTTTTGTGATTTAGTTCTCTCCTGATGCAGGTTCAAGTTTGTTAATAATAATAACAATCTTTATTTCAGAAGGTTCTCATTTACAAAAAAAGAACAAATGAAACAATGTCAAAAACTTTACATAAAAAAATCCTAAATTTTAGAGGGTTCCAGTTGAATTAAATGTTCATGTAGGTATGTATTTTTTGAAATTTTCCTCCGTTTGAATATTTGATGGCAACGCATTGAAGAATCTTAGGCATATATCTTCTAGTTTTTTCGTATAAGTATGATAATTATAAATATAAAGCACCTTTTGTCATAACTGATCAGCATTTTATCATATCATTATTCATGTTGCATCCAAAATTGTCAGGGGTTCAACCACGAACAAGCACTGTTTTAGACCTCCAACTAGAATTTTTGAATGGGATAAAGCAATTGAAGCTGTTCTATCCAGCAAATATTAATATGAGTATGGGTAAAATATGTGGGGACCATATCAGTGAGGACAATTTTTTCAATACACCTAAAACAAGACTTTTACTTTTATCCCTGCCAGATTTTCCAAATTATGCACTGCTTTAAGATCAGAATAATTCAATTAATTGTGTGCCGAGTACTAGTTTAACAGATTCAAGTTCAGATAGGATCAGAAATTACCAACCGAATACTGATACTGTTTCCCTTTTTGTGAAGAAAAGACCAGGCATTTTAAATCAAATTAATATCAAGAAAAAGAGTCATTTAACAAAGAGAATTTTTTTTTATATTAGTACCTAAATGTCGAAGGAAGCAGTTGTGTCGATTTAAGAAAAGGGAGCTATATTTTCACTTTTTTCACTTTCTATTGCTATCACCTTATATACTTTCAATAAAAGTCTCTTCAGGATCACCATCAATTTTTCACTTTGTTCCAGGTTTCAAAAGGCTTACGTTGGAGTTCTGCCAAAGAATTGAAGATTCCAATTCTAAATCAATCCTTCGATTTCCTGGATATTTGTCAGTAATCACAAAAATAATAATTTCATCTTCAAATGAAATGTTTCCTTCTTTAATATTTAAGTGGTACAATACGATATACAGTAGAATCCGTTTATTATGACGCCGGCTATAGTGACCAACCGCTTAATATGACGCAATTGCAGTGTTAAGTTTAGTTTTCATATAAAACTCCTTGTAACATTGTTCGGATATAATGACTTCGCCTATAATGACATGTCGGTTTTTATGACCTAATTCGAAGAATTTTTTTCGGTTATAGTGACGGCTCGATCGTTTTCGCTAACCAATCCATCCCTTTCCATAGGACGTTGAATACGTGATATAGGTACGCGTACCGACATGTTCGTTTTTAATTTTCAGTCTAGTCGATACCGTTGAGAGGTAGCGTTGATAGTGCCGAAATGACATCGCAACGTCGTAAAGCATTCAGTATTGAGGAGAAAGGTGCAATTTTAGCCAGACTAGAAAATGGAGAATCCAATTCAGCTCTCGCAAAAGAATTTGGTGTCGGTCATTCGACAATTTCAATGATTTTGAAAAACAAGGACCGAATCAAGGAATCATTCAATTCAAATGTTCTAAAACCAAAAAAGCTTCGGAAATCACAACATGATAACATTGATCAAGCGTTATTGCAATGGTTCAAAATCACAAGAAATAAAGGAATACCTATCAGCGGCCCTATGCTACAAGAAAAGGCCAATGTTTTCGCCTCTGGTTTTGGCAACCCAAACTTTAATTGCTCTGCTAGCTGGATAAGTCGATTCAAAGTAAGACATAACATTGTGTCGGGCAAAATTGTCGGTGAATCCTCGTCCGTTGATCAGAGTTCCACATATAATTGGCTGACGACTGTATGGCCAAATCTGCGAAGACAGTTCTCTAATGAAGAGATTTTTAATGCAGATGAAACAGGCTTTTTCTATAAATTATTGCCAGACAGAACTTTAAAATTTAAAGGAGAAAATTGTTGTGGAGGAAAGTTATCCAAAGAGAGATTAACCGTCATGGTAGCAGCAAATCTCAGCGGCACAGTGAAAAAAAAATTATTTGTTATTGGCCGATCTCAAAAACCAAGATGTTTCAGTAGTGTTAAGTCGCTTCCAGTTGATTATGCAAACAACCGTAAAGCGTGGATGACGTCTGAACTTTTCGAGAGATGGCTTCGAGATTGGGATCGCAACCTAGTGAAGAAGAAGAAAAAGATTCTATTGCTGGTTGATAATTGCCCGGCGCATCCTAATGTTACAGATTTGAAATCTATAACACTTGCTTTCCTACCACCCAACACAACATCAGTCTTGCAGCCAATGGATCAAGGAATAATAAGGTCTCTTAAATGCAATTTCAGAAAAAATCTTGTGCTTAAAATGATTAATGGCCTTGATTGTAATCAAAACAGTCCTATGAAAATAACAATTCTTGATGCAATTGTTATGATTAATGATGCCTGGAATAAGATCTCACAAAGTACGATTTACAACTGTTTCAAACATGCAGGACTCATTGAAACCTATGACGATTTACCAGTCCGAGAAATAGAAGAAAACGAATTTGATGATGAAGATGATTTACCCTTATCTTTGTAGGTACGAAATCTAAATTCAGATTTGTTACCAGCACCGGAAGTATGGAAGGATTATGTTGACATTGACAGCAGCCTTATGACATACGAAGAACCCACAGATGAAAATATTGTCAAAAATATAACAGAAAATGAGCAGTATGAAAGTGATGGAGAAGAAGAAATCGAAGAAGATCGAACGCCTACAGCAGAAGAAACTCTGAAAGCTGCAGACTTACTATCGAAATTTGTTCACAGTCAGATGGAAAGTGATAATTTGAACTGGGCCATGTCTACCTTGCATAATGGTATTAGGAGCTTCTATTATAATTGCAAGAAAAAACAGATGCAAACTAAAATTACAGATTTCTTTAGTAAAAAATAAAAAAAAATTACATATTGTACATATTTAGTATTTTTGTAATAGACGATGTTTTTTTATTATTTTTTTTTATTAAAAGAATCGTACAATTAAGGGCCTTTTTTTCAAACCCCCTAGAAAAAATACCATCTATTTTTCCGAAATTCTTCTTTATATGACGTCCGGTTAATATGACGTCTTTTTAATTTCCCTTCAATGTCATTATAAACGGATTTTACTGTATATAATTTGATTCAATTATTTCATTAATTTCTGTTCACAAATATCAATTTGTATAATTATGTGCAATAAAAAGTATGTCAAAATTCGTTAAGTATTATTACTTAAGTAAAAATTAAGTTGGATGCAAAACCTCACCGAAATATTGAAAAAACTGTAATTGATATTACAGTTTTTTCACAATTTTCGGTGCAGGTTTTCATTCAAATTGTGAGTTGTTTCGAATTATGAAATAATAAGGCGCCAAATGCGGAGAATCAACATCATTAGTTCCAATCCCTGCCCATAAGGTCGCCACAATCACGCTTATTTATTTTACCGCTGAGTCGTCACTCTTTTCCTCCTTTCTCTATGGCGACAATACCAACTACCCAGTGTTCCCAATGGAGAAATTTTGAGTTTACTAGAAAAATACCGCTAATATCAAAAATACTATCAGCCATAGAGACTATTCTTCCACTGACTATTTCCAAAAATGAAGCGAAGCCTTCATTTATACACTTGGCCACAATTAATTTGTTCAGAAAACCACCTTTCACTAATGTTTTTATTTCCAAAAGGTGAAATTTTTGCCAAATATTGTCCCAAACAAGCCTATCTGACGTAGCAGCCAGAAAAGGTACACATAAACTTCACTTAGAAACTTTATATTGTGGAATTTTTCTAGTAAACTCAATATTTCTTCGTTGGGAACACTGGGTAGTTGGTATTGTCGCATAACAATATGGCGACGGTGAATATGGTCAATTGAACTATCGCTGCGATTAGTCGAAAGAATCAATCTAGCTCTCTGATTGGTCACCCCGAACTCATTCATAAATACGAGTAGAGCGAATTCGAAGTCAACGAAACGCCGGTGACGATTTCCTTCGTAAATGCATAGAGTGAAACATCTGTAGTAATCTGTGTTATTATCACAGACAGTAATCTGTGTTATTATCACAGACTAATCACAGACAGTAATCTGTGTTATTATCATAGACCTAATATCAAAGATATAAGGTCTATGGTTATATCGTTATAGGTCTATGTCCACGATAGAGGATCCTTTAATAAAAGATCGCTTATTTGTGCTCTATTAGGTCTATGACACATACACATATAAAATACTATTTTATGTTCTAAGAATATATATTGCCTAATTCTATGACTTATAAAAACATAACCCATATATTTGATCAATTTTATATTGAATGAAATAATAATTAAATATAAGGGAAATAGTACAGCTGAATTGATCTTCATCAATTCACAAGAAAGAAATTTCAATTATTTGATCATGTCCAAGAAGTAAGTTCGTACTTTCACTATTTGCATTATTTGAGGATTTTCATAATGTTTCAGATATGGTTTGATAACTTCAGGTCAGAATAAGATGGTTGTTCAACCACCAGGAAAAAGGGCTGCCATTTTTGATGAGGATTCGGATTCTGACGAATCTGATTCATCAAAACCGATTTTCCAAAAACCAATACTACAAAAAAAAATTGAAATTGAGCGTGAAAAAGCATTGGAAGAAGATCCCACTGTTTATCAATATGATGAGATATATGATGATATGGCGAAACAAAAAAATGAGTGTAAATTATCAAAAAAATGGGTTGACAAAAAACCAAAATACATTAGTAATTTAATTAAAGCTGCTGAAAGAAGAAAACGAGAAAATGAGCGAAGATTAGAACGTCAAGTACAGAAGGAGAGAGAAGCTGAAGGTAGGATATCATTAATGTTTCTGAGTTTTATAATAAGATTTTCATTATAGGAGATGAATTCAAAGATAAGGAATCATTTGTGACACCATCTTATTTAAAAAAATTGGAAGAAATGAAAGTGCTTGAAGAACAAGAAAAAAGAGAAGAATACTTAGAGACTATTGGAGATGTGAAAAAACAAGGAAATTTGGATGGATTTTATAGACATGTTTATGATCAAAAAGTCAACTTTGATGGAACTGAATTTGAAAAGAATGAAGACGGAGAAAATAGCGTGGAAAGAAATGTAAGCTCAAAAGATGAAGAATCTCTACATAATGAGGTAACTAGAAAAAAATCTGCTAAAAGGCATTACAGAAAAAGAGAAAAATCAGACAGTGAAGATGATAATCAACATAAGAAAAAAGAACATCTACCGTCAAATTTAGATGCAGATTCTGATTTTAGTATTGATTCATCAGATAGTGAAAAAGAAAAATTGGAAGAAGTAGAGTATAAAGAAACAATGATCAAAGATGAAGAAGCTCTAGAAAAAAAAGAATCTAGTAAAACTGAAGAAGAGATAAATTTAGTAAAACCCAAAGAACTGAAGATTAAAGAAATACAAGAGATTATTGAAAAACCAGTTCAGAAAAAGGCTAAGATTGATGTAACACAAAAAAGAACTGTTGGGGAAGCTTATGAAGCTGCTAGGCGGAGG
Source organism: Harmonia axyridis (assembly GCF_914767665.1). Taxonomy (NCBI): domain Eukaryota; kingdom Metazoa; phylum Arthropoda; class Insecta; order Coleoptera; family Coccinellidae; genus Harmonia; species Harmonia axyridis. The sequence continues at coordinate 42,370,730 of NC_059503.1, forward strand.
TATCAAGAAAGAAGTGCTGTAAGGAACTCTGCTTGAAATAAAATTGTTTATTCTATATATATATATATCTTTTATATATATATATATATATATAATAACTATTGCTGTAAGAGCCAAAATAAATATACTGAATGAAATTTAAGGGTCTTTAGGCTCGGGTTTTGGGAGTAAATGATTGACTACTCTTTATTCTATGCCAAGCTTTCGCATTAATTTAATGCTTTTTCAGGGCTTCTGCAAAAGATCAATAATATTGACCTTATTGATCTTTTGCAGAAGCCCTGAAGAAGCATTAAATTAATGCGAAAGCTTGGCATAGAATAAAGAGTAGTCAATCATTTACTCCCAAAACCCGAGCCTAAAGACCCTTAAATTTCATTCAGTATATATGTATATATATATATATATACAGGGTGGCCATTTGAAAACGAAACAGACGAGATTACAGACGAAATAAAGTTTTTCGATAGAAATGCTCGGACAGGTCGATTTCTGTTTCGAGGGGGAAAACTTAAGATGTAGGTTACGGACGCATAGCGCTTCAACCCTTGCTACTACAACCCTCATTTCTATCGAAAAACTTTATTTCGTCTGTAATCTCGTCTGTTTCGTTTTCAAATGACCACCCTGTATATATATATATATATTTTCTCTTTTTATTGAATATTCATAAAGTTTCATGTATTCCTTTAAAAATATTTATAAATGGTTTTTTCCTGTAGATATAGAACTTTTAGCATTTAGACAAATTTTGTATAATTTCTACATGACCTTATAGATAAGGGAAGGTTATTCCTGTGTAAATAGCAGCTTTTATACTCACTTTTGTTGTGTCCACTTTTCGGAGTCAAAAGCTATTCTCATAGAGAAATAGCAGAAAAGAGTTACAACGCAGTGGTAAAATAAATAAACGTGATTGTGGTTCCTTTATTATTATTTATATCTAACTAACGATGTTGATTAGGTGCATTTGACACCTTGAAACAATTTCACAATTTGAATGAAAACCTGCTCTGAAAATTGTAAAAAAACTAATATTACTTTCAGTTTATTTAATATTTCAGTGAGTTTTAGATACAAATTAAATATTTTCCAATTTGCATTCAGTAATAATACTCAACACACATTTAAATCCTTTATGGGACTAATTCAAAACAATCTTAAATTTTCTCAAGGTTACAAACACGTATATTAATCTTGAATTTTTTGAAATCTTCATACATGTTAAGATGTTAACAAGATAAAGAATGACAGACAATAGCTGTATATAGGAAGCTTCATCATTTCTGTAATGAAAAACAAAAAGTACATACAAATAATATATTGAAAATGTCTTATATATCAAATTTGGTTAAAAGAGAAATATAACTTATAATTCAAAAAAAATTTCATTGGAACTTTCAATTGAGAAAAAATAAAATAATTTCATATGTAAAGTAATATCCACTTATTGGGCTGAAGGACCTCGGTCGATTGCCCTTTGATAACTAGTTATCAATAAAGATCAGTTATTATTATTATCCACTTAGAACGAATCTGCTTATTGCGAACCTTCATTTATAACAAACCAATCTATAGGGTAAGAACTAAACTATCATTAAATGTATTAGTTTTTTCGCAAACAACAAACCTTCAGATAAAACAAACTTTAATTATCGAGTGTCCCAAGGTCAAGTACCCAATCGGCAGGATTACCTAAATGGGTACTTGGGCCTTCATTCACAAAACCCTCACATTCTGGAACATCTGTTTGCCCTAACTCCAATGGCTCGCTACACTTTGAAATTTCTCTTTTCTTTTTCCTCAACTCTCTTTGCAGGTTTTGTTGTTCGTTCTTTCTCTTAGTGATGGACGTTACAGGTAGGTGCTAGGAAGGAACTGCATACCTTTTCAAAATTTGATAATTATTATTAATTATTACCCTTACTAGGTTTGAAATAGTCTTCCTTGGTAAAATGGAGGTAACAGACTTTCATGTACTTTGAGATGGGTTTTCCGATTTTCAGAATATAGTATATCCAGACACGGCATTTTCCCATAGACTCTCTCGAACCAAGATTAGTCTGCACTGAAACTTTACAATCATTTTCCCGTGGAAAATGATGAGAATTAATATCACTGCAACGAGGTCGTTTTGCCCAAGAATCACATTGAGGGACACAACAATAGTGATTTGAATTCAAACCACTCATTTTTCACTCGAAAATACGTAAACAGAATCTTCACAAGTGGACCACATTCAATTGAAAGTCAATGAACACTGGATATCTATTCTACTCTGTTATCTGTGCCGGATATTCTTCAATTTTCTTAAAAGAGGGACTGAAAGACCATATACAGCTAATCATAGAGAAATTGAAACATTAATAGGAATATCCAAGTTCTCTGATGCAGTTTGAGTTTTGTGGAGTTACAGTGGTACAAAATGATAAAAAGTTTTGTGTAATAAAAGTGCCTATAGAGTTCCAGACGGTGACTTTCTTCTCTTTCTTGAAAAATTAAATTTTATTTTACAAAGATGTATCAAACTTGCAGAGGTCTTATTTTTATGTTGTGACCTCAATATCAATTATTTAAATGGTACTTGTTCTCGAAAACAGCTGTTTGATGATTTGATTTGTTGTTTTGATTTGAAGCTTGAAAGTTACTTCTCATGATCCGACCAGAGTCTTTACTAACATAAATAATTCAACATCTATATCTAAAATTGATTATATTCTTACTAATGATGCTTCAAATTGTAGAGCTCGAGTTTTTGAAGGTCACATAGGTGATTATAAAGTCTTAGCTTTGGATTATATTATGAATAAACCGGCTATTGTTGACAGATTGGACTCTGAAAGAATATCTTTCAGAAGTATAACTCCTCATTCTTTGAATGCCTTAGTTGAATATTTGAGTAATGTAAGTTTTGATAACATATATTCACACTTTGATATTGATCACTGTTTCTCTGAGTTTATTAATTTAATCACGGGCGTAGCCAGGGGGGGGGTTTTGGGGGTTCAAACCCCCCCCGAAATGTTGAAGATGTCAAAAAAACTTATTCTTTTTTCAAAATCTCGAAAATATTTTTTAATGGAATTTGTAAAAAGTGAATGAAATTATCACTCTCAGTTCAATTAATTTGTAATGTGAAATTTGAATTAAATTACCTCTACGTAATCCAGTCAATTTGTGCTCACATGTGCCCCTCAAAGGAAAGTAATGAGTTAGTTTGATTTTTTCGCTCGTATGTAACGGGTGTTTTTTTTCGAGGTATATAACTTTAAGTTGGCATTTCTGTTCAAGATGGCGACCGATTCAACAGCTGTTAAGTGATTTATTCTCAGTTCGGTTTGGCAATTCATCATGAATAGAAACATACCTGAAAAATGCTTGAAAATAGTGCAATTTTATTTCGAAAATAATGGTTCTGTGCGGAATACGTATCGCACACTACGTCCATTAGCGATGAAGCGCACTTCTGGTTGAATGGCTACGTCAACAAACAAAACTGCCGCATTTGGAGTGAAGCTAATCCTCAAGTGTATGTCGAAACACCGTTAAATCTAGAAAAACTGACTGTTTGGTGCGCTTTATGGGCTGGTGGAATCATTAGTCTGTACTTCTTCAAAAACGATGATGGAGAGAACGTTACTGTCAATGGTGATCGGTAGAGAACCATGATTATTAACTCTTTCAATCCTGAATTGAACAACCATGATGTCCAGGAGCTGTGGTTCCAACAAGACGGCGCAACATGTCACACAGCTCGTGCCACAATCGATTTATTGGAAGATACGTTTGGTGACCTCCTAATTTCACGTTTTGGACCAATTGGCCTCCAAGATCTTGTGATTTAACACCGCTAGACTACTTTCTGTGGGGCTATGTGAAGTCATTGGTCTATGCGGATAAGCCACAAACTCTTGGCCATTTGGAAGACAACATTCGCCGTGTTATTGCCGATATACGGCCACAAATGTTGGAAAAGTCATCGAAAATTGGACGTCCAGATTCGACTACATCCGAGCCAGCCTTGTCGGTCATATGCCATAAATCATATTTAAAATGTAATGCCACAAGATTATCTTACGGATAAATAAAATTCATATCAATCGAATAATCCATCGTTGTTTTATTGCAATTTAAAGTTCTATAGCTCTAAAAAAAACACCCTTAATTTTTTTGGGTTCTGAATCCGAATCTGAGGTTTAGCACCAAAATTCTTTGACAGAACAAAAAAAAAATACAAAAAAAATTTAATCTTCTGACGTTTCCTTCCATAAAGTTTTTTGCCCGAAAAACCTGGCTCAAACGATAGTTCAAAATTGGCGTATTATATCTATCTCTGCTAAAACTCAGTTGATGGGATAGTTTTAATTTCTTCGATTCATTATCTCTGTTTCTGGGGTGCAGAATTCGAATCTGAAGTTTGCCACCAAAATTTCATGATAAAACATTGAAAAAAATGCAAAAAACGTGATAATTATAATTTTTTACCGGTTTTTTGCATATAACTTTCTACTCATAAATTTGAATTTGAGTACTCTGTTGTATAAATACTACGACGGTATTTTTTTCCTAAATATATTTATAGGAATCGATGTGAAGAAATAAACTAAATTTCAAAAAATGATTTTGAAAATGCTTATTTCTTCTCAAAACATACTTGAAAAATAAAACTAGTGAAAATAGACTGAATGGGTTGGCTCTTTTGAAGTTGATATATTTAAAAAGAAAAACATAAGATTTTTTTTATAATATGTAAAACCCCCCCCGAAACTGAAACCTGGCTACGCCCGTGAATTTAATATTATTTTCTATTGAAAGAACTTGTCCTATGAGATTTTCAAGGATATTTACAAATAACAGGAAAAATTGGATGAATTCAGAAATAAGAACAGCTAGTGCAAACTTGAAAAAGTTGTTCTGGTTGCACAAAAATCTCAATAACTTCGAGACTTATGAAATTTATAACAGAGCCAAAATTGATTACCGATTATTGCTGAAGCAAACTAAGTCTGACTATTATAAAAATCAAAGATTAGGGAGAGAAAGATAGGAAACGAAGCGACCCAGACGACGCCAGCGACATCTGGTCTGTCAGTTGTGAACCAAATTGGTTAAAATATTATTACGGAGGCTATTTATAAACTATATAAGATTAGATTAATCTAATCTAACCTAATCTTTGCTTTTGAGTTAAATCCATAGACCTAATATCCATGGATATTAGGTCTATGGTTAAGAGTCCGTTCACGCGGCGCAAATTCAGGCGTTTTCTTAACTAATTCGGTCTTGATTTTCTCAGAAACGGTAAACGCTATCGAGATGATTCAAAACAATATTGGAAGGTCTTTATCCCTTGTATGATCGTTAGGTAATAATTTCACTTAAAGTTGCAAATTAATTGTATTATTGACGTAGAAAGAACGATTTTCAATACCAATTTTGATTAATTTATTGTCGCTTCAGTTGACCTAAATTCGAAAATCTAATACAATATGGTCATAGCCTATTTTTTCTTCTTTCCAATGATATCAATAAGAAATATATTACATCATAGTTACTCAAAATTCTATGTGACGTTGTAAATCTGTTCCAAGTGCCAGAATTGTGAACTAAAAATCGTTGCTCCTCCCTGAGGGGCGTGGCTTGTAGCTATCAGGACCGTCTTTCAGGAAATATATTCTTGAAAACCTGAATTATTTGTTACGAACAAAAAAAAATATTTTGTCGCTTAAACCTGCAAGTTCCTATTCCAGCATTGATTATCTTTAAAGCCATATGTCTGATTTTCATGTTACTTTCTCGAATGAAAAAATGTATTCCTCATGGAAGGTTTCGGATTGGATGCAATAGTCAATTAATTACTTCGGACCGAAGGTTCGTAAGTTTGAGAAAAAGTAGATATCTGTTATTGAAAAAATCGATTCGGATGTAATGATGGCTGGCCAATTTCCTTGTTTTTAACATATTTCATATAATACAAAATTTGGGTAGTTCAGAACCTATCTAAGATTCGGTATTGTGCTACTGCTTGAGAATAATACTTTAAAAGTTAACAAGAAGTGATTTCGTGTAAATTTATTAGTTATTTCAAGATTTCATTGTCACATCAGATAAACATCAGTTGTAAATAAAGGTTATTCGGTACTCTTTTGTGTACCGTATTATTTCATTGCTGGACAATTTGACAGTTTCTAGGTAGGTTCAGCATTGCATAGGTACCTGAAAGAAGGCATTTAGGACTAAAAATTTAAAATGGTCTATTTTTGTACCTATACGTATATTTCTACTTACTCATTGATTTTATGTAGAAATGAAGAATATACCCGACATTGAAATAACCATTTTCAAACTGAAATTCCTAGAATGGTATTCTCAATTTCGGGTTGAGGTATTACTAGAAGTTTTCATATCTATTTGTCCTGTGCAGTTCTCCTTATAATTTTGTTTATGTGTATTGAATTGAACCTTTTATGCAGGGAAATATCTTTGGATACATTCTGAATTGTTTATATTCAGCAATTTCTTTAAAAGAACATTCCAGTCACTCCGTTATTTTTGAATAAAATTTATCTAATATGCGTTTGGTGAAGGAAATAAAATAGGGTTTCAGTCGAAAATAGTTTTCGTACGCATTATGTGTAGAATTTCGAAATGGTATGAATGTCCCTTGTTTTTCATTTTTACTGTATAAAGAAAGAAAGACAATTTTTTACAATGATTTCAAAATAAAAGACTACACAATGAAGTATGTATAACACCAACAGTGCATACACGCTATGAAAATTGAAATTCATCTTCGACAGCCATAGAAGCTGAAGGATTTTGTTCCAGTTTACCTATGTACAAATTGATACAGCAAAATGATTGCCGATGGGGACAGTAGTTGTTACAAAAAAAAAAAATTCTCTATACTACTCTTGTTATAAGAAGCTCAATTTTTTTGTGTTCATCAACAGTTGAAACCATAGAAATATTGAGACTCTTAGATGGTACAAAACTTTATTATTTTATGGAAAAAGGTATTTGACCATTTTCCATTATTTATATTGATACGATACCATACGATGTTATATATTTTCGAAATCAGGAAAGATTGAGCTTTCAAAAAATAGCATAGAAATCTAGTGTTCCCATTTGAAAAAACATAACTTTGGGTCATAGCTTCATAATTAAAAACCCTTTCGAAAAGACGAGCAGGCCACTGAATTTTACGTAAAGAAGTGCCTCTATGTTGTTTTTATTTCAGAGCTCTATCATCAGTATTCGCGGAGATATCAATGTTTTCCGATATCGCCATTTTTCAAATTTTCGCCTATAACTCGAAAACAAAAGAAGGCAGCAAAAAATGAATACCTACTACTCTTGTTAGTTTCCCAGAAAAAGAGAACTAGAATGGGGTATCAGATTTTGTCTTTATCCTCTGGTTCAAAAGTTGAAGTGCTAAAACATCGAAATTTGCCCACCTTGTATAGTTCAGAAAAAAGAATGTACCAATCATTTACTGAGCTACTACTGTAACGAATTACGACAACTCTCGAAAGCACGTAGTGTTCTAGGGCCGGTGAAGAATGTGATAAACTACAGTTCTCTGCAGGGTCAGATAATTATTGAGAAAATTGTGAAAAACCATACATAGATGAGGGAACATTCCAATAATATAGGGCTGAATTCTTGAGGGGTTTGATCAAAGCAGAAGAAGCTCATAATGAAATTGAGCTGAAAACACAGCTTCAAACTGATTCTGCTGATTGGCATCAGTAGAGGAGGAAATTGTTGACGGCTTCAATATTTGGGAAAATATGTAAAATGCCTCCTATGACAAGTTGTTGCTCAACAGTTGAAAGCATTTTATGAAAACATTTTTCTGCAAAAGCTATAGATTCGGGAAAAATAATGAAGATCGTGCGAAGCGTCTATTAGAGAATGAATTGTGCTCGAAGATCACAAAAAGTGGCCTTTTTATTAATAAAAAAAAGGTCTAGGTCCTTCTCTAGATGGCATTTTTGAAAAAAGTAATCATTCAATTGAAATCAAATGCCCTTTTTTAGCAAGAAATAATATGATAAAGGACGCTATTGAAAGGAAACAAATCTCATATTTGGAAAAAATGATGATCAGGAATATCGATTGAAACAAAGTCAGAATTATTATTTTCAAGTTCAGGGACAATTAAATATAGCTGAAAGAGAAAAATGCTTTTGTCGTGTGAACTTTGAAGGACACTTTATTCATCGAAGTCAACATCGATGAAGAGTTTTTCGAAGGAAAATTCCATTAGAACTGTGTTTTACCTGTAATAATGGACCTAAGACATAGAGGCTCAAAAATAAGGATCCTCAATACAAACTAGATCTTCAGGATAAGAAAAATTGAAGAAAACAGAAGGCGATTTGAATTATATCATTATGAACCAAGCTGATTTTTTTTACTTATAACAAAGTACTATTCCTTAAAACTGTAGATATTTATGAAATGAGTTCATCAAAATTCTCAATGAAACTCTTTTATTTCGGATTAGATATTTCAAAATTCATTCCATTTAATTCATAAGGGTTTTTAACAATTCAAAAAATGAGGATAATGGTATATCAAAGCGTATTTGGATTCTCAATTCGATATCAAGTAATTATGGAAAGTAGAGTCTTTTTCAAGACCGAAAAAACAGTTCGTGTTTCACAACTCTGTTCTTATTATAAAGAAACCGTCTTTACAATCACAACCATAATCATAGGTGACCATTTGACAATCATTTCATTTCATCAAAATGTCGAAAATGCGGCTGCATATTCCGACACGCACTAGTAGAACTCGAGAACGAAACGAGATCATCCCAATGCGTTACAAATTCATTCTATCTGGGCTGAGGGCCTAATACGGTCTCGATATTTTTACTACGATAGTCGACGCCCACCCGCTCTTGCCCCTTCACGTTGCGACCCCTCTGCTTCCCAAGCAGTGTGGTGTCTCAAGATTTTGGGTTGGCAACGCTGCTTCAAAGAAACATTGAATGATTTGATTGTTACCAAAAGCCGAGCCAAAAGCAACCAATATATCAGCCTGGATGAAATTTGACCAAAAAGCATCTGGATTTTAATCAATCAAAGACAACATTACATAAACTTAATAGGTTACAAGTTCAAAACAGTTAATAAAAGGAAAATTCTTATTAATAAACAGAAAAATATAATAAGTTGAGTACGATTTTATGGTGAATGCAGAGAATATTTGCAACAAAATGTAAAATTCATTTATCTGGAGGAAACTTGGTTATTTGAAAATGCCAGCATTATTCAACAGTGGACTCTAGAAAGAAAACAAAATGTTTTTCAAGTATATTCAAGGGTAAAAGTAGAAGGAGCACTATTTTGAATGCTGGATATTTGGATTTTTACCTGGATGTTTTGTTTTGACAGTGGTGATCATGAGGATTATATAAATCTATGAAGAGAGAAACTAGTATAAAAGCATTTCAACAAAAAACAGAAAACTCGAGTACAATTAGTACCTATATTGTTCATACAAGTTTAATCAATCAGTCATGTAATGAACAGTTTCAATAAATAGTGACTTTAGAAAGTAATTTACACATCGGCTGATAAATTGGTTCCAATTTTGAAAGTTACAGTACAACTGTGATGTCAAAATTTTTCATATACTAAATGGATTCTTTGAATTTTATTTCTGTCTTATTATGATATGGCTCTTCCCCTCTTCCATTCACTAAGCTACACTATTTAAATTTATCAACCAGTTTTTTCTGTTTTATTCACCAGTTTAGACACCACAGTTAAAATGATCCATTAGTTATTTGATAAGAATTTTGCAAGCAGGTTGGTATCCAGTGTCCATCAGTAATGCAACAATTTTTGAAGAGCCTTTGGTGAAAAGGAATATGCATATTTTAATGATATTCAATGGGATCTTTCATGAGCGACTCTTAAATGAATAGATATCTCTTCATTGTATTTCCTTAAAATGAGATAGCATTTCACTATATTTTTACGTTATATAATATGAATTTCAATTTATGAAATCATGACTGTATGCGCCCCTTCGTAATAATCGTACTTTCGAAAATTCAGGATCTTTCGGATACAAAAATGATGAAAATAATTTAAACTGGTTATTTCTATGATGAACCGTAGCAATTTTTAGTGATATTTTTGTAACCAGAAATAAAGACACGACTAGACGTTCATAGCCTACTTCGATGTCAATAATTCCTGAATGGACTGTACAGTCCATTTTATCAGCCGATGTGTAAATTACTTTCTAAAGTCACTATTTATTGAAACTGTTCATGACATGAATGATTGATTAAACTTGTATGAAAAATATAGGTACTATTTGTACTCGAGTTTTCTGTTTTTTATTGAAATGCTTGTATACTAGTTTCTATTAAATTACATAAATTATTTTGCCCATAACAGCTTTAACTCACTCACTAAAAGCATTTTTGCATGAAATTATTTTTAATTTGTGAATTTTAAAATTTTATTGCATTCTATTATTATCTTCAAGGGGGTAAGAGATGAAGAAATTCTTGAAGTTACTCTTCTGAATATATTTTTCAATTAAATACTCAGTAAAAATTCTATAAAGCAATTGGAATTTATTAGATTTTTGGATTACTCATTGAAGAACAAAACACAGATATAACAATACTTAATTTCAATATAGAATATAAATAAGCTTTAGATGCAATGCCAAGACTTTGTTTAGCAATCCAATCATAAAATAATTCTCTCTTCATAGATTTATATAATCCTCATGATCACCACTGTCAAAACAAAACATCCAGGTAAAAATCCAAATATCCAGCATTCAAAATAGTGCTCCTTCTGCTTTTACCCTTGAATATAGAATAACATTCTGTTTTCTTTCTAGAGTCCACTGTTGAATAATGCTGGCATTTTCAAATAACCAAGTTTCCTCCAGATAAATGAATTTCACATTTTGTTGCAAATATTCTCTGCATTCATCATAAAATCGTACTCAACTTATTATATTTTTCTGTTTATTAATAAGAATTTTCCTTTTATTAACTGTTTTGAACTTGTAACCTATTAAGTTTATGTAATGTTGTCTTTGATTGATTAAAATCCAGATGCTTTTTGGTCAAATTTCATCCAGGCTGATATATTGGTTGCTTTTAGCTCGGCTTTTGGTAACAATCAAATCATTCAATGATTCTTTGAAGGTGAAATCGTATTGCACATGTTTTCTTCCACTAATAATCCAGGTTGTAATGACTTGCCTTCCTCTTTTTTCAAACAGTACTGTGAGAAATACTCAAATAAACTAATCAATGTGTGTTTGAAATTGATACAACTCTTAAGTTTCAAAATTTCTTCGATCAAAACCATAGACCTATAATAACATGGACTGGCCCTCACGTGGCTTCTACTCGCTTCGCTCTGCGGTCTATCGAAGAGAGAGAGTTGTTGTGAAGGATGGAAGTAGAAAGGCAGAACATGCGAATTTACTAAGGGAATAGCGCGTTTTTAATTTTTTTTTTTTTGGAAATATCGAGTTGTTCGCATTACTTGATTATTGAAATAGCTAAATGGCTATGGGAATAAAGCGTTTTTAATTTTTTTAATGAGAAATATTGAGTAATTCGAATGGAAATAGTAATGAAATAGCTTGATATGGATATGGGAATAACGCGCTTTTAATTTTAAATATTGAGTTATTTGGATGAGAATAGTATTGAAATAGTTAAATGAATCGCATTTAAGAATTGTATGATACAGATTTTCATGTTATCTAAAATTTCTTTCAGAAAAAGGAGAATTTTATTGAGTGCTACCTGAAAGAAAATATTTTTTAATTTCTATTCCAGAGTTTTCAGATAGTTCAGTATATCAATAATATTATAGATAATTAAATTCAAATTCGATATAATGTAACACTACAAGTGTAACTGAGCTTAAGGAAATTCAAAATTTGTGATAAGTAAAAACACAACAGAAAATTTATGAAATTTTAAAAATTTTATATATTTTATCTTCTGAAAAATAGGACCTAATATTTTTAAAAATAGACTGAGGAAATAGAATAGTGAGTGTTATTGGGAATGAAAGTGCCATATTTATCAAAGGACAAATTCAGCTTTACGTTCCAAAAGTATCTATACATCTTCTACTCTAACTGTTTAAAAAAGTACTGCAAATTTTATACATGGGTTTATTATATTACCTTTTATCATCAAATATGCAAGCACATATGGAAAAAAAACATATAATAAATATCAATATAATAAAATTATTATTAACATTTGACGAAGAGATTTGAATCAGGGCTTCGAAACTGGAATAACATGGTCAAAAATTCATAACTCCGTATCTATGAAGGGCAGGAATTTGCTGTATAGTATTCATTATTATTTTAGTAACACATGTTCTCAATTTCAAAATTGTATGGTTCCTTCCTTCAAAACTTTGGTTCCATATAGAGATTGACATAATAGTCCTCTGTTTTGAAGTGATTACTACATATTACGGTTGTGGCAGAAGGTTTTTCGTCTTTACTCCATATTTCCATCACCCATCCAATTTAATTTCTCGGAAACCTGTGAAAATATTCAATAAAATAAACGATAAATCCCTTCTTGTTTTTTTACCTATGAAATGTCACGTCCAACCCATTTTTGGATATACCAACATAATTATAAGCTACACACGAAGCAGAGATACTTTAAATTGTTTATTAGTATCAAAAAAAGCACCAGAACACCAACAAACACTCAGTTAATTGTTTAAAAATCAGTAATCACCACAAGAAAACACATACAATCAATTCAGAAAACCAATGTTATGCCTTTAAACTTTCATCCTTGTCACAATACACCGATATCAATGGTCTCTCTCTAACGCCCAGTCCATGTTATTATAGGTCTATGATCAAAACCAATAACACAAACAAACTGAAATATAACCTCCTGTCAATGACATTTCCAATGCCAACCCGAAATCTGCAATTCAAAATGTTACTGAATGAGCCAGTACCAACTAAATTTCGATTTTCCAAAGCCACCCGGGATGTCAATAATTCCTGAATGGACTGTAATTCAGTTTTTCGAGCTTTGGCGAGTCTTTCTCGCCCTCTCCCGGGGGTATTGTGTTTCGTTCCGAAATCGCTGGTGGACTTATCAGTTAGGCCATAGACAAATAAAGAGAAGACTGACGACTGCGAAGAGTCGTTTGAAATGTTGATGCTAGCGACCCGAGGGACAGGGTTAGGAACGAATGTATCGCTATTTCACACAAAAACATATTTCATCCTTATCTACTGTAAATGATGAAATGTTTTCGGCGTAAATTCCAACCTCTCTTTTGTGTTTCAGTTCTCTCCTGATTCTTATTTTCTTGCAGGTTCAAGTTTGTTAATAATAATAACAAACTTTATTTCAGAAGGTTCTCAAAGAACAAATGAAACAATGTCAAAAACTCTTTACATAAAAAAATCCTAAATTTTAGAGGGTTCCAGTTGAATTAAATGATCATATAGGTATGTATTTTTCGTATTTTTTTTAATTTTCCTCCGTTTGAATATTTGATGGCAACGCATTGAAGAATCTTAGGCATATATCTTCTAGTTTTTTCGTATAAGTATGATAATTATAAATACAAAGCACCTTTTGTCATAACTGATCAGCATTTTATTATATCATTATTCATATTGCATCCAAAATTGTCAGGGGTTCAACCACGAACAAGCACTGTTTTAGACCTCCAACTAGAATTTTTGAATGGGATAAAGCAATTGAAGCTGTTCTATCCAGCAAATATTAATATGAGTATGAAGTATGAGTAAAATATGTGGGGACAATTTTTTCAATACACCTAAAACAAGACTTTTACTTTCATTCCTGCCAGATTTTCCAAATTATGCACTGCTTTAAGATCAGAATAATTTAATTAATTATGTGCCGAGTACTAGTTTAACAGATTCAAGTTCAGATAGGATCAAAAATTACCAATCGAATACTGATACTGTTTCCCTTTTTGTGAAGAAAAGACCAGGCATTTTAAATCAAATTAATATCAAGAAAAAGAGTCATTTAACAAAGAGAATTTTTTTTATATTAGTACCTAAATGTCGAAGGGATCAGTTGTGTCGATTTAAGAAAAGGGAGCTATATTTTCACTTCATATTGTTCTATTGCTATCACCTTATATACTTTCAATAAAAGTCTCTTCAGGATCACCATCAATTTTTCACTTTGTTCCAGGTTTCAAAAGGCTTACGTTGGAGTTCTGCCAAAGAATTGAAGATTCCATTCAATCCTTCGATTTCCTGGATATTTGTCAGTAATCACAAAAATAATTATTTTATTGTCAATCTTCATAAATATATATATATATATATATATATATATATATATATATATATATATATATATATATATATATATATATATATATATATATATATATTTATCGTGAATTCCCTTAAAGATTCACGATATTTATAGTACGACTGTTATCTGGAGACAATATATATATATATATATATATATATATATATATATATATATATATATATATAGATCAATGAGATAAGGGTTTATCGACTCAATGTTTGGAGGTAAGTTCAATGTGTAAAAAAATATTTTAAATTGTTCATATATATATATATATATATATATGACTAACGTCGATATATATATATATATATATATATATATATATATATATATATATATATATATATACGCAGGGGTGGTCGTAGGACTATCGGGGAGTGACGCCCCCGCGTACCCGAGTCTCCACAGCTCACTGTGAGTTTGAAACAATTAGCTCCCATTACAAGAAGTAATAGAAAACAGGGCGGCGGAGAGCCTCAGGTCGGCTCTCCTCGGAACCGTCTGGATGTTCGACCTGTTGGGGACGGATGTGGAGCAAGCGGCGCACCACCCCGAGACGGCACCGCAAGGCCAAGCTACGTTACTCTGCAAAGAGTGAGCTCGGGAAACTTGAGTGAGCAAAATGCTCACTCCGTTACGAGTAGGAGACGAGATCGGCGCACACGCTGGACGTATGAAGAAAACTGTATTTTGATGCGTGCGCACTATATTGCCCTAGACCTGGTTGAACGGTCCACTAGAACATACAGACAGGCCTTGCTTGAGACCTGGGAAGAAATGTGTCCAAACAGACCTTCGTATGCTCAGTTATTGTCAAATAGAGTGAGATGGATGCTGAAGGGCGAAAAACTATCTCGTGCTGAAATGGAAAACATCAGAGTTAGCTGCTATCCACTTGAAACACCACAAGAACAGTGCTCTCAAGCAGAAGGAAATAATAGTCGTAGATCACTGCTGAGAGTAAGGCACAGCGGGCTTTTCGTGAGAAATGAACAGACTGAGACGATTAAACAACAATTTCTTCAGAATCTCATGAAATTTTCGGGTATAAATCCCGAGAGTAGACCGAAAATACCACGGCTGCAGCACTCAAAACAGGTTTTGGAGACGGTTAAATGTCTCAATTCAGTGCTTTCTGGACATCTGGAAAATGTTGACACACTCATTGGGCTGGTGGATATTGTGTATGCCGGAGCTGCTACAATCTGTGAAATGCATGGGGAGAGAGTAGGTGAACACAAAGCTAGAAGACTGGCTGATCCTCCTCCTTGGAAGAGACGTCTAGAAGAAAAAATTGTTTCATTGAGGAAGAAAATAGGAAAACTCCATACTTACCTGAAATCACCAAATCCATCAAGCAGGATCATCAAAGCTGCCAGAAAAACGGCTTCCGAGTTCAAGATCAAACGGAAGGACCCAAATTACCAAGAAAAAATCTCAGTGCTCTGCGATCATCTGAAACAAAAGATAAAAGCATTAGGCAGTCGCATACACCGGTACAATGAAAGAGTTAAAAGACACAAGAATAATAAGATGTTTTTTCAAAATCAGAAGAAATTTTTCAGAGACCTCGAGGAAAATAGTACCGGGAAAAGTAGCCAACTTCAACTTAAGTCAGCTGAAAAGTTTTGGAATGAAGTGTGGTCTAAGAAAACCACATACGACGAGAATATTCCTTGGATACAAGAAGCTACATCCAAAATCCCAGTAGTCAAAATGGATGAAATTTACATCACGGGATCTGATGTTGCAGACGTCTTGAGAGGATCCAATAACTGGGCAACCCCAGGTTGCGACAACCTGCACAATTATTGGTGGAAGCACTTCACCAATGTCCACGAAGCTCTGTCAATACTACTAAGAAGATCTTTATCAGATCCCAACCTAATTCCAAACTTCTTCACTCAGGGCCAAACATATTTAATTCCGAAGGGTGGAGATCCTGCAAACCCTCAAAATTACCGCCCAATTACATGTCTCCCTACAGTGTATAAAATATTGACAGCTATTATCACGAAACACGTAAACAAACACCTACGAACACACAATCTCATGGCTCCAGAACAGGGTGGTGGGCGAATTAAAACAAAAGGATCCAAGGAGCTCCTGTTTATTGACTACATAATCACTAAACAGGCACGTAAGAAACTGAGAAATATCTCAGTCGCGTGGGTAGACTATCACAAAGCGTTTGACTCGGTACCTCACTCCTGGCTGCTAAGGGTTCTCGAAATTCATGGCATCGATAAGGGAATCATCAATCTCTTGGACTTCCTAATGTGTACCTGGAGAACCTCCCTCTCTGTCCGTGTTGGAGATGAGATAAAAAAGTCGAACAATATCGAGATAAATCGAGGTGTTTTTCAGGGCGATACTCTCAGTGCTGTCTGGTTCTGTATGGCACTCAATCCTCTGAGCATGCTACTCAAGAACACAAAATACGGATACATCATTGACAAGCCTAGACAAATCCGAGTTAATCATAGTTTGTATATAGATGATCTCAAATTATATGGAGCCAACTCTGATCAGCTGAGAAGACTTCTAGAAATAGTCTCGCAGTTCAGTGACTCTATCGGTATGAGTTTTGGGATTGAAAAGTGTGCGACCCTGGACGTGATACGCGGAAAAATCCAAAACGAAAGGCTTGCAACGACGTTGATGAATCAGACAGTCATACCATCTTTGGGCGTAGGAGATTCATACAAGTATTTGGGAGTCCAGCAAGCTTTGGATATTCAGACATCGGAAATGAAGAAAATTTATAAGCAAAAATTGATCAAAAGAATAACAATCCTTCTGAAGTCGAAATTGAATGCTCGATCACTTTTTACTGCCATTAATATCTGGGCAATGCCCACAATAACATACTCATTTGGGATTTTGACTTGGTCGACAACGGAACTGAAGGAAATGGATAGAGCGATAAGATCCCTACTGACACAATCTGGAGTACACCATCCCCACTCATCGGTGATCCGCCTGTACCTGCCACGCCATCAAGGGGGCCGGGGCTTGCTCAGCTTGGAGGATGTCCACAAGGAAAATATAAAATCATTACGGAAGTATTTCCTTGAAAGAAACTCACCATTTTTCCGGGCAATCCGTGAAGCGGACCAACATCTGTCGGCTCTAAGACTCTCAGAACCAGACGTTCAATGTTCTGATCGATCAATGGAGCAGCTTATTGAAGAATGGAATGCTAAAGCATTACATGGAAGATATCCTGGATGCCTGAAAAAAGAGGAAGTTAATAGGGTGGAGTCATTGACTTACCTGAGAGCCGGATACTTGTATCCAGAAACCGAAGGTAGGCTCCTGGCAATACAGGATCAGGTAATGCCAACCAGGATGTACCAGAAACACATCGCTAAGCTGGACATTCCCTCCGACCGCTGTCGCAAATGTCTCCGGGCTCCTGAGACGATACAACATATAACATCTTCCTGTCCCATCTTGGCACCAAGAGAGTATCTTGAGAGACATAATTCCATGGCAAGAATCTACCATCAGAAGATAGCACTGAATTTGGGTTTGCTCCGGGATGAAACCCCAAACCATCTATATGCCCCGAAAACTCTGATGAAAAATGCGAGATATAAACTCTACTGGGACTCTGCATTAGTAACGGACAGAAATGTGATGCATAATAGACCCGACATCACACTTTTCGACAATCAAAGAAAAACGTGTATGTTGTTGGAGTTCACAATCCCGGCAGATGACAACATTACAAGAGCATACACTGAGAAAATTACGAAGTACGGTGATCTGGCATTTCAGCTAAAGGAGATGTATGACCTGAAAAAAAATTAGTATTCTTCCATTAGACCATTAATAATATCAACTAATGGAATGGTGGAAGCGCACTTACCTGAGAACACAAAACGATTGTGTCTGCAACCTGATGTTGTCTCTACCTCCCAGAAGCAGGTCATCTTAAGTACAACCCGAATTGTTAGGAAGTTTCTGCAAGGTTTCTGAGCATGGTGTTAACTTTGATGAATCATCCAGTTAATGTCAGATATCCCTTATTGGTGATAATTAAAAAAAAAAAAAAAAAAAAATATATATATATATATATATATATATATATATATATATATATATATATATATATATATATATATTGTTATGGATCGTATATTCATTCAAGTTGTTATTATGTTGTTGTTGATTTGATTTAAATTGATTCGATCCAATAACTAAATTTGATATATTTTTATGATTTTGCGCCGACTATATATATCTCAGGAGGGTTCATTCAAATTCAATTATATTTTTTTTTTTATTTAATTAATATTTTCAAAATTCACTAACTATAAAGAAATTCTTATCTAATAACTAAATTTATATTAATCTAATCTTATATTTACGTATTTAAAACTTCATCGACCTCATCAGTGTTCTATGTTATGGTATGGTATCGTCTTCTATGCTCCTAACCTCGAATGGATTATAACCTTAATTCGTATTAATTCAGTTGCATTGTTTTGAATCCATTTTCCATTTGATATTGCTTCAACTTGCTTGAATCCAGGGAAATTTCTTCTTGAAATTGATTAAATAATTTTCCACTTCTTCTCACAATGATTTTCAGGTACGTATTTAACAATTTCAATATCTTGCAAATTTTCGTAAATAAATTCTTTCGTTTATCAATTATTTCAGGTAAATTTCTTGAGTCAGGTGACGTGCTCTCAACAATGGTTTTTTACTGACTGACTAGCTGTCATTCGGCTGGGCTTTATATAGATTTTCAATTTTTTCTTGAAATCAAGATTGCCTTGGATGTCAAAAAATTTTCCAAATATGATGCTTTCGCAATTTTCTCTTTTGAGGTAAGTTTTCCTTCTTCAATCTTGATCTAGTTAATTTCTTCATTTTTTTCCGCATCTTTTGGTACCACATATGTTGCATTCGGTCGATTCGAAGTTACAAAATTTTCAAATATTCTATATACAATTTGGAAATTTTTCTAATATTCACTTTCTTTGGCCTAATATTCAAAGATTTCTATCTATAACTCCTAAAATCTACTACATATTTTTAAATTATACTATAATCTAAAGAAATATATACATTTTTGTATGTTTGAGACATTAATTACTTTAGAATCCCTGATTTATCATTCGATATCCTATCCCTATCCATTTTTTACAATTTTATTAGGAATTTCAGCTAATATTACATTTTTGAGATTGTATCTAGATGTAATTCACTAGATCACAAGCTATTTCATGAAAATTAACATAGGAAATATAAAATAAATGATTAATTTTTATCATTTTGAATGAAAATTGAATATTCAGTCTTTTGACTCTTTTAACATTATTTACATGATATATAAATGGTTCCTGATACTTGAGTTGAATATCTTTTGTTGATTTTATCAAATTGAACTTGAATTTTATTAATATTTTCATTTTGTTTCAGATCCTGAGATGTTTTGAATGAATATTGATATAGTACTTTAGAAATATTGGATTTATGCTACTTTTATAATGTGCAAGTGAATGGAATAAATGAATAAAGTTACTCTACTTTTCTTTAAAATTATTGGATCATATCAAGTTAAAATTTATTATCTATTTGATGAATTTGCTGTAGTTTCCGAAGGATAGAGTCTGGTAATGTATTCTCATTGATTTTATAAGTTGATAATACCATTCCATAACAATTCCCAAATTTAATATTTGATAATTTTTATTTTCAATATAAAATTTAAAATATTAAAATTTCTCCAAAATTTTGAAATTTGATTGAAATTTACATTAACTTTCATTCGTTGTCTGGATGAATTCATATAAATCATTAATATGAAAAATTCCTCTTATTCTTTCTGTTTCTAATTCTTTTAATACATAACTGTTCAAACCATTCTCATTATCTATTATATATGGTCCCTCGAATGGAGTTTTTAATTTCGCACAAATCTTATTCCGCTTGTCTGTTACCCTGTGGGATCGTACAATAACCAAATCTCCTTTTTTAAACTTCACATGTTTCCTTATTTTCTTATTCTCCATCCTTTTAATATATTTTTCACCTTTTTTAAGTAATTTTTCTCTCACTTCTTCCCTAATCTTTTCATAATTTGTCCTTTCTGGACTATTCCAATGTCTCTCTGGATTTTCTTGTTTCATTAAATATAATGGTGTTTCTTCTGTAACTGTATTAGGTATTGTGTTCAAAAAAAATTCCACTTTGTTTAATTTTATATCCCATTCATCATGTTCTCCATTAACGAGTACTCTTAGGAACTTAATAACTTCCTGTATGTATCTTTCTGCTGGATTTGCTTGAGGATGTCGGATGCTGATATAATTTAGTTTTATATTATTTTTGTTACAGTATTCCTGGAAACGTTTGTTTTGAAAATAAGTCGCATTGTCTAATATACAATTTTTTGGATGTCCTATGTCTTCTATAAATTGGTCAATTTTCTCTTTTATTGTGACCACTTTTGTGTTTTGACATGGATATAATTTAATATATTTTGAGAATATGTCTACAATTATTAAAATAAACTTATTTCCTCTTTCTGTAATTATTAGTTCTCCTATAAAATCAATAGCAATCATGTCCAATTTTTCTTCGGCATAAATATTTCTTGCTTGATTATAATTAATATAATTTTTGGTTTTATTTAGTTGACATATTTCACATTTTCTTGTTACGTCTTTGCTTAAACTATAATCTTTTTTTGTTATATAATTTTCACGGAAAATCATCCATATTTTTCTACTTCCTGAATGCCCATTTTCTTCATGCAATGTTCTCAAAATTTCTCTTGCCAATCCTCCACCAATTACATACAATTCCATTTCACCCAATTTTTTAATATAAATATCATCTACTTTTAAACACTTTTCTTTTTCTTCTGATGACATATTTTGTTGGTCTTCCATTATCTTTCGTTTTGAAAAAATCCCTTCTTCTTCTTTTAATATATTAGCACCTATTCGTACTTTTTTTCTTTCCTTTTCTCCCTTTTCTTCATTTCTTGTTAATGTATCTGCCACAATATTATCTTTTCCTTTTATGTACCTTATTTCAAAATCATATTCTTGCAATAGTAATGATCCCCTATATATTCTATTATTTAATATTTTACTTTTCATGATGTTCAATAATGATTGATGATCAGTTTCTATTATAAATTTTGATCCCAATAAATAAAATCTTAATTTTTTTACACAATAAATTATACTTGCAAATTCTAATTCTGTTATACTATATTTTTTTTCATAGTTTTTTGTTACTCTAGATATAAAACATATCGGTACTTCTATTCCATTCTGCTCTTGCAATAATACTCCTGCAAATTTGTTCAGTGAAGCATCTGTTCTCAATATAAAAGGTTTATTATATTCAGGATGATATACTCGCAAATTTTTTGAAAATTCTTCTTTTATTTTGAGCATTGCTTGTTCTTGTGCTTCAGTCCATTTCCATTTATTTCCTTTTTTAAGCAATTGTATTAATGGAATTTCTTTTTCACTTAAATCTGGCATAAGTTTTTTAAAATAATTCACTAATCCTAAGAATCCCCTTAATGATTTTAAATTTTCAGGTCTCTTATAATCCTGTATTATTTTAACTCTTTCCTCATCCATTGTTACACCTTCACTATCCAACTTGTATCCTAAGTATTTTACACTTTTTTGGAAAAATTGACATTTTTTTGAATTGATTTTCAAACCTGCACCATCTAATTCTTCTAATAATATTTTAATATGATTTAGATGACTCTTTTCATCCTTAGAAAATACCAAAATATCATCTATATAATGCAAAATGAAATCATCATATTTATTTAAAATAGAGTGAAGTGCTCTAACTAATGCTGAACATGAACTTTGCAGTCCAAATGGAACTACTTTGAAACGATATACTACTCCATCAATTATAAATCCAGTATAGTCTCTACTTTTTCTTTCCAATGGAATTAACCAAAAACTATGTTTCAAATCTACTTTAGAAAATATGTTTGATTCTGTTATTCTACCAAAAATTGCCTCTGTGCTCACTGGCATTTCATATTGCGGGATTGTATATTGATTTATATTCCTAGCATCTAAACACAGTCTCAATTCTCCATTACTTTTTTTAACAACAACTATTGGGTTTATATATCTTGAATTACATTTTTCAATTATTCCATTTTCCAACATTTTATTAATTTCTAATGATACCTCTTTTTTGTATTTATATGGAATTGGGTAGGTTTTTGATCGAAAGTTTTCTATTCCTCTTACGTCTATACTATGCACATAATTTTTAGCAGTTCTATTTTCGTTTGTAATGAGATCTTCATGTTGCATCATTAAATTTATAACTTCATTTTTTCATCTCAAATCACATACAATATCTTCCATTATTTCAAATTTTTGAACATTCATTATATTTTTGACCAAATTATCACCTTCATTTATCTCGTTTTCTATTCCATTAAGGTTATTTTTTTCAAATGTGATAATTTCTGCTCCTATTTGTACATGTCCATTTTTATAATCTATTATCATATTATTTCTATCTAATTCGTCAGTCCCCAGTATTGCATCATATTCCATATTTTCAAATATAAAAAATTGTATTTGATATTGAATTTCTTTGAAGATTATTTGTACTATTATTCCTTTCATGACTTCCCCCAACTTTTTATTGCTTGCACCTATTAAATTTGTTTTTGGTATTTTATAACAATATTGCTCCCATTTTAATTCTTGAATTATTTTATAATTAATTAATGAAATTTCTGATCCTGTATCTACTAATATTTGAATTGGTTTAGATTGTAATTTCGCTTTTAAAAAAATTAATCCTTTAATATCTTCATATTCAAAATTTCCCTTTAATTTGATAAATTCCCTCGGATGTTGATAAACAATAACATTTTTAATAGGTGCTTCATTTAAAAATTTTCTTCTTGTTCATGCATAATTTCCTGAGACTCGCTACTTCTGTTCATGTTATTCACTCTTCTGTTTTCCCCGCTTTGATAATTGTTTCTATTTTCCATTGATCTTCCATTTTGATTTTCTTGTCTCCAGGAATTCCTATTGTTTTGATTCTGTCCTCTATTATAATTTTGATTCTGATGATAATTATTTATATGTTGTTGATTTCTTTGATATGATCTATTAGAATTATAATTGTTCCCATTATTGATTTGTTGGTTTTGATTGCTGGCATATTGATTCAAATTTTGTCTTTGAAAATTTCTCCTGAGTCTGTATTCTTGACTCATGAGAAATTGACACAATTTATCCATTTCTTTGAAATCATATAATAATAAGACATCTTCTAATTCCTTATCGAAATGTTGAATGATCAAACTTACAATATATTCTTCAGTAAAATCAGCATCTAAGTACTGTGCTACACTGTATATTTGCATCGCATATCTGTGATAAGTTGTTCCCATATTTGGATTGAATTTTCCACTGAACAATTCATTTTTAATTACCTTCTGCTGAGATGGACCCCAGAAATATGACAAAAATTTTGTTTTGAAAGTTTCGAAATCGTTCAATTCAACATCCTTATTATTTATCCATAGCAGTGCTTCTTCAGTTAATTGACTCCTGATATATTCTTTAAATGTTATGAATGATGTGAAATATTTTTGTCTATTTTCTAAAAATTTCATGAAAGGCACTGGGTGTTGTTTTTTTATCTTTCCATTGAAATTCATTTTATTGTCTCCAAGATTAATAATTCCAGATGTATTCCAATGTTCATTACTAAGAATTTTTCTTAATTTTTCATTCTGCTCTTCAATTTTTTCATTTTGAATTTTGGCATTTTTATACATCTCAATTTTATTGTTTTCTAGTTGCTCTAGTTGTTTTTCCATATCATTCTGCATAATACTCAGGTTCCTTTCTATAATATTGTGAAATTCTGTCTTGATTCTATTTTCACTAATTTCTAAATTCTTTTTACATATTTTGCTTTTCTCTTGTAATTTTGAAGTAAATTCTTCTTCAACTTGATTTATTCTGGCATTAAACATATCATTGACTGCCATTAAACTATTCACAAGTTTTTTATCCATTTCAGTTATATTATCTGTCAATTCTTCTTTAAATTCTTTAAAATTTTCATCCAATATTTTCGACTGATCTTCCAAATTTTTCAATTGATCTTCCAATTTTTTTGAACGATCTTCAAATTTTTTACTCAAATTTTCTTCTAAATTTTTCGAACGATCGTCTAATTTTTTACTCATATTTTCTTCTAAATTTTTCGAACGATCTTCTAATTTTTTACTCATATTTTCTTCTAAATTTTTAATTGCAGTCATTATATCCAAGAAATTCAGTTCTTTTCTATTTTCTTCATTTATTTCCATATTTCCTCTTGCATTTTCTTCTTCATCCCCCTTTTCTCCAATTTTCGTTTTACTTCTTGTTTCCATTTTTTATTGAATAATCAATGATATGATTCCAACAATTATGTATTAATTTGAAATTTTTTTAAAATAATGCTGTAATTGAATTAATATAATAATGCTGTAATTGAATTAATATAATAATGCTGTAATTGAATTAATATAAGAATGCTGTAATTGAATTAATATAAGCCACGCGTTGGGCGACAATTGTTATGGATCGTATATTCATTCAAGTTGTTATTATGTTGTTGTTGATTTGATTTAAATTGATTCGATCCAATAACTAAATTTGATATATTTTTATGATTTTGCGCCGACTCTATATATCTCAGGAGGGTTCATTCAAATTCAATTATATATTTTTTAATTTAATTAATATTTTCAAAATTCACTAACTATAAAGAAATTCTTATCTAATAACTAAATTTATATTAATCTAATCTTATATTTACGTATTTAAAACTTCATCGACCTCATCAGTGTTCTATGTTATGGTATGGTATCGTCTTCTATGCTCCTAACCTCGAATGGATTATAACCTTAATTCGTATTAATTCAGTTGCATTGTTTTGAATCCATTTTCCATTTGATATTGCTTCAACTTGCTTGAATCCAGGGAAATTTCTTCTTGAAATTGATTAAATAATTTTCCACTTCTTCTCACAATGATTTTCAGGTACGTATTTAACAATTTTAATATCTTGCAAATTTTCGTAAATAAATTCTTTCGTTTATCAATTATTTCAGGTAAATTTCTTGAGTCAGGTGACGTGCTCTCAACAATGGTTTTTTACTGACTGACTAGCTGTCATTCGGCTGGGCTTTATATAGATTTTCAATTTTTTCTTGAAATCAAGATTGCCTTGGATGTCAAAAAATTTTCCAAATATGATGCTTTCGCAATTTTCTCTTTTGAGGTAAGTTTTCCTTCTTCAATCTTGATCTAGTTAATTTCTTCATTTTTTTCCGCATCTTTTGGTACCACATATGTTGCATTCGGTCGATTCGAAGTTACAAAATTTTCAAATATTCTATATACAATTTGGAAATTTTTCTAATATTCACTTTCTTTGGCCTAATATTCAAAGATTTCTATCTATAACTCCTAAAATCTACTACATATTTTTAAATTATACTATAATCTAAAGAAATATATACATTTTTGTATGTTTGAGACATTAATTACTTTAGAATCCCTGATTTATCATTCGATATCCTATCCCTATCCATTTTTTACAATTTTATTAGGAATTTCAGCTAATATTACATTTTTGAGATTGTATCTAGATGTAATTCACTAGATCACAAGCTATTTCATGAAAATTAACATAGGAAATATAAAATAAATGATTATTTTTTATCATTTTGAATGAAAATTGAATATTCAGTCTTTTGACTCTTTTAACATTATTTACATGATATATAAATGGTTCCTGATACTTGAGTTGAATATCTTTTGTTGATTTTATCAAATTGAACTTGAATTTTATTAATATTTTCATTTTGTTTCAGATCCTGAGATGTTTTGAATGAATATTGATATAGTACTTTAGAAATATTGGATTTATGCTACTTTTATAATGTGCAAGTGAATGGAATAAATGAATAAAGTTACTCTACTTTTCTTTAAAATTATTGGATCATATCAAGTTAAAATTTATTATCTATTTGATGAATTTGCTGTAGTTTCCGAAGGATAGAGTCTGGTAATGTATTCTCATTGATTTTATAAGTTGATAATACCATTCCATAACAATATATATATATATATATATATATATATATATATATATATATATATATATATATATATATATATATATATATATATATATTGTTATGGAATGGTATTATCAACTTAGTCAGTCAAAATAATGAGATCTGATATTTGAAATGGAACAATTAAAAATATCCAAGTGAGAACTTACAGCATTACAGGCATCACACAAATTATAAAGAGGTGAATACTTCAATGTATTCGTACGAGGTGTCGGCATATAAAATGTATTTCTAACTCTAGAGGATGGTCTTGGAATAGCAAAATTTAGTTTTTCGAGAATGCTAGAATCTTTAATGACTCCGCTTATTAGTTTGTGAGCAAATATAATTGAATGACATTCTCGTCGACTTTTCAAACTATTCATGCAGTGTCTGCTCAAAAGCAGGTTCTGTGGAAAACCGATAGGCGGGTAGACACCATCTGCTCTATATGAAAACAGTTTTAGACAACGCCGCTGCACAGACTCAACTCTCTCAATATGGACCTGATAGCAAGGAGACCAAATTATAGACGCGTATTCTAATTTTGATCTGACATATGCGTAATAAAGGGTCCTTAAAGTGACTATGTCAGAGAAATCGCGAGAGATTCGCGCTATGAGCCCGTACATTCCATTCGCAGCAGACAAGGTAGCATCAATGTGTGGCACAAACGAAAGTTTCGAGTCAAAATTCACTCCTAAATCAGTTAACACTGATGGACGCTGGAGAACTTTGGACGCTATTGTGTAATCAAAAAGAATAGTATTTTTATTTTGCGTAAATGACATAACATTACACTTCTCAGCGTTCAAAGGTAACCCGTTTCTCCTACACCACTCTTCAACGCGCTGCAAATTAGAGGCGAGTCGCAAGCAGTCTGATACATTGCTTACCTCCAGGTATATTTTAAAATCATCAGCATATAACAAACAGTCGACATCAACTACCTCCGCCAAATCATTAATAAATATTATGAAGAGGAGTGGCCCAAGGTTACTTCCTTGAGGCACTCCAGAAGTACTAGAGAATACTGTAGACCTGACTCCCCTGAACTCAACATATTGCTGCCTATTGGATAAGTAAGACCTGAAAAGACCAATGAGAGCCGAGGAAAGTCCAAATTGGGACAACTTCCTCAGCAATATTCCATGGTCAAGCAGATCAAAAGCCTTTGAAAAATCAGTATATAATACATCAACTTGGGACTTTCTCTCAATGACTTCGGAAATATACTGGGTTACGTTGAAGAGGTTGGTAACTGTCGAACGACCTTTAACAAAACCATGTTGAAATGGAGTTATTCGATTGCAGACATGGAAGTATAATCTATTATAAAGGATAACTTCAAAGATCTTACTGCAATTACAGATTATCGATATTGGTCGGAAATTGGAAATATCAAATTTATTTCCCTTCTTATAAATTGGACGTACTTTCGAAAGCTTCCAGCAATCAGGAATCGTGCCAGTTCTCAAACAAATATTAAACAAAATAGTGAGTGGAGAAGCTAAAACATATGCACAATCTCTAAAAATTAATGATGGAATACTATCAGGACCCATAGTCATTGTGGGTTTCATCCTCTTCAACGCCATGAGGACTTCACTCTCTTGGAAACAATTAATATTAAGATTAATTTCATTAGCATTATCAGCCACTTCAATGCCAGCTGTACTGGTAGAGTATGATTTCGCGAAAAAATCGGCAAAGCTATTCAGAATGTCTAATGGATTATTGAGTAACTGCCCACCATAAAACATTTGATTAGAAACAAGAGTTGAACCTTTTTTGTTATTTATGAATGACCAGAATTTTTTAGGGTTTTCTTTAATATTTTGTTCAGCCTTTTTCACAAAACTTTTGTAGGCCTTATCAACATCCGATTTGACTTTCGCTCTCAAACGGATAAATTCCTCTCGGGCAATGGCATTGTTGTTCTTTTTAAATGAGTTCCGATACTTATCCTTCAAACGAATCAACCGAATGATCTCTCTACTGAACCAGGGAGGATATCTGCGCTTTTTCTCGTGAGTTCGAAGAGGCACACTACGATCGAAAACACTATGAATTTTGTCATTAAAAAAAGCACAAGCTTCCTCGGCACTGTCAATGATCCCCAGAGGGCTCCAGTCTATACCTCCAATAAGATCATACATAAGGAAAAAATTAGCTTCACTGAAATTATATTGATGTTCATAAGAGGTGACAAAATTAGTTTTCAAATTATGGGTAATATTAGGCGAACAAGTCACACCCAAAGCGGGATGATGCTTATCCTCAACCACCAACGGATCAAGAGATCTCTCAACAAGGCACTTACCACCACTAAAAATAACCAAATCCAGTACTCTACAATACTCATTGAAAACAAAGTTATGTTGTGATAAACTGCCGGTCTCCAAAAATTCCCGAAGAAGAATTTCAGGTGTGCTACGTTGCAAAGTACTGTTATTGATATCGGAAGCACATAAAGGAATGTTGAAGTCACCAACAATGAGAAAATTCACATCGTAAGTTAAACGTATGGTCTCAAGAATTCCGAAGAGTGAACGAAATCGGTCAATGGTCAAAGAAGGTGGCAAGTAAACGTTCATCACATATAGAGAGGTCGAGTCCGTGACAATTTTGATCATGATTATATCAAACACTGAGAGACCGCAAGAAAAAAACTGACTCAAATCTATCTCCATCGATTCAAATGTCTTATCAACCGCAATGAGAACTCCACCACCTCTAGAGCAATTACATGCGATAAAATTTCTGTCAGAACGATATACCTCATAATGGCTAGGAAATAACTCATCATTCTTGATTGTGTTGTCCAACCAAGTTTCTGTTAAAGCTACTATTGGATATTGATTGATAGATATGGTATTGAAAAACTGTGATGTCTTAGATCTCAAGCCTCGGGTGTTCTGGTAATATAAGTTTAGAGTTTTACTAGCGCTGTATTTAATATTTGAGGCACAGCCAAAAGAGTTACAATTAGTGGAGTCACCCGAATGCTATGCTGGACCCAATAAATCATCCCTAAACTTTTTCAAAACCGCTTTATATGAGGTACATTTTTCTCTTTCCCAAACTGCATGACTTACTGAAACTACTGATTCAGATGCGCTGACCAACTTGACACAGTTAGTACATTTACGCTCTGAAGATTTACAATCTTTGAGTTCATGCTTATGGGCACAAAGTGGACAAGTTACATCTTTTTTACATCCCTTTGAAGAATGGTGATATCCGTTACAGTTATAACAGCGAAGTATATCTATAGCGTCAAAAATGCGACAACTATCATAACCGACAAACAAATTACCTGCTTTCATTAATTTATCATAGCAAATTCTATCAACTTGAATAACAGCCTGATAAATGTTAGGACTTTTTTTTAGTGGGAAAAATTTTGACAATCTTACAAGTATATGATCCACAAAAAGTTTCCGGATTACATTTGAGAACTAAATCGAGTAAAACATCACCAGAATATTCCTCTGACAGCCCCACCACTCGAAGCCGTGGTTCCACTCCAGCAAATTCTCTGATTTTGTACGAGTTCGCCATTTTTTCTTCCACCAGTTTCTTCAGCTTATCATTTTCTTCCCCAGATCTGCAGCCCACAAGGATTCCACCATCCCTCAAATGCTTCACTCTCGTCAAGTGGAAATCATGTTCAGCAGGATTAATATTTCGCATCAAGTCCGATTTAGTTTGTGATACAGCTTGATTTTCATTCCTTGGCCTAATGACAACCGCAGGCTTAGTCTTATTCTTGACAATATCAGCATACGGAGTTGGTTTTACTTGAACAATAGGCTCCTGGAGCCTCCTCACGAAGTTGGTTTTTAACGAAGATATATGATCTTCAATTTTGCATAATGCAGCATCGACTTTCGTTTCTAAGAAGTTACCGATTTCAGATTGTCTGATAGAAACGCACGATTTCGCACAATCTTTACACCTCCAGAATAAACCAGGAACAGCATTTATTGCGGCTAGTATATCTAGCGTCTTGGATACACATGCGGCATGAATACAGTTTTTGCATGATTCACAAGTTATCACCGATTTCGATCGGCCGATAGCAGTCAAACATTCGATACAATTAACCATTTTTAATCATAATAAAAGCGAATTAATTAATTGAAAAGGAAAAGACAGTCCTTATATATCCACCGATCACTACAGTTACAACTCCGATAAACTCTAATTCAATAAATCTCGCAAATAAACACCTCGAAAATTAAGTAGTCCACTCTCTCATATGTCACACAAATAATATATGCCTAATGTTGACTTCCAGGACCGAAATGATAGTTCCAAGACAGTCTTGGAACTGATATATGACTAATGCTGACTTCCAGTACCCTAATATATTGCATAGTTCCAGGACGTTTATCACGTTGATATCCTCTCTATTGTGTTCTCATGAAATCTATTCATTCGATTTCGACTGTCTCGCATATCAGAAATATCTTTGCACAAGGAATGAAAATGGTTTTCTCAATGAAATTATATTCTTCTCGGAATCGGAATGATATTCGGTTCTAAATGTGCCATTGCCCCAAATATTTCTTGATATATCAGTGGAAAGTAGAACTTTCTGCTTTATATGGGAAATTAACTATTTCTTCGCAATACTTATTCAGAATTCTGTAACTTTACTGTATGAATCATCTACAAGCATAGAAAATAAGGAGAAACTTGGGGGTTATAAATGAACATAATAATTATTCTTCAATTCTTCACGTAGAAGTTCACCATATGTATGAATGACATGATGTAATATAAGATATAAATATGTAGAACGCAGTTCATTGGGATATCAGGTGATATTTCTGAAATATATATCTCTTTAATGTTGAGTTTCGGGACATTAATTTTCGGTTGAAATTTTTATCATCTCGCATTATACAATAAATATATTTACTTTATTCGTTCTTTTCTTTATGAAAAATGTAGGTCAGGAATTTGTGCAAATAATATGTGGATATTCCTTTCTATTGCTCTATTGCTTATAGGATGCAGATGTACTCGCATCTGAAAAAAGTAATGTATGCAGGGTCTCCCACTGGAAATTCCTATAAGCAGTTTATGGATAAACGATAAGGTTCGACTCACTGATGACGAATCCGTCCTCAAATTTAATTCTTACCGTTCAGCCGTATACACGATAACTTTCTAACGAAAGGACTTGGAAACTTGAAATTTTCAGAGTAGGTTTAGATCTCAAATGATTAGGGTTTCCGTAAATATTGACGTTCGAAATTTTAATTTCTTGTTGATGTCGGAACTGCAGTTTCCATCGCGATAAAGATTTTCAATTGGATGTAAAATGACAATTAAATGCTTCGTGCAAAATTTAATGCTGACGATCACCTAATCAACACCATAAAAAATTAGAAAAGAATAAAGAATTGTATAGTTATAAACAGTTCTCTTATCTCCAAGGGTGCAACCGGCACATGAATGAATGAGCGCTCAAAAGCTTCTGACTTCCCGTCAGTGCTTTTCAAAATATCTAGAAATGTTTATTAGTTTCCGGAAATGGTTTCAAATTTCTTATATCAAATGGAACAGCCTGTATTTTATAGAATTTTCAAATTCCACATTCATTTCATCTAACATTCCATAACGTCATCTCGATATGCTTTCGAATTATTCACTGTATCTGGGCGCTCGTTTACTGAACAGATCGGCACAATGTCTGTATTTTTCGAATCTTGCGCCTGGAATGGTCTCAAACGATAGTGTTCGACACACTGATGACGAATCCGTCTTCAAATTCGATTCTGTCCGTCAGTCCGCAAACGCGATATCTGCCGAACGATAAAAGCTAAAAACTCAAAATTTTCATAGTAGGTTCGGATCTCAAATGCTACGGTTGAGTTCGTTGAGGGGCGAAATCAGACCAGGGGTTCCGTGAATATAACAGTTGAAAATTTGGTTTTTATATTTATTTCGAAACAGCAGGTTCGATTAAGATGAGACTTTTCATTTGGAAGGAGAAGAACAATTAGAAGCTACGTGCAAAATGTCATATTAATCGCTCGATCAGAACCATAGAAAAGTGAACTATATCGAAAAAATTGCATAATATTTCTGTGACCATACAATCGATGGAATTGAGATAATGGAGTATTCATATGAAATACTAATTGCGAGCTCAGTGCAAATTTCAGACTAATCACATCATCAGAACCATAGGAAATGGACCATCGAATATTGAAGAAGAATATTGGAAAATGAACAACCAATATTTCCATGATTATAGATCCGATCCAATTGAGATTTTGCTTTTAATAATAATAATATTTATTTGCTCCATCAGATATGTTACATGGGAAACCAGGATACTAATATATAACATGAGTTAAATGTACACAACAAACACTAATACAAGTTTTACTAACAATATAAATAAACATTTAAAAATTACGATCAAGAATTCTCGAACATAATAAAAACGAATATTTCAAAAAAATTCTCAACGAATGCAAGAATTCTCTCCCTCTTAGATCTTTCAGACAATCTGGTAACCTATTGTATATCTTGGCACACATATAATTTGTACTTGATTGGGTTCTTGTGAGACGATTATGTTGAATCAGTAGATGGTCCCTGTGTCTCGTTTCAACAATGAAAACTTCTCAGAGTTTTGAAGTCTGAATCATATTTTATACATGCGAGGAAGTAAGCAGGCGACAGTTCAGTATCCGCTCCTGTCTAAACAAATGTCTGCAACTTGTTCTGGTGATTCGCGCATAGGCTATTGACAGGGCAACATATTTGGGTTTTGTGGAGATTGAAACCGGATATTTTTCCTTGATTGTGCCGTTGTGATCTGTTTTTCTTTCCGGTGAGTTATTTACCTTCCTTTATATAGTGCTGAGCTCTATTTTGCTACGATCCTAGGGGTCGTATTTTCCTTATAACCTCTTCTCTTTTTTTCTGCTTTTTTTTTTTTTTTTTTTTTTTTTTCAGTAGTTTTAAGATAAGCTCGTTATACTAATCTCTTTTTTTTTCGCAAACATGGATGAAACGGATCCCGAGGCTTGGCCTCGGGTTCTGTCTGTATTATCCCCCAGGGCTAACCTGGCCTTTTCTCAGCTGAATAAAGAAATCTGGAATTCCATTAATGTTAGTTTGTTAAAGGAAGAATTAACAACTGTCAGGGTTGAAGCCCTTCGACGTGACAAATCCGATCTAGTTAACAAAATAGACGAAGTTCTTAATAAAATAAGTGAAGGTACCTCAAAAATTCGCAAAACTCACTGCTTCTACTCTTGTAAGGACAAAGGTCCTTTCGAGGTAGTGATCGAAAGTTCTAGTAATGAAATCAAAGATTTAAATCCTCTTAATATAGGGAAAATCATCTACAATAATTCTAATTACAGTGACTTCAATATTCTCAATATAAATCGTAAAGGCCTGAGAAGGGTCGGAGTTAGATTTGCTTCCGCTGATCAAGCTAACAACTTCGTTAAATACAATGATTTTAACCCAACAGTTTTTGAGGTTTACATTCCTGGGAGGTTTGTCACTGTGATGGGAATTGTTCGGGATGTGGGACAAGATATTTCTGATGAAGAAATTATCTCAATGGGTAAGGGTGTAAATCCAGGTGTTCAAGTTATAAGGGTGAGACGGTTTAATAGAAGAAAGACTACAGAAAATGGTATCAGTTACGTAAAAACTAATACTTGTGTTATTACTTTTGAGGGTACCACTCTACCCAAATTCTTCGAACTA
This sequence comes from Harmonia axyridis, assembly GCF_914767665.1. Lineage (NCBI taxonomy): Eukaryota > Metazoa > Arthropoda > Insecta > Coleoptera > Coccinellidae > Harmonia > Harmonia axyridis. The sequence goes on from NC_059503.1 coordinate 42,405,010, forward strand.
TACTCAATCAGGTTGCCTGTAGAACTTTATATCCCTCCAGTAGTACAGTGTAACAAATGCTGGCGTTACGGGCATGTGAGAAATTTATGTAGGGGTAAATTTAGATGTTCTAAATGTGGTTCTCATCACGATGATGAGAAACCATGCGATTCTGAACCTAAATGCATTTTTTGTCAACAGGGTCATTTAGCTTCCGATAGAAAATGCCCGGAATACTTGCGTCAAACTAAAATGAGAGAAATTATGGCGTTACATAATGTGTCATTATATGAAGCAGATAAAGCTTGTAAGAGACAGGTTGCCCCCTCCCCTTCCGATTTTCCTTCTTTTCATAAGAAATCCTTTGAAAGGAGTCCGGATTCCTCCGGGCGAGTCGACCTCTCCTACGCCAATATTGCTGCTCGTCCCAAATCCCCTTCAGTTCAGAACTCTCAACTCAATAATCCCAGACAACGTCCCAAGAGGAAAGCTGCGTCTCAGCTAGGATATGATAAGGAGGCTCATAATGCTTGCTTATTCGATCAAAGACCTTCTTTTGCTTCTGATTGTATTTCTTCCTCCCATCAGGAGGCTGGCCCTAGCAAATTCTCCTCATCCTCCCCAATCAAATCAAAAGGTTTTTCTCATCTTCAATCCTTTTCTCAGGCTAGTTCATACGACTACAGCCAGAACGAACAGTTTACATTAGAAGATAACTCGATTTACCCTAGACAAATAATCACATATAACGAGGACTACCTGCAATACGGTGCGTCCTCGTTGTCTTAAGTTGATTTATACATATTTTAGTGTTTTTTTTTTATTTACTTATAGACCTTTTCCGGTTCAATTTTCCTTTTTTTGTTTTTTCTTTAAGTTTACATTTAGATTTTTTTTTCATAATCCCTTTAATGGAAATTAAAGTTCTTCAGTGGAACATTAGATCTTTCGTATCGAACTTTAATGATCTGAAGATCCTTATTAAGGAATTGAATCCGGATATAATAGCTTTAAGTGAGACCTTTTTGCGCTCATACATAGATGTTTCCTTGTCCGGTTATTCTCTGTTGAGACAGGACAGAGCTGACGGCTATTGGCCTGCATATATCGCGGAAATCTGGGGTACTTGGGATGACGAATACTTCAATATAGGTTTAACGAAGGGTAAGATCTACGCAGCTTTCGTCAGACCAAGTAAATACCGTGCAAAACCTTGGTTCCGCAATAGATCGACTTCAAGGAAGTCAATAACTTCTTTAACGCGCTTGAGATCGGGTCACTGCTCAATCCCAGATCATTTGGCCAGAATTGGTGTGGTTGATTCCCCTTTATGCAGCTGTGGGGAGGTGGGAAACATGATGCACCTGTTTCTTTCCTGCGATGGAAACAGATATAACGTGGAAATATTATATGAGGGGTTATCCTCACTTGGTCTTAGTTTGCCCATTAACATCTATGAGGCTATCTTCTCCCATAGAGAAGAGATAACGAGCTTATTATTGGAATTTCTTAGATGCTCGAATTTGCATGTATAGCTTGTAGATTTTGGAGTCATATAGTACGTTAACAGTTCAGCATTATGATATCCTTTGTCCTTTCAGATTTTTCCTAGTGTTTGTGTTTCATCCTGTGTTCTCCACGGGGTTAAGCTACAAGTCAGCCTATTTGTCAAGTTGAACAATCTAAACGTTTACAATAATCCGTATTCAAAGTCTCAGTCCGGTATAGATTAGTTCTAGACTCCTACAGCCCTGGGAACCGGATTGACAATTCACCGTCCACAAAGAGATTGGAAGCATAGCCTGCGGGCTGTTCCATGGTGCTAAGTATCCTTAGTTTGGGGGCTGCTAACGAGGAAGCTATAGCATTGAGATAAAGAAGAAGAAGAAGAAGAACTTGTTCTGGTCGAGATCCACACAAAGCGCGCAGAGCCTTGAAAAGCCTTAAAAATAGAATGATCATTTTAAGCTTTGAGCAAAAATTTTGATGCCGATAGCATAATCGGAACTATCGAAAATTAAAGAAGAATATAGAGAAAAAATTACCCAAAATTTTCGTGACCATAAGCTGCGATTTTGTATGTTGATGTGAAGCTTCGTGCAAATATCATTTTTTAAGTGGTTATTGAAAAGATATTCGATTTCAAATTTAATCAGGTTTGAACAAATAAAACGAAAATTAAAATAAGAATATGAAAATGAAATTGGAAAATAAGACACACTTGCGTGCTATAGTTTTTTGATACCTGCTTTAAAATATGGTCACAGAGATTTTAATTCAAGGACGAACATCATATTTCATACTTCATTCACTCCCAGCTCACAGTTATCTCTGAATATTTCGATAATGGAACAGTTAGGCATAGGGAACTTTCGAAAGACTTCATTTATTTTTTCCTCAAGAATTGACTTAAGAGTGAAAGCATATTATACTGTTTTCGTTTGAACACTCAGCGAAGTATTTATTCGATATTATCGAAAATGCATTATAATTAATAAATCATTTATTGGCCATATGGATAAATTAATATTTATCTAATGGAAATAAAGAATTTATTTAAATTTACTCCAATAATCATTTAAGATCACATTCTATTTATTTACGAATACTTTTATTCAGTAATGCTGAATATTCGAATGGAATAAACATAGTTGAGGTTAATATATCATTGACAGTGAGTAATAATTAATAAATATTATTCATTATGAATTATGTATCCATATTGGAAAAAAATAATATTTCAATTCAGTAATGGTTAACGTACTTGTTAGATAGTTATTTGGGCTGTTTCTATCATCAGATTGTTGTGACCCGTTTATGTGAAAAGAGAGGGATTAGCATCGTCCATATCATGAAGAAAAAACTGACGTGGTGTAAACATTGATTTACAACCTCTTTGATATTGCCGCTAATTGGAGAATTCGCTATATGTATTAAAGACATCTGGTTGCAGTCCCGAAATTCAACATTAGAAAGATGTACATTTATCCCAATCATTTCTATATGGAGTGGACTCCGTGGATCGCAGCGCAGCGTAACAGCCGTGTAGCATTCACCCGAGCCTTTTCAAGCCGGTCTTCAATATTTTCGATATTCAGCTTGAATTTTATATAGTTCTAAAGCCCCGTTACACACGAAATTTTGAACGAAGATCAAAATTGATGGTCTATATACAGGGTGTTTCAAGTTCGACTGCCTATTAGATGTTTCTGGAGAACGGGGCCTAGTATTTGAAATCTGAAAATTCGGAATATGACATTGTTTATGATGCCCTATTCAGCTGAAATAGAAGGGCTCCGGCACTTCCGGTTGTACAAGTAAATTTTTTTTCAAATAAAACTTTTTTTTTCATTTTATGTTTTAGACAATGTCAAGATTCTCATTCTGAATTACTCCTTCCTAAAATTATTTTCAAAATATCAAGAAAACACCACAAAAAAGAGACACTTTTTTTGAAGTACCAGTGCTTCACCAAAAAATAGTTCTGGAGGAAATGAGCGGGTACCCTTCCAGAAAAAATATCACCCTCTAGATTTGCATACAAAATAAGCATATCACAAGATGAAAACTTTAAACTGGAATATCTATACCAATTCAAGTTAAATATCTTGTGGAGGAAAGGTGCTATGAGAAAAAGCTTGAACTTTAACACCGGTATTTCAAAAAAAAAGCGTTTGCGGACTTATGTTATAGGACTTTTTTTCCTAAAATGATCCGAGAAATCTGTCATTTCCATCTGTACCTCCAATTTAGGAACACCGTTTAGATATAATCAATTCAAAATTGATATGTGCACAAAAAAACTGCAATTTGAACGAAACATAATAAATTATAACACAGACCAGACAATTTTCCGATGCGAATTACTCAGTTCAGTTCTTTGATAACTTCAGTATTGAAATTTTGTGGCGAAAATAATAAAAAAAACCGAAAACAACGGGTAAATGTATACCGATGACGGATGCAAAAATCATAGATGGAAAAAAGCGGCAATGCCGAAAAAGCGGTTAGATAAAGAAAAATAATAAACCTCGGACAAAGACTCATCTTGAAAGCGATAAGAAACTCATAAACCGTAAAGGGGTCCGATTTTTTACTGACGTATCAATATCAAAGGAAACTAAAATGTTTAATATTGGTTCATCTTATGGAGAAATTTTGGTTCTTCGTATTTGCGAGATTTCTGGAAATTTATATTTTGAAAATCTTGGTGGGATATTTACCCCCAGTACGCCCACCTATTTCTACGCACTTGAATTTTCCTCGCAAATATGCCTGCGGTTTCGAAATTAACAAAATACAAAATTTTGAACGGCCATATTTACGGAACCCCTATTCAGATTCTGTTTATTATTAACGAACTCAACTGCGGCATTCGAGATCCGAACCTTCCCTGCAAATTTCGAGTATATAAGTTCGAAAGTTATCGTGTATTGTAGTGAGTCGAACATAATTGTTTGAGACTATTCACTGCTAAAAACTCGAAAAGTGACATTGTGACGAAATAATAAAGCGATTAACCTTGAGAACGAGCGTTCAAAAATGAATGGGATGGAATTGGCTCCTTTTCACAAGTACAAATTCCTGAAATCCATCCATAAAAATAAATGGATTACATATCTGAATAGAAGGAAGGAAGAAGATATGTTACGTTAATTGAATATTTCGCGGTAAACTGAAGTCTCTAAAATCTTCATTAAATGTGTAGGTATATTCATTCTGATTGCGTATTTTTACGCAAAGTAAGACAATTCAGAGGCGATGGAAAAACTGATAGATATGAAACAACTACATAGTTTTTACAGTTTTCCCTAAAATTTTCCAGAAGACGGTGAAGTTTTTGACATAAGTAATCATTAAGATTTATATGAATCCTGGCAGAGAGTCAAGATCATAAAAATATTTCCTACAAAAATATTGAATTCGTGGAGTTCGTTTATACCCAATATAAAAAATCCAAGAAGATTGTGACGAAATAATAAAGCGATAAACCTTGGGAACGAGCGCTCAAAAATGAATGGGTTGGAGATAGCTCCTTTTCATAAGTACAAGTTCCTGAAATTAGTGTCCCTCATCCATTAATGGATTACAGATCTGAATAGAAGGAAGGAAAATGATATTTTAAGTAGTAATTGAATATTTCGCGGGAAACTGAAGTCTCCAAAAACACCATTAAATACATGTATATTCATTTTGATCGCGTATTTTTACGCGAAGTAAGATAATTCGAATGCGATCGAAAAACTGATATATATGAAACAACTACATAGTTTTTAGAGTTTTTTCTATATTTTTCCAGAAGACTGTGAAGTTTTTGACATAAGTAATCATTCAGATTTTTATGAATCCTAGCAGACAGACAAGATCAGAAGAATATTTTCTGCAAAAATATTCAATTCGTGGAGTTCGTTTATACCCAATATAAAAAAAATCCAAACTTTCTCATCCAGAATAGTATACTTGTCTGAATTGAACGAAGATAGAAGTAGAATATTACGCATTCGACGATAAACCCAAGTCCCGGAAGCTAAAAGCCAACATTCAATAGCAGTACTCATATTTTTCGTATTTTTTTCAGTGGATTGATGTTCGAATGATAATCGAAAACTTGAAGGCAATGAAATATTCAAACAGTTCATCTGATATTATGGTAAATAGGGAAAAGTTTATTCACAGTGTACCTACTTGGTTTTTTTGTCATGTGTTGTTAAGATCATTGCTGTCAACTGTTATTATAAGGAAGTCATTTTTGGAATTTAATATCATAGAAACGGTTTGATTCAGAATACGATACGCTTAATAAATTCCAATCAAAATTATGACAACAATTGGATATGTAATAATGAACAGCGAATCCCATTGGAACAGAAAGACCTTTGTTTATTTATTGAATAAATTTCAGCGCGGAGGGAGTGGAAATATGTCTACAAAATGTTGAAAAAGTTAGAAAAGTGTTTCAGTCACCAAAAGTCCTATCAACCCTGTTAACCTTTATACATGTACTTTGTTTCGTTATGACTTTTCAACTCATACTTCATAATCGATTTTTCTTCATTGTAAGAGAATTTAAAAACGAATTGTGGAATAATAGAGGTTTCATGAAAGAAACCTGACTGCGAAAAAAAATTTCTGAAACACTTTCGAGTATAAGACAACTTTTTTAGGATAGGTCTTGGAACTAGACATTATATGCAAAACTTGATATATAAATTGACCAATAAGGAGTTTGGTGCTACAAAAGCTGACTTAAACTTATATATGATAAAATGAACCTCTATACTAACGGATGTATACAACCTATCCATATGTACAAAATGTCTTGGAACTCAACGTTAGTCATATATATATATATATATATTTTTTTTCCCTTCACACTTTCGTGGTTATATAGGATCAACCGGGTGGGAGCACCAAGGTAAAAATCCTGTCGTCACCTTCAATAGGAGTAAAGCACCTGGCGGATGATGTTAACCGTCCCCAGTACAACGGCCTTCTGTATATATATATTCTTATATATATATATATATATATATATATATATATATATATATATATATATATATATTTATTGTTATGGAATGGTATTATCAACTTATAAAATCAATGAGAATACATTACCAGACTCTATCCTTCGGAAACTACAGTAAATTCATCAAATAGATAATAAATTTTAACTTGATATGATTCAATAATTTTAAAGAAAAGTAGAGTAACTTTATTCATTTATTCCATTCACTTGCACATTATAAAAGTAGTATAAATCCAATATTTCTAAAGTACTATATCAATATTCATTCAAAGCATCTCAGGATCTGAAACAAAATGAAAATATTAATAAAATTCAAGTTCAATTTGATAAAATCAACAAAAGATATTCAACTCAAGTATCAGGAACCATTTATATATCATGTAAATAATGTTAAAAGAGTCAAAAGACTGAATATTCAATTTTCATTCAAAATGATAAAAAAATAATCATTTATTTTATATTTCCTATGTTAATTTTCATGAAATAGCTTGTGATCTAGTGAATTACATCTAGATGCAATCTCAAAAATGTAATATTAGCTGAAATTCCTAATAAAATTGTAAAAAATGGATAGGGATAGGATATCGAATGATAAATCAGGGATTCCAAAGTAATTAATGTCTCAAACATACAAAAATGTATATATTTCATTAGATTATAGTATAATTTAAAAATATGTAGTAGATTTTAGGAGTTATAGATAGAAATCTTTGAATATTAGGTCAAAGAAAGTGAATATTAGAAAAATTTCAAAATTGTATATAGAATATTTGAAAATTTTGTAACTTCGAATCGACCGAATGCAACATATGTGGTACCAAAAGATGGGGAATTAAATGAAGAAATTAACTAGATCAAGATTGAAGAAGGAAAACTTACCTCAAAAGAGAAAATTGCGAAAGCATCATATTTGGAAAATTTTTTGACATCCAAGGCAATCTTGATTTCAAGAAAAAATTGAAAATCTATATAAAGCCCAGCCGAATGACAGCTAATCAGTCAGTAAAAAACCATTGTTGAGAGCACGTCACCTGACTCAAGAAATTTACCTGAAATAATTGATAAACGAAAGAATTTATTTACGAAAATTTGCAAGATATTAAAATTGTTAAATACGTACCTGAAAATCATTGTGAGAAGAAGTGGAATATTATTTAATCAATTTCAAGAAGAAATTTCCCTGGATTCAAGCAAGTTGAAGCAATATCAAATGGAAAATGGATTCAAAACAATGCAACTGAATTAATACGAATTAAGGTTATAATCCATTCGAGGTTAGGAGCATAGAAGACTATACCATACCATAACATAGAACACTGATGAGGTCGATGAAGATTTAAATACGTAAATATAAGATTAGATTAATATAAATTTAGTTATTAGATAAGAATTTCTTTATAGTTAGTGAATTTCGAAAATATTAATTAAATTTTTAAACAAAATTGAATTTGAATGAACCCTCCTGAGATATATATAGTCGGCGCAAAATTATAAAAATATAGTTTCAAATTTAGTTATTGGATCGAATCAATTTAAATCAAATCAACAACAACATAATCTTCAACTTGAATATACGATCCATAACAATATATATATATATATATAGATCAATGAGATAAGGGTTTATCGACTCAATGTTTGGAGGTAAGTTCAATGTGTAAAAAAATATTTTAAATTGTTCATTGTGAAAATTATTGTACTTTCTTTTAGAAGCCCTGAAGAAGCATTAAAAAAATGCGAAAGCTTGGCACAGAATAAAGAGTTCATGTTTTTATTTATTCCTCCAAACATTGAGCCGATAAACCCTTATCTCATTGATCTAAATATACCTGAGACTCTTAACTTCACTTATAATATATATATATATATATACATATATATATATATATATATATATATATATATATATATATATATATATATATATGTTTGACCGCTTATACAGACCCGAATCGATATACTCTACCGACTTTTCAGTCCAAAACTGACGTTGTCAGACCCGACTCCGGGTCTGGTAGCGTTTAACCATATATTCTTGATCAGGGACGTTCGGGGATGCCAGGGATAAATTTTCAGCCGGGTGTGAAAAATCGGTGAAACATCATAATATATACAGAAAACTTCAGGGTTCGGCCAGTGCGAGGGCGCTTATATCGAGAGTAACACGCTGTATATAATTGATATATTCGATCGACTACTCCAGACCCTAAATATGACAACGCTGTAGATTGTATATAAACTTAAACCTCACACTCCGCACTGCTTATACAAACCCGGTATATAGGACCGACGTCGATAGAAATCATTTTTTATTTGTTCTTATAGAGCTCGTAAATCGGATATTCCATTTTTCTGAAATATACATCTAAAAACCATACGATTTGAAGCTTATACAAACCCGGTACATTGAATCGACGTCATGAGAATTGGATAGTGATCCTTTCGATTATGAACCTAGCAGTCATACATGAAGAATTTATTAAAACTAATAGTATTTTTCCATAGGAAGTCGTTGTGATAAATGCTTTCTTTTAGAGAACATGGAATTCTGCTTAAGGGAACAGAGATACATGAAAAATTTTATGAGTGGTACAAATTTTCTTATCAACTTGAATGAAACGCATACGTGAACGTAAGAGGTTCTTTCATATACAATTTTTTTAAATCTGTCCCAAACGTAAAAATCCGAAGTTGATGGAGCTGTACTTCTCACTGGGCACGAAACAGGTTCTGTCATATGTAACCTTCGATAAGGAAGCAGTTCGTTCAAAAATATACCAACGTTGAGCCTAGAGTATGCGGAACACTCATTCTATTGAAAAATGATTTCACGCCTATCAATCAACGAAACTTCCAGAAAAGAAGTTTCATATCTGTTTCCGAAAATTCTTCATAATTTTCCTGCCTATGATTGCACGAAACTAGTGAATGCGGAACTTTCTCTTGAGAAGAAAAGAAGTAAATTCACCAGATTCGAAAATGTTTCTGGCAAATCAAAAGTTGCATGCCAAACATACTATTCAACCTCAAAGCGAAATAATTATCGAATTGGGATCAACGTGGAAAATGAAGACGAAAAATGAACTAAGGTAGAAAATCTTTTAAGAATCAAAAGAACTTCAAATTGAGGGTTATCAATAAATATGACTCAAACGACCGCAAATGAGTCATACCAACTTATTCTCCACGGTTCAAGTCTTATTTGGAATCATCCTGTATAGAACTTGAGTTATTGTGTAGTGCAGCATGTTTTTCTGCTTGTTACAGGAGAGCTGCATGCGATCATTTTTCTCCAAAGACTTTGATCTTCGGATTTTGAAAAAAAAAAATTATCAAGCAATTGAATTCGAATATTTGATGAGTAATTGTCGTTCGAAATCGATTCTGTCGGGCGCAGACATGATGAGTATAGAATCAAGTTTAATGATTTATGACTACCTATGATATAACTTTATTTTATATTGTTTTGTATAAACAATGAAAATATTATATAAATGAACCGAATAAAAACCATGCTTCACAATCAAAACTATGTTGGAAATGATGGCCAATCATAAAAAGAACGGTTTGAATTCAATCAATTAGGAGTGTTAAGGAAGAATACAATAGATTGGTATAGTGTTATGAGGAGATATTGAACGTTTTCTGTGAAATTCATAGGAATATCGAAACTAAAAAGAATGAATCAAAATAAAATCATTGATATAAATGTTATATCGATAACTGGAATGATCTAATTCTTAGTTACAACTAGTTGAATAAAATAAATATTCTTAGAATTTGTCTCAGAACTGAAATCATCTGGAAAAATAAGAATGTGTGAGTGAAATAGATATTGTGAGCGGGTACTTGATTGAAAAATTCATTGAAAATATAATTATAATAAAAACTGAAAATATCACATAACTGCAAGTCTGCAAATAAGGTTTAAAAATAACAAAACAAAAATAAAATGAATACTTTTCAGTCTCAAACAAATATTTTCAATTACACTCTATTTTTGCTAGTATTCTTTATATACCAGGATTTTAATTCGAACTGGAGCATCATTCTGGAAACTTGGCGAATGCATGGAAATGAATTCCATACATTCATGTTTTCTGGGAGGATTCTTATTCCTTACATGATTCTTGAAGTGTATTAGTACTAATTGCTTCTCCTCTCCTGACCTTATATGGCGTTTTACTCCTTTGAGTGATCACGTCAGTTGATGAGCCTTGAAATATAAGTATCAAATATAAGATTTCTGGGCTTTTCACGGCCATTATCTGAAACAGAACCTATATAAAACATTTAATATTCCTGCATATTGAGAAGGTGTACACTCTGTTTGTGAGGTGCGAATCAAATTTTGCCTCAGATATAAACATTAATTATTGAACTGTTCAAAATAATCATCATTCGTTTTTCATTACAATAAATATTGGAAGTCATAACACAAACATGTATTTTCTTAGATGTAAATCAGAAAAATTTCTATGAAAAATAACAATTTTTTTTCTTTCTAAACATATATAACACTAAATATAAATTATTCATCAAACTTAAAGAATCATCGAAAGTTTTACTTTCACATGGCAAATGACTTATTGAAATCTGTGGACTTCAGCTAAGGGAAATTGTCCGTGGCCACCAAGATTTACTATCGTTAGATTTGTTCCTTTGGTCACATTCAAAGAGTATCATTCATCAGTTGAAAAATTTCGAAATAAATTATCCGGCACTGTTAAATTCAGAGAACTTGGTGGCCACCGAATATATCTGAAGTTCACAGATTATAATGGATAGGCTTTAGGGTGACTTGCTATGTGGAACTGAATTTTTTGATTATTTATATAGTTGGATGAGCAATTTATATTCCATGTTATCATTATGAAAAGGAAATAAAATGCGATTTCATTTCTCATAGAAATTTTTTCGATTAACATTGAAAAACCACAAGATTGTATCACATCTATAATAACTAACAGCAATAAAAAATGATTACACAAATAGATTCTACTGAAAAAAGCTCCTGTAGAATGTTTTTGTTTCATTACTATAGTACCAATGATAAGAATGGTATGGGAACTTTTCTTTATACTCCATTTTCAACTTTCTTTGTGTAGCTTGAAAACAGATATACAGAAGGGCAGACCAAGAAACAGATGAATGGACGGACATACAGACGTACGAAAAGATAATCAGACATACGGATGGAATGTCATACATACATACAGACAAACAGGCATATGGACGGAAGGGCAGACAATGAATTTGACTTATGATTTTTCATCAGGGATTCGCAACTCTATCGTTTGAGATAATTTTCGGCTTAACATTCGAAAACGAAAACTTTCCTTGAAAAACGAGCGCGCAAGTACTATTTTTCTAATCTTTAACATTCTGTGTGATTCGAATTAGGAATGCATGTATGAGGTTCTAAGAAAAAATTAAAATTTTCTTGGTTAGGAATAACTTTCGATATACTTACACAATCTCCCAATCTATAATGATGATCCATCGATGCACATTGCTTATTTAAATGAACCTCTCTTTCAAAGTCGATACCTACAGAACAGATTATCAGTTGTTTCATAATTTGTATCACTAAAATTAGTGAGGCAATAATGAGTTATTGCTTCGAACAATATCATAATCTAAAGAAATTGTCTCATGGAGTATTCATGATCTATTCTATTCAAAAATATAATAATAATTTTTACTATGCAGTTGCTGCGCGCGGACATTGTTCCTTCACATCTCAACACAACTCATACCAATTAAACGATACCACAATAACACAAAAATTTCGAGCCCTTTTGTATATCGAATAAACAAGATCGGACCCAAATGCGAGAACTGTATATAATTGTTATGGTCAATCAACGTCTCCATTCCCTCAATGTGGTTGACCGCAGATGAAAGGCAACGATTTCAATATTAGATATTTTATCTTATCTGTATATAAACCTAAAACTAACACTTGGCTACTTATACAAGCCCGGTAAAAACGGCCGTCGTCATGAGAAATGCTCATTTCGAATTGTCTGTACCCAGATCGAAAATGAAATATTTAAACTATTTGCATTATATGCAGGTGATGTATGTAAGGAAGGAAAACGACTTCATGATTTGATTCTTGTATGAAAATTAGAAGGAGTAGTTCAATTATTTTTCGAAATCAGCCTCATTTCCAAGATACATTCCGTACAGCTCTAATAGTGTGTTGGCGAGTTTATGGTTATTGATATTTGTAACTGCTCTGAATAAACATCGAATAGAATTACTCTACATAATGTTCGAAATTATTTTTGTGAAGATGATATTTCAGACATATAATCAGACTTTGGAAAAGAATATCGAAAGAGTAGAGTAGAGTAGATACTTTTTTTGAAATAAATCGATGCTTACGAGTATATCTGACCACTTTCAATACAGACACACGAAATCTTAGAATATTTCATTCTATGGTGCACTAACTCATTGATATGAAATGAGAAGAAGAATTTTTTCGAATGACCAACAATTTTTCATTCTCATACGATTTTGATGGAACAAAGCGTAGATGTTGTTTGTTGTTGTGAAATAGATAAATTAATCACTTTATTTCCATATACAGTTGATACTCCTTCTAATTTTCATACAATAATCAAATCATGAAGTCATTTTTCTTCCTTACATACATCACCTTCATATAATGTAAACAGCTGAAATATATGATTTACGAGCTGCGTACAGAAAATTCCAAAAGAGTATTTCTCATGACGACGCCCGTATTTACTGGGCTTGTATAAGTAGCCAAGTGTTACTTTCAGGTCCATATACAGAAAAGATGAAATATCTAATATAGAAATAGTTGCCTTTTATTTTCGGCCTACCACATTGAGGGACTGGAGACGTTGATTGACCATAACAATTATATACAGAGTGGGGCGTTCTCGCATGTCGAGTTCGATCTTGATTATTCGATATAAAAAGGGCGCGAAATGTTCGTGTTATTGTAGCATCGTTTAATTGGTATAAGTCGTGTTGAGAAGTGAAGGAACAATGTCCGCGCGCAGCAACTGCATAGTAAAAATTGCGACAGGAATGGGTATTATTATTATTACATTTTTTTATAGAATAGATTCTGATTACTCCATGAGACAATTTCATTAGTTCATGATATTGTTTGAAGCAATAACTTATCATTTTCTCACTAATTTTAGTGATACAAATTATGAATCAACTGAAATCTATTCTGCAGGTATCGACATTGAAAGAGAGGTTCATTGAAATAAGCAATGTGCACCGATGATCTAATATTGAAATCGTTGCCTTTCAACCACATTTAGGGAATGGAGACGTTGATTGACCATAACAATGATATACAGAGTGGGGCGTTCTCGTATTTGGGTCCGATCTTGTTTATTCGATATACAAAAGGGCTCGAAATTTTCGTGTTATTGTGGTATCGTTTAATTGGTATGAGTTGTGTTGAGATATGAAGGAACAATGTCCGCGCGCAGCAACTGCATTGTAAAATTGCGACAGGTATTATTATTATATTTTTAAATAGAATAGATTATGAATACTCCATGAGACAATTTCTTTAGATTATGATATTGTTCGAAGCAATAACTCATTATTGCCTCACTAATTTTAGTGATACAAATTATGAAACAACTGATAATCTGTTCTGTAGGTATCGACTTTGAAAGAGAGGTTCATTTAAATAAGCAATGTGCATCGATGGGTCATCATCACAGATTGGAAGATAGTGTTAATATATTTAAAGTTATTCCTAGCCAAGAGTATTTTAATTTTTCCCTAGGACCCCATACATGCATTTCTAATTCGAATTACACAGAATGTTAAAGATGAGAAAAATAGTTCTTGCGCGCTCGTTTTTCGAGGAAAGTATTCGTTTTCGCATAATAAGCCGAAAATTATCTGAAACAATAGAGTTTCGACTCCCGGATGAAAAATCATAGGTCAAATTCTTTGTCTGTCCTTCCGTCTGTATGCCTATTTGTCTGTATGTATGTCATTCCATCCGTATGTCTGTTAACATGATATATAAATTGCTCATCAAACTATATAAAAAGCCTCTAAATTTATTATTGCCAGGTATTTTCTTTTCAAAATTTTTCAACTGATGAATGGTGCTCTTCAAATGTGATCAAAGGGACAAATCTAACGATGTTAAATTCATAGATCTTGGTGCCCACCGACAATTCACATTATCTGAAGTCCACATCAGATTTTAATATGATATTTGACATGTGAAAGTAAAACTTTCGATAATTTCTGAAGTTTGATGAATAATTAATATTGAGTGTTTTATATGTTTCAGAAGGAAAAAAATCAATTGGCATAGAAATTTTTGAGATTTACATCTGAAAAAACACACGATTGTATTATGATTTCAAAACTTAATTGCAACGAAAAATAAATGATGACTATTTTGAGCAGTTCAATAGTTAATTTCTGTTTTATATCTGAGGCCAAATATGATTTGTTCCTCACAAACAGAGTGTACCGGGTGGGCAAATTTCGATGTTTTAGCACTACAAGTTTTAAACCTGAGGTGATAGACAAAATCTGATACCCTATACTCGGTCTCTTTTTCTGAGAAAATAGCAAGAGTTGTATTCATTTTTGGCCACCTGCTTTTATTTTCGAGTTATAAACGAAAATTGGAAAAATGGCGATATCGAAAAACTTTTATATTTCCGCTAATACTGATGCTAGAGCTCCGAAATTAAAACATTATACAGGCACTTTTTTACGTAGAATCCAGTTATGTTTTTTCAAAGGGGAACACTAAATTTCTGTGGCATTTCTTGAAAGCTTAATTTTTCCTGATTTCAAAAATATATAACATTGTGTGGTTTGAATCAAAATAAATAATTTTGGGTCGAAGCTTCGTAATTAATGACCCTTTTCAAAAAACAAGACCGCTACTGGATTTCACGTGAAAAAGTGCCTCGATAATGTTTCAATTTCAGAGCTCTATCTTCAGTATTTTCCCAATTTTCGCTTATAACTCGAAAACAAAAGAAGGTGGCCAAAAATGAATACTACTCTTGTTACTTTCTCAGAAAAAGAGACCGAGAATCGGTATGAGATTTTGTCTATGTCTAATGGTTTAAAAGTTGTAGTGCTAAAACATCGAAATTTGCCCACCCTGTACACCTATTGAAGTAGGCAGGAATATTAAATGTTTTATATAGGTTCTGTTTGAGATAATGGCAGTGAAAGCCCAGAATGTTTCAAAAAAAATCTAATATTTGATACTTATATTCCAAGGTTCTTCAACTGACGTGGTCACTTGAAGTGAAGAAGTTAAACAGAAACGTCATATATGGCCAGGAGAGGAGAAGAATTTAGTACTTCAAACACTTTGAAAATCATGTAAGGAATAAGAAGCCTCCCAGAAAACATAAATGTATGGAATTCATTTCCAGGCATTCACCAAGTTTCCAGAATGATGACTAAGTTAGAATTTAAATCCTAGTATACAGGGTGTGGCGTAATTAATGGATAATCCTGTACTGGCGAATAGGGGAGGTCATGGCCGACCAGAAAATGTAAAGTTATGTTCAGTAAAAATATCATAGTTTTCGAGATATCGGACAATTTCATTTTCTTCTAAAAAGTGCACCTTTACTCACTAATTTCAATGCTGTGATCACAAATCTTGTTATTTCTTTGGGCATTGTTTTTTATTTTACTCTCAAATAGCTGTACTAAAAGATAAACTACCAAATTCCTACCATCTAGCTTAATCAAGAAAAAAAAAGTAGGATTATCCTCATGTTTGCAAATTCACTTACTTTTTTCTTCAAGTTTCAGTCGTTATGGTGAAAAAAAAATGTATTGAGACCTTTGTGAACATTTCATGAATAAATTGTCAATTTCATTGCGGTTCTAAAATGGTATAATACATGTTATTCTTTCATTGGGTGCTCAGAGTACGTTTCATTATTACATCTGAGGTACTAATTTCAGTGAAAGAGAGTTTTAGGGATTTGTGATGATACCTAATAATGATTCAATAAAACACAGTAAAATTTTCACTATTTATTTTAAATTACAGTAAGTGCTAACATAAGTGCACGCAGAACATCTTCTAATAAAAGATCGTTTCATTCGTCGCGCATATCTGACTTGATTAATATTTCGAGCTGCTTCGTTAATGCGTGTGCGTAATTCTTAAACTGAATTTATCGGCTTGTCATATACCTTCTTTTTGAGACATCGCCAATAGAATAAAATCTAATGGATTTAGATCAGTAGATCGTGGTGGCTAAGAAATTGTACCCATACGTCCAATCAATCTTCTCGGGAATTTTTCATTTAAGTAATCACGTACCTGTCGTGCGAAATGTGCAGGGCAGCCATTATGTTGCAGCCATATCCGACTCCTACCTCAACCTGCATAATATGCATAGTTGGCAGGTCTCTAATCCACATCTAATTAGACAAGAAAGATCCCAGTACCAATTTGAAATTAATTTGTGGACTGGGATTTTTGATGGGCAAGTCATCGGCCCATTTGAGTTTCCAGAAACACTAACAGCTGACCGATACCTTCATTTTCTAAGAAATACACTGCCGCTTTTACTAGAAAATTTGAATTTAGAAGACAGGAGACGGATGTGGCTGCAACATGATGGCTGCCCTGCACATTTCGCACGAAAGGTACGTGATTATTCGAATGAAAAATTCCAGAGAAGTTGTATTAGACGAATAGGTACAATTTCTTTGTCACCACGATCTCCTGATCTGAATCCATTAGATTTTATTCTATTGGGGATGTCTCAAAGAGAAGGTTTATGACAAGCCGATAAATTCAGTTGAAGAATTACGCACACGAATTAACGAAGCAACTCGAAATATTAATCAAGCCAGATATGCGCGACGAATCAAACGATCTTTTATTATCATAGAATATGTTTAGCGTGCATTCGTGCAGAAGGCGGACATTTCGAGCACTTACTGTAATTTAAAATAAAAAGTGAAAATATTACTGTGTTCTATTCAACCATTATTAGGTATTATCAAAAATCCCTAAAACTCTCTTTCACTGAAATTAGTACCTCAGTTGAAATAATGGAACGTACTCCGAGCACCCAATAAAAGAATAACATGTATTATACCATTTTAGAACCGCAATAAAATTGACAATTTATTTATGAAATGTTCACAAAGGTCTCAATACATTTTTTTTCACCATAACGACTGAAACTTAAAGAAAAAAGTAAGTGAATTTGCAAACATGAGGTTTATCCCACTTTTTTTTTCTTAATTAAGCAAGATGGTAGGAATTTGGTAGTTTATCGCTTAGTACAGCTATTTGAGAGTAAAATAGAAAACAATGCCCAAAGAAATAACAAGATTTGTGATCACAGCATCGAAATTACTGAGTAAAGGTGCACTTTTTAGAAAAAAATGAAATTGTCCGATATCTCGAAAACTATGATATTTTTACTGAACATAACTTTACATTTTCTGGTCGGCCATGACCTCCCCTATTCGCCAGTACAGGATTATCCATTAATTACGCCACACCCTGTATATAGAATTCCAGCAAAAAAGATTGTTAATAAAAATATTTCATTGAGACTGAAAAGTATTAATTATATTTTCAATGAGTTTTTTAATCAAGTACCCGATCACAATATCTATTTCACTCACATATTCTAATTTTTCCAGATGATTTCAGTTCTGAGACAAATTCTAAGAATGTTTATCGTATTCAATTTAGTTGTAACTAAGAAGTATTAGTATTAAACTTATTATAAATTAACAAAATCATAATATCTATTTTGCCATCCTTGATGTTTTCTCGCTATAATGGTCGATCAAATACAACTCATCTCACAAAAGTTTCGCTGTGCTCTCATCAAACACAAGAACTCATAACCAAAATTTCAGATAACTTATTTCATCACCTAACTCCAGATTCAGACATAATCGTGATTGGCGGATATATTGTAAGATATCGATATTTTCTGAATTCAATTACAATCGTTTGAGATCATTTTTACTCGATATTCGAAAATTACGGACATTCTAACAAATTTTCATTCATTCAAAGTAACAGTTGAGATTATCCAATAAACATATTTCATGAAATAGCTGAACCATGCGAAAAATGCAATATTATCTTGATTTGTTCAGTTCTCAACGCCACTTATACAATTATAACAAAATGGTATATCGAATAGACGCGATAAGACCCTGTGATCTGACAACACCGCTGGGATAGACAAGGTGGGCTGTACATGTCAGTCGAGTATATGTGGGAATGAAAAGTCGGCGGAACGTGACGGGTCTCAAAAAGAGAACAGAATATATAACTTTCTTGAATGAAAAAAAAATGTTCCCCTCTATGGATGCCTAAGGAGTTATATTTTCAAACACCTGATTTTTCACATATACACTCCAAGAAAACACTCGGATCACATGGGTCTGAGGTTCTGAGGTAGCCTGCCAAGTATAACGGGACTGAATACGTCTATTGGATAAATATATATATTTATATATATATATATATATATAGTATTGTACCACTTAAATATTAAAGAAGGAAACATTTCATTTGAAGATTGACAATAAAATAATTATTTTTGTGATTACTGACAAATATCCAGGAAATCGAAGGATTGAATGGAAGTATCCAACAAACATATCCAACATTTCCCTATTTCCTGAATTGAATGGAAGCTTCAATTCTTCGGCAGAACTCCAACGTAAGCCTTTTGAAACCTGGAACAAAGTGAAAAATTGATGGTGATCCTGAAGAGACTTTTATTGAAAGTATATAAGGTGATAGCAATAGAACAATATGAAGTGAAAATATAGCTCCCTTTTCTTAAATCGACACAACTGCTCCCTTCGACATTTAGGTACTAATATAAAAAAAATTCTCTTTGTTAAATGACTCTTTTTCTTGATATTAATTTGATTTAAAATGCCTGGTCTTTTCTTCACAAAAAGGGAAACAGTATCAGTATTCGATTGGTAATTTTTGATCCTATCTGAACTTGAATCTGTTAAACTAGTACTCGGCACATAATTAATTAAATTATTCTGATCTTAAAGCAGTGCATAATTTGGAAAATCTGGCAGGGATGAAAGTAAAATATATATATATATATATATATATATATATATATATATATATATATATATATATATATATATATATATATATAT
The DNA here is from genome assembly GCF_914767665.1 of Harmonia axyridis. Taxonomy (NCBI): domain Eukaryota; kingdom Metazoa; phylum Arthropoda; class Insecta; order Coleoptera; family Coccinellidae; genus Harmonia; species Harmonia axyridis. The sequence goes on from NC_059503.1 coordinate 42,424,706, forward strand.
ATATATATATATATATATATATATATATATATATAGTTATAAGTATGATAAGGGGTGTGGGAAAATTGATAAGTGTTATAATTTCACTCTTCTTTATTTCATTTAGTCGACGTTTCGATCCCGATGGGGACCTTCTTCAGGACTCTACAATAGCAATAGAAAACAGTCAAAAACATGGCAATCACAAAACATGTAAAAATAGTACATACCGAAATACAGAGTTGTAAAGATCTTATTTGAACACAAATCAATAGCTCTCAAGAAAGCAATGAACAAGAACATCAACAAATTTAGCGAAAAAAGATCTGATATTTCGTTAGCACAAGAGTAGAAATCAATTATCATATGTAAATAAGGTAAACAGAATAATCAACAAAATGAGAGGTTGTCAAAAATGTTGTCAACCAGACTTGCCACAGAATACACGCACATGACAAATGAAACATAGAATAGCATTAAATCACACTTGGTCGCAGTAATTCACTCTCACCGTACTCAGAACAAATGCGATTATTGAAAGACTCCATGAACCGAATCCAATCCCCTCTCACAGAAATAGTCCGGAACATAGATTTCACTATTACGTTATCCCGACTGTAGAACTTGTGGAAATATTCATTCCATTTGATCCATCCAATTCACTGCCACCAAACTGGTCATAATGAATCAAATAAGTATAGATGGAGCTAATATTGTTTACATCCCTTCTGTAATTCATAGAACAAGTGTGGCGTTTAATATGGTACATCTCTAAGAAACATCTTTTCTTTCCACTAACTGCACATTCAAGAATTTTGGTGGAATCATAATCCATTGGGTGATCTTTGTCCCGGGTATGGTCTGCTAGGGCACAAATCTTATTTGGATTCTTGATGTCGCTCTTGTGTTGAGCAATCCTTCTCTTCAAAAGCTGAGATGTCTGACCAATATACACCTCACTACATATTGAACATGGAATACAATACACCACACCACTCATATTATCAACAGTCATCCTATCTTTCACTCGACTGTATAGTCTGTCAATTTTAAAATAAGATTTCGGAATCAATTTAATTTGTGTGGTCTTTAGGAGGTTAATTAATGCATTAGTCATACCATTTATTAGGGGAATAGAAGAGTAAAGAATTCTATCTACGTTCTCAGTGTCCACAGTGGTGGATGCGCCCCTATCTCCATTCGTTGGCTGTCTCGAACGAGTGGTATTGTATATCAATCTGGACAACAACCTCTTTGGGTATCCATTCTCTAGCATCAATTGTAACAATAACCTCAGATTCTGCTGCCTTAGACTTGGATGGGCAACTTTTTCGATGCGATTCTTCAATCCTAAAATCATGTTTACCTTTCGTCCATGTGGATGATTGGAAAAATAGTGTAAGTATCTCCCTGAACTTGTTGGCTTTCGGTACCAATCCAGAATCAGCCTATTTTCCGGTGTTCGAATCACCCTTGTATCCAGGAATGGGACACCACTCGCTGTTTCTTCCTCCAACGTATACTTTCATGTTCACTGTTAAACCTGTTTAGAACGAAAGCAACCTGGTCTTTAGGTACAGCACATATTAGATCATCAACATATTTCTTGATGAAAGGAATGTGAAAAGGAATGCTAACAAGAATGCAGTCCAGAAGGAAATCCATTACTACTTCAGCAATGGACGGACTGAAGTTGGAACCCATAGGGGAACCGAGCACCTGTTTGAAGAACCTACCATTAAAAAGAAAATAGTTAGAAGAAAACAGGAACTTAATGGCATATATGAATTCTTCTTTTGGTAGACTAGTGTGGTTTTTGATAGTATCCCACTTGTTCTCAACAGCTGAGACTGCCAACTCTACAGGAATGTTGGTGAAAAGAGATACAACGTCCAGGCTGATCAGGACATAATCAACAGGTAACTGGAAACCATTCACACATTGGGCAAAAGCAAAGGAATCTTCAATAAAATATCTACTTCTGGTGGAAGAAAGATATTTAGACAGGATGTCTGAAACAAAAACTGACAGTTTGGAAGTGGGGGTGTTGACAGATGATATTATTGGTCTCAAGGCAAGAATGGGTTTGTGGATTTTTGGTAAACCGTAGAATCTAGCGGGAACTGAATTATAAATGTACAGTAATTTACCTTGTACTTGTGTTATGTGGCCCCCACTGACCCATCGCTTAATCAATGCATTACATTTACCTTGTATTGTAATGGTTGGATCTCTGTTAGGAAGAAGTTGGTAATATTGTTCATTGAGCAAAATTGTGTTGGAGAGCTCTATGTACTGATCCTTATCCATCGATACCGTAACATTGCCTTTATCAGCCCGTAACACAAGCAATTCTTGATGTTGACTTAGGTACCTCTTACAGTGGTAAAATTCTCTCTGGAAAACATTATTAGTCCTTTTTCCAGGTTTGATGTAGTTGGTTATAATATTAGCAGCTTGGGAACGTTTGATGTTCTTCCCCTCATCTGACAGTCTATCATTAAGGTCTATAATGCTCTCTACATCTGCCAACAGTCCCGACATGGAAACCTCCTTCAAAGGAATATCAATGCCGAATCTGGGGCCCAGTGCTAGGAATTTCAATATTCTATCTGGTATAATCACAGAACTAACATTCCTAACCCACCCTTCTTGTGGTTCTACTCTCTTTAGAAGTTCATCCGATAGAGCTCTCACCTTCATCAGATTTCTCTCCTTGATAGCAGCAAATTCTCTTCTGTACCTTCTGGACTGGTAAGATTCAAAACGAATTAGCATCTCTGGTGGAAGCAACCCCTCCAAGATCTGCCACAACCTGGAAGACTCACACTCCATTCTTCCTATCCTGGTCACAGTCACAGTGATCTCAAATTGAAGAACGAGACGCCTTGATTTCTCCAACATAGCTTGAACCTGTCTGGACGAACCTGAATCACTTGCTGAGCTGAACAAATAATTCATATTGCTGGAAATATGTTTGGGAAGTAAACCCTGTCTTTTGCATTCCAAAAGGAACACTCTTCGGTTTCTATAAGATGCCAGTTTCATATTGTACGAAGACCATGACTTCAACGCCTCATATGCTACTCTTCCATAGTTGTTTCTTACTTCTGCATAAAACCCCATGCTTAAATATCAACAATTTTAATTCCCAATATACAACAATAGTTATAAGTATGATAAGGGGTGTGGGAAAATTGATAAGTGTTATAATTTCACTCTTCTTTATTTCATTTAGTCGACGTTTCGATCCCGATGGGGACCTTCTTCAGGACTTTACAATAGCAATAGAAAACAGTCAAAAACATGGCAATCACAAAACATGTAAAAATAGTACATACCGAAATACAGAGTTGTAAAGATCTTATTTGAACACAAATCAATAGCTCTCAAGAAAGCAATGAACAAGAACATCAACAAATTTAGCGAAAAAAGATCTGATATTTCGTTAGCACAAGAGTAGAAATCAATTATCATATGTAAATAAGGTAAACAGAATAATCAACAAAATGAGAGGTTGTCAAAAATGTTGTCAACCAGACTTGCCACAGAATACACGCACATGACAAATGAAACATAGAATAGCATTAAATCACACTTGGTCGCAGTAATTCACTCTCACCGAACTCAGAACAAATGCGATTATTGAAAGACTCCATGAACCGAATCCAATCCCCTCTCACAGAAATAGTCCGGAACATAGATTTCACTATTACGTTATCCCGACTGTAGAACTTGTGGAAATATTCATTCCATTTGATCCATCCAATTCACTGCCACCAAACTGGTCATAATGAATCAAATAAGTATAGATGGAGCTAATATTGTTTACATCCCCTCTGTAATTCATAGAACAAGTGTGGCGTTTAATATGGTACATCTCTAAGAAACATCTTTTCTTTCCACTAACTGCACATTCAAGAATTTTGGTGGAATCATAATCCATTGGGTGATCTTTGTCCCGGGTATGGTCTGCTAGGGCACAAATCTTATTTGGATTCTTGATGTCGCTCTCGTGTTGAGCAATCCTTCTCTTCAAAAGCTGAGATGTCTGACCAATATACACCTCACTACATATTGAACATGGAATACATGGAGTCTTTCAATAATCGCATTTGTTCTGAGTTCGGTGAGAGTGAATTACTGCGACCAAGTGTGATTTAATGCTATTCTATGTTTCATTTGTCATGTGCGTGTATTCTGTGGCAAGTCTGGTTGACAACATTTTTGACAACCTCTCATTTTGTTGATTATTCTGTTTACCTTATTTACATATGATAATTGATTTCTACTCTTGTGCTAACGAAATATCAGATCTTTTTTCGCTAAATTTGTTGATGTTCTTGTTCATTGCTTTCTTGAGAGCTATTGATTTGTGTTCAAATAAGATCTTTACAACTCTGTATTTCGGTATGTACTATTTTTACATGTTTTGTGATTGCCATGTTTTTGACTGTTTTCTATTGCTATTGTAGAGTCCTGAAGAAGGTCCCCATCGGGATCGAAACGTCGACTAAATGAAATAAAGAAGAGTGAAATTATAACACTTATCAATTTTCCCACACCCCTTATCATACTTATAACTATTGTTGTATATTGGGAATTAAAATTGTTGATATTTAAGCATGGGGTTTGATGCAGAAGTAAGAAACAACTATGGAAGAGTAGCATATGAGGCGTTGAAGTCATGGTCTTCGTACAATATGAAACTGGCATCTTATAGAAACCGAAGAGTGTTCCTTTTGGAATGCAAAAGACAGGGTTTACTTCCCAAACATATTTCCAGCAATATGAATTATTTGTTCAGCTCAGCAAGTGATTCAGGTTCGTCCAGACAGGTTCAAGCTATGTTGGAGAAATCAAGGCGTCTCGTTCTTCAATTTGAGATCACTGTGACTGTGACCAGGATAGGAAGAATGGAGTGTGAGTCTTCCAGGTTGTGGCAGATCTTGGAGGGGTTGCTTCCACCAGAGATGCTAATTCGTTTTGAATCTTACCAGTCCAGAAGGTACAGAAGAGAATTTGCTGCTATCAAGGAGAGAAATCTGATGAAGGTGAGAGCTCTATCGGATGAACTTCTAAAGAGAGTAGAACCACAAGAAGGGTGGGTTAGGAATGTTAGTTCTGTGATTATACCAGATAGAATATTGAAATTCCTAGCACTGGGCCCCAGATTCGGCATTGATATTCCTTTGAAGGAGGTTTCCATGTCGGGACTGTTGGCAGATGTAGAGAGCATTATAGACCTTAATGATAGACTGTCAGATGAGGGGAAGAACATCAAACGTTCCCAAGCTGCTAATATTATAACCAACTACATCAAACCTGGAAAAAGGACTAATAATGTTTTCCAGAGAGAATTTTACCACTGTAAGAGGTACCTAAGTCAACATCAAGAATTGCTTGTGTTACGGGCTGATAAGGGCAATGTTACGGTATTGATGGATAAGGATCAGTACATAGAGCTCTCCAACACAATTTTGCTCAATGAACAATATTACCAACTTCTTCCTAACAGAGATCCAACCATTACAATACAAGGTAAATGTAATGCATTGATTAAGCGATGGGTCAGTGGGGGCCACATAACACAAGTACAAGGTAAATTACTGTACATTTATAATTCAGTTCCCGCTAGATTCTACGGTTTACCAAAAATCCACAAACCCATTCTTGCCTTGAGACCAATAATATCATCTGTCAACACCCCCTCTTCCAAATTGTCAGTTTTTGTTTCAGACATCCTGTCTAAATATCTTTCTTCCACCAGAAGTAGATATTTTATTGAAGATTCCTTTGCTTTTGCCCAATGTGTGAATGGTTTCCAGTTACCTGTTGATTATGTCCTGATCAGCCTGGACGTTGTATCTCTTTTCACCAACATTCCTGTAGAGTTGGCAGTCTCAGCTGTTGAGAACAAGTGGGATACTATCAAAAACCACACTAGTCTACCAAAAGAAGAATTCATATATGCCATTAAGTTCCTGTTTTCTTCTAACTATTTTCTTTTTAATGGTAGGTTCTTCAAACAGGTGCTCGGTTCCCCTATGGGTTCCAACTTCAGTCCGTCCATTGCTGAAGTAGTAATGGATTTCCTTCTGGACTGCATTCTTGTTAGCATTCCTTTTCACATTCCTTTCATCAAGAAATATGTTGATGATCTAATATGTGCTGTACCTAAAGACCAGGTTGCTTTCGTTCTAAACAGGTTTAACAGTGAACATGAAAGTATACGTTGGAGGAAGAAACAGCGAGTGGTGTCCCATTCCTGGATACAAGGGTGATTCGAACACCGGAAAATAGGCTGATTCTGGATTGGTACCGAAAGCCAACAAGTTCAGGGAGATACTTACACTATTTTTCCAATCATCCACATGGACAAAAGGTAAACATGATTTTAGGATTGAAAAATCGCATCGAAAAAGTTGCCCATCCAAGTCTAAGGCAGCAGAATCTGAGGTTATTGTTACAATTGATGCTAGAGAATGGATACCCAAAGAGGTTGTTGTCCAGATTGATATACAATACCACTCCTTCGAGACAGCCAACGAATGGAGAGAGGGGCGCATCCACCACTGTGGACACTGAGAACGTAGATAGAATTCTTTACTCTTCTATTCCCCTAATAAATGGTATGACTAATGCATTAATTAACCTCCTAAAGACCACACAAATTAAATTGATTCCGAAATCTTATTTTAAAATTGACAGACTATACAGTCGAGTGAAAGATAGGATGACTGTTGATAATATGAGTGGTGTGGTGTATTGTATTCCATGTTCAATATGTAGTGAGGTGTATATTGGTCAGACATCTCAGCTTTTGAAGAGAAGGATTGCTCAACACAAGAGCGACATCAAGAATCCAAATAAGATTTGTGCCCTAGCAGACCATACCCGGGACAAAGATCACCCAATGGATTATGATTCCACCAAAATTCTTGAATGTGCAGTTAGTGGAAAGAAAAGATGTTTCTTAGAGATGTACCATATTAAACGCCACACTTGTTCTATGAATTACAGAAGGGATGTAAACAATATTAGCTCCATCTATACTTATTTGATTCATTATGACCAGTTTGGTGGCAGTGAATTGGATGGATCAAATGGAATGAATATTTCCACAAGTTCTACAGTCGGGATAACGTAATAGTGAAATCTATGTTCCGGACTATTTCTGTGAGAGGGGATTGGATTCGGTTCATGGAGTCTTTCAATAATCGCATTTGTTCTGAGTACGGTGAGAGTGAATTACTGCGACCAAGTGTGATTTAATGCTATTCTATGTTTCATTTGTCATGTGCGTGTATTCTGTGGCAAGTCTGGTTGACAACATTTTTGACAACCTCTCATTTTGTTGATTATTCTGTTTACCTTATTTACATATGATAATTGATTTCTACTCTTGTGCTAACGAAATATCAGATCTTTTTTCGCTAAATTTGTTGATGTTCTTGTTCATTGCTTTCTTGAGAGCTATTGATTTGTGTTCAAATAAGATCTTTACAACTCTGTATTTCGGTATGTACTATTTTTACATGTTTTGTGATTGCCATGTTTTTGACTGTTTTCTATTGCTATTGTAGAGTCCTGAAGAAGGTCCCCATCGGGATCGAAACGTCGACTAAATGAAATAAAGAAGAGTGAAATTATAACACTTATCAATTTTCCCACACCCCTTATCATACTTATAACTATATATATATATATATATATATATATATATATATATATATATATATATATATATATATATATTGTCTCCAGATAACAGTCGTACTATAAATATCGTGAATCTATTAAGGGAATTCGACTGATAAGAAGGATTTCAGTTTTACTCTTTATTCATACCAAGCTTTCGGAACTGGTTGGTTCCTTCCTCAGGGTTACTACAATTTTAACAATTAAAATTAAAATTACATATACAAAAAGAACTATCCCAAATCTTTAAAAACAGTCACTTACAGAATTTGAGGTTGTCTCCTTAATAAGTTAAAATTCATCAATTAACGCAAATTTTTAAGTAAATTAGTCTCAAATACTCTATCAGTTGGATTAATCTTTCTTTGTCAATTGGATGTGAAGTATAAACAGTGTGTCTAACCTAACTTAATTATTTTCTTTGGTACATATCACAGAATCGCATCGCGTCAACTTTGGTTTACTTTTTCTTCTTATTTTTATTCGTCTAGTGGTCCATCATAGAATCGTTCCCGGTTTGGATATGTTAACAGGAACGTGTAAACATTGCTTAATCTTTGTACGTCAGTTTTTTTATTTATTGGATTTTCTTGATTTCTTATGTTGATCATTTCTTGTATCAGTCTTTTATTATATTTACCTTCCGTACATAATACTTCTGTATTTTCAAAATCAATTTTATGATCCTTTTTCATTGAGTGTACAGCTAAAGCACATCGTGGGTTCATTGTCCGGATATCACTCTTATGTAACGTTAATCGACTCTTTAACCATTGAGATGTCTGTCCCACATAGGTGCCATCACATTCGGAACATTTAATTTTATACACTACATTAGATTTCAGTGGGTTTGGTGTTGTATCTTTCAATTTACTGTATAACATCTTGATAGTTTTCGTGTTGTATGTACTTATTTTTACTTTTTCATCTTTAAAACAATTCTTAATTTTGCTGGTTAGATTTCCTATGTTGGGAAGGCTGCCATATTTTATTACAGGATCATCTTGAACTATATTTTCAATTTGTTCAGGTTTTCGTCGAGATTCTGTTATGGAGACTCTGTCAGTTTCATACATTAGTTTGTCAAGCATTTGTTTTGGATAGGAATTTTGCCGAAAGATCTCATGTAATTTCTTTATGTTCGCATCCACCATATCTAGATGGCAGATTCTTTGTATCCTGTTTTTCATTTCTTTGATACAATTTATTTTCATGTTTATCGGATGTTCTGATTTGAAATGTATGAATTTGTTTGAATTTGTTTCTTTTTGATACCAGTCCAGTTTAATTATGTTATTTATTCTGCAAACCTTTGTATCCAGGAATGGAACAGAATTATTTTCATCTTCTCTTTCACTTGTAAATTGGATGTTCAAGTCAAAACTGTTAAATACCTGAATTATCTCCTCCAAGTCTGTTTTCGGTATTGCAAGTATCAAATCATCTACAAATTTTTTTTTTTATGAAAAACACCTTGAAGGACAACTTGGAATGGAAATGTTTTGGACATTTCCATTCCAAGTAATAAATAACATAATTAAACTGGACTGGTATCAAAAAGAAACAAATTCAAACAAATTCATACATTTCAAATCAGAACATCCGATAAACATGAAAATAAATTGTATCAAAGAAATGAAAAACAGGATACAAAGAATCTGCCATCCAGATATGGTGGATGCGAACATAAAGAAATTACATGAGATCTTTCGGCAAAATTCCTATCCAAAACAAATGCTTGACAAACTAATGTATGAAACTGACAGAGTCTCCATAACAGAATCTCGACGAAAACCTGAACAAATTGAAAATATAGTTCAAGATGATCCTGTAATAAAATATGGCAGCCTTCCCAACATAGGAAATCTAACCAGCAAAATTAAGAATTGTTTTAAAGATGAAAAAGTAAAAATAAGTACATACAACACGAAAACTATCAAGATGTTATACAGTAAATTGAAAGATACAACACCAAACCCACTGAAATCTAATGTAGTGTATAAAATTAAATGTTCCGAATGTGATGGCACCTATGTGGGACAGACATCTCAATGGTTAAAGAGTCGATTAACGTTACATAAGAGTGATATCCGGACAATGAACCCACGATGTGCTTTAGCTGTACACTCAATGAAAAAGGATCATAAAATTGATTTTGAAAATACAGAAGTATTATGTACGGAAGGTAAATATAATAAAAGACTGATACAAGAAATGATCAACATAAGAAATCAAGAAAATCCAATAAATAAAAAAACTGACGTACAAAGATTAAGCAATGTTTACACGTTCCTGTTAACATATCCAAACCGGGAACGATTCTATGATGGACCACTAGACGAATAAAAATAAGAAGAAAAAGTAAACCAAAGTTGACGCGATGCGATTCTGTGATATGTACCAAAGAAAATAATTAAGTTAGGTTAGACACACTGTTTATACTTCACATCCAATTGACAAAGAAAGATTAATCCAACTGATAGAGTATTTGAGACTAATTTACTTAAAAATTTGCGTTAATTGATGAATTTTAACTTATTAAGGAGACAACCTCAAATTCTGTAAGTGACTGTTTTTAAAGATTTGGGATAGTTCTTTTTGTATATGTAATTTTAATTTTAATTGTTAAAATTGTAGTAACCCTGAGGAAGGAACCAACCAGTTCCGAAAGCTTGGTATGAATAAAGAGTAAAACTGAAATCCTTCTTATCAGTCGAATTCCCTTAATAGATTCACGATATATATATATATATATATATATATATATATATATATATATATATATATATATATATATATATATATATATATATATATATTCGGTTCAATGTTATTTACCTGCTTTTCAATAGTTACTATGGTTTCCTTTATTTGGATGTGTCAGGTTTTTAATGCTGATGTTTGTTTCATATAAGAATATTTAATTAGATGTTTCGGAGAGTCTCACCTTCTTCAGTAATAATAACAAAAATTAGGTAGTTCACAATATGAAAATTAATTAAAATTGAGCCTTCAATTTCTCGTCAAATTACAATGATTGTAACTTACTACTCTCATGAGTTCAGCAATTGCAGTTGTTGTAGAAAGATCTTTTCTAAAACCAAATTGAGATTTATTAAAGATGTGGTAATTCTCAAAAAATGTTGTTAACTGCTGTTGCATTACTTTTTCCAAAACCCTCGAGAAAACAGATATAATTGAAACCGGTCTGTATTTATCTACCGAGTCATCTGGACCCTTCTTGTGCACAGGGACTACTCTGGCCAATTTGAGTATATTTGGGAAAATGTTATCTCCTATACAGAAGTTTATTAATTTTGTTAGCGGGTTAATGATCTCACTAACTAAACTCTTGAGTATTTTACTGTTGAATCCGTGTCACGACTACTTTTATTTCTTAGTGCCATTATTACATATTATCTTAGGCTAGGAACATAGTGAAGCGACCAAGAGGTGCGAAGAGGATAGCAGAGAGGATAGCGGTTTCCGAGAGTAGCGGCGATGACGAGGTGACATCTCATAGTGAGGCGAACAAGAAATCAAGGCGATAGTCGAGTTTGATTATTATAGAGGAGGCGCGTTTCCGAAAAATGGAATTTTACTGTTAGAAAATTCGTTATTGAAACTCTGGTATGTAATGAAAAATGATGAAAATAGAAGAACTTGTAGTGTTCACGAAATTAATAAATCTAGGAAAGTACATGGTGAATTTCATCACTTTTATAAAGAATTACGCGATCATTCAGAGAAATTTCTTTCATATTTCCGTATTAATATTGCAACGACTACATTCTAGAAAAAATTGAATCTAAATTGATGAAAAACTAGACTAATTTCATTTGCGACCCTATCACTTCCACGGATTAATTACTTGTTAGTTTCATTTCATCCGCTACAGCATCCCATAATTTGTCCAAAATATATCAAGTCGAGTTTGATTATTATAGAGGAGGTGCGTTTCCGAAAAATGGATTTATACTGTTAGAAAATTCGCTATTGAAACGCTGGTATGTAATGAAAAATCATGAAAATATAGAAGAACTTGTAGTGTTCACGAAATTAATAAATCTAGGAAAGTACATGGTGAATTTCATCACTTGTATAAAGAATTACGCGATCATCCAGAGAAATTTCTTTCATATTTCCGTATGAATATTGCAACGAGTACATTCTGGAAAAAATTGAATCTAAATTAATGAAAAACTGGACTAATTTCATTCGCGACCCTATCACTCCCACGGATTAATTACTTGTTTGTTTAATTTCATCCGCTACAGCATCCCATAAATTGTCCAAAATATATCGATTATGATGTTGAGCATGTCTCTGATGCCATAAATTACTTTTCACAAATATCGAACTTATGAATGCGTCAATATCCCATTTTATTTATTAATTGCGCAGCAGCGCGGCGATGAAAGAAAACAAACTTCCCCGATCGCGCCTCTATCCTCGCTTAACCGCCTCGCGCAACCGCATTCGGGATCGCTGCACTATGTACTACCCTATTAGTAGTTATTTGTTTGAATTCGCCTCTATCCTCTCTACTATCCTCTTCGCACCTCTTGGTCGCTTCACTATGTTCCTAGCCTTACTTTGATCTCAGCAGGAGAAAAAGCAAACTGAATACCATCCAACCCAGATCCTCTAGAATTGCAGTGATCTCGAATGAAGTCAGCAGATGATTTTTTAGAAGGAGGAATTTTGCCAATAATCTCTTTAGGGACTGTAACAAAAAAATTATTGAAGTCATTAGGTATTAACTTGCTACCAATTTGTTTACGCCTTTTCAATAGGTTTGTACTTTCTTTACCACGTCCCAAATCGCTTTAGGATTAAAGTTCCGTTTTCGAAGGTAATTATCATTGTGTTCTTTTTTTGCCAGTTTGAGCTCAGATCGATATAGCTGCAGATAGTCTTTATATATTTTTTTAACGCTAGTTGACCCATCAACTGCAGCAATATCTCTATAAAAATGTAATATCTTTCTCATTTCCCTTATATTCAATCAATATTGCAGTATTGCACCAACAAACTGGCAACATATCAACACAATGCTTATACTTCTTTTGTGGGAATGCTAGATCTGCACAGTTTTTCAAGAGAATGACGAACATCTTGAACTTCTCATCAATGCAGATATCACTATTATCAATGAAATCCCAACATATATCTCTCACTAGGAGATGAAGCATATTTAAACCCAACTGAGTAATAGGTTATCTTACTGTTACTAGCTATATTTGTTTTTTCCCCAAAAACATAACTTGTTTCTACAGCAAAGTGATCAGCGAAACCAAGATCAACAACATATCCCGAGGACTCAAAAACATTAGTGAAAATATTGTCCTAACATGCACTTCCTCTAGTCGATGACGTTACAATGCTATGAAGCCCATCCCATATGCAAAGAAAAGGTCAGTCATCGCAGATCTGATTGGATTGTTTGTTAAAAAGTTGATATTAAAGTCTCCCAAAACAAAAACATTAGAATCACGTCACGGACATTTACCCTCTCTAAAATGTCAAATCAAGAAATTTTTCAATGCTACCCAGTGGAGGACGATACATAGTTATTTTTATTAGTTTCAATTTTTTTGACTATATTGCACCATAGTATAAGGAAATATACTCCTTATACTATGATTGCACACACCTCGAGGCGAGAGTGGGGTTGGACGATTTTTAAATGATACGAATTTTCATCATGATAATGAAGGATTTCATTTTCAACTTGGGATAATATTGAACGGATATTTATCCTTTTTGGAAATCTTATAGTCGTTTTTACTGATATCTCAATAGTTTTTTCTACAGAAGCAAATGTTTGTAAAATTTCGGAGCGGAACATTCAACTCCGCTTTGGGGCGAGTTGTTCCACCTTTGGGGCAAATTGTTCCTTTTAGATTTTGATAATATTTTGTTGAAATAATGAAGGTTGTTTCGAATAAAAAAAAATTTTATTAACTTGTGTATGTTAAATTTATTTTATGGAGAACTAAACTAAAAAACAACAACAAAATATTATGTTACTAGTTTGTATGAATTTTTCTATTTAGTTAAAATAAAATTGAAGTCCATAAAATGTATAAATCTTATCTAATGTGTAAAAATACTTTCAAAATAAAAAACATAACTAATTTACTTCCATATAAACTTTTTATTCAGGTTAATTAATTCTAATCATCAATCAGCAGTCTTTTTTCATCAATTGCGACTAACTTTGACAATTTCCATTTTTATTCATCAGCAATCTTATTCATCAATATTCTCTTCATCTGACTCACAATAATTAAGAATACACTTAAGAGTGACTATCATTTCCATCTAAATATTTGGTAGGAGCCCAATTTTCACACATAGTACATTCTATTCACAATCCATTGTTCTCTTGGTCGAGAATTTTAATTTGAATCATAACAAATTAGGCAATAGGTACCATTCCAGATCCTTACCGCTGTCACTCTCGGTATCTTGTGTTTTGCTCTTTCCTAATCCTGATATTTTTTTTCACTTTCCTCCTTACTTCAACCATTTACTTTTTTTGAATCTTTGATTTTTCTGTTCCAGTCCTTGTAATGCCTTCATCAGTTTGTCTTTTTTTCTGCCTGTTCTTTAGCCAATCCATTTTTTCTGGCATGTCTGTTTAAATAGTCGTCTGTCGTAAACGTCATTTTCTAGAAGTCCATGTGAGGTCATGCGGAAAATTCAATTTCTTTTGCCACAGTTTTAACAGATTTTCCGTCGTTGGTAACAGCAGGGGAAGCTCGACGTGACAATTGTCTAGGAGGTCTTACTTCTCTCTGTCTTGTAGTTTCGCATCCTCAGAATGAAAAAAAAGTGTCATGAAAATTTTAGATACGATTGAAAGTCGATAGGGTTCAGTTTTTTCGCGGAACAACCAGCCCCACCAGAAAGGGACTTATGATCCCAAATTACTTTAATATTCGAACATCGACATACTGGCAAACTAACAACAATTGAAACAACACTAAAGCAATAAGATTCCTCACTTATGTAACTACAATTTGGGAAGATTACGCATTAATAGGTTCATAATTAATAAAGATAGACCAAATAGTTCAAACATGAAAACTGACACTTACGAGACGTTTCGGGAACACGTGCACACAGCCACTCAACCACCGTCGCCAGAGTAATAAAAATTACTGTCAAATTGGCGCTCCACTTGGTGCTTTAGAAGCATATTTTGCATATCTTTTTTCGTTACAAAGTAATCTCCATCGCAACACCTTACCCCGCTCTCCACTATCTAACATACGAAAATCTTAGTGTCCGCCATTAGTCGCCGTCCGTGATTACCCCACGCTCCCCTACTTTTTGAAAAAAGAAGGCCAGTCGTTACAGCCTGGTTTATTAGTGGAATAAAACCTGTGCAGTACGATTTCACCTTCAAAGAATCATTGAATGATTTGATTGTTACCAAAATCAAAAGCATCATATCAGTCTGGATAAAATCTGACGAAAAGTATCTGGATTTTAATCAATCAAAGACAACATTACATAAAATTAATTGGTTATGAGTTCAAAACAGTTAATAAAAGGAAAATTCTTATTGTTAAACAGAAAAATAAAATAAGTTGAGTACGATTTTATGGTACCTAAGTACCTAAAGAGAATATTTGCAACAAAATGTTAAATTTATTTACCTATCTGGATGAAAGTTGGTTATTTAAAAATGGCAGTCTTATTCAACAGTGCACTCTAGAAAGAAAACAAAAAGTTTGTAAAGTATATTCAAGGGTAAACGTAGAAGGTCAGAAGGAGCACTATTTTGATTGCTGCATTGATAGATTTTTACCTGAATGTTAAGACAATGGTGATCATAAGGATTATATAAATCTAGAAGGGAGAATTATTTTATAATTGGGTTGTTTAATTAAAACCTTTTCTGCAGATAATTGGAATAATGAGCTCATAGCTCAAATTCCAAAAATTCATGGAGCATGACCAAGGGCGTAGATCTTTTTTTTTGGGAGTTATCGAAAAAAAATATTTGACAACATTGCTTACTCATATCTATAATATGAGAAAAAGAGGTTTGAACCAAATTACTCGAAATTATTTTTTTAGTACCAATTCGGCTGTTATCACTTTATATTGGGTGTTCCTGAATTAGAATTACGGAGGAAAATGAGAGATTCCTTCCTTAATTTTAAGAATAAAACGTCCCATGAATATGAGCCCGCAATCGCTTTGTTTTAGAGATACAGGGTGTTTCTTGTAGTCCTACTTTTTTGTGTTTATCGAATTTATCGACTTTATCGAATCTTTATTAATCTTCGCTACAGATTATGTTGATAAGTATCAAACCTTATAATTAATTTATTTATCACAGCTACCTAACTGGATCTTTATAATAATTTGGTTTTTCGTGAGAATTATTATAGAGAGCTGTTTGAATTTTTTTTCTCGAAATCGATTGCATCAGATACTTACGACAAAACTACAACAAACTAAACAGTGTAGTAATGAACTAGAGTTTCTTTTTAAATTTTTCTAAACTACCAGTGGTTCACGAAAAAAATAATTCTGGAGTAAAAAAGCGGCCACATAGAGAAATTCTCCCTGTAGATTTGCATTCAAAATTAGGATATCACATGATGAAAACTGTAAATTGAAATATCTATGCCAATTCAAGTTAAATATCCTGAAGGGAAGGTGCTATGAGAGAAAACTTGAACTTTAACATCGGTATCTCAAAAACAAAGCATTTGTGGACTCGTGTTATAGGTCTTTTTTTCTGAAAAGATCCGAGAAATCTGTCATTTTCATTTGTACCTCCAATTTAGGAACACCGTTTAGATATAATCAATTCAAAACTGATATATGTCCACAAAAAATTGCAATTTGAATTTCACCGTAGTAGTTTTTTTGAAATATATTTATGGAACTTCAATATTTTATTAGATTTTCCAATTTTCATGATTTTATTTAATGAGCATATTCTAACTTCTAAGAATCATCATTTTTCCAAAATGTTCTACATTCTTCTGGAAATGAAGTTATTATCAATTATTTAATTTATTTATCATATACCTACATAGATTTAGGCTTTTGTTCTGAAGAGAATCAGAAGTCATCCTTAAATCTAAAACAAATGATTCAAAAAGTTAATCAAGACAATGGTTGATTAACCGAATATAAAAATCCATTATCTATCCTATCATCATAAAGAACGAACAATTCTTATTTCTACGTGTAGATATTTTATTTCTATTCTTTATTGTGCAGAATATCTATCACATGGCCCACTTCGGTGAAACGGCTACTGATATCGGTTCAGCTTCAACGTCCCTGGGTAACCTCGTGTGCAAGGGTACAGAGGGGTGGCGCAATCGGAGACGGCTGACGCCCCTCGGCTTGCAACGACACGGCTGAACGACGAGGTCCATGTGTCCGGGTTTACGCCGTCCTAAGGCCGATAATCAGGGGCGTGCGGCTAAAAAATTACACTCCCAAACAACGACTTGCAATCATAATAAGAAATATCAAAAAGAATCTGAAAACTCCGAAATTTCCACCTTTTCTTTTCTTTCATTTATGTAGCCTAAAATCAGATATGATAAATAACAAGTATAAGACAAATGCCGTATGTTTTCAATGGCAGTGCTTATGCACACAATAATAATCATCAATTAACAAATAAAAGCTGTCCCACTTTTAACTTAACACGATTTTTTTATTGTATGCATCAAGCATACATAGGCTTACAATATCTGAAAAGGGTTCTTTATACAGATGTCTTGAATTTTATAACAAACTCCCGAATTATAGGTATAGAGATAATAAACAACCTTAAACAATTCGAAAAATCTGTTTACAAAATGTTATTGAATCTAGAACCTTATGATGTTAATATTTATCTCAATTGTCAATTCCCGAATTCTGAGTAAATTTAAAATTGTTGTTATTCCTTTTGTGCTGACACTATTTTGTTCAAACGCTCGATTGTTGAGAGTTACTCACAATAAATATTTATTATTATTATTATCATTTAGCACGGAGATAACCGAGGAGTATGGCCTGTCCGGTGAATAAGCATAACCAAACTTTTGTGAAAATCGTGATGAGACCCAAAGAAATTTGGATAAGGGTCAAAATCACCTGAAAATGAATTTTGAATGACATTGTATGATATATCGTTGAATTCAGCGTTAAAAGTTATTTCGAAAAGTTTCATAAAATATACAGGTCCGTATTGAAAAAAAAGAGGTTGAGGGTGGCCCAGAGAGCACGAAACGTTGGATACGAAATCTGATTACGTCAAATTGAGAACAATTTACTGTCGAATAGAAAATTCCTGTAACATTTTTTGATAATATTTGAAATAAAGTGGGAAAAACAGAAAAATCAAAATGACAGAATTTACTTTTCTTTTGATATCTGAATAACCGGCCCTGATAATCTCGATTTGTTTGAACGGCTTGATAATGCTTCTATGCATGCAACTTTTTCTCCATTTGACCGACCTTCTAACTCTTATGGTTTAAAAGTTACCAATACAATCCCATTGAAAAAGTGGCCACCCTGTATATAACATAGAGTTTTAATTTTTTTTCAAAGTCTATACGTCCCGCCACATGGAACCGGGGAAGGAGAGATCCACTTTTACTGAAAATATTGAGGGAATTCAAACTCTTGATATTAGGAGAGAGCGTATTGAATGCCAAAAATGGTGCATATCTCTGTCCCGCTGTTTTATGTACGAACGGTATAAATTTGCAAGGTTTGCTTATAAATGTGATCGTGGGAAATCGAAATTTTATTGTTTTTATTCTTAAAGTAGTACAGGAGTATTTTCCAGCAGTATAACTGCCTCGGGTTAAAGATGTTAGCTTCTGCTTATAAAAGGAATCGGAGAGGTAAGTACAACTTTTAGATAATAAAACTTTCAAAATTCTTTTCTGAAAAGTTTCTAATTCTTTCAATATATATAGAAATATTCATTACAGTAGGTACATTATTCTATAAAATATTTTGTTTTCATCAATGAAGTATTATTATTGTTTTGAAGTGGAACTACATTATGACATTCTCGTGTCATTATTTATTAGTTTCATATTATCTATAACAATAAATGGATTTAATGGATTCGGTCCTTACTTGATGGAAATTCATTATTGTAAAATACACAAAATATTGAGTTATAATCAATTAAATGAGACCGGTTTATGCACATGCATTGCCACTTTTTAGTCCGCATAAAGGGTATTATTTTGATTATTCGAAACTTATTATCATTACGTGTTTACAGTTATCTGATTTTTTTTGTTGATAATATTGCTTAATGTGCACTTAAAATGTTTAAAATGGTGTCAAAATTCAAACGTATAACGTACAAACTTATTTTCAGCTCTGTACTGATATGTTTTTTCAGAATTTTTTATTTCAGACGGTTTTTATTTCTCTTTTTTTATTTTCTAGTTATATTTCCTCTAGTCAACATATTTGATCTGTGGATTATCGAATTTCTCAGGGACTAGATTCCCGAGAAATTTTATTGTTATAGTTGGTGTAAATAAATTGAGCTCAATCTTACTCAAGCATTCAGAAATTTGCGTAATAATAGGTAAGTATATAATACTTACCGAACTCGGGAAGCTTTTATGCGCCGTCTATGGATTCCGTTTTCTGAGCATCGCAGGCAGGCCTCCTCCCTCCACCAAGCCAGTCCCATAATGGCGTGGTCTGTGACAACGTACGTCCTGCTACACAACTTGTAGACCAAAATTAACTGTAGTTGGGAGTCTTTGATCGGTCTTTCACGCCCAATTGTGTATTTTTCAATTAGAATACAAACTAATTAACCGAAAACGATTACTCTCACAGTGAAAAAAACAGCGCAAAGGGAGAGAATAGTGTATTTTGCCTTATCGATTTTTGAGTGACGATTGCCGTGAACGACAATATAGGTGCATTCCTTTCGCTTGGATTATGTGTAGTGCTGAGAAATTTTGCAATGGTATCTGGGTGTGCAGATAATAATGATCACGGTTGCATCACCAAATAAGACAGAGTACGTCCAAAATTCAACACAGGTGGGTGTTACTCAATTATTATTGAATTTGATGAGTTGATTCCAATAGTAGTTTTAATTCTCGAGTCACGTTGCCATATCTACTATTGCATAGCTGTGTTCTTCGTAATTCCTTTCCTCACTAGACTACTAGATACGTTTATAGAAATTGAATATAATGAATTAATGAAATTGAGATTCAGATCAATCGATGATTTACAAAATATCATACGACATAAAATTTAATTGGATGAAATACTTCTGTATTTTGGAAGAAAAATTCAACAGTTTGGCAACAATGCAGTCAGTTATTTTAGGGCGGGCGGGCGTGACGTAATGGGGGTGTTGCTTCTGTCCGGCTTTTTTCAATATGATTATCCTCGAGTTCAAATCCAAAACGTGCATTGTTTTGTTCATTAGAAATTCACTAGAATATCTTTGGAGGAAATGCAAGGATTTTTACAATATTTTACAATTTCTGTTATACCTACGTAAGGTACGAGAAATAAGTATAATTTTTCAATTCCAGTTTTTCTCTAGTTTTAAAACAATTCAAAATGTTCAGCAATAACCAAGATAGTCGAAACGTTTTTCTTCCTTTCCACTGAACCATATTTTTTTCAACGAAACTTCTCAGAAACGATTTGAATCAAAAAATGGCTTAATGAAGAAACCTGTTTTAATCACATATTGCAAAAGGTATGTTGTATGATCGATTATGTTTTGGATGCTATTTAGTACAAAAACTTATTTTCATTTTGAAAAAGTTAGGTATTATAATTCGAGGAGGTTCATAAATTTGGAGATTAGCATCTACCTATTCCTGTTTTTATTAATCTCAACCAGCTAACTTTCAGCGAGACTTCCAATTCCAAAAATTATTATCCTTAATATGTTATAAGGCCTAGTCGATCAGTAGGTATTTATTTACGGTTGTCATATTTAATAATTTTTTCTGGCCGTTTCAATGAAAT
Source organism: Harmonia axyridis (assembly GCF_914767665.1). NCBI lineage: Eukaryota > Metazoa > Arthropoda > Insecta > Coleoptera > Coccinellidae > Harmonia > Harmonia axyridis. The sequence continues at coordinate 42,445,400 of NC_059503.1, forward strand.
TATTTCTCCCGAATTATTCTTATAAAGTTCGAGATGAATATTGTGCCATCATCAGAAAAATGCATCTACTTATAAAAAATAACGTTCTGAATTTGTTTTTGATCAAATAAAATAAGTCTCAACGAAAACACACAAAAATTTGCGCATCCACCAAATGTAATTTTGTTGTACTATTTAAGTTGGATGGTCATTCTTTAATTTTTATACTTAAAATGGAAAACCGAATGTGAACCTTTAGTACTCGTTTAACCCCTGGCTCTTTTTTTCTTATCGTATTTAGTGGAATGTACCCACAAGTTTGATAAGAATTTAGGGTGAACGCCTCTGAAACGATTCAAACTAAACTCCGCCCCCTCAGTCTAATTCCTCGTACCTATAATTCATACTACGTTTGATTTCTTCCTATTATCTGTTCCCCCATTTGCGTAGCAAACATGATCAAAAGAATTGTACGAGAAAAATATCTCACTTAAAATTAATTCAACTCATATAAAATTTCAATAATTTAATTTTGGAATTAAAATAGGTACCTACCTAATTCAAGATTTGAATGAAAAAACATTGTGAGCTTTGAAAAAACCGTGTTAAAAACCACCTATTTAACTATCTATGATAAAAATTTTTCCGAACCCGGGGTCATTCTTTTCGCATCGCAATTCTAATGAACAGTACAAAAATTCATTACTTCGAAACTAGATCTATGCTCTGAAACTTTTAGGTGGAAAATATTGTATCCATGTATCCCGTATCATAGCAGGATTTCATAGGTATTTTCAGTTTCATGAACGTGTACCTACTGATATAGGTACTAATTGTTATTTGCGATAAATAGGTACATTTATCAAAATATTCGAGTACCTATTTGGTGAGCACACTCTGGTCTCGGGATATAACTACTGAATTTTACCATAGTATAAGGAATGGATAGTAAGACAGTGTAGTGCTTTATTCGATTTTGTTGATGTTGAGCGCCATCTAGTTGTAATTAAGTTATAAGTACTCAAAAATTTTACTCAAAAAATTGTTACGTGAAGTGGAACACTCTGAAAAAATCGGTGTTGTTTTAAAGAAATAAAATATTTGAAATAGATTTCTATATTTTGATATTTCTTCCGCTCTGTTTTTGAATTTTTCAACCATTTACGCCAGTGGCGTGTATCTCTAATATATAAAACTGCTTGCAATTTTACGTCAAATTTTAAACGTAAAATCACAGCCCAACGGGACCATCTAGAGCAAAAATGACAAGAATAAGACCCCCCTCAAAATCGTCTGGAGATCCCGGGAAAAATCCCAAACCTTCGATTCTCCCCGCGGTTTTCGAGTATACGGGGTGTTTCGGATCATTTTGACATTTCAAGTCCCATATTTCTGTGGTATCTGTGGACAATTTGGCTGTCAGTGTCATGTTAATAATAAATATTCCATTTCGATATATGAAAGTTCTTGAAAAAATTTGCAGTTTCCAAAATTGTTATTCAATATTTAAATAAATGCCGACAGATAAAATGCAAAGTCTTCGGCGAATCGAAAATTCGATAGATATTTGTCAAAATTTGGAAATGAACATTTATATCATCGAATGCATTTTCCTCAATTCAGGTTTGTTTTAAGTGTTTGTATCATTCAATTGGATATGAATGTTACTTCATTTCAGGAATTTTTCGTTTATTTTCCACAAACTATAAAACTACATTCTCTTTCGTGAGAATTTGAATCTATTGCGACAGAAGATGGAACTACAAAACAGTACAGAAGCTTCATCTGATCATGTATTAAACAGATAGAAAAACTCCTTATAGATAATTCACAATTGGCTTTATTACTGGAAAAAGAGCCAAGTTAGTCAGATGACATTCAACCGAGGGGGTAATCACTCCGTGAAAAAGATACACCGATTTCGGAAATCATGAAGATTTCGGGGGATTTCGAGGGATTTCGGAGGGATTTCGGATGATTTCGGGGATTTCGGAGAATTTCGGGGATTTCGGGCGATTTTGGATGATTTCTTTATTAAAAATACGTGAATAATCGTTTAATGTCTGTGTTTTGATAAATGAACTTAATTTCACGGCATTCAGACAATTTTTCAATTCAGAAAAATTACATCCTCGAGCGGGACTCGAACCCAGAACCTCCCAACTCAAACTCGAACTAGTTATTCGGAGGTTGTGGTTCGAGTCCCGCTGGAGGAGGTACTTTTTTCCAAATTTAAAAATTGTTTGAATGCCGTAAAATTAATTTTATTTATAAAAAAATATTGCATCTTTGGAAATGTTGAACAGATAATACAAAATTTTAGATTTTCAACTCCTAACAAAAACAATATTATAGCAAATGCTCTATTTGTCAAATTGGTAATTTTGATAATTCGTAAATTTCATAGCAATATTTGAATCACCACCGAGATCCCAACAAATAACTGATAACTATTTCAAATTTCAGTTCTCAGTATGTTTTCAGCATAGAAAATGACCACAAAATATTTCCGAGGAATTCATAATTCGTCTTTGAGCATATTTTTTTCCTGTTTTTTATTGTTGTGAATGAATTATTTCATATATTAGCATATTCTTACCATCTTATAGACGTTCACTGTGTTTTAAGAAGATTTTATATTCATTCGCGATTTTCACGAGATACCTCTATCCTGAATAAATCAAATTTTTCGAACTTTTTCCAATTTCAAAAGTTCATAAAAAAAGAATGTTAGATGTGACAACTTTGAATGATACCGCATATTAAAGCAAAAATTTATGCTCTTTTTGAAAATCTAAACAATTCATTTCGATTCATTTCAAATTCGAAATACAAAGTAATATTTTTAACCTGAACACTTTAAATGGGATATTGAAGTAATTAATATCTCTGACTCAATCTCGGTATGTGTCAATAACATCCCAAATTTCTATAAATTCCACCGACAAGTTTGGTTATTATTTTGATTTCATTATTTCCATGAATATGAAAATCCCCATGTGCTTTCCAAGGAAAGACAGAAATTGATTTTTTTCCGTCGATCCGTACTCACCTAGCCCTACTCTACCTCTTGTATTTATTCAATTCTTTTTTTTTTTAATAAGAGTATGTACAATTACTTCCGGGACACCCTGTATATTCAGCTCGACCCCGATCTCCTTTGTATCGTCAAATTCAATGACCGCTTAGTTTCGAAATCCAAAACAATTTCTTCATCAGCATCTCTATCAGAGCTCATTGAAATCATAAATTCCAAATTTGCCTTTTTCCTCGTCTACACACTCTTCCAAATACTTCCACTTGATTAACTAAAGAAAAGAAAATCGTGCTAAAACTGTTACCTAACCTCTGAATATGTAACATAACAAACGTCAGTGCCTTAGCCACTGCGCACACTCCATTGATTGCGAGAAATGTGATTTCGACGGCGCGGCGATTGCGAGATTTCGACAGCGATTGCGGGATTTCGGTAGCGATTTCGGGATTTCGACAGCGATTTCGTGATTTCGGTAGCGATTTCGGGATTTCGGAGGTGATTTCGGGATTTCGGAGATGATTTCGTGATTTCGGTGGCGATTTCGGGATTTCGGATGATGATTTCGGGATTTCGTGTTTCAGAATTACATCGATTTCGGAAGTGGTTACCCCCTCGCATTCAACAATTTCCATGTGTTTTTGGAATATCTAAAATATACACTTTTACGACAGAAGAGTGCAAAAATATAAATGATCAATCCGTTTTTGAAGAATTTGAGTGCAGTGCTGTTGAATTTATAATGAAAAAGTCAAATCGTTGTGAAATCTTCCATACGAATAATTTCAACTATATGTATATTATCTATTATATTATTTGCCGCTCAACTGAAACATGTATTAATAAACCTTGGAAATTAGAGACTCAAACTTTTTACCTGATTTCTCAAAAAGGTTCCACCAAGATATTAAAATTTCTTATAAGGTAACATAAGCCATGGGTATTTGAAAGGCAAGTCTATTCATTCTGTCTCTTTTTAGTTCGTTTATTAAAGCTATACTAGGATATACATATAAAAAATCAGTTGAAATACTAGTCAAAATGTCACGACAGAAATAAAATTTAAAGGATCATTCAGTATATGAAGAATTTCAACATGGCAGTTACTTTTGAAATTGGTATCAATTTTCCAGCAATTCAATGTAGGTATAAAATACTTTAAAAAGTAACTATTCATCAAAACTTTCCATTTCATGAATGAATGATTAAACTTGTATAAACATGTAGATACCTATTTCACTAAAGTTTTCAATCGTTATAGGAATAGTTGCTCTATGGCCACTTCGAAAATGCTATCCAACTGATATATTCATTGCTTTTGATAAAAATTAAATTATTAATTGATTCAGATCCAAAGTTAACATTTGAAAAAAATCAAGTCAATGTAATTATCGAACTCACTAACATGGGTCAATAGTATTGGCTGATACAATTTTAGTACCGAGGCAGTCATTTCAAATACTGAACACATCTTCTGACTGAAGTAAAACTTGAACAATGATCTTTTTTTACTTGCATCTTGAAATGAATTTAGCACTTTTTCAGTGTTCAATAATGAGATAATTATTAAATTGACTCAAGAGATTAACAGTATGCTTTATCAGGATTAGTTAATACTGCTGAAGACGTTAATAAACCTATTAATTTCTTATATGGTTCATCATTACAACTCTCTTTTGTTGAATCAAATTTCAATTGAGTTTTCAAAGGAGTTTTCATATGTTTACAATTAGACATGTTGAATTATTGCAATACATATTTGAAGAATATAAACGATTACTATACTACCTTTTTCATAATTTCTAGTGATATTCATCCCTATACAATTTTAGCTTTCCCTAAATTCTTTATGATAAAATTATCACTTAAATTTTCTATGAGATATATTCATTCAGAATTAACATTTGTTAAAACAAAAAAGTCATCTACGTATAATGCAACAACAGTTAGCAAGTTATTTTTTGATTTTATGTAAATACAATGCTCAATTATTGATATTTTTTAACTAATATCTGTCAAAATTTCATTTACTATATATATTGCCCTGTTCAATTTACTTCTGAGTAAAACCCAGAGCTACAAGCTTGCTCTATAACGTAACGAACCATCACGATTAAGCTTTAATTCAGCTGTCCTCCACTGAATCAGAATTATCTAGTGAAATTTCTATATCATCCCTTATCTATGATAACTATATCTTGACTGGTATTAATGAAATTGTTACCTGTATCCCTTTGATCATTCACCAGAACCCACAAAAATCATTTTTGTCCATATACCTTCAAGAAATATGCAACAGAAGAGTATGCAAAATTCATCGATACAATTTTCAGATTCTAAAAACGCCTTAGTTCTTCAGGAATGTCCAATTGGTCTTTCAATATTATAAATTATGGAAAATAACCTACTATTAACCAAATTTTTAGATTTCAAAAGGTGTCCTTCCTTGTATTCTAAATATATACACCCTATATAATTGTTGATCGAATATTGTATTTCTTAATAAATTATGAAATAGAAGAATAATTTGCTGCTCAACTGAAAAAAGTATTGATGAACCTCGGAAATGAGGGACTCCTTATAACCTGATTTCTCAAAGATGTTACTGATATTATTACGATTGCTTGTAAGGCAACATTAGCCATGGGTTTTTGAAAGGTAGATCTATTCATTCTGCCCCTTTTCAGTTTATTATAGCTATACTCAATATTCCTAAAACAAAATTTCACTGTAGGTCTTTTCATAGATCTTATCGAATGATTATGTAAATTCAATATTTGTCAAAACTGAAAATAAACATTGAATGCAGTTTCTTTTTCAGGTAGTGTTTCTATTGACTGATAATAACTCTCACATTTTGATTATGCATTTTTCCCAAATTTTTTAAAGAAGAAAGAAATTGCCATTTCTAGAGAAATGAGAATTTCAGATTTCAAAATGTCTAATTACTACTTCAAATATATATACACCCTATATAATTGCTGATCAAATATTGTGTATTTCTTTACAAATTAGTTAATAATTTGAAGCTTTAATCTCAATTTTCAGACTTGAATTGGTCCAACATCTCTAGATACTTCTAATTGATATTCGACAAATAAATATCCTGTATAATTATCCATCCAAACGAAAATAATCCATCTTCTGAAAAGAAAAACAATGTTTACTATATAGAATTAATTTAAATAATGATTCAAAAGTGATGAAATTTTGCAGACTTACTTATTTTGGGTCTTAGATCACGAATCCGCTATCATAAATTCCTTAATCCAGCTAGTTTTTTTTTTAATTGTGAAATTGGCCTAATGAAGGTGAGGTTATCCACATTAATAGCTAGTTTTCTTGTATTTTATTAACTGATTCTCGTTAGAAATGATTAATTAATCACATTTCAAGCTTCCCCAGAAATAAAAATGCCTTTTTTTCGTCAAAATCGATGGTTTTATCGATTGTTTATATATGGCGGCGGCCATCATGTTTAATACGTAACGTCTGTCAGATGCTAAATAATCTGCAACGTTGCCTGTATGCCAGATCTTCTTGATGGGATCGGTTTTTTACTTGGTGGAAATTCATGTTAATAGATTGTTTGAGATTATGACGTATTATAAAACTGTATGGAAACTCATAATTTTCGCACAGCTATTCGAGCAGAAAATTCGGCAAGTTTATTTTCGAAATGAATAAATGGTAGTTCATATGGTGTTATTCTGGTTTTTTCGATATTGGCATCGGATTCAGTTTAGTCCTCCTGAACATATACAGGGACATTGATGTTGACGAGGACGCTGTGATTACAAGGTTTTCAAAGGGTTCACAGACCAAATTAGATTTTGTGTTATACTTGCCAATTGTCTTTTTTTTTCATATGAAACAATAGATTTACTATTTTTTTTTTAATTTCTACCTGAATAGCTAAAACCGTGATAAGTAAATAAATATATTATAATATAACAAATACATAAGCGTACAAATTTTTTTACCGAAATTTGAGGCTTTATTGTAAAACACTGGTTATACATTTATGATTCGAAATATTGCCCATCGCTGGTCACTATACTTTCTCACATCTTTCGGGCAGCGTACGAATTGAAAAAACTGGTCATCTTTTGAAGCGATCCACGAATCGATCCAAGTTTTTAATTCTTCATAAGATAGGAAGTGCTGGTCAGCCAGGCTGTGTGCTATTGATCGAAACAAGTGATAGTCCGAGGAAGCAACGTCTGGAGAATACGTCGGGTGGGGTAGGAATTCCCATTTCAACTTTTTTAAGTATATCTTGACTTTCGCAACATGGAGTCGAGCATTGTCATGCAGTAAAATCCATTCATCTACTCTCTCGTCGTATTGCGGCGGTTTGTCTCTCAATGCTCAATGATTGCGTTCGATAACGATCGCCTGTGATCGTTTCAGTCGGTTTCAACAACTCATAATACACTACGCCGAGCTGGTACCACCAAATACTGAGCATGACCTTAGAACCGAGAATATTCGGTTTAGCCGTCGACGTGGAAGCATGGCCGGGATATCCACATGATTTTATGTGCTTGGGATTATCGTAATGAACCCGTTTTTCGTCTCCAGTCCCAATCCGATGCAGAAATTCCTTCCGTCTTTGCCTCGAAAGCAGCTGTTCACAAACAAACAAACTCCGTTCAAACACCTCCCGGCTTCAACTCGTACGGCACCCACTTTTCTTGTTTCTGAATCATTCCTATGACTTTCAGGCGTTTTGAAATGGCTTGTAGTCCTAATGATCCTGTCAATTATTGTTGCGTTTGAAATGAGTCTTGATCAATTATTGCCTCCAATTTTGCATCTTCAAAAACCTTCTCTCTTCCACCGCGATGCTGGTCTTCGACATCAAAATCACCATTCTTGAAGCGTTGAAACCACTCTCGGCACGTTCTTTCACTAATAGCGGCCTCACCATATGTATTTGGGAGCATTCGATGAGCCTCAGCCGCAGATTTATTCATATTTCAGTAGAAAATTAAAACCTCCCTCAAATTACGAGAATTTGACTCGTAAGCTGACATGGTTAATCGTGAATAACTTTATGATGCAGACACAAATCGACTAACATGTCGATGGCGTTATGTTCACAAATAACCAAACTTATTATATGACATCTACGATATATTTATTTCGACTACCACTTACCGTTACAGCCAGCTATTGCAAAACGGCAGGAGCAAAGTTGTACGCCTAAATCTAAATTTCGGAATATGACATTGTTCAGCTAAAATATTTTCGAAGTTCAGGCGCTTCCGGTTATATAAGAATTAAAAAAAATTTTTTCAAACTTTTTTTTCATTTTATGTCTCAGATATTATCGAGATTTCCATTCTCAATTACTCTTTGCTAAAATTATTGTGTTAGTCCTCATAGTTTTCAAAATATCAAGGAAAAACCGTAAAAAAGAGAGAATTTCCTTAGTCACAATTACCTGAATTATTTTTACTGTGAATATCCTATGCCTATTTCAATTCACTTTCTCAAACTAAAATGATGTTGGAACATCGTGCATATCTTGAATTTGAGAAATATCATCACAGGTGCCAAAAATTGTGAACAAAATTTGATCATAACTTTCGATTTTCAAATCAGAACCCTATTTTTTTGTGATTTCGCTGGATTCTACGGTAAAAAATAAGGGTAGTGTCCAAACGTGATTATGCTCTCAAATTCAATAATTCAAGAGTTATTTGAGATTTTATGAATTTATGTTATACGTAGGGTCAATTTTATTCGATCTGTTTCCAGACAGACTAGCAATAATACGCTATGACCATAGAAATGTAAATATCTAATTACTTTACATGTGACAGGTATTTTCATTATCAAAGCTTCACTAATTTGATTTCACGAATTGAATTTCCGATATTCAAATGACAAAATTCTGGATATACTTTTCTCTAATTATGTGGCAAATCAGTTCTTTCCGGCACATTTTGTGGAACAAAATAGACTGGAACTGATTTATCTATTATTTGTCAAATTTGTGATACAGAAAACTGTTTTACCAACCAACATTTTTCAATGCAAAAATCACTAATCCTGTGTACCAATTCTATTCATATGAAAAAGCGGTAGAATACATTTTATGAATTCAGGAAAAAATCAGCGTGGTGATGAAAAGGGAGTAACAGAAAGTTTGAAACAATTCTGTTGCATTCATCGTGGATATGGAATAGATCCAGAATTTCATTATTTGAATAACGGGGAGTCATATCGTCAAATTATAATCTACTTTATTCAATTATGAGAACACCTGTCACTTTGAAATAATTGAATATTTGAAACGCACTCTAGAAACAGATTGAATGAAATTGACCCTACGTATAACATAAATTCATAAAATCTGGAATAACTCTTGAATTATTGAATTTGAGAGCATAATCATGTTTGAACACTACCCTTATTTTTACCGTAGAATTCAACGAAATCACAAAAACATAGGGTTCTGATTTGAAAATCGAAAGTTATGATCAAATTTTGTTCACAATTTTTGGCACAATATTTGAAACACCCTGTGATGATATTTTTCAAATTCAAGATATGCACGATATTCCAACATCATTCTAGTTTGTGAAAGTGAATTGAGTATACGCATAGGATATTCACAGTGAAAATAATTCACGTGATAGTGACTATGGAAATTCTCTCTTTTTTACGGTTTTTTCTTAATATTTTGAAAACTATGAGAACTAACGCAATAATTTTAGCAGAGAGTAATTAAGAATGGAAATATCGATAATATCTGAGACATAAAATGAAAAAAAATGTTTTTTTCGAAGAATTTTTTTTAATTTTTGTATAACCGGAAGTGCCAGAACTTCTAAAATATTTTAGCTGAATAGGGCATCATGAACAATGTCATATTATGAATTTCCAGATTTCAAATCGGCCCCGTTCTCCAGAAACGTCTAATAGGCCTTCGAACTTGAAACACCCTGTATAAATATTCATATAAATATCTAAATATAAATATTTTTGAGAGGTTAAGATCGATATCGGTGTAATCTGGGATTTGATACCATAGAAAAACTCGAAACCCTTAACGGCGAACCCCCTCAAACTTAAGGCTAGGACCGCCCTTGATTTCTCGTCATGGAAAGTTATTTGCATCAAATATTTTCATGTGAGCAAGGGCGAAATGGTATGTTCTAGGAAAGAAGTCATATAAAATTCTAGCCTAGAATCAGCATAGGATACCGAGTGAATCGTCTAAACTCAGCTAACGATACAAGGTTTCCGATAAAAATCTTTTATTTTCTAGAGGGATACCCAGTGAAGGATCTACCGGCATAGTGACGGGGTCCAAGGGGCGGAGCCCCTTCGGCGAGCAGAGCGAGTCTTACATATATAAAACCGCTTGTGACAGTTCGGCAAATTTTAAACGTAAAATCACAGCCCAAACGGGACCATCTAGAGCAAAAATGACAGGAATAAGACGGTTTTCGAGTATACGGGGTGTTTCGGATTATTTTGACATTTCAAGTCCCATATTTCTGTGGTATCTGTGGACAATTTGACTGTCAGTGTCATGTTAATAATAAATATTCCATTTCGATATATGAAAGTTCTTGAAAAAGCTTGCAGTTTCCAAAATTGTTATTCAATATTTAAATAAATGCCGACAGATAAAATGCAAAGTCTTCGGCGAATCGAAAATTCGATAGATAATTGTCAAAATTTGGAAATGAACATTGATATCATCATCGAATGCATTTTCCTCAGTTCAGGTTCGTTTGAAGGGTTTGTATTGCTTGGAATTAATTGGATGGAATTAATTGGATGAATGTTACTTTATTTCAGGAATTTTTCGTTTATTTTCCACAAACTATAAAACTACATTCCCTTTCGTGAGAATTTGAATTTATTGCGACAAAAGATGGAACTACCAAAGAGAACAGAAGCTTCATTCATCAATTCAGTCTTGGATTGGAGTAAAAGTTGTGCTACTATGGAACAGTATTAAACAGATGGAAAAACTCCTTATAGATAATTCACAATTGGCTTTATTACTTGAAAATAGAGCCAAGTTAGTCAGATAACATTCAAATGTTTCCATGTGTTGTTTGAATATCTAAAATATACACTTTTACGACAGAGGAGTGCAAAAATATAAGTGACCACTCCGTTTTTGAAGAATTTTTGTGCAGTGCTGTTGAATTTATAATGAATAAGTCGAATCTTTCATACTAATAATTTCAACTATATATACCCTGTTATATTATTTGCCGCTCAACTGAAACATGCATTATTAATACTTGGAAATTAGAGACTCTCAAACTTATAACCTGATTTCTCAAAAAGGTTCCACCAAGATAAGATATTATAATTGCTTATGAGGTAACATAGGCCATCGGTATTTGAAAGGCAAGTATATTCATTATGTCTCTTTTCAGTTTGTTTATTCTAGTTATACTGAATATTTCTGAAAATAACATTCACTTTAGATGTGAATTAATTAAATTTGGACTTATGCATCATATCATATATGACTATGAAATTGAGAAAGACATATTCTTCTTAATTCCATTATAAGTCTTTTGAATAGTACTTTGAAGATATTGATTTCAATAACGTATGGAATATATCAGTTGAAATTCTAGTCAAAATGTTACGACAGAAATAAATTTTGAAGGATCATTCAGTATATTTATTAATATACAATAATATATATTTTAACATGGCAGTCACTTTCGAAATTGGTATCAATTTTCCAGCAATTCAATGAAGGTATAAAATACTTTAAAAAGCAACTATTTATTGAAAATTTCCATGCCATGAATGAATGATCACGCACGTTTATTATGGGAAATGGCTTTCCGTGAATTTGGCTGAATTTTTGATATGTTGTAGTTCTTGATGAACTGATCAGAAAAGTCCCTAGCCACAAAGCTCAAAAATGGACAGTTTTCGAGATATGGAGCTTTGAAAATGGATTTTTTGCAATTTTCGGGGTTTTTGCTCATCAATCGGGGAGCTCTCATTTCAGGTTTTGATGGAATTTGGATGTTTGGCGGCCAGAACCCGACTGAGAAATGATCTTCCTTGGTTATATTAGGCACTGCCATCGATAATTTTTTATACACTGCTCCACATTGGCTATGAAATGACATACAAAATCCAAGATCTTCCATACATCTTTTCATGCCACAAGATGACGCCAGAATAATTCACATGATCGAGAAACGACATATTGTGAGATTTTTTTAATAGAGACCATAATAACTGAATCCTCATATATCTGATGTCCAATAATATCAAATATGTTAATCGGAATGTTCATAACCAGGCATCGCGAGCTGTAATGGGGGAAGATGGGAAAAGCATAATCATATATCCTCAGGGATTTCTGGAAATATGAGATCTGAGAATTTGGTTGATATCGGTTATTTTTTATTCATTATTAAAGAATACAATAGACGATTTATATTTCAACAAAATTTTAAGACATGCGTCTGACTGACAATTATGATCATAGAGAAATCTTAATTCCCATTTTAACGTTTCCAAGTATATCTTGACTACTTTCGCAACATGGGGTCGAGCATTGTCATGCAGTAAAATCAATTCATCTTCTCTCTCGTTGTATTGCGACGGTTTGTTTTTCAATGCTCGGTACAAACGCATTAATTGCGTTCGATAACGATCGCCTGTGATTATTTCAGTAATAATACACTACGCCGAGCTGGTCCCACCAAATACTGAGCATGACCTTAGAACCGTGAATATTCGGTTTGGCCGTCGATGTGGAAGCTTGGTCGGGATATCCTCATGATTTTATGCGCTTGGGATTATCGTGATGAACCCATTTTTCGTCTCCAGTCCCAATCCGATGCAGAAACCCCTTTCGTCTTTGTCTTGCAAGCAGCTGTTCACAAGTAAATAAACGCCGTTCAAACACCTCGCGGCTTCAACTCGTACCGCACCCAATTTCCTTGTTTCTGAGTCATTCCTATGACTTTCAGGCGTTTTGAAATGGCTTTTAGTGTCACTCCTATTGATCCTACAATTATTGTTGCGTTTGACATGAGTCTTGATCAATTATTGCCTCCAATTCTGCATCTTCAAAAAACTTCTCTCTTCCACCGCGATGCTGGTCTTCGACATCAAAATCACCATTCTTGAAGCGTTGAAACCACTCTTCTATTTATTTATTTATTTATTCAAACGGAACAAGCCATTTTACAGATGTACCAGAAAATAACTAAACCTAGACACAAACAATATCGTTGGTACGTTCTTCCACCAATATCGTTCTCACTATAGGTATTTGAAAGCATTCGATGAACCTCAGCCGCGGATTTCTTCATATTTTAGTAGAAAATTGAAACCTCCCGCAAATGACGAGAATTTGGCTCGTAAGCTAACATGGTTAATCGTGAATAACTTTATGATGCAGAGACAAATCGACTATCATGTCAATGGCGTTATGTTCACAAATACCTTAACTTATCAGTACCGTATCTAGGGCGTGGCGAAGGTGGCAATCGCCACCGGCGCAAGGTTCGTAGGGGCGCGTAGATGTATGACATCTACGATATATTTATTTCTACTACCACTTACCGTTACAGCCATCTATTGCAAAACGGCGGACGCAAAGTTGTACGCCTTATATAAATATTCATATGAATATCTAAATATAAATATTTTTGAGAGGTAAGGCTTGATATCGGTATAATCTGGGATTTGGTCCCATAGAAATACTCGAAGCCCATAACGTCGAACCCCCTCAAAATTTAAGGCTAGGACCGCCCTTGATTTGTCGTCATGGAAAGTTATTTGCATCAAATATTTTTATGTGAGCAAGGGCCAAACGGTATGTTCTAGGAAAAAAAATCATATAGAATTCCACCCTAGAATCAGCATAGTATACCGAGTGAATCGTCTGAAATCAGCTAACGATACAAGGTTTCCGAAAAAAATCTTTTATTTTCTAGACGGATACCCAGTGAAGGATCTACCGGCATAGTGACGGGGTCCAAGGGGCGGAGCCCCTTCGGCGAGCAGAGCGAGTTATGATATACGAGTACAATGAACATGAATTTGGTGCTTTGAATAGCACACAGTTTCATTCCATAAAACCTTGTAATTATGAAGATACCTACTTAGTGATATCAACCCGGAAGCTCTTAGAGCCATCAATAATTATTATGGATTAAATGACAATTATTTGTTTAAAATTGGTAAAAATAACAGATTAGGCTTCCTTGCCATTATATTCAAAATATTCAAAAAATCCGTGTTGCAACTTGCAATGGATAAAAAAAAGGGGTTTAAAAATTTATTCACAGGAAGTCTTTTTCAAGATCTACTCGAGAATCAAATCTCAATACAATACAGAGAAAACGAATCCCATAATAGATAAGCATTCAAAATTAGCATTGTTACAAATTGCATCTGCAACAGAATCTACTTGCAAGGTTGCCAGCCAGATGTTAACAATTGACAGTTTCACATTTTTCGACGATTGGCGAGTTTTAAGTACGCTGGAAATATTTTTGCAATATTTATACAGCGTTAGAACTATTTAGAGTGGCACTACAGGGATATCGAAAACCATTAGAAATAAAGGTGGCTTAAATTACAAAAAAGTTGCGTTATTTAGGGATGAGTTGCTGTGAACAGGTCCAAAATATCTCCAAAGGTTCCCGAGATATCTCGAAAAAACTAAAACTCGAGATTTTGTTTTTTTTGTCTTTCTCATTTATTTATGGAAATAACTACTTCACTAAATTTGTTTTGTAACCATTATTCAATATAGAGATTCTAATGGTGTCTTCAGATTTATTCTGTTTTCCATTGTTCCAGAGACGCGATAGTCAATTTTTGTTCTTATGGACGCCATATTAGTTCTCCTTATGGAGTGATAAAGAAAAAAATTATTAATTCTAAAATGTATCACACTCTACAAAAATATCGAGTTTAGCTACGCAAATTTTAACTTTTATTTATTTTTATTTTTTTGTTTGAATAGTAGGTTGATCTAAGATTTGTCAAATCACTTGTTACTTTGTTCAGTTGTTATGTGAAATCATCACTTGAGTTTTGTAAAAACCTGAATCATGTTTGAAAGTAACGTCCTATCAATTACGTAATCATGCTGATACCAACACTCTACATATCATACAACTGGCAATGTCTGTAGAAATTGTTCTACATAATTTAAAAAAACTCGAGTGATGGTTTCACATAACAACTGTCAACAAAGTTATTTGGCAATTCTGGCTCCAGCCTACTACTTACTGTGAAGGGATGGATTCCAACTGTAGTTTTCGTTATAGGACTTTATTTTAAGGGAACATTCGTTTATCATACAACAATACAGTATGTGCGCACATGCGCACTTCGCTTCTTTCATCTACGCAGTCACACATTCAAATATAAATGTACATTCAATCATATACTTAACACACCTCCTCACATTTATATTCTTCTGATAATCTTATTCTAAATCAAACAAATTTCTAAAATATTCAAACTTATCTTTACATAAGGCTTTTGTAAACATCAATAACATTATCTTTTATATACTTAATCATGAACATAGTGACTGTGAACAATATGTTTGAAATTTTTTTGTCAAATTTCTATTTTTAGCTATGCTTATTGCACCTGAATTATCTTCATAATATTTCATAGGATTTTCAATTTCAACATCAAATATTTTCAGTAACTCTCCAACAAATATTATTTCGCTTACAGCTTCTGATAAGGCTACATATTCTGCAAAAGTTGAAGCTTTGGTTACAGATTCTTTTTTTTTAGGCTTCCAATACACTATATTTCCAAACAATCTGATTGCATAACCTGTTGTGGATTTTCTATCTAAATGATCACCTGCCCAGTCAGCATCAATATAACAATAAACAATATCATTCCCATTATTACCTGAATTACCTCTATAAGTTTATTTCGAATTTTTCGTCAAGAACAGATATTTTAGGATTCTCAAGGCATACTTGAAGTGTGTATTATCATAATTATTTTGAAATCTACTTAATTAATTAACGCTATAACTTATTTCTGGCCTTATAGATTGGCTTATATACAAAAGAGCTCCAATTAGATTTCGATAATTTAGATTTGTTTCACAAATTCTGGCTCTATCTACTTTAAAGTTTGTTTCCATTGGTGTATTATATAATTGACTGTTTTCTAATTCATATTTTTCAGCTAAACATTTTATATATTTGCTTTGGTTCAGTTTCATTTCGCGCTGGTATGGATTATAGTCAATCATTATACCTAAATACTCTTTTATTTTTCCTAAATCTTTCATACTGAATTTCTGTGACGATAAATTTTTGATTTTATTTATTTCCGTTTGATCCTTACTGCATATCAATAAATCATCTACGAAAATCAATAGATACAGAGTTTGATCTGCTTTCTTGTAAGTATACAAACAAAAGTCAACATTATTTTTCTCAAAACCTAAACTAATCAAGTATTTATCAAAACATTCGTACTATAACCTTGGACTTTCTTTCAAACCGTATAATGCCTTCTTCAATTTACAAACTCTTTCTGTACCATCATCATATCCCTCTGGTTGATGTATGGATACTTCAGATTTTATGTTACCATTCAAAAATGCTGTTTCTACGTCCATTTGTTCTATTAATAACCCATTTTGACAACAATAAGCTAACAGTATTTTCAAAGTTTGTGTTCTTGCTACAGGAGAATAAATATTATCAATTTTATCCGTTTGTAGATTTATAAATATTCTGTGACTTTTTTGTGTAAGCCCATTTAACATCTAAAATCATTTTATTTTCAACCTTTTCTACTAATTCCCGTTTCATTTTTTTCAGACAATTTATTTCCCTATTTATTGCTTTTATCCAAAATTTGCGTTCATCTGATTTAATTGCATCCTGAAATGAATCTGGAATATCAGTTCTACATAAATTTACAATTATATTACCGCTGTATACATAAGAGTCATCGAAATGTTTTGGTGGGCGTTTATTTCTTTGCGATCTCTGTGGACTTGGATTACTACCTTCTTCAAGATTTTCAGTTTCTAATTGTTCATCATCTAATTTATTCATTTCTTCTATTTCATCATTTTCTTTATTACTTTCAGATTCAATATTATTGTCATCTAGTCCAATACACTTCATACCTTCTTCTACTATATCAACGTGCCTAGCAACTATGACCCTATTATTCAGTAATACTCTATATCCGACTTTACTATAACCTATCAAAATTCCAACATCCGCTCTTCTATCTATCCTAACAAAAACTTTACTACCGTATAAACGTAAATTTGATACATCTGGTCTATTTCCAAAAAATATTTCATAAGGAGTTTTTCTTTCTTTTGTATTAGCTAACGTACGATTTTTCAAATAAGTTGCAGTACAAATTATTTTTGGCCAATACATTTTTTTAACCTTTGCTTCATCTAGTAAACACCGTGACATATCCATTATAGTTCTATTTAAACGTTCTGCTGTTCCGTTCAATTCGTGTACATAGGCTGGACAATTATTAATTACAAAACCCTTTTTCTTCAGCAATGTTAAAAATGTTACTATTTAAATATTCTTTTCCGTTATCGCATCTCAAAAACTTTAGTTTTTTTCCTGTCAAATTTTCCGTTTCATTTACAAACTGAACAAGACATTCGAAAACTTCCGTCTTATTTTTCATCGTATGAACTTTAGCCATTTTACTGAAATCGTCTATGAAAGATATAAAATATTTCTCTCCCCTAGAGCCGGTTGTTTTAAAAGTACCACAAACATCCGTATGAACGATTTCCAATAAATCTTTTGCCTTTTCTCTATTGTTTTCAAAAGGAATATTATGCATCTTATTTTCTATACATGTTCTACATATCATAAAGTCTGTCTCTAAGTTTTTCGGAATTCCAACCAATAGCTGCTCTTTAAATAAAGTATTCAAATATTTAAAGATAACATGCCCTAAAAATCTATGCCATTTTTCTTTCTGACTCATGCTTTCGATATTTTTATTTGTAATATTTGCTGATGATTTACCATATTTCAACTTGCTTTTCATCACATACAAGCCATCTTTTCTCAAAGCAATAGCTATAATTTTTTCTTGTTATTAATTATTTTTGTCATTTTGCCTTTAGAAATAATTGTATGGTTGCCACTCAAACTAATTAAATTTGATTTCATATCTTTTACCAAAAATACATTATTAATTTCTACTAAACTATTTTTACCAACAACTCTATAATAACTTATTACTTTTCCAATTTTAGTTGCTTCCAAACATCTACTATCTCCTAAATATACATTAACTGGTTCTTTGAGAGTAACACAAGTATCAAAATATTCTTCATCATTTACTATGTGGTCTGTACAACCACTATCTAAAAGCCATTCATTTTCATTGGAATCAGAACTTAACTTACTATTATATACTACATGATCTACCTTCTTTAGCCATGCACTTGCTTCTTCCTTGTTACCTTCATGTTTCGCATAAGAACAATGACCCTGTTGTCCTCGAAAATTATTGCCTCGGCTTCCATACTGATTGCCTCTTCAATTTCCTGTTTGTCCTCTTGATTGTCTTCCATTCTTGTTTTGACTTCCTCCATTTTTGCAGTCCCTTTGAAAATGTCCATTCTCTCCACATCCATAACATTTCCATTCTTGTTTGTTTTTCTCCACCATAAATGCATTGGTTTTTTTTTCCAGGATATTCTTGCTTCATATTCTTCATTTCAACCATTTTGCTTTTGACATACTCCACTGTCTGATCCTCCTCCTTCAGTGTATCGATCAAATCTCCGATATAACTACATATAAGATGTATAAGATTCCGGTAGAGAATTGAGCATATAGTTTAATTTTTCCTTTTCTGTGATCTTTGCACCAGCATTCTTCAATTCATTCACATATTTTTCAAATTCACTAAAAAATGTCGCTGAATTTGTGGAATCTCTGAGTCTTTGTTTTTCTAATTTATTTCTAAAGATAATCTGAAGTGCTGTAGATTCTTTTAGATATAGGCTATCGAATTTTTTCATAATTTCAAAAGCTGTCGTATTTTCACTAATAAGTTCCAATTGGATACAGCACTGTAAATTTAATTTATGGCCTTCAAATCATTGTTGTCCCAATCGGTTTCATCACTTTCCATTTTCGGCCTTTGTATAACATCATCGCATTTTTTCATCTTCAGAAACATCGTGATACGTCTTTTCCACATACTATAGTCTTCTCCATCAAATATTGGAATCATAATTTCCTTGGTGGCGGCCATTCTTCAATCAGAATATTATCGAATTTTCCTTCGTAAACGAGTTTATTTCTTGATTGTATTTAATTATTTTTAATTTTCCAACCACAGGCACTGCTACCATGTGAAGGGGTGGATTCCAACAATAGTTCTCGTTATAGGACTTTATTTTAAGGGAACATTCGTTTATCATACAACAATACAGTATTCTTTACAGACCATAGACCTAATTCTAAGTTGGCGTAGGAATACGCGCACATGCGCACTTCGCGTCTTTCATCTGCGCAGTCACACATTCAAATATAAATGTACATTCAATCATATACTTAACACTTACACTTTACAGAAACTTCCTTTGTTTGAGTAAGTACTCAAACAAAAAAATAAAAAGGAAGGCTGGAGCCACATAACAACTGAACAAAGTTACAAGTTATTCTGGCACCAGCCTAGATCAGATTTCCATCTGGAAATCCTCAATTATCTAATTGAGGCGTTCCATACGTTAAACTCACTCTGTGTGCAAAGTGAGTGTTATTATTTTCTTACTTTTTACCCGATATTTTTTTTTGCATTCTACAGAGTTCATTTCTGCTAGGGCGGTAACTTGGGATTCTGCCTAGAACTGCAGTTAGGCTAGCGACGGCTCTGTGCGAAGTTTCAAAGCTATTTTTTTCTTCAATTCTGGATTTTTATCACCACACACAAATTTCATCCAAAATTTATCACCATGAACTTTATATATTATATATATGTATATATGAATATTTATATTTTAAAACCGAGTTTAAAACGGTGTTCTCATGGAAGTCGATCATTTCTATCTGTAGTGCAGTTTTATTACCCCCGAAAATATTTGCTCCATTTACCATCGGGCTTAAATGAACTTTCCATTTCATTAGCGACAAAACCAAATGCGCAAAAACAGCAAAACTATGATTTCTGGTATTCACTCTGATTCTTATAAAAAGAAATGAGAAAATAGCATATTCACAGAAGTACATGTAAAATGCTTCAGAAAAACTACCGTTCAATTGATGTTGAGAGTGAGCAAAATTGGTACCAGATGGTGTTTTATGGTCCGGTATGCCGGTCCCGACGGCGGCCCTACATCGTAATTATTATTATTATTATAAATTTCACAAGAGTTGAGGCGAAGCCTATAAACTCACAAAAAAAAATGCAAAAATTTGAGCATAAACAAATTACACAGATGTAATGTATCCAATTATCCTTGTTACCTTGTCGTGAGAGAAATTGCAGGTACACAAGAAAACGCTAAAAAAAAAGAAGTCTTAAACGTCAAGAGATGTAATAAATCATAACAGGTACTTTGCAAATTGGCCGCCTGGCATTTCCTTATCATTTGAAGATAAATAGTTAGTACGTTTCAACGGTGTGAAGTTATCCACATCCACAAGAACACTCCGAGCCAAAAGTAGGATCCAAGCAAGAAATGGTAACCGGTGTTAAGTTATACACAAATCCACATCCACAAGTAGACTCCGAGCCAAAAGTAGAGTCCAAGCAAAAAATGGTATATTTTTGATTTTCAATATGGAAATGGATAGTAATTTATTATTTGACTCTTGCAATACAGACTTTTCATAATTTTTGCTATTATTCAACAATTTTTAGCCATTCAGAGGGTTGTTAATGTTGTTAAAGGGGCCGATTCTAGTTAAAATTTCATAACTTTTTTGTTTGGAATAGAACCGTGTTCTGCTTCTAGTATGTGATAAACAGAGGAAAACTGAATCAAATGACATACCCCACATAGCTTGTCAGGTCTCGGGGGAGGCGGAAATTTCGATTTTGGGGGTATTTTCTAGATAAAAATTCATAACTTTTTTGTTTGAAATAGTACCGTGTTCTGCTTTTAGTATGTGGTAAACAGAGGAAAACTGAATCAAATGACATACTCCATATAGTTTGTCAGGCCTCGGGGAGGGGGGAAATTTCGATTTAGGGGTATTTTCTAGATAAAAATTAATGACTTTTTTGTTTGAAATAGTACCGTGTTCTTCTTTTAGTATGTGGTAAACAGAAGAAAACTGAATCAAATGACATACTCCATATAGTTAGTCAGGCCTCGGGAAGGGGGCCTCCCCGAAGCCCCCGGAAAATAGGGTTTTTCTGGACGAATAGACAAAATTCGCTTACGCTCGTCCTGGAAGTCTGTGAGTCCGAAAATAGTTATTTATAATACAAGTGCAGAAGGCATTGATATTCTTCCACAATTTCAAAATTCAAAAACGAGCCACGAAGTGGCGAGTTTTGGAATGAACGAGTGGTAGAATGAGCCTTCTGTACGAGTATTATACATTATTTTCTCTAATTCATTGCATTTTTATTGAAATTAATGAAATATTTCCATGAATCATTTATTGATTTTTGCATTGAAAAATGTTGGTTGGCAGAACTGATTTCTTTAAGGCAAATTGATGAATTGACAGATAAAGCCGTGGCGGAAAGTTCGGAGTACCAACATATAATAATGAAATATAACCATGAAAACTGTGCGTTTCTGATATATTCTCGCACGATTTTGTTCTACAAGATGTGGAAGAATGAACGGAATAACCACAGAATTAGAGAAAACCATTTTCGGGCGTGTTCCGTACAATATTTTTTCGGCAACCATGTAAAATAACACTATCGCTGCTGCTATTTTATTACGATTGCGATCAAAAAACATGCAAATTTTTGACAACTAATTTCATATGAACTGTCAGCCGTTATCTCGGTTGTTATGGATTCTATGATTCTTTTCCGGCCTAGTCCGGGAAGTACGTTGCCGAAAAAAATAATTTAATATACGGGTAGTAAATTCATATTCTCTTATATTGCAGAAATGAATGATAACAGATTTAAGGATTTTTTTCGATGAGGTCAAAATAAATCGAACTATTTCGTTCAACATTCAAAAATATCTCTGGTGAAAAGACTTGATTTCCTTTCGAAGCACATTGTTTGACATAAGGAACAAGGAATGTCTTTCAAAAGATGACATTTGTCATAAAATTTTCATCCAAGAACTGTGCTATAACCATAGACTATTTAAACGGAGAATAGATGAGACACTAGTAGAACAAGCTTCAACGCCATCTGTTTTTGTAGAACATTACTAATTCGTGAAAAAAGCTCAATTGAAAAAGGAATCTGTATCGTAAAGCTGCCTCAAAAAGAATTCTGTAGTGCACCTTTTGAATAGGTAGGTACACCCATATACAAGAGGCAAAAAGTTTTTTGAAATTCAAATTCCAAAAGGAAATCAGAAATGGATTCGTGCAAGTTATCGATGAGTGAGGAAATTTATTTTCATGAAAATAATACTTGCAACGAACTTTCATCTGATTTTCTTTTGGAATCGAGAAATGAGGATCAATAATCAAATTCTGGATAGAATAAAAATTTATTAACTGAAATATCACCAATTGAAAATACAGATTTATTTCATGAATAACCTTTTTTCAGCTTTCCATTGCTTTCCAAACAATCACTATGAAAATGGCACTGGCATATTCTAACATACTTAATTTAATATTTCTCCAATTCCATAAGTTTCCTATTGCATCTCGATTTTCACATCCAATAACACAGCACGTCTTCACTCTTGCAGGCATATCGAAATTTATTATATTTCAAAAAGAACGTGTCAAACAACTCCTTGTGTCAGTTGACATTTCAAAGGTTTTTTGATAATAATGATTATACATTATACTTACGATTTTCATACATCTCCCCACACAAGCTGCATATAAACCTGGAGACTTTCCTCCCAATAGACCGTAACGTGTATGGGAGCCACTATTCACGAGTGATCTCCATGAATGCAACGACATCTAACTATCAAATTGAAAATAATTTTTTCGTGTATTAGTGTCCTCCTCCGATAGATGGCGCGGAATATACGAGTGGCTCATCTATTTTTTTAGTTTGTCTATGGCTATAACTATTAGAAATAACCACATCATCCTTACAAAAAATGAAGCCACTACAGAAGATACGAATAATGCTATTTTCAATTTTTTTGCGATACTCTTTAAAATTTAAAGTTATTCAAAGTCATTGGCGTACTCTTCAACAAAATTAATCACTTAAACCCCACAGTTGTAGAGGTATCTGTCTATTTTATATGTTGAAGAGAAGGTTTTTTCCAAATGATATTAGCCTGATTGTGGTCATACTCCCTCAAAAGAGATTGAAATTGCTTGAAATATTTGTTTGAATTTTTTTATAGATATCCACGAGGGAAAAAACCTGTAAAATCGCATTCATTCCCTCCCCGAGTGTTGACAAACTATATGAACTATGTCATTTTATTCAGTTCTCATCCGTTTACCATATACTAGAAGCAGAAATCGGTACTTCTTCATTCAAAAAAGTTATGGATTTTTATCGCGAAAATACCCCCAAAAACGCAATTTTCCCACTCCCCGAGGCCTGATAAACTATGAGGGGTATGTCATTTGATTCATTTTTTTTCTGTTTACCACATACTAGAAGCAGAAATCGGTACTTCTTCGTTCAAAAAATTTATGGATTTTTATCGCGAAAATACCTCCAAACCCGTAGTTTTCCCCCTTTCCGAGGCCTGACAAACTATATGGAGTATGTCATTTGATTCAAGTTTTCCTCTGTTCACCACAAACTGACAGCAGAACACGATACTATTTCAAACAAAAAAGTTATGAATTTTTATCTAGCAAATACCCCCAAAATCGTAATTTCCCCCCTCCCCGAGGCCTGACAAACTATGTGGGGTATGTCATTTGATTCAGTTTTCCTTTGTTCACCACATACTGAAGGCAGAACACGGTACTATCCCAAACAAAAAAGTTATGAATTTCAATCTAGAAAATACCCCCAAAATCGAAATTTTTCCCCTCCCCGAGGCCTGACAAACAGACAAACTATGTGGGGTATGACGTTTGATTCAGTTTTCCTCTGTTTACGACATACTAAAAGCAGAACACGGTATTATTTCAAACAAAAAAGTTATGAATTTTTATCCCCCAAAATCGTAATTTCCCCCCTCCCCGAGGCCTGACAAACTATGTGGGGTATGTCATTTGATTCAGTTTTCCTTTGTTCACCACATACTGAAGGCAGAACACGGTACTATCCCAAACAAAAAAGTTATGAATTTCAATCTAGAAAATACCCCCAAAATCGAAATTTTTCCCCTCCCCGAGGCCTGACAAACAGACAAACTATGTGGGGTATGACGTTTGATTCAGTTTTCCTCTGTTTACGACATACTAAAAGCAGAACACGGTATTATTTCAAACAAAAAAGTTATGAATTTTTATCCCCCAAAATCGTAATTTCCTCCCTCCCCGAGGCCTGACAAACTATGTGGGGTATGTCATTTGATTCAGTTTTCCTCTGTTTACCACATACTGAAAGCAGAACACGGTACTATCTCAAACAAAAAAGTTATGAATTTTTATCTAGAAACTACCCCCAAAATCGTAATTTCGCCCCTCTCCGAGGCCTGACAAACTATGTGGGGTATGTCATTTGATTCAGTTTTCCCCTGTTTACCATATACTGAAAGCAGATCACGGTACTTTTCCATTAAAAAAGTTATGGATTTTCATCTACAGGGTGGGCAAATAAGCGAGGTAAGCGGCTATATCTCAGGATCCACTCATCGTAGAGACTTGCGGTAAAAAAATTTTCCACTAAAGTGTACAAGAGAACACACTGGAAATTGTTTTGAAGTTCATACCTCTACCGCTAGGGGGCGTAATAGCTACCATTGAGTAGAAAAATGAATTTTACTCGAAAATATTTCATATGAAGTTGAAGAAAAAATATCATCACTGTAATCCTTAGAAAATTCTCTATCTTTTTGAATTGTCACTTTCGATTTTACGACATCAAATAAGGGTAGGTGAAAGGGAGAAATCTGACTGATTGAAACGCCTGTAACTTCAGTTTGGCTCAACAGTTTTGAGCAAATTAGATCTCGTCTGAAAGATAATATCTTGTTGATTGAGGACAAAATATAGCCATGATAAATTTGTTTCTGCTGCTTTCGATAGGGTCGATAAGTCAGAAGTTCATTGTTTTGTTCATTTTACTCCGAAATTTCAAATGTAATGATATAATTTTCCTAACAGAAGCAGAAGTTCCATCAAATTTGCATGAAAACAAATGGAGGTCGCAAAGCGATAATTTCATGCGTTCTGAAGTTATGGCCGAAAGAAGATATTCTTCAGCTGATGCACTGCGAAAAATCAAATTGTGTTTTAAGTTCTGACAGAAACAGAAATCCCATCAAATTTGTATAAAAAAACCAGAAGGTTGCAAAGCGATAGCTTCAGGGGTTCTGGAGTTATGGACGAAAAAAGATATTCTTCAACTGATGCACTGAAAAACTAAATTGTGTCTTCTTTCGGCCATAACTTCAGAACGCCTGAAGCTATCGCTTTGCGACCTTTTGGTTTTTTCATACAAATTTGGTGGGATTTCTGTTTCTGTTAGAATTTGAAGACTCAATTTGGTTTTTCGCAGTGCATCAGTTGAAGAATATCTCCTTTCGGCCATAACTTCAGAACGCCTGAAATTATCGCTTTTCGACCTTCAGGTTTTTTCATGCAAATTTGATGGAACTTCTGTTTCTATTGAGAAAATATTATCATTACATTTGAAATTTCGGAGTAAAATGAACAAAACAATGAACTTTTGACCTAGCGCCCCCTATCGAAAGCAGCAAAAACAAATTTATCATTACTATATTTTGTCTTCAATCAATGAGATATTATCTTTCAGACGAGATCTAATCTGCTCAAAAATGTTGAGCCAAACTGAAGTTACAGGCGTTTCAATCAGTCAGATTTCTCCCTTTCACCTACCCTTATTTGATGTAGTAAAATTGAAAGTGACTATCCAAAAAGATAGAGAATTTTGTAAGGATTACAGTGATGATATTTTTCCTTCAACTCCATATGAAACATTTTCGAGTAAATTCATTTTTCTACTCGACGGTTGCTATTACTCCCCCTAGCGGTAGAGGTATGAACTTCAAAATAATTTCCAGTGTGTTCTTTTTTGTACACTTTAATGTTGAAATTTTTTACCGCAAGTCTCTACGATGAGTGGTTCCTGAGATATAACCGCTTACCTCGCTTATTTGCCCACCCTGTACAAAATACCCCCAAAATCGCATTTACCCCTCCCGAGACCTGACAAACTATATGGAGTATGTCATTTGATTCAGTTTTTCTCTGTTCACACATACTAAAAGCAGAAAACGGTACTCCTTCATTCAAAAAAGTTACGAACATTCAAAAAAGTTACGAATTTTTATATAGAAACGGCCCCTATAACAACATTAACAACCCTCTGAATGGCTAAAAAATTATGAATAATAAAAAAAAAATATGAAAAGTCTGTATTGATTGAGTCAAATAATAGATTACTATCCATTTCCATATTGAAAATCATAAATGTACCATTTTTTGCTTGGACCCTACTTTTGGCTCGGAGTGTAGGTACTTGTGGATGTGGATAACTTCACACCGGCCAAGCTTGACCTTGAACTTTGTCGCCCTAGGCGACCGCTCACCTTCCTTCCCCCTAGCGACGGCCTTGCACTAACCGGTGTGAAAGCAGCAAACCGAGATAGCAAACTTTGACCTTGAAATCCTCGTACGAGACTCAATGATTGGGCGGATTTCGATGCAAAAATACTTATTATTAAATGTGCCAAATTTGCGGTTTCTCGAAAACTATATATAGGATCGAATTCAAATTTGGAGGTGTCCTCCAGGAGCCATAGCGCCTAACAACTGCATATACGGCATTTACGTAAACCTCAAGGGGGCCCATGGGGGGCATCAAATGTGTCAAATTTGAGGTTTCTCGAAAACTATACATAGGATCGAATTCAAATTTGGAGGTGTCCTCCAGGACCCATAGCGCCTGACAACTGCATATACGGCATTTACTTACACCTCAAGGGGGCCCATGGGGGGCATCAAATGAGATAAAAAAATTCGGTTTCTCGAAAACTATACATAGGATCGAATTCAAATTTGGAGGTGTCATCCAGGACCCATAGCGCCTGACAACTGCATATACGGCATTTACTTACACCTTAAGGGGGGCCATGGGGGGCATCAAATGTGTCAAATTTGAGGTTTCTCGAAAACTATACATAGGATCGAATTCAAATTTGGAGGTGTCCTCCAGGACCCATAGCGCCTGACAACTGCATATACGGCATTTACTTACACCTCAAGGGGGCCCATGGGGGGCATCAAATGAGATAAAAAAATTCGGTTTCTCGAAAACTATACATAGGATCGAATTCAAATTTGGAGGTGTCATCCAGGACCCATAGCGCCTGACAACTGCATATACGGCATTTACTTACACCTTAAGGGGGGCCATGGGGGGCATCAAATGTGTCAAATTTGAGGTTTCTCGAAAACTATACATAGGATCGAATTCAAATTTGTAGGTGTTCTCCAGGAACCATAGCGCCTGACAACTGCATATATGGCATTTACTTACACATTAAGGGGGTCCTTGGGGGGCATCAAATGAGATAAAAAAATTCGGTTTCTCGAAAACTATACATAGGATCGAATTCAAATTTGGAGGTGTCATCCAGGACCCATAGCGCCTAATAACTGCATATACGGCATTTACTTACACCTTAAGGGGGGCCATGGGGGGCATCAAATGTGTCAAATTTGAGGTTTCTCGAAAACTATACATAGGATCGAATTCAAATTTGGAGGTGTTCTCCAGGAACCATAGCGCCTGACAACTGCATATATGGCATTTACTTACACCTTAAGGGGGTCCTTGGGGGGCATCAAATGAGATAAAAAAATTCGGTTTCTCGAAAACTATACATAGGATCGAATTCAAATTTGGAGGTGTCATCCAGGACCCATAGCGCCTAAGAACTGAATAAACGGCATTTACTTACATCTCAAGGGGGCCCATGGGGGGCATCAAATGTGTCAAATTTGAGGTTTCTCGAAAACTATACATAGGATCGAATTCAAATTTGGAGGTGTTCTCCAGGAACCATAGCGCCTGACAACTGCATATATGGCATTTACTTACACCTCAAGGGGGCCCATGGGGGGCATCAAATGTGTCAAATTTGAGGTTTCTCGAAAACTATACATAGGATCGAATTCAAATTTGGAGGGTCATCCAGGATCCATAGCGCCTAAGAACTACATAAACGGCATTCACTTACACCCCAAGGGGTCCAAGGGGGGGCATCAAATGTGTCAAATTTGAGGTTTCTCGAAAACTATACATAGGATCGAATTCAAATTTGGAGGTGTCATCCAGGACCCATAGCGCCTAATAACTGCATATACGGCATTTACTTACACCTTAAGGGGGGCCATGGGGGGCATCAAATGTGTCAAATTTGAGGTTTCTCGAAAACTATACATAGGATCGAATTCAAATTTGGAGGTGTCCTCCAGGACCCATAGCGCCTGACAACTGCATATACAAATCATGATGAAAGACACATACTGAAAACCACATTGAAATAAATAATTTTTCAAAATATAAAATTGCGTGAAAATTCAAAAAAGTTGAAGGGGATGGCACAGGGTGCAACAAATATCCTTCATAAATGCATCAACATTTGCCAAAACTAAAACAAAAATTGAACTGTTTCAGGATTTTCTTTCAAAATATTCTTCTTTTGAGAATATGAATTTGTTTCATAATTTTGACGCGCAGCGTATATTCACTATCAACAGTCATTTTCTCTTCGATAGCCAATTTTTTGTTTAGTAGCTATTGCTGCTTTCTTGACGGAATACATCATACGGGAAGATACTGATCCTGACAAAGACTACATCGCATTGATACCTTGTGGACACAGTAGGTACCGAAAAATGTGATGTAGGTACACCTATTATAAAATATTTATATGTTGCATATTATGTTTCGGTTGTCCGCTCAAGGGAGAATTTCGTAACCGAGTAGGTATACGAAAAATAGGTGTACGCGTCCGCCCAAGGGAGTGTCCGCTCAAGAGAGGGTACCATCTGAAGGATTTGCATTACCGAATTCAGGACTATGAAAATGTGTCCGTTCAACAGAGGTGTCCGTTAGTAGAGGTTTCACTTTATTGCCAACAGGCCGAATCCAACAAAATTTCGCTAAAGGTTGCGCGTTTCTGTTCTCGAAATGACTGCCAAGTTTCAATTCCATATCTCTCGTAGTTCCTGAAATAATATCAGGAAATAATATGGGCCCCCTTGGGGTGTAAGTAAATGCCGTATATGCAGTTATTAGGCGCTATGGGTCCTGGATGACACCTCCAAATTTGAATTTGATCCTATGTATAGTTTTCGAGAAACCTCAAATTTGACACATTTGATGCCCCCCATAGGCCCCCTTGGGGTGTAAGTGAATGCCGTTTATGTAGTTCTTAGGCGCTATGGATCCTGGATGACACCTCCAAATTTGAATTCGATCCTATGTATAGTTTTCGAGAAACCTCAAATTTGACACATTTGATGCCCCCCATGGGCCCCCTTGGGGTGTAAGTGAATGCCGTTTATGTAGTTCTTAGGCGCTATGGATCCTGGATGACACCTCCAAATTTGAATTCGATCCTATGTATAGTTTTCGAGAAACCTCAAATTTGACACATTTGATGCCCCCCATGGGCCCCCTTGGGGTGTAAGTGAATGCCGTTTATGTAGTTCTTAGGCGCTATGGATCCTGGATGACACCTCCAAATTTGAATTCGATCCCATGTATATTTTTCGAGAAACCTCAAATTTGACACATTTGATGCCCCCCCTTGGACCCCTTGGGGTGTAAGTGAATGCCGTTTATGTAGTTCTTAGGCGCTATGGATCCTGGATGACCCTCCAAATTTGAATTCGATCCTATGTATAGTTTTCGAGAAACCTCAAATTTGACACATTTGATGCCCCCCATGGGCCCCCTTGAGGTGTAAGTAAATGCCGTTTATTCAGTTCTTAGGCGCTATGGGTCCTGGATGACACCTCCAAATTTGAATTCGATCCTATGTATAGTTTTCGAGAAACCGAATTTTTTTATCTCATTTGATGCCCCCCATGGGCCCCCTTGAGGTGTAAGTAATTGCCGTATATGCAGTTGTCAGGCGCTATGGGTCCTGGAGGACACCTCCAAATTTGAATTCGATCCTATGTATAGTTTTCGAGAAACCTCAAATTTGACACATTTGATGCCCCCCATGGGCCCCCTTGAGGTGTAAGTAAATGCCATATATGCAGTTGTCAGGCGCTATGGTTCCTGGAGAACACCTCCAAATTTGAATTCGATCCTATGTATAGTTTTCGAGAAACCTCAAATTTGACACATTTGATGCCCCCCATGGCCCCCCTTAAGGTGTAAGTAAATGCCGTATATGCAGTTGTCAGGCGCTATGGGTCCTGGATGACACCTCCAAATTTGAATTTGATCCTATGTATAGTTTTCGAGAAACCTCAAATTTGACACATTTGATGCCCCCCATGGGCCCCCTTGGGGTGTAAGTGAATGCCGTTTATGTAGTTCTTAGGCGCTATGGATCCTGGATGACACCTCCAAATTTGAATTCGATCCTATGTATAGTTTTCGAGAAACCTCAAATTTGACACATTTGATGCCCCCCATGGGCCCCCTTGGGGTGTAAGTGAATGCCGTTTATGTAGTTCTTAGGCGCTATGGATCCTGGATGACACCTCCAAATTTGAATTCGATCCTATGTATAGTTTTCGAGAAACCTCAAATTTGACACATTTGATGCCCCCCATGGGCCCCCTTGGGGTGTAAGTGAATGCCGTTTATGTAGTTCTTAGGCGCTATGGATCCTGGATGACACCTCCAAATTTGAATTCGATCCAATGTATAGTTTTCGAGAAACCTCAAATTTGACACATTTGATGCCCCCCATGGGCCCCCTTGAGGTGTAAGTAAATGCCGTTTATTCAGTTCTTAGGCGCTATGGGTCCTGGATGACACCTCCAAATTTGAATTCGATCCTATGTATAGTTTTCGAGAAACCGAATTTTTTTATCTCATTTGATGCCCCCCATGGGCCCCCTTGAGGTGTAAGTAAATGCCGTATATGCAGTTGTCAGGCGCTATGGGTCCTGGAGGACACCTCCAAATTTGAATTCGATCCTATGTATAGTTTTCGAGAAACCTCAAATTTGACACATTTGATGCCCCCCATGGGCCCCCTTGAGGTGTAAGTAAATGCCGTATATGCAGTTGTCAGGCGCTATGGCTCCTGGAGGACACCTCCAAATTTGAATTCGATCCTATATATAGTTTTCGAGAAACCGCAAATTTGGCACATTTAATAATAAGTATTTTTGCATCGAAATCCGCCCAATCATTGAGTCTCGTACGAGGATTTCAAGGTCAAAGTTTGCTATCTCGGTTTGCTGCTTTCACACCGGTCTTGCACTAAGTAAATGTTTTTCTGGAATTTTAATGTTCTTATACTCGAATTAAGGAATAACATTTTATACGAAGTTTCATACGTTATCATTTCAGGAGACACAACCAACACCTTCACCGCTTGCTCTTTTAGCTGCGACTTGCAGCAGAATAGGCCCAACTTCCAAAGAAGTCCATCCCTCTGTTATAATGACCAGTACACCGACTCCTGTCAAAAGCGTGTCCGTAGGCAGCCCCCAAGTTGTCAGTGTGCCGGTAAGCATCCCCCAGCAGTTCTCGCAGCATCTTCTGCAGCAGCAAGGAGCTCAGATTGTGACGGCAGGAGGCCAGAACATCGCCTACAATGTCATGCCACAAATGCAAACTGTTACAGTAGACGGACAAGAAGCCCTATTTATCCCTACAATGTCTCTAGCAGGTTAGCTAAATCATCAGGTACAAGTGAATATAGCCCTACATTTCAATGTAATGTAAATTAGGCTTCCACATGGCAGTCTTCTTGCCTCAAAAAAAGAGCATAGTTTAGAAGACTATTTTTTATTTTCATTAAGTATATACAAAACGACAGCTATAGTCTAAGAGCGACAGACCATACATATTTTAGGAAAGCCTAAATTTTCCTCAGTGAGTCTGTTGTACCTACCGACCATGATATGCGGGCTAGCAGAGCGCGGTTGCGGTGGCCTGAGCTACCATCATGAGCCACAAGCGTGAAAATGTTATGAACTAAAACTATTCAAAAACGGCAGACGATTATCGCGGTGGTGAAGTGGTGGCAGAAATATTCAAAATAAAAAAAAAATTCTTTTCAAAAGTATTTTAGGATACTTGAAATTCATATTTATAATTCTTCGAAGTTTCAGAAATTCAAACTTCTGAAGACCGACCGGTTCCATTGACCTGGCAGACAGAAAAATCTTTCTCCTCCTCGAGTATGAAAATTCAGGTTGGTCCAGTTTCCAATTCAATAACTTTGGCTTCGGAAAGAATAACTCTTTTCTTGAAAAAAAAGTTCCTATGAACATATATCCTAACAAGCTTCGTTTTAGAGATATAGAGTGTTAAAGTTTAAAAAAAATGAAAAATCTGACATTTGTCAGACACTCGGACAATAAAGAATTTTTGGGAATATTTTTTATTGTTTGAGCATCTAACAAATGCTCTTTCTGAAATATTCAATTGAATGCCATTTGAAAGCGTTATTATACACTACGGCAATTTTTGTAATTTCATTGATCATTCAGTACGAGAATTACAGGAGGGCTTCAGAGACGGAGGATGTTGTTTTCAGGATACTGCACCAGAACATTAGAAGCATCCATAAAAATTTTGATGAATTGTTGATACTCCTCAGGAAACTTACTACCCCCTCTGATTTCTTAATTTTGTCGGACACTTTCACAGTATTTGACGAGGCAGCTTTGGTATTTGGTATAATATGGTTTATAACTAGGGCGAGATTAATAAAAACGATGGAGTGGTTATTTATTTGAAGAAATGTTACACATTCAGATTCAAATTCATTTATTTTTCATTAGTTACAATCAATAAAAGAAACAACAACAACAATACAATCGTTTGAGCAGAATGAATATTCAAATAAAGATGCACCTAGGCAAAAGCCGGTATGTGCAAAAAAAAAAGGAAAAAAAAAATTACTTCAAACTACACCAGAACATCCACAGCGCACACCAGACCCTTCAGTTATGTAAGGAGAACAGCACTTTGAAGTAACCTCTTAAAAACATCAGAATTTTGAAATAATATATAATGTCTCAATCGATTAGCAGTCATTCGTGTAACCTGCCCCCTAAGATCAACTGGCAGAAGATTATAATATATAATCTGGGAGCAATGGAACTCAAAAATCTAAAATTAATGTCCCTGCGATAAAATGGAACCCTTACATTTCCACGCAAACCCTGTCTCGTCCCATATCCATGTTCAATTGGTGTCCTCATTTCTTTATGTTTCAAAATGAACTGATAGCATTTATAGAAATAAATCATTCTAATATTTAGTGATGTAGAGCCATGTATTAATAATGTTCAGTATATTAAGGTCATATAACAAGTGGGTGGGATGAAGTTTGATCTTGTGATAAATTATTATTTTTAGTAAATAGTTTTGTATGACACTTAAAGGACTTAATGCATTTCCCTACAACCTCCCCATATTTCAATTCCATATCCCAAAAGTGACTCAGCGAATGCCTTGTAGAGTAATATCAAAGTCTTTCTTTCTCCGAATATTTCCGAATATTATAAAATTTCGGTATTAACCGCCTCAATTGAATGCATAAATGAGAAATATGTTCATTCCACCTAAGTTTATTATCGCTCAAAATTCCGATATATCTGACATACTGGGACTCTTTGATATCGAGATCTCCCGAAACTTTGAGACTTTTATAGGTGGGTCGATTTGCGTTTGTTATTGAAAAGGCAACATATTTTGTTTTTCCTATATTCATCATAAGTTTCCAGGACGATATTGTATATATTGGACCAGCTGAGAATATGATCACTCTTCCACAAGGTAGGAAATTACTTATCACCGGTGTGTATAGGCCTCCTTCAACAGATGTTTGGGATTTCGTCGTGTCACTCGAAACATACCTGAAGCAGAAACGGACGGCAGTGGTTGAAAATCATGTTATAGTAGGCGATATTAATTTTAATATTTTGAATGAATCACATGACGTGGTGTCATGAATATGATAAGTGAATATGATTACATATATGAATAAAGAATAATGAATATGATTACATATATGAATAAAGAATAATAAAGAAACACGAAAAGAATAATATAATATATAATAATATACTTTATTTCCATCAACACTTTTCATAACAATAATCATACAAAAATACACTATATATAAACAGTTGTTGGAAATTGGTGAGAACATCGAAGAGTTTTGAAACAAAACTCCCACCGATTTTCAATTCCGACCAAATAAAAAAAAAACAGTAAAATAACTAGTTCACAATACCAACTTGGGAAAAATATATCCAAACGAAAATAATCTCTGTAATGATAATTCATTATAAACATTTTATGGGGAGGTGCATAAAATGAAAACTCAAAAATACTGATCCGCCATCCTGAATGAATTAACTCAACAGTCCAGTACAACCCTGACAATAAAATATATCGGGTGTCCCAAGGTGAGTGGCCTATTAGATTATTATGGAAACTATTTATGGTAAAAATTTCAAATTTTGTGGATAGATATTTGGCCATGTTAGGTACATTTTTAAAATAATTTCACATTTCCAGTGTTGCCGGATGTACCACAATTTGGCAACAACTTTGTTATTTTGAATAGGACATCCGGTATTTCTATTTTTTTTATGATACTCCATGAAATATTAAATCTATTCACTCTTAATTTTCCATCCCTATCTTCAACGGTTTTTGAGTTATTAATTATTTTTCGAAATTTTTGATCAAATTGGCGTATTACGAAAATGACTCTAGTTCGTTCAATATTTGAGATTTAAGTCAGAAATTTTGCAAGTCGTTAGATATTGATCTGATCTGTGTCACTGCTTTTGAATTATGGTTGTCAATAATACAGGACGGACCAAAAAAATTCATCATTTGCCAAGTTACAAAATTGTGAAAAAGTCAATTTTTTCAAATTAGACACCTAGTATATTTTTCAATTTTTGGAATCAGTACAACACACTCTACAATTTTTCTATTCACGTCCCTATACCTATCTCAACTGGATTCCGAGTTATATGCGTTTATTAGATTTCACATTGATTCAATAAGTGTTAATATCTTTTGTATTGTTATGTTCTCTATGTGGTTCATAGATCGATATATCAATGAATCAGTTCAATCCATAAATTTCAAAATAAACAATAATTGCCTAACAGGTGTTTTGTTCCGAGGTTTTTCTATAAATAATGGCTCAAGAAAGATATACACATATAACGCATATAACTCGGAATCCAGTTGAGATAGGTATAGGGACGTGAATAGAAAAATTGTAGAGTGTGTTGTACTGATTCCAAAAATTGAAAAATATACTAGGTGTCTAATTTGAAAAAATAGACTTTTTTACAATTTTGTAACTTGGCAAATGATGATTTTTTTTGGTCCGTCCTGTATTATTGACAACCATAATTCAAGAGCAGTGACACAGATCAGATCAATATCTAACGACTTGCAAAATTTCTGATTTAAATCTCAAATATTGAACGAACTAGAGTCATTTTCGTGAGACGTCAATTTGATCAAAAATTTCGAAAAATAATTAATAACTCAAAAACCGTTGAAGATAGGGATGGACAAGTAAGAGTGAATAGATTCAATATTTTATGAAGTATCATAAAAAAATAGAAATACCGGATGTCCTATTCAAAATAACAAAGTTGTTGCCAAATTGTCGTACATCCGGCAACACTGGAAATGTAAAATTATTTTAAAAATGTACCTTACATGGCCAAATATCTATCCACTAAATTTTAAATTTTTACCATCAATAGTTTCCATAATAATCTAATAGGCCACTCACCTTGGGACACCCGATATATATATATATATATATATATATATATATATATATATATATATATATGTTTTTGGATATTTTATTCTGTAGCTATTTGAAAGTAATAATACAAAATATGAACTAAACATTTTTGATAGGGTCATTTTTGAAAATTTTGAAAAATTCACAAGTGTGAACTACCCCTTAGACGGCCTGCAAATCAATGTGCTCCGGATATGTTATTTTGTAGCTATTTAAATTTAATAATACCAAATATGAACTTGGCTAAACATTTTTGATAGGGTCATTTTTGAAAATTTTGGAAAATTCACAAGTGTGAACTGCCCCTTAGACGGCCTGCAAATCAATGTGCTCCGGATATGTTATTTTGTAGCTATTTAAGAGTAATAATACCAAATATCAACTGGGCTAAACATTTTTGACAGGGTAATTTTTGAAAATTTCGAAAAATTCACAAGTGTTAACTACCCCTTAGACGGCCTGCAAATCAATGTGCTTCGGATATGTTATTCTGTAGCTATTTAAGAAAAATAATACGAAATATCAACTTGGCTAAACATTTTTGACAGGGTTTTTCTTGAAAATTTTGAAAAATTCACAAGTGTGAACTACCCCTTAGACGGCCTGCAAATCAATGTGCTCCGGATATGTTATTTTGTAGCTATTTAAGAGTAATAATACCAAATATCAACTTGGCTAAACATTTTTGACAAGGCCATTTTTGAAAATTTCGAAAAATTCACAAGTGTAAACTACCCCTTAGACGGCCTGCAAATCAAAATCCTTCGGATATGTTATTCTTTAGCTATTCAAGAGTAGGAATACCAAATATGATGAACTTGGAGTTTACACTTGTGAATCACATTTTTAACAGGGTCATTTTTGAAAATTTCGAAAAATTCACAAGTGTAAACTACCCCTTAGACGGCCTGCAAATCAATGTGCTTCGGATATGTTATTCTGTAGCTATTTAAGAGTAATAATACTAAATATCAACTTGGCTAAACATTTTTGACAGGGTCATTTTTGAAAATTTCGAAAAATTCACAAGTGTGAACTACCCTTCAGACGGCCTGCAAATCAATGTGCTTCGGATATATTATTCTGTAGCTATTTAAGAGTAACAATACCAAATATGAACTTGGCTAAACATTTTTGATAGGGTCATTTTTGAAAATTTCGAAAAATTCACAAGTGTAAACTACCCCTTAGACGGCCTGCAAATCAAAATCCTTCGGATATGTTATTCTTTAGCTATTCAAGAGTAGGAATACCAAATATGAACGTGGCTAAACATTTTTAACAGGGTCATTTTTGAAAATTTCGCAAAATTCACAAGTGTAAACTACCCCTTAGACGGCCTGCAAATCAATGTGCTTCGGATATGTTATTCTGTTTCTATTGAAGAGTAAGTATTCCAAATATCAACTTGGCTAAACGTTTTTCAAGATTTCATTCGTGAAAATACTTGTATATACCCCGTCGTTTCATTGATCAGCATAATTCAAGTTCATCTATAATATTATTTCGTGCATTGAAATGTCATAAAAACTTGACTGAAGTCGTTCAAGTAAACTCAAAAAGCAAATTCTTGCGTTGCACCCCAAAAACAGATCGATTCGTTAGTTTTAAATTCTACCGACGCCACTGGTCGTTTGGCTGCTGGAATGAATTCGGCTGCTGAAAAGTGGCTGCCAAGTTCACGCCGGTTCGTCGGTTGGCGAATCTTTATGTGAATCAGATCTTGGATTCACGGCCAGCATCTGTGTCTTCCTTGCCACAGTTGAAGAAATTCGTCACGACGCATCAGAATGCCATTCATACCATGAAGGCATTACCCATTTCAGATCTGGCTGACTTCCTTTTGTTTTCTCTAGCTTTGCGCAACCTCGATAAACCATCCCGCCACTTATTTGAGGGGCAGTTATCCTCTGATGACTTTCCTACTCCCGCTCAATTGCTCGAATTCACCAATCGACAGTTGCGAGTGTTAGAGAGCATTTCCGTCACCTCATCCAGTGCGCCGAAGGGATCATTAAGACCTCAATCTCTAGCAGGCTCAGCATCTGTTTCCCCATCGTCTGTGCCTTCATCCTCTGCTGTGTGGGTACACAGCAGAGGATGAGCAGAGGGTTCGCCGCCCTGCTTACGCAGGTGCGTGCCCTTCGTCGTCTTCCGCGTGTGTGTTTTGCTCGGCGAATCATTATGTTCGCTAGTGTCGTGAGTTCAAGGCCATGAACGTTAATCAGCGATGAGCTTTCGTGACTGAAGGGCGACTATGTAGAAATTGCATGTCGTCTTTCCATGCCACCGCTAAGTGCAGTTCGAGTCAGAGCTGTCACACATGCGGGGCACGACACCATACAATTCTCTATCTGGCATCTGCTGCCACTGCATCCCCTTCCGTTTCCCATGCTGAAAGGAAATCCTTCGCCCTATCTTTCATCAGAGCAGCCAACCCGTGCTTTCACCTCTCGGGGCACCTCAATAAGGGCTCGATCAGCGGAGATCTCCATGATGTCGCGCCGGAGCCCTGAGGCGGCAGGTTCAGTATCGTCTCGAGCCTCGCCAGCTTCACCACCCCTTCATTCTTCCCACTCCTCTGGAAGTGGTTCCGAATGACTGCACTGGTCATCTCGCGGTTGTCGTACTCCGTCAAACAAACATCTGTCTTCGTCTCTCCGTCTGTTCTCTTCTTCTCATCTGTCTTCATCTCCGCGGTCTTCTTTGCGTCAGACCAATAATCCTGACTATCTCATGCCTACCGCTTGGATACGTCTTGATAACCGGCGAATGTCGTGTTCGGCCGTACTCTCCTGGATTCCGGCTGCCAGCACACCCTCATCACCCGAGAGTGGGCCTCCAAGCTTCGTCTATTCTTCCACCCTGAAACCATCCAACTTCGCACCTTGAGTAACGCGGATCAGTTTCGCATTCAGGGGTACGCAAACGTCACTCTCTATCTCCAAAGGGATCCTCCCAATCTCATCATCAAAGCTTACGTTATCGACAGCCAAATAGATCCCCTTATACAATATACAACTTATTCGTGTCGGTGGTCGCCTTTCAGCCTCCTTACTACCTTATAAACACAAACATCCTGTTCTGCTACCCAAAAATCATCATCTCACGCATCTGTTCATCGATGATGCCCATTATCGTCTACTACACGCCGGTGCTTTAGCTACGCATTCGTTCATTCGTCGACGGTTCTGGATCTTGGATGGCCGCAACGTAGTTCGTAACCGTCTACGAAAATGTAACCGATGCTTTTCCTGCAAACCTCGTCCTCTCAATAATTACCTTCGTGAACTTGGCCGCTTATTGGCTGCTCCACAACATCAGTAAAGTCTGTGTGATGCCGCCTCTTCCTCTGGCATTGACTGGCGATTCATACCTCCTTCCAACCTTCACTTTGTCGGCCTTTGGGAGACTGCTGTCAAATCTGCTAAGCATCATCTCACTCGCGTTATCGGCGAGCAAAAACTCACGTACGAGGAGTTTCTCACCGTATGTACTCAGGTGGAGGCAATTCTCAACTCTCGTCCTCTGTACCTCCCTTCGTCTGATCCTTCTGATTTTGAAGCTCTCACACCAGGGTATTTTCTGGTTTTTCGCTCCCTCACCGCTCCTCCTGATAACGATATAAGTTCCGTATTAGTAAACCGTCTGTCTCGCTGGCAACTAGTCCAACGATTTCAGCAGGACTTCTGGAAGTGTTGGCATACTGAGTACCCGCACACCTTGCAGCAAAGTCACAGATGGTTGCACCCATCCACTTCTATGCTTCCAGGTACCGTTGTCGTCATTCGAGATGACAATCTTCCTCCTCTAAAGTGGTCAATCGGTCGTGTATCATCAGTTTTTCCGGGAGCTGATTCCACAACCCGTGTTGCTGATGTTGCCACTGCGTCTGGGACAATTTATATCGATCGTTCGTGCTAATATAATAGAAAAGTTTCAAAAGAGACGAATCAATTTATCTTCTGATAAATCATCATATTTAAGTTTAATTTATTTTCATCTATCTTCTGCATCGTCATCTACTAGTGTTAGTGAAGAAAATAATATTGAACAACCTTTCGTGAGGTGCCTGAATTTGTTATCAACCAGGTGAAACCAAAGTTACTTAAGGGAGGTAAATTCCCCTGAATTTCCTTCCTTGGAACCTCCTTTTAGGAACCAGCTTAGCGGTGATTCGCTTAGATTTCTTCTGTAGCCCGTTGGGGTAAGTGACATTCCACAATTTTTCGGTTGTTCAATATTATTAGCAAAATTCATCTGAAATTGACCGCAAACCTCTCTTTGCGGACATTCAACTACTATGTCAACAGTTTCATTTCCAATACTTGTTCTAAGATTGATATTTTACACATCATACAATTGGAATTTTCATTTTGTTAGCTACTGTAACATCACGGAAATTAGTTTGTGTTGAAACACTTACCAAACAATCTTTGTTTGAGGTAAAATGAGAACTGGCACCACTGTCAACGTACCATTAATTTTCATTATAATTTCCATTCATGATAACTGCACTGAAAGCTTGACTAGCTATCTGCTCGGATTTTTCATGTTATTGTTTGTAATTGTCTGATTCCTTGTTCCTCAGCTAAGGACATTTATTTTTATAGCCACTGGATAATGTTGGTCGGAGACACTGACCTAATTCGAAACATTAAATTATGTAGACTTTTTTCCAAACTTTAACACCCTGTATCTCTAAAACGAAGCTTGATAGGATATATGTTTGTATGAACTTTTTTCCATGAAAACAGTTGTTCTATCCGACGCCAAAGTTATTGAACTAAAATCTGGTCCCACTTGAATTTTTTATTCACCGGGAAGAAAGATTTTACTGTCTGTCAGGTCGAAGGAACTGACGTACCGGTCTGCCTTCAGGAGTTTAAACTCAAAGAATAATATATATTTATTTCAAGTTTCCTAAAATACTTTTGAAAATTTCTGCCACCACTTCACCACAGCGATAATCGTCTGCTGTTTCGTTTTCAAATAGCTATAAGTGTGTATTTCGACATATTAAATCGGCAGCTTTCCTAAAATACATTTGTAGATCATAAAATTTCCACACCTTTCGCTCCTGATGGTAGCTGAGGCCACCGCAACCGCGCTTAGCTAGCCCCCATATCATGGTCGGTAGGTACAATAGACTCACTGAGGAAATTTTAGGCTTTCCTAAAATATGTGTGGTCTGCCGTCCACTGGCTCTTAGACTACTAGTATTTGCTCTCTTGCTAGTATCTCAGATAATATTGGTGATGATAAATTTATTATTCTACTAACTCTGGTGAAAATTTTTGTAATTTCAGGAACAAGTCTCCATAACTGGATACTTTTCAGTCTTTCATTAATAGTTACGAACACGCGTAGCTGCTTTTTTTTAATTCAGGAAAGCTTCTCCGTTTGGTGATTTACTATGGACCAATCGTTTTATTAATATTAAAATAACTGGAAATTATATATATTGAAATTGATAGATACAATTGAATTGAAATTATTCATTTAATAGTAGAAACGATCCAAAAAAAAAAATTAATAGAATTGGGATTTCATCAATGAAAAAATATAAAAATGAAATTTAAGATTCTAACATATGAATTTAGCAATAAAAAGTTCTACTAATAATAACATAAGATTCAACATTCGAAATCTAATGCCGTCTTTTTAATCGATTGTAGAGATTTATAATTTGAAACCTTGCTTCCTATTCCGTATGCATTGCCATTTCTAG
The DNA here is from genome assembly GCF_914767665.1 of Harmonia axyridis. Lineage (NCBI taxonomy): Eukaryota > Metazoa > Arthropoda > Insecta > Coleoptera > Coccinellidae > Harmonia > Harmonia axyridis. Next base: position 42,487,388 of record NC_059503.1, read on the forward strand.
ACATTATTCTATTTCAGTGGTCAAATATTGCTTGATTCTGAATTGCGAACTGGCGAATCTTTCTATTCTTTCAAATCTGAGGTCTAAAAAAGTACACACATCAACTGGAGTAACTTCCTTCTCTAACAAGACTGAATCAGTAAACAAAGTTTTTTGAAAATTTCGTATGATTGAACACGAAGTGTATTCTTGAAGGATTTAATGTTCTCAAAATCCGCTTATTTTTCTTTTTGTACCTGTAGACCTATTATGGGCTTATGTAGATTGTATTGTCCCAGCAAAAGTTTTACTGCGTCTATTGTATTTTGTACGTTGTCATGTAATAAAAATAATTTTAGCATTTACCAAACGACAATTTGATTATAAAAATATGACAATTTTTTCAGTAAAACCGAGGTACTACCGAACGCTAATCGTAGCGGTAGCGCTGTCTTTTGCAAAATTCAATGACATTTCACTGAGCTTGACTTTATTTTTTTTTTTGGCGAACGTCCAATTACGTTACTGTGGAAATGATCGCAATATGGCGAGAGACGAAACATCAAAACGATTATTCCACATCGTCAAGGGTATATTTACTCATCAAAACGCTCGTATTTTATTGGTTCATTAAAACATGAGTTTAATCACTGAATATAGACTGAATATCCATTGATTGAATAATCACTGAATATTCATTGAATAATCAATGAATACTCGTTGAATATTCAACGAATAGTTGAATATTCATGAATTATCAAGCATGAATATTTGTTTGAATGAATAATTCGAATAATCGAATAAATTTAAGAATGAATATTCGAATACAAAAAGGGACAAAAGTCCCAGCCCTAGTCAATAGTATTCGATCGGTCGAAAAATTATTTTTGACTTTACAGGATGGTCCGGAAGTGGTGAAACACGATAACACCCTGTTTTTTTAAATGAAAATGCCAAATTTATATGTCATACCAATAATCTCCATCAAATTCTGATTGCGAAATACCCCACTTATCATCATTTATCTTTGTATTATTGTACGACTTATTTTTTATTGAATTCTCGAAAACTTCTCAAGTCTTCTGCAAATTCACGAATCACTCTACACGGGGTCCGAATTTTTTTAAAACGACCTTATGAAAATGTCAATAAATCCATTTTTCCAATGGCATGCCCTGAATTTTTTTTTTGCTTGGGGGTAACATTACTCAACTCTACTTAATATCTACTAATAATATCAATTGAAGATATGCCAAATCAAAGAAATCATCAAAATATTTGGAAACATTCATTTTAACAAAATAAAGTGGACACCACGTGAAAAAACGGGAACATTATCTGAATTATCTTAAGGAGTTCGAGTTTGCAGATATCAGAGCAGATTAATGAGCGATGAAATTGGTGAGACTTTTTCAGCTGAAAATATGCAGTCATTTTGACCACCTCAAGAGAATCTCACTATGTTTCTGTTTGTTCAAGTGGTCTTCATCAACAGGAGTTATCGACCGATCAGGCACTATTGACTCACTCTGTATAGTAAATAACGCAAAAAATTTAGAATGAATATAAATAACTTACCATGCCGATAAAAATCCTCATCAATAAAATGAAAGGAGCATACTTTCATGCCTAACAGCCTTGCCTATTCCTTACTTGTCAAATCTAGAATTTCTGCGGCCAATAAGTTCTCTATTCAGTTTTGTTTGAATCCCCACGCACATTCATTTTCACGGGGAAACCAAAACAATCAGGATTTAATTTCGAGAATGACTTATACTATGGTACAAAATAATAATCTCTTTTCGTCGACATAAGTGTAGTCCCCTAGAAAATTTTCCAACTGTTCCAGCTAGTTCTCTAGTTAGTAATCAACAAGCAAAATCAACTTGATTTTATAGATTTTTAAACAAAAAGCAGTGATAAAATCAAAATATAAAACGTAACGTGGTTCAGCAGTAGGTACTAGCTAGAGCCAGTTGGACAATTTTCCGCTAGGATGTATATCGCTTCTCTGAAGTTTCCAATAGTCAAGCAACGCCATTTGCGTCCCAAACTTATTCAAAATTTCTTATTTGCAGGCCAACAACCGCAGCAGTTGTTCAGTCCTGGCCAAATTATTCGGGCACCCGGGGTAATGCCAAACATCCAGAACTTGCAAACGGTTCAGCTATCTAACGGTCAGAGTGTCGCTGTGCGGCCTTCACTTCAGCAGGTTGTTCAGTTTCCCATGCAACAGACCATACCGATACAGGTACCTATATCAACCCAAAATGGGCAGACCATCTATCAGACCATCCATTTTCCCGTGCAACTAACCACGGCCGCTGCGCTACCGAACATCATACAAGCCCAGCAGATTGTACCGCAACTTGCCAATATAATAACGCCGAATGGCCAGCTGCAGCAAGTTCAAATCGGTAAGTAATACTTGAAGTGTTCCCAATGATTTGTGAACTCTGGACTATTTCAAATTGATTTTATATATGAAAAAATTTCAGAGGAGCACTTGAATTCGCGTCCGAAGCCTTTGAACGTTCATTCATTCAGCAGTATATTGGTAGAAATGAGATTTATTATGATGAAATTATTCTCGGTTAGTTCATCTAGATCAGACGTTCGAAGGATACAATCGGCAAACATATATGTCCAAATTGTTCCCCTCAAAAGTAATTGTTTACTTTGAAAAAGATTCATCACTTATTATTGATGTTTTTTAGTATCACCAATTATAAATGCACATATTTGTGCCAGAAGACTGAAAGATGAATAATGAGAAGTGGGGTATTCCGAAAATTTTCATAGAGATTATGAGATTGGGCATTCCCATTCCCAGGGTGCTATCGCGTTTCACTACTTTTGCACCAGCCTGTAGAAACAAACACAATTTGGTGTTGTGAGCTTAGTGCTGTCGATTCCGTCATTGAATCATTCTACTAGCCCAAAAATTGCAAGACTTATCGACCGATCGAGCACTATTGGGTAGTAAGTAGTAAGTAGTATCAAAAATGGCGGACGATGAGGATGCAGTATCGGATGTATCCGATAAAAATGATCGGGAAACAAATTACTTTAAGTGTTGTGCTTCGAAAATAAGTAGAATAAAAGTCTGTGTGCAGTGCTTTTCAGTTTTCCATCAAGCCTGTGCCAAAAAGTTACCAAACCTAAAAGTTATTGATGGAAATAAGATTGTTTGTTGCGCTGGAACAAACGAACAAAGAGAATTGAAGCAAAGCGAGGATGCCAAAACAAATATCTTTAGGATGGAAATCCGATATCTACAGGAATTACTTATGGAAACGAGAGATAAAAATGAAATTCTCAAACTAAACAATAGCCTTTTATTAGACAGAATACGAAAGATGGAAAAAAATGATATCCTTGAAACAAAGGTAAACAATACAAAAAACCATTCGATTAATTCAGTTGACGTAATTGAGAAGATCCCTACCAGAGGTTTGAACATAGAACCCTACGAGCGTAGCAAAATAACAAGATCATCTACCAGACAACAGATGGCTACACAAAGTGCAATTCCAGCAGAGAAAACAGAAACCAGTGTCAATGATAATTTACTGTCTGTGACCACGCATGACAGGTACCATTCCAACCTAGAAATTCACCCTAAATCCGAAAACATAAATAAACACAAAATTCCGAAAATAGTAACGGAAACACATGAAATGACACCCACAGACAAACTGATAAGACCTGCTCCCAATTCACCGTCAGACGATTTCATTAAAGTCAGAGCAAGAAGACAGAAGAAACCAAGAATTAATGTCGGAACTGGAACAACACTTACAGGAGAAACAACATTCAAATCAGTGAAATCTGACAAAGCAGATAAGAAATTATGGCTATTTATCTCTCAAGTAAAAGAAAGTGTAGAGGAAGAAGTTGTAAAAGAATACATAATGAACAAAGGGAAGTTAGAAGAGAATGAAGTATCTGTGACAAAAATAAACACCAGAAAACAAGAAAATTTGAACTATAAATGTGTTCTTTTAGGAGTTCCACTGAAAATAAGAGATGAAATATATAACAATGAATTCTGGCCAAAGGGGATTTGCAAGATTTGATTTCCGTAGGGGACAACATTTTTTAGAGAAAAACAAAGCTTGAAGCCACAATCTATCAAAGATATATATACAAAAAAAGAAGTCATGAGCAAAAACAGTGAACAACAATTCAGTATACTACATCAAAATGTTTGCTCTTTGGGAAATGCTAAGGATCGCCTAGAGGAAATACTGAATGAAAATGAAGATGTTAAAATCCTGTGCATAACAGAACATTGGAAAACAGAAAACCAACTAAAATTCTATGCTATCAATAATTTTGCACTTATTGCTTTCTTTTGTAGAAATGAGAAGGAACATGGGGGAGTAGCAATATATACAAAAACTGGAATGCAAGTCAAAGAAAGAAAAGACATCAAGAAGATATCAAGAAAGGGAAAATTTGAGTGTGTAGGAATAGAGTATAGCCTGAATGGAAGCAAGCATGTTTGTATGGCCATATATAATGATGGAAATGTAGACATATTGACTGGATGTAAAAATATCCCTAATTGGAGATTTCAATATTAATTTTATGGATGACACAAGCAGAAAATGTGAAATATTGGGCATGTTGAAAACTTACAACATACAGCAAACAATATATCAACCCACAAGAATAACAGCCACAACAGCAACCTGTATTGACAACATTTTTACAAATATTGAGGAATCCTATGAAACCAGAGTTATACAAACACATATTTCTGATCACACAGCACAGAAAATTATTTTCAAAATGGGAAATCAACAATCAAATGAGACATATAAGCGAATATACTCACAACAAAATATTCAACATTTCAAACAAGGATGTAAATGACCAATTCAATATGTTCCATAGCATATATTTGCAACTTTTTAACAGAGCTTTTACATTGAGAAAAATATCAAAGAATAAGAGAAGAAAAATGGTCAGTTCTGATCCTGAGATTAAAGAGATAAAAAACAGACTGGATATATTACTTGTACTGAGTACTTATGATGGGAGATTCAAAGGAGAATATCGTGATACAAAAATTGAATATGACCAACTATTATTGAAACAGATAAAGAAAAAATATGGAACTTTGATAGAAAGATCAGATAACAAGAGTAAGACGGTATGGGCTGTAGTAAATTCTTTGAAGAATACAAATAAAAAGAAAACTGAATTAATTGGAGATCCTTTTCAAACAGCAAATGAAATGAACAACTTCTTCATAAGAGCAGGAACGACATTGACGAGGAGCATTCAAGACAGAAAAATTTTTGACAATTTCCAAGAAATTAACAAATCTATGCGTTTGAGAAGAATTACCGAAATGGAAACAAAAAAGATTATAGGATCATTGAAAAACAAATATTCAAGTGGATTTCATGAGATCTCTAACCACATTATCAAACAAACAGCTGAAGAAGTATCTGGACATATAACTCACATCATGAACAACTCATTGAGACATGGCATTTTTCCAGACAAACTGAAGATAGCAATTGTGAAGCCAAGCCATAAAAAAGGTGATATAAATGACTATAACAACTACAGACCTATAAGCATACTACCCAGTTTTTCCAAAGTTATGGAAATGGTCTACTGCCAACAATTAATGGAATATTTGATAGAAAATAAAATATTCAGAGAAAATCAGCATGGTTATTTGAAGGGAAAATCTATAAAAACAGCAATTTACCAATTCATAAACAAACTAGTGGCAGCTTTTGAGAACAAAGAGTTTGCAATGGGAGTATTTCTCGATTTAACGAAGGCATATGACTGTTTGGATAGTAAAAAACTTTTCAACAAATTGGAGAATTATGGAATCCGAGGACCGGCGCTAGATTGTGTCAAGTCATATTTATCACTCAGGAAACAAATGTTTGAAATCGAAATAAATGGAAAAATCATCACATCGAATATGGAAGAACTGATACTAGGAATACCCCAAGGAAGTATCGCGGGACCGTTATTGTTTATTATATATCTGAATGATTTCAGACTAGATGCTGAGATGAGAGAACAATCAGTTACTGTAGTTAATAACGCAGATGATACAAATCTACTTCTGACTGAAAGCCATTACACACTGCTGGAAAAGTTATGTGAAATTACATTAAATAAGACAAATGAATGGTTCAAGAACAACAATCTACTTCTCAATGAAGAAAAAACCAAGTTCATACTTTTTTCACCAACCAATTCAGGAATTGAAGAAAATAATACAATATCACTGAGTCAAGCAAAATACAACTGCTAAGAATCAACCAAATTTTTGGGCATACATATAGATGAGAATCTCAATTGGAAGGAACACATCAATTATGTTCATGAGAAAATAATGGTATCTGTTTATGGTTTCAGAGTTGTGGCCAGGTATCTCTCTAGTAATTACCTGAAGATGGTCTACTATGCGATGATAGATGCAAAACTGAGGTTCGGTATTGTTTTTTATGGGTCCGGGAATATAAAACAACTATTTATTCTACAGAAGAAGGCAATAAGAATACTCAATAACATGAAATATAATGACTCTTGCAGAGGTGTTTTCAAGAAATCTGGAATACTGACAATATATGCACTCTATATACAAGAATGTGTCCTTTTCATCAGAAACAATGAGATGCTATTTGAGAAGCATAAAAACAATAGAACTTTCTACGACACCAGAAATGAAGATTTTATGATATCTATCCCAAACATAACCTAACAACATCTCAGAAGCAGGCAGAATATAGATGTTTGAAATTATATAATTCTCTTCCAAGGAAGATGAAAGCAATGTCAAATATAAATATATTTAAGAAGAGCTTATTCGGATATCTCCTTGACTTGGAGCCATACTCTTTGGATGAATATATTTCTAATTTGTGAACAGAATATAATCTTGTTGTTTTTGACACTATTCCATTTCATTTTTTAGATATGTGAAGATGATAGGGAATAAAGATGATTATTTATTTATTGACCCACCCTGTACAGTGGAACCTCTTTTGGCAGACACTCCTCATAAGCGGACAGTCCCCTCAAACGAACAATTACCCTGGAACCGAGAAATCTTCTTGTTATATTGTTTTTTTTTTGTTAAAGCAGGGGGAATCCATTTACAGACGAACCTTATCCAAAGGAACAAGTGTGAGGGTCCAGGCTCATCAAGAGCGAGAATTCTCACTAAACCTAACCTGCTGTTTCTTAGGTTTCGGGCATAAGGCCTATAAACCATTTATCTCTTGGTCGGATAAATTACTACTTGCACACTATTGTGCTGGGTTATTCGGGAGTCCTTTTTATTCGGATTGTTTCTTCAATTTGATGTGTTTTCTTGAGTTTCCTATATATTTAGGTCATCGTTTCGCAATTGATCCCTGGGTCTTTTGCGGTATATTCTCATTCTTCTTGCATCTTCGGCAGGGTCGTAGTCAATTAATCATCTCAATTATGCGTTGGGATGTTCTATCAATTTTTCTTATATTCTTTCGGCTTTTTTCTTCATGTAGTCAGTTATTTTGTCCCATTTCAAGTCTCTGTGGGTTTGGATGTTTCTAACAAACCAAGGGGCATCTATTGCCCATCTTAGATATTTATCTTCCGTTGATTGAATTCTCTTGATGTGGTTCTTTGCCGCGTATCCCCAAGCCACTGAGCCGTACGTGAGTTGGGGTCTGGCAACGGTTTTAATTATCCTGAGTTTGGTGTTTATGTCCATTCGGCTTCTTCTTCCGATGATTGGGTATAGACGTTTCATCGCTTTGTTGGTTTTATCCACTGCATACTTAACATGTTGTTTCCACGTTAGTCCCGTATCCATGATCACACCTAGGTATTTTGCTTCTTTTTGCCATTCAACTTCGTTGCCGTCAATTGATAATTTTTCCTCCATTTGTAATCTTCTCTTTTGTAGTAGGATAGCTTGGATTTTCTGTCCATTTATTCCAATCAATCTTCCATTTAATGCACCATTTGGTTATTTCATCTGCTGCTTCTTGTAATCTTTGGTGTATGATATTTGCTCTTCTGTGTTTGACTGCTATTCCTGTATCATCCGCATAAACAGCGAGCAAATTTCTTGGATTCCTTGGTATATCGTGGATGTATATATTATACAGGAAAGGTCCTAATACTGAGCCTTGTGGGACTCCTGCTTCTAAGTTTCTTAGCGTTGATTTTTCATCTTCTAATTTAACGTAGAAATTTCCATCCCTCAAGTAATTTCTGATGATTCGGCACATCTTAATTGAGTATCCTACTGTTCTCATCTTATAGGCTAGTCCTTCCTGCCATACTCTGTCAAATGCTCTTGTTACATCTAGTAGTAGCAGTCCAGCTTGTTTGTTTTGAAAGCCCTGGGTGATATATTCTGTCAGTCGGAGAAGTTGTTGTTCAGTTGAATGTTTATCTCTGAATCCGAATTGTTCCGTTGGTAGAATATTCAGATTTTCGGTTTCTTCTTTGAGTCTCTTGGCAACAAGTAATATTGTACTCAAGAGCGGACACCTTTATCGGACGAACTCGGACAGCGATGGCTGGAAAAAGTGGAGATCCCATGGGTGGACCTTTTACTAGTTTGTAGAATGTACCTTGAAAGAGGAAGTACGTGCCTCTGAAATCAACGCCATCGAAACGTTCCACCTAAAGCCTACTTGCATTATTTATAATTTATGTTGAGTGTGCATCTTAGAATGAAGTAGAACGTCCATAGAAACCATGCTTTATATTTAGTGCTAAGTTCACCATAATATGCAAAGAGAACATGCTCTTTAAACGATGACTTGATGTATTTAGTGCCACATCAATCTTGAAAAGTTTTATAATATAATAATTTATAATATCTTGGGATTTTTCGGGCAAGAAATTCTGTAAGCCGCTTGTCTTATTTATGGAGGTGTATATAATATTTCATCTTCACTATCTGAATTACTCTTTTTCGGCAAAAAAATTAACCATAACTTGGTATCAACTGAATTTGAAAACGTCAAAATTATTGAAGTGACATTTTTTCTCTTGATAATAATAAAGGTATGTTCCCTTTCAATCAACCGAACAGAAACACAGAAGTATTGAAGCAGAGAGTCACCTTTTCTGATTTATTATAGTGAGTTATAAGTTAGTAGTGAGTTATTTCAACTCACGTTGTTTGTTAATAGATACTCTTAATTGCTCGAGAGCAGTTGAATAGGTAATGAATATATAATTCAATAAGAGTAGATAAACTATCTTATTATTATCAGAACCATAGAAAATTCAGGAAGAATATTGAAAACGTATAGTTATTACCATAGACCTAATATCCATGGACCGAGTGTCACGTGATTTTTCAGAAGCTCGTAGAGGAGAAAGCATTAGAAAGAGAAGAATATATGATTTCTCTTGATTCGAACAGAGATGCTACTGTGGGCAATCTGTCAAGAATCTAAAAGCAATAAAATAGGTGATTTATTACTCCGAGATGGTCAAATGTCAAAATCATCTGATTGAAAGATATAAAGACATGATATTTATTTATACGTTTTATGAACTGAATCGAATGAAATTTACATACTTTTTTATATTTATCATTTCGATTTGCCTAATTCAATGATGGAATAAAATATGGCATATATTTGGATGAACTTCTACCATGTGAATCAAGAAAATTGAAAAATTTTAGACCATACTTCTTTCTGACATTGTGGAAACAAATCTAGACATGATGTTAATACGTTATTCAATTAAATGAAAAGTACATACTTTTTTTATATATTTCATTTCAAATAGCTTAATTCAATGATAAAATAAAATATATATGATGAAATTTGATCATGAATCAGGAAAATTGAGAAATTTCAGACTATATTTCTTACTGAGATTGTGGAGATAGAACAGGATTAAATTCAACAATGGCAATGAAATGAAAAAAAGGAATTTTTTTCAGGAACCAACAAAACTTATTGGCTATAATGTGGAAATAAGTAATAATGGTCATTTCTATCAACTGAGTTGAAATTCTGAAAGTCTTTTCTTCTCATAAAATAAATCTAGTACCAAATTTTGACTGAAAATGTCTCTTCTTCTCACTAGATTCTCCCAAAATAAAAGCCCACTGCCTTGGAAGCAAAATTCGTAAGCTAATATTCACTATCACTTTCGTTATATTCAAATTTCAATAACCTTTGGGAGAGAGGTTATATCGTTCTCTTTCTCTAAGGCAATAAATCAAGAGAGTTGACAGACTGCCCACAAGATGTTCCATCTTATTCGTTCTCCCGACTTCTCTCTCTAACGCGACGTCCAGGTTTATGGTTATTACTAAATATTCATTTGATGATCGGTTAGATAATTTGCCTGTATAGAGAATAGAGATATTATGAGAATAGAAAATTTAAGCCTAATAGATATCGATATTAGGTACACTTGAATTTTCTTCACGTCAGTGTATTTCTCTTAAGTAATTATACTTTTTAAATGACTTACATATGCTGATTAAGGTCAAAAAGTTATTTTCGATGTCTCACATCAATATTAGATACTAATTCATAATTATATGAAATTATGAATTTCAGCTACTTCAGTACAACAGCAAACCCCCACTTCTGTCTCTAACGCCAATGTCCAATCAGAAGCAACTGCTCAACCTATGACCTTCACCGGGACCAACGGCCAACAATTTACTGTGATACCTACATCTAATCTTCAAGCAATGGGAAGAACCAATATAGGGAACATCATTCAAGTTCCAAATATTCAAACTATACCTACTGTACAGAATATACCAGGTAAGAAGATACACATAGGTCAATACTATGAATGGTAACCATCATAAGTTACATTTTATCCTAATAAGAATGTTATATTATACCAAATCTAATATATTTGGTCCATGTCAACTATATACCTTATTATGGTATGTGGTTTGGTTGGGCGAACTCGATGACTGTGACAATGAGGTATACTGGCCGCTAAAATGTTTGATTAATTTAAAAAATTACTAAAGCATAATTCTAGATAACCCTTTAACGGTAATTAAGCAGTAATTCAAGAAGAACTTTTGATTGACGTAAATATGTGATAGTGTAGGTAAGATGCATAGAATACCTGGTGTGTCTACTTATACCTGTAAAACTTTCAGACAAAACGGGAGATTTTTCGGATTTATACCTACTTGATTTCGAGGGATCGCGGGCTTTTCAGATGGCGCATACATCGTTTACATTTGACATTTCTCTCAATTCTCGACTCTTGTGAACCAAGGGCGTAGATCTATTTTTCTTGGGGAGGGATAATCGAAAATAAAATTTTTGACAACTTATTCATATCTGTAATGTTAGAAAAAGAAGTTTGATAATGAAGTTTGAACCAAATTACTCGAAATAATTTTTGTTGTTACTAATTCGGTTGTTCTTACCTTGTTCTCAAATAAGAGTTACGAAGGAAAATGAGAAATTACTTGGATAATTTTGAGGAATTAAAGTTTCATGAATATGAGCCCACAAAGGCTTTGCTTTCAATATACAGGTTGTTTCTAGTGTGTCGTACAGTTTATCAAATATTTATTAATCTTCGCTACAGATTAGGTAAATAAATACCAAAACTTATAATGAATGCATTCATTAGAGCTTACTAGCTGGATCTTTATAATGATTTGGATTTTCCTGAGGATTACTAGAGATTTTTCTCGAAATCGATAGCAGATACGACAAAACTATAACAAACCAAAAAGTGTAGTACTGGACCAGAGTTTTTTTTCTACATTTTTCTAAACTAACAGCCATTCACCAAAATAAAGTTCTGGAAGAAGGAAGCAGGCATCATTCCAGAAAATATATCACCCTGTAGATTTGCATTCAAAATTAGCATATCACATAGTGAAAACTTTAAACTGGAATATCTATGTCCAATTCATATTAAATATCTTGTGAAAGGAAGGTTATACGATGAAATAACTTGAACTTCAACACATGCATCTCAAAACAAAATGTTTGGGGACTCATATTATAGGACTTTTTTTCTTAAAATGATCCGGAAATCTGTCATTTTCATTTGTATCTCCAATTTAGGAGCACCGTGTAATTACCCCCAGTATCCCCCTATTTCTACGCTCTTGTCGTGAACTTTGAGTATAGAACAATAATATTTTATATTCTATGGTCTGTCATTATATTCCATTCATTTGAGTGAAAATTCGATATGAACTGAATTGTAATTTATTGTGAATGTTTGCAGTGTCTATAATCAGTATTTCATTTTTAAACGGCACCAGGCAGATGCGGGAATTCGAAAAATTTTAAAGAGCGCCACCTTACAGCACTCTGGTGAAGCAGACCACCAAAGCAACAGGTGGGTCTCTCAAAAAGTCTGAAACAAAATCGAATCAGTAAACACACCAGGTATTCTATGCATCTTAAGTGTAGGTAAAGGATTGACATGCTTTTACGCGTCAATCATTAAATTCAAACGTTTCTCTATGCGGCTCAGCGCACAAAAATATTATTTCTTATAACGTCAGTCGGTATCAAAACGAAAACTCTTCGAGTAAGTGCTCTGCTTCGCGTCGTTCGGTCAACTGCAGTCTCTTGCGGAAAAGTATCACTTTTCACACAAATAATTATTAACAGTAGATTATTGAAGTGAAAAAACACTTTTTTCACTTCTATTCTATTCGATTCAGTCTAGATGAAAAGATATAGGGCCAATTGCACCATTCAAAATATCGTTTCCTTAATCAATGTTTAGTATTAACCAATGTTCATAATTTCTACAGATTGCACCGTTTGATAATTATCGATCTTTAGGTAAAAAGTAGATATGTTTAATATGGATAAATTCTCTTGGGAGTGGAATAAGTCTAAAAATGAAAGACGTTAAGTTATTCCTTTAAGCGACTTTTCGCAACTTTATTGTTGCTTCTTCCAAGCTCTACAAAGATATGTTTGGCAAGATTGCAAAATCTCGACGGTGATCATAGAGAAATCAGAAATTTCAATTTTCTAATATAATGTTCTCTGCTCTTGTGGTGACAAAGTTAACATAAATTATAAGTTATTATAATAAATTGTCATGAAATAATAATTCACGATCTGAATCTGAACCTTTATTTCAATTTTGAAGTTCCTCACAAAACCAAACACAGAAACAAATTTTGTGACACAATCAGGTTATGTGCATAGAGAATGAATGTTTATGTTATGTAATAAGTCATATGTTTTGAGTTGCGCAGAACCACAGACCTTATATCAAATTGATATTATTATTTTCCTGTTTAGTGTAATCGGTGATTAGGCCACATTAAACGTCATTTGAAAGATGGTGCGAGAGAAATTATAAAGTAATAATTGTTTAAATTTTTAATCAATGTTCAGGCAAACGGTGCAAATGGCAAATAGCCATTTTAAATTTTCATAATGTATATGTATCTACATTATACCCAACTCTACTATTAGATTCATCTTGATTTTGCCATTAAAAATAAATGAGAAGTAGATATTCAATATAAATATCCACAATTGAATATCCTGTTTCTTTCAACTCACCTATTTGTTTTCATATTAAAACAATTATGGCACTCTTGGAAATATGTCAATCATATGCTCTTGGATGAATTTATGGAATAACAAAAGAATAAAAGTCTTTAATCTCAATCACATGAAAATTTGTCTAGTATGTACTTAGTGGTATGTTTCGATGTGAGTTTGAATGATCAGAAGAAGAAAACAGTATTGTGCGATAGCAGCAGTCTTTAGTGGGATATTGTCATTATAATGGGACTATTTTGTGAAAACTTTTTTAAACATGGGCTCTATGGGAAATCTGGACTTTTCAAAATAGAATGTTGATTTTAATGAAGTATCTTCTTATTATCAGAGCTGTGTCAAAGCTCAGTAATTTGTATTCAAATAGAAGAGTTGAGGTGAGCTTATTCAAATAACTTCATTCTCAAACTAAGTTGGCTAGTACTTCAATTCTAAAATCTGAGACATGACATCATAGTAAATATTCATTTCTGTGTTTTTTTTCCACAACAGAACAGAGCTGCATTTAGCCAAAGTATCCAAATTTTTGAATTTCACAGATAATTTTTTTTTTAAGATCAAGTTACTCGAAAACGGCGCTTTGTAGGAGAAAATATGAAGAATACTTTTATTTTTTAAATTAGCCAAATATTCTTCAATGAACGTTCAAATTAATTTTAAGAGTTGGGTTCTTATTAGAGGGAGCATATGTCATAGCTATGTATATAGCAATAAGCCCTACACCATTTTCATGGTAATTGGGTTTTTTGATTATATATATATATAAATATATATATATATTTATCCAATAGACGTATTCAGTCCCGTTATACTTGGCAGGCTACCTCAGACCCATGTGATCCGAGTGTTTTCTTGGAGTGTATATGTGAAAAATCAGGTGTTTGAAAATATAACTCCTTAGGCATCCATAGAGGGGAACATTTTTTTTTCATTCAAGAAAGTTATATATTCTGTTCTCTTTTTGAGACCCGTCACGTTCCGCCGACTTTTCATTCCCACATATACTCGACTGACATGTACAGCCCACCTTGTCTATCCCAGCGGTGTTGTCAGATCACAGGGTCTTATCGCGTCTATTCGATATACCATTTTGTTATAATTGTATAAGTGGCGTTGAGAACTGAACAAATCAAGATAATATTGCATTTTTCGCATGGTTCAGCTATTTCATGAAATATGTTTATTGGATAATCTCAACTGTTACTTTGAATGAATGAAAATTTGTTAGAATGTCCGTAATTTTCGAATATCGAGTAAAAATGATCTCAAACGATTGTAATTGAATTCAGAAAATATCGATATCTTACAATATATCCGCCAATCACGATTATGTCTGAATCTGGAGTTAGGTGATGAAATAAGTTATCTGAAATTTTGGTTATGAGTTCTTGTGTTTGATGAGAGCACAGCGAAACTTTTGTGAGATGAGTTGTATTTGATCGACCATTATAGCGAGAAAACATCAAGGATGGCAAAATAGATATTATGATTTTGTTAATTTATAATAAGTTTAATACTAATACTTCTTAGTTACAACTAAATTGAATACGATAAACATTCTTAGAATTTGTCTCAGAACTGAAATCATCTGGAAAAATTAGAATATGTGAGTGAAATAGATATTGTGATCGGGTACTTGATTAAAAAACTCATTGAAAATATAATTAATACTTTTCAGTCTCAATGAAATATTTTTATTAACAATCTTTTTTGCTGGAATTCTATATACAGGGTGTGGCGTAATTAATGGATAATCCTGTACTGGCGAATAGGGGAGGTCATGGCCGACCAGAAAATGTAAAGTTATGTTCAGTAAAAATATCATAGTTTTCGAGATATCGGACAATTTCATTTTTTTCTAAAAAGTGCACCTTTACTCAGTAATTTCGATGCTGTGATCACAAATCTTGTTATTTCTTTGGGCATTGTTTTCTATTTTACTCTCAAATAGCTGTACTAAGCGATAAACTACCAAATTCCTACCATCTTGCTTAATTAAGAAAAAAAAAGTGGGATAAACCTCATGTTTGCAAATTCACTTACTTTTTTCTTTAAGTTTCAGTCGTTATGGTGAAAAAAAATGTATTGAGACCTTTGTGAACATTTCATAAATAAATTGTCAATTTTATTGCGGTTCTAAAATGGTATAATACATGTTATTCTTTTATTGGGTGCTCGGAGTACGTTCCATTATTTCAACTGAGGTACTAATTTCAGTGAAAGAGAGTTTTAGGGATTTTTGATAATACCTAATAATGGTTGAATAGAACACAGTAATATTTTCACTTTTTATTTTAAATTACAGTAAGTGCTCGAAATGTCCGCCTTCTGCACGAATGCACGCTAAACATATTCTATGATAATAAAAGATCGTTTGATTCGTCGCGCATATCTGGCTTGATTAATATTTCGAGTTGCTTCGTTAATTCGTGTGCGTAATTCTTCAACTGAATTTATCGGCTTGTCATAAACCTTCTCTTTGAGACATCCCCAATAGAATAAAATCTAATGGATTCAGATCAGGAGATCGTGGTGACAAAGAAATTGTACCTATTCGTCTAATACAACTTCTCTGGAATTTTTCATTCGAATAATCACGTACCTTTCGTGCGAAATGTGCAGGGCAGCCATCATGTTGCAGCCACATCCGTCTCCTGTCTTCTAAATTCAAATTTTCTAGTAAAAGCGGCAGTGTATTTCTTAGAAAATGAAGGTATCGGTCAGCTGTTAGTGTTTCTGGAAACTCAAATGGGCCGATGACTTGCCCATCAAAAATCCCAGTCCACAAATTAATTTCAAATTGGTACTGGGATCTTTCTTGTCTAATTAGATGTGGATTAGAGACCTGCCAACTATGCATATTATGCAGGTTGAGGTAGGAGTCGGATATGGCTGCAACATAATGGCTGCCCTGCACATTTCGCACGACAGGTACGTGATTACTTAAATGAAAAATTCCCGAGAAGATTGATTGGACGTATGGGTACAATTTCTTAGCCACCACGATCTACTGATCTAAATCCATTAGATTTTATTCTATTGGCGATGTCTCAAAAAGAAGGTATATGACAAGCCGATAAATTCAGTTTAAGAATTACGCACACGCATTAACGAAGCAGCTCGAAATATTAATCAAGTCAGATATGCGCGACGAATGAAACGATCTTTTATTAGAAGATGTTCTGCGTGCACTTATGTTAGCACTTACTGTAATTTAAAATAAATAGTGAAAATTTTACTGTGTTTTATTGAATCATTATTAGGTATCATCACAAATCCCTAAAACTCTCTTTCACTGAAATTAGTACCTCAGATGTAATAATGAAACGTACTCTGAGCACCCAATGAAAGAATAACATGTATTATACCATTTTAGAACCGCAATGAAATTGACAATTTATTCATGAAATGTTCACAAAGGTCTCAATACATTTTTTTTTCACCATAACGACTGAAACTTGAAGAAAAAAGTAAGTGAATTTGCAAACATGAGGATAATCCTACTTTTTTTTTCTTGATTAAGCTAGATGGTAGGAATTTGGTAGTTTATCTTTTAGTACAGCTATTTGAGAGTAAAATAAAAAACAATGCCCAAAGAAATAACAAGATTTGTGATCACAGCATTGAAATTAGTGAGTAAAGGTGCACTTTTTAGAAGAAAATGAAATTGTCCGATATCTCGAAAACTATGATATTTTTACTGAACATAACTTTACATTTTCTGGTCGGCCATGACCTCCCCTATTCGCCAGTACAGGATTATCCATTAATTACGCCACACCCTGTATACTAGGATTTAAATTCTAACTTAGTCATCATTCTGGAAACTTGGTGAATGCCTGGAAATGAATTCCATACATTTATGTTTTCTGGGAGGCTTCTTATTCCTTACATGATTTTCAAAGTGTTTGAAGTACTAAATTCTTCTCCTCTCCTGGCCATATATGACGTTTCTGTTTAACTTCTTCACTTCAAGTGACCACGTCAGTTGAAGAACCTTGGAATATAAGTATCAAATATTAGATTTTTTTTGAAACATTCTGGGCTTTCACTGCCATTATCTCAAACAGAACCTATATAAAACATTTAATATTCCTGCCTACTTCAATAGGTGTACAGGGTGGGCAAATTTCGATGTTTTAGCACTACAACTTTTAAACCATTAGACATAGACAAAATCTCATACCGATTCTCGGTCTCTTTTTCTGAGAAAGTAACAAGAGTAGTATTCATTTTTGGCCACCTTCTTTTGTTTTCGAGTTATAAGCGAAAATTGGGAAAATACTGAAGATAGAGCTCTGAAATTGAAACATTATCGAGGCACTTTTTCACGTGAAATCCAGTAGCGGTCTTGTTTTTTGAAAAGGGTCATTAATTACGAAGCTTCGACCCAAAATTATTTATTTTGATTCAAACCACACAATGTTATATATTTTTGAAATCAGGAAAAATTAAGCTTTCAAGAAATGCCACAGAAATTTAGTGTTCCCCTTTGAAAAAACATAACTGGATTCTACGTAAAAAAGTGCCTGTATAATGTTTTAATTTCGGAGCTCTAGCATCAGTATTAGCGGAAATATAAAAGTTTTTCGATATCGCCATTTTTCCAATTTTCGTTTATAACTCGAAAATAAAAGCAGGTGGCCAAAAATGAATACAACTCTTGCTATTTTCTCAGAAAAAGAGACCGAGTATAGGGTATCAGATTTTGTCTATCACCTCAGGTTTAAAACTTGTAGTGCTAAAACATCGAAATTTGCCCACCCGGTACACTCTGTTTGTGAGGAACAAATCATATTTGGCCTCAGATATAAAACAGAAATTAACTATTGAACTGCTCAAAATAGTCATCATTTATTTTTCGTTGCAATTAAGTTTTGAAATCATAATACAATCGTGTGTTTTTTCAGATGTAAATCTAAAAAATTTCTATGCCAATTGATTTTTTTCCTTCTGAAACATATAAAACACTCAATATTAATTATTCATCAAACTTCAGAAATTATCGAAAGTTTTACTTTCACATGTCAAATATCATATTAAAATCTGATGTGGACTTCAGATAATGTGAATTGTCGGTGGGCACCAAGATCTATGAATTTAACATCGTTAGATTTGTCCCTTTGATCACATTTGAAGAGCACCATTCATCAGTTGAAAAATTTTGAAAAGAAAATACCTGGCAATAATAAATTTAGAGGCTTTTTATATAGTTTGATGAGCAATTTATATATCATGTTAACAGACATACGGATGGAATGACATACATACAGACAAATAGGCATACAGACGGAAGGACAGACAAAGAATTTGACCTATGATTTTTCATCCGGGAGTCGAAACTCTATTGTTTCAGATAATTTTCGGCTTATTATGCGAAAACGAATACTTTCCTCGAAAAACGAGCGCGCAAGAACTATTTTTCTCATCTTTAACATTCTGTGTAATTCGAATTAGAAATGCATGTATGGGGTCCTAGGGAAAAATTAAAATACTCTTGGCTAGGAATAACTTTAAATATATTAACACTATCTTCCAATCTGTGATGATGACCCATCGATGCACATTGCTTATTTAAATGAACCTCTCTTTCAAAGTCGATACCTACAGAACAGATTATCAGTTGTTTCATAATTTGTATCACTAAAATTAGTGAGGCAATAATGAGTTATTGCTTCGAACAATATCATAATCTAAAGAAATTGTCTCATGGAGTATTCATAATCTATTCTATTTAAAAATATAATAATAATACCTGTCGCAATTTTACAATGCAGTTGCTGCGCGCGGACATTGTTCCTTCATATCTCAACACAACTCATACCAATTAAACGATACCACAATAACACGAAAATTTCGAGCCCTTTTGTATATCGAATAAACAAGATCGGACCCAAATACGAGAACGCCCCACTCTGTATATCATTGTTATGGTCAATCAACGTCTCCATTCCCTAAATGTGGTTGAAAGGCAACGATTTCAATATTAGATCATCGGTGCACATTGCTTATTTCAATGAACCTCTCTTTCAATGTCGATACCTGCAGAATAGATTTCAGTTGATTCATAATTTGTATCACTAAAATTAGTGAGAAAATGATAAGTTATTGCTTCAAACAATATCATGAACTAATGAAATTGTCTCATGGAGTAATCAGAATCTATTCTATAAAAAAATGTAATAATAATAATACCCATTCCTGTCGCAATTTTTACTATGCAGTTGCTGCGCGCGGACATTGTTCCTTCACTTCTCAACACGACTTATACCAATTAAACGATGCTACAATAACACGAACATTTCGCGCCCTTTTTATATCGAATAATCAAGATCGAACTCGACATGCGAGAACGCCCCACTCTGTATATAATTGTTATGGTCAATCAACGTCTCCAGTCCCTCAATGTGGTAGGCCGAAAATAAAAGGCAACTATTTCTATATTAGATATTTCATCTTTTCTGTATATGGACCTGAAAGTAACACTTGGCTACTTATACAAGCCCAGTAAATACGGGCGTCGTCATGAGAAATACTCTTTTGGAATTTTCTGTACGCAGCTCGTAAATCATATATTTCAGCTGTTTACATTATATGAAGGTGATGTATGTAAGGAAGAAAAATGACTTCATGATTTGATTATTGTATGAAAATTAGAAGGAGTATCAACTGTATATGGAAATAAAGTGATTAATTTATCTATTTCACAACAACAAACAACATCTACGCTTTGTTCCATCAAAATCGTATGAGAATGAAAAATTGTTGGTCATTCGAAAAAATTCTTCTTCTCATTTCATATCAATGAGTTAGTGCACCATAGAATGAAATATTCTAAGATTTCGTGTGTCTGTATTGAAAGTGGTCAGATATACTCGTAAGCATCGATTTATTTCAAAAAAAGTATCTACTCTACTCTACTCTTTCGATATTCTTTTCCAAAGTCTGATTATATGTCTGAAATATCATCTTCACAAAAATAATTTCGAACATTATGTAGAGTAATTCTATTCGATGTTTATTCAGAGCAGTTACAAATATCAATAACCATAAACTCGCCAACACACTATTAGAGCTGTACGGAATGTATCTTGGAAATGAGGCTGATTTCGAAAAATAATTGAACTACTCCTTCTAATTTTCATACAAGAATCAAATCATGAAGTCGTTTTCCTTCCTTACATACATCACCTGCATATAATGCAAATAGTTTAAATATTTCATTTTCGATCTGGGTACAGACAATTCGAAATGAGCATTTCTCATGACGACGGCCGTTTTTACCGGGCTTGTATAAGTAGCCAAGTGTTAGTTTTAGGTTTATATACAGATAAGATAAAATATCTAATATTGAAATCGTTGCCTTTCATCTGCGGTCAACCACATTGAAGGAATGGAGACGTTGATTGACCATAACAATTATATACAGTTCTCGCATTTGGGTCCGATCTTGTTTATTCGATATACAAAAGGGCTCGAAATTTTTGTGTTATTGTGGTATCGTTTAATTGGTATGAGTTGTGTTGAGATGTGAAGGAACAATGTCCGCGCGCAGCAACTGCATAGTAAAAATTATTATTATATTTTTGAATAGAATAGATCATGAATACTCCATGAGACAATTTCTTTAGATTATGATATTGTTCGAAGCAATAACTCATTATTGCCTCACTAATTTTAGTGATACAAATTATGAAACAACTGATAATCTGTTCTGTAGGTATCGACTTTGAAAGAGAGGTTCATTTAAATAAGCAATGTGCATCGATGGATCATCATTATAGATTGGGAGATTGTGTAAGTATATCGAAAGTTATTCCTAACCAAGAAAATTTTAATTTTTTCTTAGAACCTCATACATGCATTCCTAATTCGAATCACACAGAATGTTAAAGATTAGAAAAATAGTACTTGCGCGCTCGTTTTTCAAGGAAAGTTTTCGTTTTCGAATGTTAAGCCGAAAATTATCTCAAACGATAGAGTTGCGAATCCCTGATGAAAAATCATAAGTCAAATTCATTGTCTGCCCTTCCGTCCATATGCCTGTTTGTCTGTATGTATGTATGACATTCCATCCGTATGTCTGATTATCTTTTCGTACGTCTGTATGTCCGTCCATTCATCTGTTTCTTGGTCTGCCCTTCTGTATATCTGTTTTCAAGCTACACAAAGAAAGTTGAAAATGGAGTATAAAGAAAAGTTCCCATACCATTCTTATCATTGGTACTATAGTAATGAAACAAAAACATTCTACAGGAGCTTTTTTCAGTAGAATCTATTTGTGTAATCATTTTTTATTGCTGTTAGTTATTATAGATGTGATACAATCTTGTGGTTTTTCAATGTTAATCGAAAAAATTTCTATGAGAAATGAAATCGCATTTTATTTCCTTTTCATAATGATAACATGGAATATAAATTGCTCATCCAACTATATAAATAATCAAAAAATTCAGTTCCACATAGCAAGTCACCCTAAAGCCTATCCATTATAATCTGTGAACTTCAGATATATTCGGTTGCCACCAAGTTCTCTGAATTTAACAGTGCCGGATAATTTATTTCGAAATTTTTCAACTGATGAATGATACTCTTTGAATGTGACCAAAGGAACAAATCTAACGATAGTAAATCTTGGTGGCCACGGACAATTTCCCTTAGCTGAAGTCCACAGATTTCAATAAGTCATTTGCCATGTGAAAGTAAAACTTTCGATGATTCTTTAAGTTTGATGAATAATTTATATTTAGTGTTATATATGTTTAGAAAGAAAAAAAATTGTTATTTTTCATAGAAATTTTTCTGATTTACATCTAAGAAAATACATGTTTGTGTTATGACTTCCAATATTTATTGTAATGAAAAACGAATGATGATTATTTTGAACAGTTCAATAATTAATGTTTATATCTGAGGCAAAATTTGATTCGCACCTCACAAACAGAGTGTACACCTTCTCAATATGCAGGAATATTAAATGTTTTATATAGGTTCTGTTTCAGATAATGGCCGTGAAAAGCCCAGAAATCTTATATTTGATACTTATATTTCAAGGCTCATCAACTGACGTGATCACTCAAAGGAGTAAAACGCCATATAAGGTCAGGAGAGGAGAAGCAATTAGTACTAATACACTTCAAGAATCATGTAAGGAATAAGAATCCTCCCAGAAAACATGAATGTATGGAATTCATTTCCATGCATTCGCCAAGTTTCCAGAATGATGCTCCAGTTCGAATTAAAATCCTGGTATATAAAGAATACTAGCAAAAATAGAGTGTAATTGAAAATATTTGTTTGAGACTGAAAAGTATTCATTTTATTTTTGTTTTGTTATTTTTAAACCTTATTTGCAGACTTGCAGTTATGTGATATTTTCAGTTTTTATTATAATTATATTTTCAATGAATTTTTCAATCAAGTACCCGCTCACAATATCTATTTCACTCACACATTCTTATTTTTCCAGATGATTTCAGTTCTGAGACAAATTCTAAGAATATTTATTTTATTCAACTAGTTGTAACTAAGAATTAGATCATTCCAGTTATCGATATAACATTTATATCAATGATTTTATTTTGATTCATTCTTTTTAGTTTCGATATTCCTATGAATTTCACAGAAAACGTTCAATATCTCCTCATAACACTATACCAATCTATTGTATTCTTCCTTAACACTCCTAATTGATTGAATTCAAACCGTTCTTTTTATGATTGGCCATCATTTCCAACATAGTTTTGATTGTGAAGCATGGTTTTTATTCGGTTCATTTATATAATATTTTCATTGTTTATACAAAACAATATAAAATAAAGTTATATCATAGGTAGTCATAAATCATTAAACTTGATTCTATACTCATCATGTCTGCGCCCGACAGAATCGATTTCGAACGACAATTACTCATCAAATATTCGAATTCAATTGCTTGATAATTTTTTTTTTTCAAAATCCGAAGATCAAAGTCTTTGGAGAAAAATGATCGCATGCAGCTCTCCTGTAACAAGCAGAAAAACATGCTGCACTACACAATAACTCAAGTTCTATACAGGATGATTCCAAATAAGACTTGAACCGTGGAGAATAAGTTGGTATGACTCATTTGCGGTCGTTTGAGTCATATTTATTGATAACCCTCAATTTGAAGTTCTTTTGATTCTTAAAAGATTTTCTACCTTAGTTCATTTTTCGTCTTCATTTTCCACGTTGATCCCAATTCGATAATTATTTCGCTTTGAGGTTGAATAGTATGTTTGGCATGCAACTTTTGATTTGCCAGAAACATTTTCGAATCTGGTGAATTTACTTCTTTTCTTCTCAAGAGAAAGTTCCGCATTCACTAGTTTCGTGCAATCATAGGCAGGAAAATTATGAAGAATTTTCGGAAACAGATATGAAACTTCTTTTCTGGAAGTTTCGTTGATTGATAGGCGTGAAATCATTTTTCAATAGAATGAGTGTTCCGCATACTCTAGGCTCAACGTTGGTATATTTTTGAACGAACTGCTTCCTTATCGAAGGTTACATATGACAGAACCTGTTTCGTGCCCAGTGAGAAGTACAGCTCCATCAACTTCGGATTTTTACGTTTGGGACAGATTTAAAAAAATTGTATATGAAAGAACCTCTTACGTTCACGTATGCGTTTCATTCAAGTTGATAAGAAAATTTGTACCACTCATAAAATTTTTCATGTATCTCTGTTCCCTTAAGCAGAATTCCATGTTCTCTAAAAGAAAGCATTTATCACAACGACTTCCTATGGAAAAATACTATTAGTTTTAATAAATTCTTCATGTATGACTGCTAGGTTCATAATCGAAAGGATCACTATCCAATTCTCATGACGTCGATTCAATGTACCGGGTTTGTATAAGCTTCAAATCGTATGGTTTTTAGATGTATATTTCAGAAAAATGGAATATCCGATTTACGAGCTCTATAAGAACAAATAAAAAATGATTTCTATCGACGTCGGTCCTATATACCGGGTTTGTATAAGCAGTGCGGAGTGTGAGGTTTAAGTTTATATACAATCTACAGCGTTGTCATATTTAGGGTCTGGAGTAGTCGATCGAATATATCAATTATATACAGCGTGTTACTCTCGATATAAGCGCCCTCGCACTGGCCGAACCCTGAAGTTTTCTGTATATATTATGATGTTTCACCGATTTTTCACACCCGGCTGAAAATTTATCCCTGGCATCCCCGAACGTCCCTGATCAAGAATATATGGTTAAACGCTACCAGACCCGGAGTCGGGTCTGACAACGTCAGTTTTGGACTGAAAAGTCGGTAGAGTATATCGATTCGGGTCTGTATAAGCGGTCAAACATATATATATATATATATATATATATATATATATATATATATGTATATATACAGGGTGAGTCTTTGACTTGTACATATATTTTAACCGAAGGTTCTTGAGGTCAAAAGAAACACTTTTTTCCTTTACCATTTTTTCCGATTCGGCCCTGTTAAAAAGATATAGCCATTTTAAATTTTCAAAATGAGCTAATTCACCCCTGAAAACCGGAACACTGAAGTTTTCTCAAGCATAAGATATACCTCTTGAACCTTGGAAATAAGCTACTAAATTAGAAAAACCATCATAAACTCACGTTTAACATTCCATTTGTTGAACAAAGTAGTGTTTATAATCAAATAAATGAGTTATTCCAATTTCGTTGACGCTAAAGATTAAATATTCTCCTCTTGATTTCTATTTCATTTTCGATAATTATAACGAATTGAGCTCGCTACCACCCATATTAGCTCTGATACTCATATCCATTCATTCATTATATTTCATTTATATGATATCGTTGTTTATTTTTCGTGCAAGAATTAACCTTAAAATCTCAAATAAATAATATTCATCTATGAAAGATCTAACACAGACTATAGTAATCTGTGGTTTTAAGTTTGAATTTCAAATTTCGAGTGATGCCAAATATAAACACAGCAGTTCGGTTCGAATAATCTATGTTCTAACCTAAAATTTTCATTTACAGTTTACACTGTTATTGTTATAAGATATTTGTTATGAAATGAAGCATTTGATTTGTTCCATCTATCTCATAAAAATATTGAAATGCATCAATATTTTTGAAACCATCAGTATGAAAATATGGAAATATGGAAAATATTCTGGCTCTGTAATCAATGGAAAATGTTAGACTCCACTTGTAATCAAATTTGTTGTTAATGTGTACCTACATTATAGCCAACTTTACTACTTAATTCATCTTGATTTTGGCATTGAAAATAAATGAGAAGTATTCAATGTAAATATCCACAATAGAATATTTGGTTTCTTTCAACTCACCTAATTTGTTTTCACATTAAAACAATTATGGCCCTCTTGGAAGTATGTCAATCATAAGCTCTTAGGATGAATTTATGGAATAGCAAAAGAATAAAAGTATTCAATCTCAATTACATGAAAATTTGTCTAGTATGTACCTAGTCCTAGTGGTATGTTTCGATGTGAGTTTGAATGAGCCGAAGAAGAATACAGTATTGTTCGATAGCAGCAGTCTTTAGTGGGATATTGATTGTTGTCATTATAATGGGTCTATTTTGTGAAAACTTTTTTAAACATGGGTTTTATGAATAATCTGGACTTTTCAAAAAGAATGTTGATTTTAGTGAAGTATCTTCTTATTATCAGAGCTGTGCCAAAGCTCAGTGATTTTTAATCAAATCGAGGAGTTGAGGTGAGCTTATTCAAATAACTTCATTTTCAAACTAAGTTGGCTAGTACTTCAATTCTTAAATCGGAGACATGACTTCATAGTAAATATTCATTTCTGTGGTTTTTTTTCCACAATAGAACAGAGTTGCATTCAGCCAAAGTACCCAATTTTTTGAATTTCACAAATAATTTTTTTTTTTTAAGATCAAGTTATTCGAAAACGGCGCGCTTTGTACGAGAAAATATGAAGAATACTTTTATTTTTCAAATTAGCCAAATATTCTTCAATGAACGTTCAAATTACTATTAAGAGTTGGTTTCTTCGAATTTCTGGTATTTTTATGGTATGTTATGTTCATAACAAAGAAACAGAAGAATGTGTATGGAATCTGATGTTCGGAGAGGATGTATCACATCAAAAAAAAGCTATATTTCAAAAATCATTTCCTTCGATACAACCATTTCCGAGATATAGCCGAAAATCACATTTTTTTAACGATTTTCAACAGCCTGTATCTTTTTAACCGGGCCGAATCGGAAAAAATGGTAAAGGAAAAAAGTGTTTCTTTTGACCTCAGGAATCTTGGGTTAAAATATATGTACAAGTCAAAGACTCACCCTGTATATAAATGGTTCTATTGAAGGAAATGATTTTTGGAATATAGCTTTTCCTTGATGTGATACATCTTCTCCGAACACAAGATTCCCTACACATCTTTCAGTTTCTTCATTATGAACATTACATCACATAAAAATACCAGAAATTCGAAGAACCCAACTCTTAAAAGTAATTTGAACGTTCATTGAACAATATTTGGCTAATTTGAAAAATAAAAGTATTCTTCATATTTTCTCCTACAAAGTGCCGTTTTCGAGTAACTTGATCTTAAAAAAAAAAATTATCTGTGAAATTCGAAAAATTGGGTACTTTGGATAAATGCAACTCTGTTGTGTTGTGGAAAAAAATCCACAGAAATGAATATTTACTATGATGTCATGTCTCAGATTTTAGAATTGAAGTACTAGCCAACTTAGTTTGAAAATGAAGTTATTTGAATGAGCTCACCTCAACTCTTCTATTTGATTACAAATTACTGAGCTTTGACACAGCTCATATAATAAGAAGATACTTCATTAAAATCAACATTCTATTTTGAAAAGTCCAGATTTCCCATAAAGCCCATGTTTAAAAAAGTTTTCACAAAATAGTCCCATTATAATGACAACAGTCAATACCCCACTAAAGACTGCTGCTATCGAACAATACTGTATTCTTCGAGGGTCATTCAAACTCACACCGAACCATACCACTAAGTACATACTAGACAAATTTTCATGTGATTGAGATTAAATACTTTTATTCTTTTGCTATTCCATAAATTCATCCTAGAGCATATGATTGACATACTTCTAAGAGTACCATAATTGTTTTAATATGAAAACAAATAGGTGAGTTGAAAGAAACAGGATATTTATATTGAATACTTCTCATTTATTTTCAATGGCAAAATCAAGATGAATCAAGTACATAGGAGAGTTGACTATAGTGTAGGTACATAATATAGAACAAATTTGATTACAAGTGGAGTCTAACATTTTCCATTGATTACAGAGCCATAAAACTTCATTTCCATATTTTCACAATGATGGCTCCAAAAATATTGAAGCAGATCATTATTTTTATTTTTATGAGATAGTTGGAGCAAATCAAATGCTTCATTTCATAAAGGAATTACTTTCTATCAGAATGCACACTTATTTATTTTGTATCCACACAATTATTTTGGAAATTGTTTTTAAATTTCTCGAAAATATGTATGGAACTTCAATATTCTGTTAGGAGACTCACCCTGTATATATATACAGGGTGAGTCTTTGACTTGTATCACCCTGTATATATATACAGGGTGAGTCTTTGACTTGTACATATATTTTAACCGAAGATTCTTGAGGTCAAAAAAAAACACTTTTTTCATTTACCATTTTTTCCGATTCGGCCCTGTTAAAAAGATATAGCCATTTTAAATTTTCATAATGAGCTAATTCACCCCTGGTAACCGGAACACTGAAGTTTTCGCAAGTATAAGATATACAATTTGAACCTTGGAAATAAGCTACTAGATTGGAAAAACCATCATAAACTCACTTTTAACATTCCATTTGTTGAACAAAGTAGTATTTATAATACAATAAATGAGTTATCCCAATTTCATTGACGATAAAGAGATTAAATATTTTTCTCTTGATTTTCTATTTCATTTTCGATAATCATAACGAATTGAGCTCGCTACCACCCATATTAGCTTAGCTCTGATACTCATAATTCATATCCATTCATTTATTATATCGCATTTATAATATATCGTTGTTTATCTCATTTCATACATTTAACCTCACATTCTCAAATAAATCTGTAAAAGTTCTAACACAGACTAGTTGCCTGTGGTTTTAAGTTTGAACCTTAAATTTCGAGTGTTGCAAATTTAAACACAGCATTTCGAATAATCTATGTTCTAACCTAAAATATTCATTTACACTATTTACAGATTACACTGTTGTTGTTATTATGATATTTGATATTATGATTATTATGTTAGCTTGCAATGAAAATCATCGAAGATTTGAAGAATCCCAACAGAATATTGAAGTTCCATATATATTTTCGAGAAATTTAAAAACAATTTCCAAAATAATTGTGTGGATACAAAATAAATGAGTATGCATTCTGATAGAAAGAAATTCCTTTATGAAATGAAGCATTTGATTTGCTCCAACTATCTCATAAAAAAAAAAGATCTACATCAATATTTTTGAAGCCACCAGTGTGAAAATATGGAAATGAAGTTTTATGGCTCTGTAATCAATGGAAAATGTTAGACTCCACCAGTAATCAAATTTGTTCTATAATATGTACCTACATTATAGCCAACTCTACTACTTGATGCATCTTGATTTTGCCATTGAAAATAAATGAGAAGTATTCAATATAAATATCCACAGTTGAATATCCTGTTTCTTTCAACTCACCTATTTGTTTTCATATTCAAACAATTATGGCACTCTTGGAAGTATGTCAATCATATGCTCTAGGATGAATTTATGGAATATCAAAAGAATAAAAGTATTTAATCTCAATCACATTAAAATTTGTCTAGTATGTACTTAGTGGTATGTTTCGATGTGAGTTTGAATGACCCTCGAAGAATACAGTATTGTTCGATAGCAGCAGTCTTTAGTGGGATATTGACTGTTGCCATTATAATGGGACTATTTTGTGAAAACTTTTTTAAACATGGGCTTTATGGGAAATCTGGACTTTTCAAAATAGAATGTTGATTTTAATGAAGTATCTTCGTATTATAAGAGCTGTGTCAAAGTTAGTAATTTGTAATTAAATAGAAGAGTTGAGGTGAGCTTATTCCAATAACTTCATTTTCAAACTAAGTTGGCTAGTACTTCAATTCTAAAATCTGAGAACATGACATCATAGTAAATATTCATTTCTGTGGTTTTTTTTCCACAACAGAACAGAGCTGCATTTAGCCAAAGTACCCAATTTTTCTAATTTCACAGATAATTTTTTTTTTTAAGATCAAGTTACTCGAAAACGGCGCTTTTTAGGAGAAAATATGAAGAATACTTTTATTTTTCAAATTAGCCAAATATTGTTCAATGAACGTTCAAATTATTTTTAAGAGTTGGGTTCTTCAAATTTCTGGTATTTTTATGTGATGTAATGTTCATAATGAAGAAACTGAAAGATGTGTAGGGAATCTTGTGTTCGGATAAGATGTATCACATCAAGGAAAAGCTATATTGCAAAAATCATTTCCTTCAATAGAACCATTTATGAGATATAGCTGAAAATCACATTTTTTTATCGATTTTCAACAGCCTGTATCTTTGTATCCGGGCCGAATCGGAAAAAACTATAAAGGAAAAAAGTGTTTCTTTTGACCTCAGGAATCTTCGGTTGAAATATATGTACAAGTCAAAGACTCACCCTGTATACAGGGTGGCCACTTTTTCAATGGGATTGTATTAGTAACTTTTAAACCATAAGAGTTAGAAGGTCGGTCAAATGGAGGAAAAGTTGCATGCATAGAAGCATTATCAAGCAGTTCAAACAAATCGAGATTATCAGGGCCGGTTATTGAGATATCATAAAAAAAGTAAATTCTGTCATTTTGATTTTTCTTTTTTTCCCACTTTATTTCAAATATTATCAAAAAATGTTACAGGAATTTTTTATTCGACAGTAAATTGTTCTCAATTTGACCTAATCAGATTTCGTATCCAACGTTTCGTTCTCTCTGGGCCACCCTCAACCTAATTTTTTTCAATACAGACCTGTATATTTTATGACTCTTTTCGAATTAACTTTTAACGCTGAATTCAACGATATATCATACAATGACCCAAAGAAATTTGGATAAGGGTCAAAATCACCTGAAAATCAACTTTGAATGACATTGTATGATATATTGTTGAATTCAGCGTTAAAAGTTATTTCGAAAAGTGTCATAAAATAAACAGGTCCGTATTGAAAAAAATGAGGTTGAGGGTGGCCCAGAGAGCACGAAACGTTGAATACGAAATCTGATTACGTCAAATTGAGAACAATTTACTGTCGAATAAAAAATTCCTGTAACATTTTTTGATAATATTTGAATTAAAGTGGGAAAAAAAGAAAAATCAAAATGACAGAATTTACTTTTCTTATGATATCTCAATAACCGGCCCTGATAATCTCGATTTGTTTGAACTGCTTGATAATGCTTCTATGGATGCAACTTTTTCTCCATTTGACCGACCTTCTAACTCTTATGGTTTAAAAGTTACCAATACAATCCCATTGAAAAAATGGCCACCCTGTATATACAAATAATCAAAAAACCCAATGACCATGAAAATGGTGTAGGGCTTATTGCTATATACAAAGCTATGACATATGCTCCCTCTATCTATGTTTATTACTCTGAGGTTCATCACTATATAATGACTCTTTGAAGTTGATATCACCTAGAAGCTGAAAATCTAGAGACAATTACCGTCCCCTAACGATGGATTTCATAAAACTTCGATTGGCCAATCAACTTTTTGATTGTAGTTTGAAATCTATGGAAGTATCAAAACTGAACTGAAATCGAAAACAGAATGGTTTGATTGAGCAAATCATCTCTATAAAAGTTTTATGAAACCATAAGTCTCGATGCATGCATGCGATCTCGCAGCGAGAACGTCGTCCAGAAATTTGGGTTTCGATTCACATGGACGATGTTTTCCCGAATACGAATCTTCAGTTCTTCGTCTTCTTCAAGTATGGATGCATCTGGCTAGATCTGCTTAACCGTTGGCGAGATTTTCTCGCAGCGAGATCGCGGCGATCAAGCAGTCCCTGGCGATTGCTGCGTGCGATTGCGATTGCATTTACGTGTGAATCGTACCATTAGTTTCTTTTGTTCGCTGAATCGCGGCGAGAATCGCCCGTGTATTGCCCGTGTGCATCGAGCCTAAAACTGACAGATGCCTTCAGATCGTCATATGAACGGTAACTGGAAGGTTAAATAGTTCCTGCAATTATTAATTAATTCAATTTAACGTTAGTTGTTCCTCTTATTTCATAGTTTTTCAACCCCTTCTCAATGCGGATCAACAAACATTTTTTGTAATCTATAGCACTCGAGGAACTTAAAAATTCATAGGGATCTGAAATTTTTGTCAACAATAGGTAGTGCGGCTGCTCAGCCAATTCACTATGGTTACGTTTTCAGGTTTAGGAAACGTCCAAGTGATAACCCAAGCACCACAAATTGCTGTGGGTCAACACATCCAACAAGATCCCAACGATCCAAGCAAATGGCAAGTGATATCAAACGTTCCCGCGGCAAACACTCAACAAACAACGCAACCCACAAACCTTTCTTCTGGGGTTGTTGTAACAACGAGTCCACAAGAAACGGAAAATAGTTCGAGTAACAACGTTGAAAACGGTGATAATATGCAGAAACAGAGGGTACGCAGGGTTGCATGCACCTGTCCCAACTGCCAAGAAGGAGAAAGACACTCTGATAGGAAGAAACAACATATCTGTCACATACCAGGTTGTAACAAGGTTTATGGAAAGACTTCACACCTGAGGGCGCATTTAAGGTAAATATTTGTAATTTTTTTTTCAAAATCTAGCTTCATTGATTACTCACGATATGTCTTGATTTACGGTTTTTAGACCAAAGGTGGAAATTTTCCCCGAAGTTTTCCTAATAATACTATAATTTTGCAAAAAATAATAACTGAAAATGAGAAAATTTCGATATATTCATCAATTAAATGACTAACATCAAATAAACGTATCGCTAGTTCATGCACGGGCGTAGCCAGGGGGGGTGGTTTGGGTGTTCAAAGCCCCCCCCCCCCCCCCCCCGAAATGTTTGAGATGTCAAAATTTATTAAAACGAAACATCAAGTTAACAGGAGTATATATTCGTAAGTAAATGGTAATGAGATTTTCTATTTTCTATCAATTCTAAACATGCATTGTGGACATCACAATTTAACGAATTTTATTCGATGTAATTCAACATACTAAAGGGTGCTTTTTAGAGCTATAGAACTTTAAATTGCAATAAAACAACGATGGATTATTCGATTGACATGAATTTTATTTATCCGCAAGATAATCTTGTGGCATTACATTTTAAATATGATTTTTGGCATATGACCGCCACGGCTGGCTCGGATGTAGTCCAATCTGGACGTCCAATTTTCGATGACTTTTTCCAACATTTGTGGCCGTATATCGGCATTAACACGGCGAATGTTGTCTTCCAAATGGTCAAGGGTTTGTGGCTTATCCGCATAGAACAATGACTTTATATAGCCCCACAGAAAGTAGTCTAGCGGCGTTTAATCACAAGATCTTGGAGGCCAATTCACAGGTCCAAAACGTGAAATTAGGCGGTCACCAAACGTGTCTTTCAATAAATCGATTGTGGCACGAGTTGTGTGACATGTTGCGCCGTCTTGTTGGAACCACAGCTCCTGGACATCATGGTTGTTCAATTCAAGAATGATAAAGTTAGTAATCATGGCTCTATACCGATCACCATTGACTGTAACGTTCTGGCCATCATCGTTTTTGAAGAAGTAGGGACCAATGATTTCACCAGCCCATAAAGCGCACCAAACAGTCACTCCAATAAACAAAATAAATTGGACGTAGTGCGCGATACATATTCCGTACAGAACCATTATTTTCGAAATAAAATTGCACTATTTGCAAGCGTTGTTCAGGCGTGAGTCTATGCATAATGAATTGCCAAACCAAACTGAGAATAAATCACTTGACAGCTGTTAAATCGGTCGCCATCTTGAACAGTAATGCCAACTTAAAGTTATATACCTCGAAAAAAACACCCGTTACTTCAGATCGTTCAATCTACTTTTGTATTTTTTTTGGGTGGTGAATCCGAAACTGAGGTTTACCACCAAAATTTCGTGACGGAAAAAAAATACAAAAAAATTCAATCTTCTGGCGTTTTTTGTCCGATAAACCTGGCTCAAACGATAATTCAAAATTGGCGTATTTTATCTATCTCTGCTAAAACCCAGTTGATGGGGAAGTTTTAATTTCTTCGAATCTTTTTTTTGTTTCTGGGGTACAGAATTCGGATTTGAGGTTTGCCACCAAAATTTCATGATAAAACATTGAAAAAAATGCAAAAAAGGTGAAAATTTTCTTTTGTTGTCGGTTATTTGCATATAAACTTTCTACACATACATTTGAATTTGGGTACTCTGTTGTATAAATACTACGACGGTATTTAATCCCTAAAAATATCCATAGAAATCGATGTAAAGAAATAAACTAAATTTCAAAAAGTGATTTTGAAAATGCTTTTTTTCTCAAAACATACTTGAGAAATAAAACTAGTGAAAATAGACTGAATGGGTTGGCTCTCATGAAGTTGATATAATAATAATAATAATAATCATATTTATTTTCATAATCAAAATTTACACTCAGAAAAGAAAACAAGTCAAGTATAAGGAAGCTAACAAAAAATAATACTTGATTACATATAGTGATGTCTATACAGGAAACTTATAATTTAAATAATCATCTAAAGAATATGGTTCAAGGTCAGTAAGTAGTTTACGAACTTCTTTCTTGAAATTTTTTACAGTAGTTAGGACTTGATAATTTTTGGGCAATTTGTTGAACAAAGTAAGGCACATGTATTCGACATTTCTCTGTGATAGAGTGAGAGAGCACTTCGGAAGATGGTATGAGTAGATGCGCCTGGTCATATTTGAATTGAGATATTTTTCGAAATAAAGGAAGTTAGTTCTTAAAAATGTAAGACAACGAAATATATACAATGCAGTTATTGTGAGGATGCCTTCTCTTCTGAATATTCCACGGCAGGATATTTTGGAGGATAAACGTAGCATAGTTCTTAGCGCTCTTTTTTGAACTACGAATATTCTAGAGATATCAGAACTGTTTCCCCACACAATGAT
The DNA here is from genome assembly GCF_914767665.1 of Harmonia axyridis. Taxonomy (NCBI): domain Eukaryota; kingdom Metazoa; phylum Arthropoda; class Insecta; order Coleoptera; family Coccinellidae; genus Harmonia; species Harmonia axyridis. The sequence goes on from NC_059503.1 coordinate 42,522,143, forward strand.
TCCATAACTCATTATTGACTGGAAATTAGAAACATATACTGTTTTTAGCAGTTCCAAGTCAGCATGCTGCACCAATATTCGAATAGCATAAAGGACAGAATTTAGTTTTCTTTGGAGAGTATCAATATGATCATACCAGTTCAGATGTTCATCCACTGTGATTCCCAGAAAATTAGTACGGTGACTAAGTTCAACATTTTGTCCCATAAGATCAATTGTTTCTGGGTTTTTTTATCTTGCTGTGTGAGGTGCAGAATATCACACATTCAGTCTTGTTCAGATTTAAGCTGATTTGATTTCTTCGGCACCAATCTGCGATCTTACAAAATTTATTCCTAGTCAAACCTACCACTTCAGATACGTTGGAAGCTGCTACCACCAAATTTGTATCATCCGCATACATGACTATATCTTTATTTTCTTCTGTCTTTGTTACCATCAGATCATTCGGGTTCAACGACATGAAATCCTCGATCAAAATGCATTCCGGCAAGTCGTTTATATAGACCAAAAAAAGTAAGGGTCCAGCTATACTCCCCTGAGGTACACCACTACTCAGTATCTCATCGCAAGAAACAAAGACAGCACCATCAATCTCAATAGATACCCTTTGGACTCGATCCTCCAAATAGCTCTTCATCAAATCTAGCTGTTTATTTCTGATGCCGAAGCTGTTGAGTTTATCCAACAATATTTCGTGACTGACGCAGTCAAAAGCTTTAAAGAAATCAAGAAAGAGCCCCGCTGGAACTTCGCCACATTCCAAAGCATGGAGAATTGATCTTGACAGCTCAAATAATGCGGTTTCCGTGCTCCTTGTTTTAAGGAATCCATGTTGAAATTTGGAAAAAAGGTGAAATTTATGGAAAAAGTTCAAAAGCCTACTCACCAGAACTTTCTCAAATAATTTAGAAAAAGAAGTCAGCAGACTTATCGGACGATAATTACCGAGATCGTCTGTATCTCCCTTCTTGAAGAGAGGCTTCACTACTGCTACCTTCAGAAACCTTGGGAAGATACCATCTCTGAATGCTATATACATTATGTGAGCCACCGGTTTAGCAACAATTTCAATAGATCTCTTGATCACTGTCATCGGTATTTCGTCATATCCAAAAGATCCCTTATTTTCCATAGCCTTCGCAGTCCTGATGACCTCATCTGCTGTTATTTCAAAAAGGAAGAATGACCTCTCGTTATATCGAATAGATCTAGGGTTTGAATCCCCTGAACTGCAAAAGGAAGATTGGGTATTCAGTGAGGTGGGGACATCGATGAATTGCCTATTGAATGCATCGGCGAGTTCTTGTGGTCCATCCGACCTTGGCATCTTGAAATCATTCTTGTATTTCCTGCCAATAACTTGGTTGATCACTTTCCAAACCATCTTTGATTTATTACTGGAATTATCGATTTTTTCTCTCAGGAATTTTCTCTTATTCAATTTGATGCACTCATCATATGATTTCTTTGTTATCTGGTAAATATGGTTCATTTCTGGGCGAGATTGAGAAATTGTGTACAAGCAATCCAATCTTTTCTTGATTTCTTGAACCTCAGGCGATTTATCCACATATTTCTCCCGAGATGATTCGCTCTTCATGACGACAAGTGGAAAAGCAGTATCGAATATGGTCTTGTACTTACTGAAAAACCTGTCCCACATGAGATCAATATCAACGATATTCTGGTAGATAGAAAGAGCATCCCAATTTTCAACAGAAAGAAGTTCCAGAAAAGTTTTAACTGTTGAGTTATTTATTAGACGAATTTGCTTCCTGACGGATTTGGAATGGGCTTTTCCAACAGGAAAAGAAAATATTTGGGCGGTATGATCTGAAATATGCGATGGTAGGACAGCGACATCGTAGTTGTTCAAATTAGTTATGAAATTGTCAATACAGGTAGCTGAGTTTGATGTTATTCGAGTTGCTTCATGAACTGTGAGATTAGCGCCGAAGCCTTGAAGAATTGACAAAAATTTTTGTGTTTCCGAGTTATTTAAAAGTATATTCACATTAAAGTCACCAGCTATAATATATTGACTATTTGAATCAGTGAGGTTTTGAAGAAGGTGGTGAATTTGTTCAAAAAACAAGTTTATATCACATCTGGGATAACTGTTGGGTCGATATATTGAAATTATTATAACTTTTTTGTTGTTCAATTGTGCTTCTATCGCAGAACACTCGAACACATAAGGGATGCTAGCCTTTACCAGATCTGAACGCTCTTTGAAAATTATTTCATCTTTGCAATAAATAGCGCATCCACCATGACAATTAATCGGTCTACAGTATTTGGATGCTAACTTGAAACCACGGATAGTAAGTACTTCGAGTTCGGCAGTACTTTGCCAGTGTTCTGTGACTGCAACAAGGCATGCGTTATTATTATTTATGAATTGTTCTAACCTTAAAATAGAATTTCTCAAAGATTGAACATTCTGATGAATAATTATGGAGTTTTCTTTAGATTTAATGTTTTGCTCCTGTTGAGACGGAATAAAAAATGGTTGATTCTACTTCCTTCTGGCCATAATTCAGGTTTCTTGAGATCTTCGAAATTCTGTGCAGGTACCGTTATCTTGAAAGATGAGTATTCTTTTGGTCTTTTAGATTCTAATTTTTCACATATTATGTCATTGAAACCCTTGGTGTTAAGATGTTTGACCAGTATTTCGGGTTGCAAACTGGGTTCTAATTTACATACGTGTAAATATCCATACTTCAGGGCTCCTTTTATTGACATTCCATCAGGCTTTCCACTACCTACAATGCTTCTATCAATTCGTCTAGGTTTTTTGTTTCTCACAGTAATGAATTCGTCTTCCTTGATTTTTTGTGACTCGCTTGTACTCGGACAAGAAGTAGTACTGTCTTTCGTTTCGGCCAATTTTGAATTAGACGGTAATTGGTCTTGTTGAGGTTTTTTAATTTTCTCGACTTTAGAAGTACTCGTTGAAGAATTGTTCCTACTATTCTGATCAATATTTGCTTTGATTACCTCATTGTATGTTTTAACTTTCGGCTGTGTTTTAGTTTCTTGATGTTTAATACTTTTCAGTTTGGAATTTTTAGCTTTGAGACTCGAAACCTGATCTTGAAGATTTCCTATTTCAATTTTCAGTTCTTCTACGGCGGGCAGAAATAGTGTTTTGAAAGAATGAACAACAATAATTTCAATGTTTTTGAGAAGGTCTTCATAAGAAATCTGAGTATTTGTCGATATTTCATTCGACATATCAGTTTTAGAGGTTATGTCCACTAATGAACAACCATCACACAACCATATCTTAGAAGTTCCCGATTTTTTCATTATTTCCAAATTCTCTACAGTAAGGTTGACACACTGAATATGAAACAAGTGAGAACTATCCTTAGAGCATGCTATTGAATCATCATTACGACTAATAGTTTTAGAACACTTTTTACACGTAACGGCCATCTTGTCTATGAATAATATTTCCAAAGAATTTATTAATATATAAATATAGAATATTTAAAAAGAAAAACAGAAGACTTTCTGATGATGTGTAAATGAAATCAAATGTTCTTTTTTTTTGTTTTTTTATATGGTTGAATATATATTTAATAACTCGTTTCATAATAAATATGATTATGGTTATGTCAAGCACTTTTATTCGCTTTATTTTCTTCAACCAGTGGCATATACAGAGAACGAGTTTGATATTTTTGCTATACCATGTACCATGTTGATATTTTCCACCCCAAATGTATGGATATATCTGCAGGTTCAAAATCTACATCTTGCAAGCACGAAGAGGGTAATATTTATAAACTCGCTAAAGAAATCAGTGAACTCAGAAGTGAAAAAGATATCTTGAATATTGAGGTACTTTACCTGAAAGAACTTTTGAAGGAAGTACAAGAAAAAAACAAAATATTGATGGATAATAACTCCCTATTGAATGAAAAAATTATGACTCAAGGTGAGAATATTGATAAAAACAATGAAATTTCTATCAACGTCAACAAGATAAACAAAGATAAGAAAGTATCAAGCAGCAAAGAATGTCAACAAAGTCAAGAAGTGAGAAATGAAGTTAGTCATAAGAAACCAACGTATGCTGAAAAGTCAAAGCCTAGATCACTTGAACTACTAACCTCTAAAAATAACTTGACAACTCAAAAGACAACAAGTATACAAACAAATGATAAGATTACAGAAGACGGACACAACTTGAGAAGAGAATCTAATCGAATTAATGAACAAAGAGGACCTTCATCGCAAGGAAACAATGAATGGAAAACAATAAGTCGTAATAAGAGCAGAACAAAAAGGAATATCATATGCACAGGTGTGAACAAAACAACTAACTCATCTATCAAAGGTGTAATGAAAAGACGATGGATATACGTTGGAAGAATACAAGGTAAAGATATATCTGAACAAACAATCAAAGATTATCTCAGGGACAAAATTAAGAACGAAGAAATTGAGGTTAAAAAGCTAAACACACTGGGTAATAATTCTGCATTCAGTGTCGGTGTCCACACAGAGGAATTATTCAGTTCCATTTGTAATCCTGAAAACTGGCCGGAAGGAGTTATCGTAAGGGAATTTTCTTTTCGTAGTTTATTTCGAAAATCTGAAATATAAGAAGAACTTGCAATCGTCAACATTCATAGGCAACACACAAAACATCAATATAGTGAATCAAATAAAGCCGGCAAATTGCACTAAAGAATTTCGCATAATTCATCAAAATTTACAATCCATTGGTACAGCATTCAACAAATTGGAAGTTTTAATTGATCAAGAAAATTGTGACGTGGTTGCAGTGACGGAACATTGGAGAAGTGAGGAGGAGCTTGAATATTACAAGCTCAGTGGTTTCAACCTAGTGTCGAGTTTCTGTCGTGATTCGGGGAGGCATGGAGGTACCGCCATTTATTGTCGTTTCAATGTTGAGGCAAAGGAAAAAGGTAGTTTTAAATCACTTAGTGTGGCAAACGTCTTCGAGTGTTCGGCAGTACAAATAAATTTTCAAAATATTAAAATTATAATTGTCTGTATATATAGGCCAAATTCTCCACCTCATGGGTACATAGATATTTTTTTTGAAAAACTAACTTACATACTGGAACAAAGTTTACTTGAATCAATGAAAGTTATTATTGTAGGTGATTTCAATATAAATCTTTTGGATAATAACAAGTCTGCACGTGAATTCAGATTGCTTCTAGCTTCTTTCAATATCAAGATAACAATCAATGAACCGACACGATCTGCTTCTATGACTTGTCTTGATAATATTTTAACTAATATTATTGGTACATCTAAAGTTCTTGAAGCTCACATATCTGATCATTCGGCCACAGAATTCAAATTTAACATCACAGTGAATGAAAAAAATTATACTGAGACAATTTTAACTAGGCATATTAATGATAGATCTATGAGTAATTTTCTATCTGATTTACAAGATATTGTCTGGGATGAGCTATATTCGATGGAATCAGAGCAGGTCAATCAGAAATGGGAATTTTTTTTCACTCTTTATAAAAATAGCTTCGAATATAATTTCCCCCAACACAAGATTAAAGTTAATAAACAAAAAAAAAATACTATAGAAATGACTAAGGAGGTTAAATATTTGAAAGATTTATTGGATAAACTTTTCATTCTTTATAAGTTCAGGCCAGAACTCAAGATGCAATATAGTATTATCAAAAAACGATATGACACTGAGCTATCATTAATGAAAAAAAAGTTCTATTGTGATTTCATAAAAAATTCTAAGAATAAATCTAAATCAGTATGGGAAATTGTTAACACAATTACTAATAACAAAAAAAAAAAACTTGATGCGAAGAATATGATAGGGAATCCTGGTGAGTTAGTTGAAAACTTCAATAATTATTTCACTGATATTGCTCCAAATATCTGTAAAACTCTTCCACAGCTGGGAGATTACTCTATACCAAAATTTTCCTTCCCAAACTCAATATTTATGTTTGATGTTGATGAAGCTGAACTGGTAGTTGGAGTCAACTCGTTAAAGAATATTAATGCGAGAGGCTATGATGATATTTCCCTTAGTGTAATAAAAAAATCCTTACCTATAATTGCCCCACACATCTGTCATATAATGAATTGTGCTTTTAAAAATGGTATTTTTCCTGATTCTCTCAAGATAGCAGTGATATCACCCCTGTATAAGAGCGGCGATTATGATAATTTAGAAAATTACAGACCAATCAGTTCTTTGTCGTCTTTTGCGAAAATTTTTGAGAAAATTCTTTCAAATCGATTGTTGAATTTTTTCGGAAAGTTCAAGATTCTGAATGATTGTCAACATGGTTTCATCAGGAACAAGGGTACTGAAATAGCTCTATATGATCTGACAAGAGCAATAATCTGGTCTTTGGAGTCAGGGGAGGTGCCGATGGGTCTATTTCTCGATCTATCTAAAGCTTTTGACTGTGTAGATCACACCACTTTGCTAGGTAAAATGGAACAATGCGGTATAAGGAATAATCAACTTGAACTGATAAGGAGTTATCTGTGTGGTAGGAGGCAGAGAACAGCTTTGAATATTGATGGCACTACATATGTATCTGGTGAGAGACAGTTGCTGATGGGGGTGCCTCAGGGCAGTATTCTTGGACCCCTTTTGTTCGTTGTTTACATAAATGATTTCGCTGGATTATTTGATTTTACACGAACTCATCTCGTTATGTATGCGGATGATACAAATATTTTGATAAAGAATACCAATATACCTTTGTCAATCGAATCAACCAAAGAGATTCTGAATTGTGTGAGTCAATGGTTTGCACACAATAAACTAGCATTGAACGTCAAGAAGACCGAATGCATCATGTTTTCTCCTAGATCTCGGGATTTCAGCACACAAGCCTTATATTATAATGATGTTGAAGTAAAATTTAGCAGTTGTAGCAAATTCTTGGGTATATTGTTGGATGCACAGCTTAAATGGGAGGAACACACAGAATATGTCCTGAAGAGACTCTGCTCGGTGGATTACAGTTTAAAAGTTGTAAAAAAACAAGTAGGTGAAAATATCCTCAAAATGATATATTATGCAAATGCACAATCAATAATGTCGTACGGTATTATTTGCTGGGGAAGCACTAACCTGAGATCAATCTTCGTTGTGCAAAAAAGAATATTGAGGAATATATTTGGATTAGCATATAGGGAATCTTGTAGAGGCATATTCAAGAAAAATAATATACTGACTATTTATGGTCTGTATATATTTAGATTACTTTTATTTTTTCATAAGAACCAACATCTTTATAGTTCCTACAAGAATACAAATAACTCTAGACGACTAGAACCATATTTTTACCCTAAACATTCACTATCACTAACTGAAAAACATCCAGAGTATGCTGCATTGAAGTTGTTCAATGCTTTACCTAGAGCTTTGCACCTAATAAGTGTACATAGAGAATTTAAAAAACTAGTATATAAGTTAATACTTGATTGTGAGCCTTACAATATGGAAGAATATTTTGATTTTTGTAATAGATAAACTTTGTTATTCGTTGCATTTTTTATGAATTTATTTTTAAGTTTTTGAAATCTGTTGATATTTAGTTATGCCTCTTGTATTAGTTTATTTGATTTTTCAATATGCTTATATATAGGGGTTATTTTTGTAATTTGACCATTTTCGTAATTTTGTCATTTTGATGTGATAATTTGGGAAATAAAGTAGTTATTATTATTATTATTATTATTATTATAGGCACAATCCAAACACTCATTTCTTTCTATGAAAAAAATTCTTATTTCTCCCATTATCCTTTCTGCCTTTGTCTTTTGGTTCTCCTGTCAGTGTTCGGAATCCAAACAAACAAATTGTCATTCAAATTAGTACGGTCTCGTTTTTATAATCAAATTGTCGTTTGGTAAATACAGAGATTTTTTTATCACATGACAACGTACAAAATACAATAGATCCTTGAATAGACGTAGTAAAACCTTCGCTGGTACAATACAATCTACATTCTACATAGACCCTTTACAGGTCTAAAGGTACAAAAAGAATGATCGAGCGGATTCTGAGAACATTGAATTCTTCAAGAATACACATACTGATCAATTATACGGAATTTTCAAAAAACTTTGTTTTCTGATTCAGTTTTGTTAGGGAAAGATGTTACTTCAGTCTCAGTCGATGTGTGTACATTTTAAGACCATAGATTAAAAAGAATATAAAGATTCGTCGGTTCGCAATTCAGAATACATAAAACAATATTTGACCACTGAAATAGAGCAATGTCTAGAAATGTCAATGCATACGGACTAGGAAGGCAAGGTTACATTTACGAATGTAGAATCTTATACTATTATTATTAGAATTCTTTATTGGTAAATTCATATGTTAGAATCTTATATTCCATTTTTAAAATTTTTGTATTGATGAAATCCAAATTTTATTAATTCTTCTTTGGCTGAATATCTTTTTCTACTACTATTAAATGAATAATAATTTTAATTCAATTGTATCTATCAATTTCAATATTATGTCATTTCCAGTAATTTTAATATTAATAAAACGATTTGTCCGTAGTGAATCACAAAACCTTGTTTTAATCATTCCTGAATAGTGAGTCAAGTGATCATTCAAACTTTCATTCGTAACTTCATAAATATCTAACTACTCACTGAATAGAAAACTATTCACTGAATAATCAGTGAATACTCAACTATTCACTGATTATTCATGAATAGAAAAGTAGTCATTGATTATTCAACTATTCAGTGAATACTCGACTATTCACTGATTATTCATGAATAGAAAAGTAGTCATTGATTATTCAACTATTCAGTGAATACTCGACTATTCACTGATTATTCATGAATAGAAAAGTAGTCATTGATTATTCAGTGAATATTCATGATTATTCGAATAATGCAAAATGCAATTATTCGAATAATTATTCAATGATTATTCGAATATTCAAATCATTCATTCATGATTCCCAGCCCTAGTAGAGATCGACTCGTGTCAACGGAGGAGTTGGGAAACTATTCTCGAAACGGACGGTTTCGCAGCCGGCACGAACGTAAAATGGGATATCAAACATGTTAGATATTTAGCGTGTTTCGTGGTCTTTGAGCGACCATAGTGGAAGAAGACAAGGGATATTTTCGATTTTTTTTTTACTGAATTGTGCTGTACTAGGTTTGTGATACTTTGTAACTTCTTTTTTGTTACATACGACTTTGAAAGTATTTCCCAAAATATGTTTATTGGGTTTCAACGGATGAAATAAGTACATATACTAAATATCACAAAATTCAATTAAAAGCCAGGCTAGCACCGAAGTCATAAATTTTTTGTCTTTCACAGGAATACTCAAAAATTAGAAAAAAACTCATCCCAGCACATCTGTATTTCGATTTTGTGTTGCACTTATGGAAAGTTGTGCCCTTGACATTTTCGTAAAAAAAAATTGAAGAAAGTTAGTCGTGCACTTTCGTTTTTCTTCGGCCAAAATTGCTTCTGATACTTTTGCTACATTTGTGCAGTTGCCTTGTTCTGATCAGATTTTCAGAAATAACTCTCTACTTTTTCTTCAAAGGATGGAAATCTTTGCTTGTACATGCCCGATTCCATTCCATTTGCGAGATATAACTGAAAATTAAATTTTTTCACGGATTTCCAACAGCCCATATCTTTTCAACCGAGCCGATTCGGAAAAAATGGTAAAGGAAAAAGGTATTTCCTTTGACGTCAGGAATTGCGATCTGCAAATTTCGAATTTAATTCTACTGATAAGTTTATCGCACAATGAAATTCCACTCATTCCACTCATTTGCGAGATATAACTGAAAATTAAATTTTTTCACGGATTTCCAACAGCCCATATCTTTTCAACCGAGCCGATTCGGAAAAAATGGTAAAGGAAAAAGGTATTTCCTTTGACGTCAGGAATTGCGATCTGCAAATTTCGAATTTAATTCTACTGATAAGTTTATCGCACAATGAAATTCCACTCATAAGTCAATGTTTATTGATCACCCTGTATGACAGTGCCAATAATGATTTTTGAATTTTCTCTATGAATTAATTATTTGTGGTTATAAATTCGAGATAAAATCATAGAGCACATACAGGGTGATCCAATATTTCCAAAAATAGAAAAAGTCCGGATCTGATTTGTTCCCGATTTCAGAAATATTGAAGAAAGGCGATAGTAGAGTGACTACACTTCATAATTTGAAATTTTCCTGTCGATAAGTTAAATAGTTATTGAACTATGAAATTTCACTTATAAGGTTAACATCACCCTGTATATAGCAAAGGGCGATCTTGATACGAGTCCTTCATGATGACTTTTATTTATGCATCCATTTGTCGCATTCTTCCCGGGATACCCTGTCTATAGCCTAACTATAAAAAAATATTCTCAGACGAAAATTTTTGTGAAAATATTAACGGCAAGAGAAAACAAAAAAACAGTCCTATTTTCATAGGACTGTTTTTTTGTACGTTTGTGGGTCTATTTTCATAGACCCACAAACGTTATGCGATTGATCAACAAAAATCACATGTTTAGAAATTCGGAATGAGATTTAATTCGGTCATAAACAACAGGCAGGAATACCGACAAAGTTATTTCTCATCAAAAAGGAGCCGCATCATAGTCATAAATATCTAGATTGACGCAGAAAGACATGTGCAGTCATCAGGGCTGGTCGGCATCCCTTGTGCCGACGAAGAAACAACATAAATTTGCCAAATAGGTTATGGCGATACGATATACGTCGTTTCGTCGCCCGTGAATAAGGCGTAAAATCATTGAACGCAATACACCACCCATGTCAACCTAGCTTTAAGTGACGAGTACTGGTGAAGCTAAGATGTAGTCACTAGTGCGCATGACATTTGACCCCCTCTCCAAAGTGAAAGTTGGGTGATTAGTGGTAATGACCTATCATTATGCTATTACGAGTGATTAATTCTGAGCGATTTAATCAAAAGAAAGTAAAGAAGAAGTGAGGGGTTATCCGAAATAGATACAACCATTCAATATTTCGTGCCCTAAGAGCAAAATCGACATGAAATATATATGTGAGCAATTATAGACGTGTGAGGAAAGAAAAGAATAACGAAAGGAAAGATGAAAATAAAATCGAAGAAGTAGAAGACGAGCAAGCCTTCAAAAAACCGAGGAGACCACGCTCTCACTCTCTTCTAGTGTTACAGTGACTATATTACCACAGTGGCGACAACTGGCCATAAAACTTTCAAAAGTCCGCCATGTTTCGTCAAGACGTTTTTGGCGGTATTTTTGAATTGTATATCGATAACTTACGGCAATATTTCGTATTATGGGTCTCAATTTCTTTAGAAAGGAACATTATGTTTCATGAATTCGATCCAAGGTACGACATTGCAAATGAACTGAATCGTGCTATCTATTTTTCCAAAGATACAGATCGAAAATATTGGTTATCTTTAACTTCCAACTTAAATTATTATTAAAGAAAAATTCAAGAACTAGGTACATACAAATGTAAAGATTATTATTTTCCAATAATAAATTCACCTTGAATAATCAGCCATGGGCTTAATGGTCATAACTCTCTATAGTCTTTTTCGACCTTTTTCTTAATCTGTAGGCAACAAAACGTCTTATTATTTTGAATTCAATCTTCGATCCAATGTATAACATCTCAAATGAACTGTTAATCATGCTATCTATTATTCCGAAGATACAGATCGGAAAAAAATATTGGTTATCTTTAATTTCTAACTTAAATTATAACTAAGAAATAACTCAAGAACTACACACAAGTAAGAATTATAATTTTTTATTAATAAATTTACCTGGAATGACCAGCCATAGACTTACTGGCCATAACTCTGGGAAGAAATTTTTTTTTTTGTTGACCTTATTCGTAATCTGTACACAACAAAACGTGTTATATTTTTGTGTTTCAAATTATGACAATGGTTTACAATTTCTGACCGAACAGCAATAATTTTATCAATATAAAACTTCTTTAGGTCTACATTTTGATTTTCAATAACATTTATATATTGAACAAAAATAGATTCTAATTGAAGGTTGTTTCATTGCAGAAGAACAAAGAATGAGGCCTGAATATTTTCAATTGTGTGAAATTTGAATATTTATTATTTGTAGGACTTTTTGATCCAACAGAGGAGATGCAAGTGTTACACACTCTCGAGGTTCTTTTGATGCTTGTTATCACATATGTTATAAAAGGAATTGAGTTCACTATCACTCCAATTTATATCCTTATGTTCAAAACTTTTTGGAATGTTAACTTCATCATATTTATAGATCTTTGGGGTAATAGTGTCTAAAAATCCTGATAGAAACTCTCTATCATCATTGTCGTAACTACTATTACTTGGGTTTTTCAAATATTGTGCAACAGATATCAGCTTCAGGTTGTTTTTTACTTGCAGAGCATTGGGTACTATCTGCTTGCTTCTCAGTATTGTATAGGAAAGGAAATATTGTAGGAACAGCATTGTGTTTCAACTCTCCATCAACTCTCACCTTCCCACATATCAGGAGCGAAGTGAGCCTGAAATATTTTATGTTTAATAATATGTATAACCATTTCTGGGTACCAATATTAATTGAATAGAAATTATATTTCTTAGAAATTTAGTTTTTTTATTTGAAGATTAACTACTAAAATGAATGGACTTACTTTCCACAAATAAGAATTATTAGTGGGGAACCAGTTAGCTCGTCTTGTTCTTAATGCCCAATCATTTCGTCTGACAGGATCCCTTGGAAAGCATTTCATAATGAAACCCTTCTCTGTAGAATTTGAACATCCAACAGCTGAACAACCAGGCATTTTGAAATATGAAAGCAGTTGAGTTGTCAAGTTTGTGGAAATTACCAGCTTCGACTTTCGATGATCCGAATTTTTCATATTTCAAAATGTCTGGTTATGCAGCTGTTGGATGTTCAAATTCTACAGAGAAGGGTTTCATTATGGAATGCTTTCCAAGGGATCCTGTCAGACGAAATGATCGGGCATTAAGAACAAGACGAGCTAACTGGTTCCCCACTTATAATTCTTATTTGTGTGAAGTAAGTCCATTCATTTTACTAGTTAATCTTCAAATAAAAAAACTAAAATTCTAAGAAATATAATTTCTATGCAAATAATATAGGTTCTAAGGGTACCCAGAAATGTTTATACATATTATTAGTGTCGGTGAAGTTAGCACCCACTTTTTCGAAAATCAAGAATTTTTTTTTTGCATTCGTTAGTAACTATTTATAACACAAAAATTTTCGTTTGTACCTCAAGGATACTGGTAAAAAAACATCGCATTCCGCTGGGGTGCTAACTTCACGTTTTTTTTCGATTTTTTCCAAAAAACAAATTATGTTTGTGAGTCTATTGTTAGTAACTATTTGTAACACAAAAATATTCGTTTGTACCTAAAGGATACTGGTAGAAAAACATCGCATTCCGCTGGGGTGCTTTTTTCGATATCTTGATTTTTCGCAAAAAATAATATTTAGTTAGTAACTATTTGTTACACAAAAATTTTCGTTTGTAACCCAATCTATAATGAAAAATTTTCATTTGACCCCGAACATACTGGTAGGAAAACATCGCATTTCGCTGGGGTGCTAACTTCACGATATTTTTCGATTTTTTGCAAAAAAAAAACAAGGACAATATCGTTTCTGCTCTCGAAAAAATTGGACAGGGATTAAATAGTCTCATGGAAAAGTATAAGTGCATGACATGCTCTCACGAAAAGACGTTTGCACGGATATATGGAACCATTTGATTGACTGAATCTGCTCATACAAACTTTGAATGTCTGTTTCTGGGATCGCTGCAAGGACACTATAATTTCCTGATATATTCTAATGAAGTATTATTGGAAAATATATAATACGCAGTCATCTTTTTACCGACACAAGTGAAGCATTTGAATTTAATGTAATGTATAACAAATTATTACTTTGAGAATAAAATTTTATTCCAATCATGTGGGAGTTTTTATTCATAGGTTATTTTATAGTCAATTTTTGAAAGCAAGTTTCGGCTAAATAAAAACTACCACATAAAAGTATATAATTGATTAAGTGAAAGACTTATCACGTATAGGGATATCCGCATATTTCATTCTTTCGTGTACCTGCTAAATCTTCCAATGAAATGACTGATAAAAATAATATATTGTGTCGAAAATAATGAACTTACTGCTCTTTTCAATATACATTAAACAAGAAATATGTGTATGTAAATTCTATAAATAAAGTGACTCCGAGTACGATATCAGGTTTCCTCTAGAAAAGAAGATTTTGGTGTAGCAGATAGTTACTCTCGAAACAAAAAAAAATCGAGAACTGTTAAGAATATGGGTGCTGAATTTCCATTTAAGGGGTAGTATTTCCGAATCACAAATATTTACAAACGAAGAACTATTGGAAGAAAAGAAAATTTTATATTCAGAGGATGTAGGTGATAACTTCGCTTTTAGGAGGCGTAATTTTCCCATATTACATAGGTTAGGTTACAAATGAAAATTTTTGCTAACACACAGTTACCAGTATGGACTTTCAAACTGATTTTTTTTTGAGAAATATCGAAAAAATCGAAAAAAGTCATGAAGTTAGCACCCCAGCGGAATGCAATGTTTTCTACCCGTATCCTTGAGGTACAAACGAAAATTTTTGTGTTACAAATAGTTACTAACGAACGCAAAAAAAAATTCTTAATTTTCGAAAAAGTGGGTGCTAACTTCGCATTTTAGGAGTGACATTTTTTCATTATAGGTTGGGTTACAAAGGAAAATTTTTGTGTTACAAACAGTTACTAACGATTGACTAAACTAAATATTTTTGTTGGGAAAAATTCAAAAAATCGAAAAAAAAAAACGTGAAGTTAGCACCCTAGCGGAATGCGATGTTTTTCTATCAGTATCCTTGAGGTACAAACGAAAATTTTTGTGTTTCAAATAGTTACTAACGAATGCAAAAAAAATTCTTGATTTTCGAAAAAGTGGGTGCTAACTTCACGGACACATATTATTAAACATAAAATATTTCAGGCACACTTCGCTCCTGATATGTGAGAGAAGGTGAGAGTTGATGGAAAAAGGAAGTTGAAACACAATGCTGTTCCTACAATGTATTTCCTTTCCTATACAATACTGAAGCAATATTTCACACAATTGAAAAGATTCAGGCCTCATTCTTTGTTCTTCTGCAATTAAACAACCTTCAATTTTTTCATTAAATTAGAATCTATTTTTGTTCAATATATAAATGTTATTGAAAATCAAAATGTAGACCTAAAGAAGTTTTATATTGATACAATTATTGCTGTTCGGTCAGAAATTGTAAACCATTGTCATAATTTGAAACACAAAAATATAACACGTTTTGTTGTGTACAGATTGCGAATAAGGTCAACAAAAAAAAAACTTCTTTCCAGAGTTATGGCCAGTAAGTCTATGGCTGGTCATTCCAGGTAAATTTATTAATAAAAAATTATAATTCTTACTTGTGTGTAGTTCTTGAGTTATTTCTTAGTTATAATTTAAGTTAGAAATTAAAGATAACCAATATTTTTTTCGATCTGTATCTTCGGAATAATAGATAGCATGATTAACAGTTCATTTGAGATGTTATACATTGGATCGAATTCAAAATAATAAGACGTTTTGTTGACTACAGATTGAGAACGAAGTCGAAAAACACGAGTTATGGCCAGTAAGCCCATGGCTGGTCATTTCAGGTGCATTTATGAATATAAAATTATAATTCCTACTTGTGTGCAGTTCTTGAGTTATTTCTTAGTTATAATTTAAGTTAGAAATTGAAGATAACCAATATTTTCTTCGATCTGTTGTGACGTGTCGACCTTGAGTAAGCTGGTTCCCAAGGCTAAAATTCGGCTCGCGACTACACTCAGTGAAGACGGGAGTGAGTTCTTCAAAATGAAGTGGAAAATAATAATGGGCGCCAGGTAGAGATGTGCCTGTCTTAAGAACAAATTGCGTACTCCTGTACCAGAGTAGCAATAAAACAAATACTCAATGTCAAACGTTTAATAAAAATTAAAATTTCTGCAGTGGTTGATAATAAACAATAAAAAAAAGGAATTCTCAAAGTTACCAAGAGCCAGAAGGGCTTCCCAAAACTTTACCTAACACTAACAAATGCCAGAAGGGCTTCCTATAAACTATAATCAACAACAAATGCCAGAAGGGCTTCCTACAACCTATAATGCCTAAACTAATCCTGAAAACAGAATCCTTATATCAGCCTACACTCGGCTTAGGCTAAACCTAAAACTTCAGTACTGAAACTAAACCTTAACAGAGTTCAACAAACTCCAAATTTACCAGATAATAAACCAGACAAATAACCAAGTTAAACAAGAAGATTGACCTGAACCACAGATCCTGAAGGAATATACAAATACAGTGGTTGTAATAACTGGCTGGTATAAAATAGCTGGTGGAATGAAGTAATAATAAATTCAAGTGACAAATACTGAAGGGATACACAAGTATTATACTTATTAAGTAGAAAATAAATGGCCAGTTAGTGAAGTGCACCTCACCGCAAACTGTTTACAATTTCGACAATATATAACAAGCATGAAACAACCTTTATTCATTATAACTATCAATGGATAAAAAATTAATAATTAAACCGTTAACTCCTATTCAAATGACTGATTTACTATCAGTACACTAAATCGTTACATCCAAAATTAAATCTCAATACAACTCTCATTGAAGCCAGTGCAAGCACCTGTTACCTGATACAAAGTCAATATTGAAGGTTGATAGCAAATCTAACGGTGAGATCTCTATACGTAGAATGTACCATCTACTCGAGGTACACCAAATGCCAGCAATATACTATGTACTCCAACTGTACCATCTATCAGAATATACCATCCACCAGAACTGTACCAGAAATTGACCACCATACACCAGAAAATAAATACCATAAACTCCAACCGTACTATACACCAGACTCAGAATTCCTGAACGTAACCAGGCACTAGGATTCTCAATCCAACCAGGCACTAGGGTTCTTCAATTCAACCAGGCACTAGGATGCGCAAAGATATCCAGGCACTAGGACCCTAATAAAACACTAGAAGATAATGTTCACAAAATAAAAAGGAATTTATACCTCTCTGTTGTTGTTCGAGGGAAAAGGATCTTATTTATATTCTTTGTGTAAGTTCAACAGTTATTCGAACTAATCGGCGGGAAGCGAATCCTAATAAAACATAAATTTCAGACAATAGCTCAAGATATAGAAATGATATCATACCTCTCAGATCTTCAGAGTAAATTCAATACAAAAGATGGGCCTTGTGGAAGAAAATTCTCATAATCACGTATAAAACGCATTTCCCAGAAATATTCCAAATACCATAAACATAACAGGGAATTATCCAAATTGAAGAAATAATCGCCTATATCTGTGAAATTAGAAAAATTGGGTACTTTGGCTAAATGCAGCTCTGTTCTGTTGTGGAAAAAAAACCACAGAAATGAATATTTACTATGATGTCATGTTCTCAGATTTTAGAATTGAAGTACTAGCCAACTTAGTTTGAAAATGAAGTTATTGGAATAAGCTCACCTCAACTCTTCTATTTCTCTTATAATAAGAAGATACTTCATTAAAATCAACATTCTATTTCGAAAAGTCCAGATTTCCCATAAAGCCCATGTTCATAAAAGTTTTCACAAAATAGTCCCATAATAATCGCAACAGTCAATATCCCACTAAAGACTGCTGCTATCGAACAATACTATATTCTTCTTCGGGCCATTCAAACTCACATCGAAACATACCACTAGGTACTAGACAAATTTTCATGTGATTGAAATTGAATACTTTTATTATTTGCTATTTCATAAATTCATCCTAGAGCATATGATTGACAAGAGTGTTTTAATGTGAAAACAAATTAGGTGAGTTGGAAGAAACAGGATATTCAATTGTGGATATTTATATTGAATACTTCTCATTTATTTTCAATGGCAAAATCGAGATGACTCAAGTAGTAGAGTTGACTATAATGTAGGCACATATTATAGAACAAATTTGATTACAACATTTTCCATTGATTACAGAGCCATAACATGTCATTTCCATATTTTCACATTGAATACTGATGGCTTCAAAAATATTGATGCAGATCAATATTTTTATGAGATAGTTGGAACGAATCAAATGCTTCATTTCATAAAGGAATTGCTTTCTATCAGAATGCATAGTGATTTACTTGGTATCCACACAATTAGTTTGGAAATTGTTTTCAAATTTCTTGAAAATATGTATGGAACTTCAATATTCTGTTAGGTTTCTTCAAATCATAGATGATTTTCATGTCATGCTAACGTAATATCAAATATCATTTAACAATAACAGTGTTAATTGTAAATACTTTGGTACTTACTGTAAATATTTTAGGTTAGAACATAGATTATTTGAACTACTGTGTTTGAATTTGCAACACTCGAAATTTGAAGTTCAAACTCAAAACCAAAGAACACTAAATGGACCACAGACTACTAGTTTCACAGATGAATATTATTTATTTGAGAATGTTAGGTTAAATGGCAATTCTTGTACGAAGTGAAAGAACAACGATATATTATAAATGCGATATAATAAATGAATGGATATGAAATATGAATATTAGAGCTAATAAAGGTGGTAGCGAGCTTAATTCGTAACGATTTTATCGAAAATGAAATAGAAAATCAAGAGAAAAATATTTAATCTTTATCGTCAATGAAATTGGTATAACTCATTTATTGTATTATAAACACTACTTTGTTCAACAAATGGAATGTTAAAAGTGAGTTTCTGATGGTTTTTCTAATTTAGTAGCTTATTAATAATGAATAATAATAATAAATTTTATTCACCATCAATTCAGTACATGGTAAGTCATAAAACATAGGTAAAATAACAATAAAAACATAAAAACACGAACAAATTCGTCAACAGAATAAAAACAATTTTGCACAAGGCATTTGTTAAGCTCCCTTTTGAACGCCGCGGCATCGAATGTTCTAAAGCTTGAGGGTAAGATGTTATATGAACAGCATCCCGCCTAAAAAGGAGAACCTTAATGAAAAGAGTGATAATGCCTAGGTAAACTAAGCAAATAACGTCTTCTTGTAGATTTTTTCTAGATGAATGAAAATGAGAATATAATATATGTAAATAAAAAACAAAGGACAGCATATTATGAGCAATCAAGACTTATCTTACTGAGTCTCTGGAATTGAGGCCGAAAAGCAGTCTTATTATACGTTTCTGCGTCAAAAAAACTTTTTTCCAGTTCACTGCCCGTCCCCATACAATGACATTATATCTCAGTATCGAGAATATACTCGAATAGTAATAAGATAACGCAGCATTCATATTTATAAACTTTTTCATATTGTAAAGAGTGTAATAACATCTATTTAATTTCTTGTATATGTCATCTATTCCACTCGACCACTGAAGGTTTTTGTCAATTATAGTACCAAGAAGTTTGACCTGTGAAGATACCGCTAGTATTGTATCATCGAAATTCAAGGAAAGCAGGCAAGGTTTCTTATGAACATTATGGAATTCAACTACAGTAGTTTTTTCTGTATTTATGAGCAGTGTATTTCGATAGCACCAGTCTTTGAACTGAGATGGTACGGTTTGACACTTGAAAATCAATCCTTCTCTACTTTTATCCCCTACAACCACAGAAGTATCGTCAGCATACAAGTATAGCTTACCTTCAGTTATATAATCAGGCAAGTCATTAAACAATGTCTAAAAACAATAAGGGTTCTAGGACGCTGCCTTGAGGGGTTCCTATAGCTACGTCGAACGGGACAGATTTCTCATGTTCAATACTCACGATTATTTTTCGACTTTCTAAGAACGACGTGAACCACCCATTAAGGAAAGATCTTACCCTAAGTGTATTCAATTTGACTGATATGAAACCGGCCTCAAGGCAATCAAAGCCTTACGCAGGTCGAAGCAGATCATCGCAACGTACTCACCACTGTCCATCTTAGAGGAAATACTCTGAACTGCCTCTATCATTGCAGTGTTCGTTGTTCGATTCGGTTGAAAACCTTGCTGAGCATCAGTAAGTCGATCACTCATTACCATGAAGTTCATCAAACGCGAAAACATAGTTTTTTCGAACAATTAAAAAAAAACACTGACAACAGTAATGGGTCGATAATTGTTTATTTCTTTGGTATTGTTTTTATTTTTAAGCAATGGGATTGTGCGTCCTGTCTTTAAAATATCTGGAAAACGTCCCTGCAAAACAGACTCATTCATAGCATCAGCCAGGTAAGGGCTGATTAAATCTGCAGAGTACTTAAGCACTGATATTGGGATCTAATCTACACCAGTCGTGCTCTTTTTAACCGGGCCGAATCGGAAAAAATAGCCAAAGTACCCAATTTTTTTAATTTCACAGATAATTTTTTTTTTTAATCAACTTACTCGAAAACGGCGCTTTGTAGGAAAAAATATGAAAAGAACTTTTTTTTTCAAACTAGCCAAATATTCTTCAATGAATATGAATATGAAATTACTTTCAAGACTTGGGTTCTCCGAATTTCTGGTATTTTTATGGGATGTAATGTTCATAATGAAGAAACTGGAAGATGTGTAGGGAATCTTATGTTTGGAGAAGATGTATCACATCAAGGAAAAGCTATATTCCAAAAATTATTTCCTTCGACAGAACCATTTACGAGATATAGCCGAAAATCCCTTTTTTTTATCGATTTTCAATTATCTTTGTAACCGGGCCGAATCGGAAAAAAACTATAAATGAAAAAGTGTTTCTTTTGACCTCAAGAATCTTCGGTTAAAATATATGTACAAGTCAAAGACTCACCCTGTAGACACTGGTGCAATATTCTCGGACATGAAGTTGATGAAATTTCCAACCAATTTAACGAGATTAATACAATTGTACCTGGCAGATAGATAATTAAGAGGGAATATCGATAGTGCCAGGTCAACTCGTGAATTTGAGGATTATAGATCAGTATATTCGTGATTTTGATGTTGGAAGGGTCGAAACTTATACATTGGAAACCACAGAGGAGTGCTTTCAAATCTTGGATGTAAATAAACGTAACTCCAACTTTAAAGTAGTACACAACAACATACGAAGCATAAACAGGAATCTAGACGAATTCAAATTATTTTTATCAAATCTGAATTCCGGTATTGATCTGATGATTTTAACTGAAACCTGGCAGATTCCAGACACCAGCTTGCATCAAATTGGTGGATATGAGTTAGTTTATAATGATAGTAAATACAACCAAAACGACGGCGTTGTAATATATATAAAGGACAATTATGACTATTCTTACAAAATTATAGAGCTATACAATAATATAAACATATTGTCGATGAAAGTACATCTAAGTAAAAATCGTTGTGCTATAATTTCTGCGTTGTACAGATCACCCGATACAAATCCGAGAGAATTTATTGCAAGTTTACAAGACTACTTCGACACACATGATGCAAATTCAGAAGAATTATACATTTTCATTGGAGATCTAAACATCAAAATCTTGGAATTCGATCCCATCACAATTGAATACACAAACCTTCTAAACGAATTCGGCTACATCTCAGCTATTAATATAATCCAACAAGGCAGAGGGCATGCTTGGACCATATATTCATAAAAGCCAAAGATAATATTGCTGAGAGAATACTACGAATCGTATTGCAGACAAATATAACAGACCACTCAACTACTATCTTACAGGTTATATTTGACACGAAAAAAACAACTAAAGGAGGCAACATACACTATGTCGAAACAGTGAACATAAAAACACTGAATAACAAAATGGCGAACACCTCTTGGACCACAGTGTACAACCAAAAAAATCCAGATGCTGCCACTAGTGTATTTATAGAGACATTATCCAAAGCAATCAAAAAATCAACAGCAAAACGTCAAATAAAGAGAAAACATATGAAAATCGCTCCGTGGATTACTAGTGCTTTACTTAAATCGGTTAATACAAAAAACACACTACATAAAAATCTTAGAAAAAACCCTAACGACTTGCAATTGAAACTGCAATATAATAACTACAAAACAAATTGAACTCCTTGATTAAAATTACCAAGAGAAAATATTACAATAGACAGATAGAGGACAACAACAACGACTCAAAAAAATTATGGGATGTAGTGAAAAAAATCAGCAAAAATAATAGATCACAACGAAACATTGACGCTGTTAAAGATGATACTGGCCAACTCATAACAGACAAAAAAGCTATTACCAAAGAATTTAACAGAGTATTTGCATCTATTGGAAGAACACTGGCAGGCAGGATAAGCGATGAAACACCAACCTATACACAAGCAAATAAAAACATATCTAATTCTTTGGTTCTTCTCCCAGTGGATACTAAAGAGTTGCACAGCATAATTCAAGATCTGAAAATCAAAAAAGCTGCTGGTATAGACAACATCAAGCCAGAAACCCTAAAAACAATTGCAAATTATATTCTGGAACCCTTAAAAAACTGTCCTCACTCTGCAGTTCATAAGTCCAAGGTGATACCCGCGCTGAAATCAAGAAAGGTCCAACATATTTCGGTGCCAGCTTAGCTGTAAAATATTTAGCGGCGTCTGAAAGTACCTGATTTCTTCTCCACACCAACTGGTTAACAGTGTATTGGTCATCCCGACGTCGGAGGTTATAATTTCGACTATTGGCCTCGTACGCTCTCGCTAACTTAGTCTTAACGTCACCATATATTCTCGCGAAGGCTTTTTCCCGTTCTTTAGTTAATGTAGACCTGTCGAAACTAATCTGTTCAGGGCAGGTATTTTCGCCCTTACACGAAACTTCCCTTCCAAAAACAATAAAATTTGGAGATTAACCGGTGACTTCGTGCTTTGAGGAGCGAATAGCTAACCCAATCTGGTTTAACTGTCTATACCAACCTCTCTGATCTTCTGACAGGAAGGACCACAACATGGTTTTTATAACCCTATTAATTCTTTCGACCGGATTAGCTTGAGGATGATATAGCGCGGTATACTGAATGTTAACATTATAAGATTCTAAAAATCTAACGAATTCTTTAGACCGAAACTGTACGCCATTATCGACAATGATTGAATTGGGACACCCAAAGACAGGAAAGACATGTGTATCCAGTATTTTTACAATGGCTGACGCGGTAGACGTACGCAGTGGGAAAAGAAGAGGGAACTTGCTGAAACAATCCGCGACGACGGTTACCGGAGCGAGACCGAGGTAAAGGACCAACCAAATCCGCAGACAGAAGCTCGAACGGTCGAGAAATTGAGACCTGTTTGGATAGCATGAGGCCAGAAGGCTTCTCCTGGCTCGGTTTGATGGCATGGCAGGTTCTGCAGCAGCGAATAAACGAAGCCACGTCATATCGCATCTTTGGCCAGTAATACCGTTGTGCCAACTTACTATAAGTTTTGAAAACTCCCACATGAAGTAGAGATTCATGGACCTGCCTAATTAGAGATTTTCTTTGAGGACGGGGAACAACTTCTCTCCAGTAATCCGAGTCAGAGGCTAGTTCAGGAATTCGAGGTGTCACATTCTTGAAAAGCTTACCCTGAATGATTTTCCAGGATGGGAACCGGTGAGAGGCATGAGTCACTTTTCCTAAAAGTTTGTCATACCACAAATCCGAGGAATGACTCTGAGGAGTATCAACAGTATCGATGATAGGTACCGACCCAGATAAAGTATCCGGTACGATGTTTTCTTTACCTTTACGATGGATAATGGTATAATCATACTGTTGAAGTCTGATGGCCCACCGGACTAATCTTCCGGAAGGTGAATTCAGTCGATCCAGCCAGAGCAAACTAGCATGATCGGTGATAACCGAGAAATGTGACCCCTCAATATACGGTCGCAGTTTCTCAATCGCCCATAGAACGGCAAGGCATTCACGTTCCGTAGTGGTGTAATTGCGTTCTAACCAGGTTAAAGACCTGGAAAGATAGCATATCACCTTTTCTCCATCCTCTTGTTGCTGAGTCAAGACAGCACCAATCCCATAACCGGAAGCATCACACTGAATGGTGAACGATTTCGAAAAATCCGGGCAAGACAAAACAGGGGCACTAATCAAACTTTCTTTCAACTTAACCAAAGCCTCATCACATTGGGAACTCCATCTGAAGGACCGATTTTTCTTGAGTAGCTCCGTTAAGGGAGCAGTCAGATCCGCAAAGTTTGGTACGAATCTCCGGTACCATGAAGCCAAACCCAGTATACGTCGAACCCCCGTAACACAAGTGGGGACTGGGATGTTCAAAATGGCCTGAACCTTCGCTGGATCCATTCTTAGATCTTTTGAGTCCACTACATACCCTAAATACAAGAGTTCTGGTCGACAAAAATGGCACTTTTTCTTTGAAACAGTTAAGTTAGCCGCCTTGAGTCGTTTAAAGACTTCCTTCAATACCTCTACATGCTTTTCGAAGGTATCAGTAATGATGATTATGTCATCTAAATAGACAAAAACATATGGTTCAATATCCGGACCAAGAACTATCGACCAAACGCTGGAAGGTAGCCGAACTTGAAACAGACCTCTATTGGGTACTGTGAACGCAGTTAAAGGGCGAGAAGATCCTTCTAAGGGCACTTGAAAATAAGCCGACTTAATGTTCATAGAGGACAAGAACTTGGCGTCGCGGAGCCGATCCAAGGTGGAATTTATATAGGGGAGAGGGTACGCATCTTTTTCTGTGACGGCATTCAATTTCCTGTAATCAACGCAGAATCGGTACG